>NC_084602.1:29981678-31181678 GCF_033807715.1 Cololabis saira
TCTGGATTCATTGCAAACCAACTGAAATATTACAAGCCTTTTATTATTTTAATATTGCTGATCATGGCTTACAGCTTAACAAAACTCAAATATCCTATCTCAAAAAATTTGAATATTCTGGGAATCTTAATCTTAAACTGTAAGCCATAATCAGCAATATTAAAATAATAAAAGGCTTGTAATATTTCAGTTGATTTGTAATGAATCCAGAATGTATGACAATTTTGTTTTTTTAATTGCATTACAGAAAATTAAGAACTTCATCACAATATTCTGATTCTCTGAGACAGTCCTGTATGGCGTTAATATATAAAGATAGAATTGCACTGATTCATGTCCTGCCTCTGTCTTTTGTTTGCAGCTGCAGAGATTGAGCATGTGAGCAGCCTTTTCCAGGAGAAGCAGGCAGAGCTGCAGTCAGCAGTGATCAGAGTTGACCAGGTGAGGTGGAGGTTACGCTCCAGTGAAGGCTCGTTTCCCACCAATAGGCCCAGTTTTTCCAAAGATTGTTTTGCCTGCAGCCAAGGAGCTGTCATTCATTTCCTTTTGACATTGTTTTCTGGCAGTTGAGTCAACAGCTGGAGGACTTGAGAAGAGGACGCCTTCAGCTGCACTCCGGTGCACCAACGGGAGCACCGGGGTCGCAGGGTGCAAGCACAGGACACAAAGCTCTGTCTGGCCCTGCAGCCCTGGAGCTGAGGAAGCTCTACCAGGAGCTGCAGGTACATGACACACATGTCTCGAGGATAGGATATCAACTAATGTACTTACATATTTCCATAGAATTATTAACAAATATTCATTCATATAACACTCGAGGGACGAATAGTGGTTGGATTATGTTCCCTAACCTAAGTCTGACTCTATGAAGAGGAAAGTACTTTATAGATCAGTTGCATATTTGAACACCCTTCCAGGTGAGATTTGTGACATCAAAAGAAAGGCTGATTTGAAACAAAGACGAAGAATGTATTTGTTGTCACCACCTTAACCCTTGTGCTGTCTTTGGGTCAAGGGAGGGGGAAGGGAGAAAAGAAGGAATGAAGGAAAGAAGGAAGGAAGGAAGGAAGGAAGGAAGGAAGGAAGGAAGGTAGGAAGGAAGGAAGGAAGGAAGGAAGGAAGGAAGGAAGGAAGGAAGGAAGGAAGGAAGGAAGGAAGGAAGGAAGGAAGGAAGGAAGGAAGGAAGTAGGAAAGGGAGTAAGGAAGGGAGAAAAGATGGAAGGGAGGAAAGAAGGAAGAAAGGAGAAAAGAAGGAAGGAAGTGGGAAAGGGAGTAAGGAAGGGAGAAAAGAACGAACGGAGGAAGTAAGGAAGAAAGGATAAAATAAGGAAGGAAGTAGGAAAGGGAGTAAGGAAGGGAGAAAATATGGAAGGAAGGGAGAAAGAAAGGAAAGAAGGGAGAAAAGGAAAGAAGGGAGGGAGGGAAAAAGGAAGGAATGGATAAAATAAGGAAAGAAGGAAGGAAAAGCAAAGAAGGTAATAAAGGAACGAATGACGGAAGGGAGGTAGGAAGAAAAAGGAGTAAAGGAGGGTAAAAAAGGAGGAAAAGAGGAAAGAAAGAAGGAAGGAGAGAGCAGGAGGAAAGAAGGATAGAAGAATTGGGTCATTTTGACCCAAAGACAGCACAAGGGTTATAACAACATATAGCGTATCTGATCGAGTGAGATCAATACATCAAATTATATATGATTTGTATGATGTTTTTCTCTATTTCTTATATGTAATTTTATTTTTATATTTTTAAATGTACTTTATCAATTGAGATTGTATGTTTGATTTTGTATTTTATTGTCTGGACCCCAGGAAGACTAGCTCTCGTTTTGGCGTTGAATAATGGGGATCCTTTTAAATAAACAGATAAACATGCAAACATCCATCTGCAAAGGTTTAGTTTAGTTTAGTTTATTGTTTTGCACAGTTTTAAAAATATACAGGAAATATCAAATATAAATACTATAGGTGCAGGAAGAGACAAAAAACCCAATGGGTTTATTTGAAGCCTCCACCGAAGATATTAAAATTTCATGTGTTATAAAGAACACAAGATTAACATACAAAAACAAAAAGTATAACTACACAAAAGTGATGGCAAACTAATAATGCAATATATAAATAATAAAGAATAAAGACAAAAAATAAGTGTGTGTGAGTGTGCATGGGATATTGTTATTACAACTTATATTACTTTATATTGACTCCTGAGCAAATAAGACGGTACATGTCACTATGAGTGAAACACAAAAAAAACAAGCAAAAAGAACATGGATACATGTACAACATTACATTGGGAAAAGGTCTTTGATCAGAAAGGGGTTTCCTAACGCAGCATCTCCAACTCTGTGTTTCAGGCTCGTAACCGCCATAACTTGGAGCAGAGCAGCAAGCTGGCCCACAACAAGGAACTCCTGAACAAGAGGAACGCCCAGGTGACGGTGATGGATCAGCGCATCGGCGACCTCAGAGAACGCCTGCACAAGAAGAGAGCAGAGGTACAGAATCTGATCTGTATTTCCGTCACGGCAGCTTAAACTTTGCTCTGCGGTTTCTGAAGTTTCTCGTTCCATCTGTGTGTAGTTGAGCCGGATGAACGGCGGAGGCCTGGCCTCCCCTCAGACCTCTCCTCACCCTGGCAGCGGAGTCTCAGGTCGAGTGGCGGCCGTCTGCCCGTACATCCAGGTTCCCTCTGAGGGGAGATCAGAGGCCGGCTACCCCCTGCCCCCCGACCCTCCACCTAAACCCTCTCAGCTCAGCCACACCCGCTCCCTCTCAGGTTGGTAGGACTACACTGCTGCTCGTTTGGCATTTTTTAGTTGCTTTTACAAGAAGAGAAGAATCTGTCTCTGCCCTAACTGGTCTGTTTCTTTTTCTTTCCTGTTTGTTGGCTCCTTGTTGGTTCCTTCCCCTTATCTGTTGTTACAACGTGGTGACTCCGTGTTTACCCTCACTAATGTGGTGCTCGTTGTTGCGACTGTCATTATGACGTCGTCATGATGGCGTCGTTGTCGTCCCGTTGTGTTTTTGGTGGTTGTTCCTGTTGTTGTGTTTGGTGGCCGCGCAGAGGACGACAGGACGGGCAACAGGAAGTCTTCCGTCCAGTGGAAAGTCTCAGATTTAGACATCGTCCTGTCTGAGCCCACCGAGGCGTGGGCCGGACCTGCATCCCCTCACGGAGGGGACGGTAACAACTGTGAGTTCTGGAGGGGCCCGTAGAGAAACGCACTCACCACTCTGGGTTAGATTAGCAGCTCCTGGAGCGTAACTCCGCCGTGCAGTACCCAGGAGAAAGATGTGCAGTAACCAGTACTCGAGTTGTAAAAAAAAAAACAGGGGGGACGGTGGATTTTATCATATGGGGACAGATAATTTGTGCTGATTACAAATAATATAATATATTACAAATAATTGCAGTGACCAAAACACCTGCAGAAATACTGCAGGAATGACATAGCAGCAGTTAAATGCAGCCTTCTGTAAGCTTTAAATATCCACTGGGCTTACATCAAATACATCAAAACACAACAATAAAAAACAGTTTTCTGAACTTATCAATATGACTCTGTCCTTCACACGATAAGTAAAATGGATCACTGCAAAAACTCAAAATCGTAACAAGAATATTTCTAGTTAAAATTTCTCATTTTAGTAAAAAAAAAAATCTCATTACACTTACTGTAAAACAAGACTCATCATTGGAAAAAACAATTTTCACCTGTTTCAAGTAGATTTTCACTTGAAATAACTAGAAAAATCTGCCAGTGGAGATTTTTTTTTTGCTTGTAATAAGAAGATAAATCTTGTCCCACTGGCAGATTTTCCTACTTATTTCAAGTGAAAATGTACTTGAAACAGGTGAAAATTGTCAAATAAGTTATTTTTCTGGTGTTATTTTTCTGGTGATGACTCTAAATGTTGAAATAGCAGTAATATCACATTCATTGATGAAATGACATAAGGGATGGAAAGGGGGGATGGCAGTTTTACAGGGGGGATGATTTTGACCATTTTTATTTCAGGGGGGATGCCATCCCCCCTCATCTCCCCTCAACTCCAGTACTGGCAATAACCAAAACTAATGTCTGCGTCTTAGAAAAGTATGTATCATACAGTGTAAAGCAAAATTAGAGACTTATAAACACTACTGCTGGTTTGTGATTCACAAAAAGTAGCATCTATCTCTTCTGGATTGATTGTAACACTTCAGAAACGTTACACGTCCGACTCCTTATAATCATCAGTTATGATCTTGTGTCTAATGTTGGTTTTGTCAGCCTGTTTCAATTTTAGTTTTAGTCTAGTCTTTGGGTCAAGCTATCATTTTAGTTTTCATTAGTTTTAGTTGTGTTCATACTCGTCTAGTCATGTCAAGTTTCAGTCGACTAAAAGTCTGAACATTTTAGTCTTACTTTAGTCAGAATTGTCCAGGACCATTTTAGTCTCGTTTTAGTCAAAGATTGTATTTATCCAAACCCATTCTACAATTCAAACAAGGTTATCTTATTATTATATTGTTACCTTATAGACTCAAGAATACATTCATCCCAGATACAGAAGACTCTAATTTGAGTTTAGAACATATTTATTTTTCCACATTTTTCCCCATCTTTTTCTTTTTCGACGACACATTCAGTTTTCTTTTCCACGTCTATGTAGGAAAGTGTATCCAAAGATGGTCTTTTCTTCTTCTCCCAGCCCCAGAGAAGATCCCCGCGTTTCTCTATTTAACTTTTTTTTAAATTGACGTGAACCTCGAGCTCTGCGTTAACGGCATCAGCCTCTAACTCTGCAGCTGCATCTTCTGGATCTGATTCCCCGCTGCAGCGACTGGGATTGAGGACTAACGTCACCCAGCAGCAGAACTAAACCAGAGAAACTACTGAAAACATGGACATTAAGGATCTTTGGTAGAACATTTCGTCTTGTCTCGGTCAACGAAAATGAAGACACATTTTAGCATAGTTTTATTTTGTAATCTACATTTTAGTCTTTTTTTTATTCGTCTACGATATTGCATTATATACAGGACTGTCTCCGAAAATTAGAATATTGTGATAAAGTCCTTTATTTTCTGTAATGCAAAAATGTCATACATTCTGGATTCATTACAAATCAACTGAAATATTGCAAGCCTTTTATTATTTTAATATTGCTGATCATGGTTTACAGCTTAAGAAAACTCAAATATCCTATCTCAAAAAATTAGAATATTCTGGGAATCTTAATCTTAAACTGTAAGCCATAATCAGCAATATTAAAATAATAAAAGGCTTGCAATATTTCAGTTGATTTGTAATGAATCCAGAATGTATGACATTTTTGTTTTTTTAATTGCATTACAGAAAATAAAGGACTTTATCACAATATTCTAATTTTCTGAGACAGTCCTGTATTTAATTATCGTTATCGGTTCGTTGACGACACTATTTAGTCATAATTTTCGTTGACGAAAGCAACTTTACTTATGTTCTACAACATCTTTAACGCAGGTTAATAACTAGATTAATATAGACCTCTTAATTAAATTATGATTTCACCATTTTCAGTCATCATGCATGAAAGAGGCTAAACGCAGCGCATGGTGTTAATCTTGGTCCTGGGCTGGAACAGCGAAGAGGACATACGAACAGATCATTCAGCAAAGTGTTTGTGTCGGTGCGACTACACAGGCCAGATGGTGAGGAGACGGGGACATAATTAAATCATCCTCACAAAATGACCTCAAAATGTAAGGGTCATGCGTATAAAAGACGGAGACAAGACATCTGATAGTCAGCAGCTGCTCAGGGTGAGGAAACCACGTCAGAAAATAAACTGAAGGCCAGCCCCGATCTTTACTCCCACTCATTCAATTGTACTGGGAAATAATTGGGAAATTGTCTCTCTCTCTTTTTTTTACCAATACTTAGAGCAGAGACACCAATCTCATTATGACTTCATTAAATGTGACTAATAATCACACTAGTTTGACTTTCTAGTGCCTCCATCATTATCTTTGTCGGTGTAACCTGTCAACATCGCTCCCTTGTTGAATCATCTCATATCATCTTGCAGAATGAGATCATCTTCTAGTTCCACGTTTAAGAGAAAATTGTGTCTTAAATCAGCGCTCTTACAAATCCCATTGTGTTTGTGAATGCCAACGCAAATGCCACCGTTCTATTTATTCCCAGAACGACGTAATGTGTTAAACACACGGTTATAAATCATGCCAACAGCCTTCTGGACAGGCCGGCTCAAAAGAATGAAAGGAAGTCTTAGCCGTGTAAACCTGCGGCTATATACGGTTACGTAATGTGTGTGTGTTTGTGTGTGTTTGAGTTGGATAATAGGAGGTTTTAGGCAAGCAGGGTTTGGAGGGTCACAGGCTGTCATCACACTGATTAAAATAAATGTTTTAAATCAATCAAACAAACCTTGACATTAGTGAGGAATACACAAGGAAACATTTAAAAGAAAGAATATCACAGCAAAGGTTCCCGATTTGTTTTTGATTTGAGAGCAAGAGGAAGAGAAAGAGGGCGTCGTATTTCACTGACTTGGAGGGATATTTGATAGAAAGTGGTAACAGGATCTGCATCTCACAACGGTCTTATTTTGCTCCTATTTTTGACAGGCCTGCAAGGAATCTTTGTAAATCAGTAGAAACGGCTTCAAAAGTACTGAGTTCATTTAAGAAGACATTTTACCGATGAACTAGAGAGTTAGTACCATAATCTGCCAGAACTGGTCAAGTCGATGTTGTCTAACTGTGATATGAGTGGCAGGCAGATATATTCTTTTGACATAATTTGGTATGAAATACAATGTTTGTTAAACTTCAAAGATACATTTATACAGGTCTGTGTCAGAAAATTAGAATATTGTGATAAAGTCCTTTATTTTCTGTATTGCAAAAATGTCATACATTCTGGATTCATTACAAATCAACTGAAATATTGCAAGCCTTTTATTATTTTAATATTGCTGATCATGGTTTACAGCTTAAGAAAACTCAAATATCCTATCTCAAAAAATTAGAATATTCTTTTTTTTATTATTATTATTATTATTATTATTATTATTATTATTATTATTATTATTATTATTATTATTATTATTATTATTATTATTATTATTATTATTATTATTATTATTATTATTATTATTATTTATTTATTTTGGTTTAAGTAATGTTATGAAAAGTTAAAAAAAGGGGGGAAAATATTGATAATTATATTGTTATTGTAAATCTTATTTCTTTTTTTTAATGCCCTCAATAAAGACATCTATACAAAAAAAAATTAGAATATTCTGAGAATCTTAATCTTAAACTGTAAACCATAATCAGCAATATTAAAATAATAAAAGGCTTGCAATATTTCAGTTGATTTGTAATGAATCCAGAATGTATGACATTTTTGTTTTTTTAATTGCATTACAGAAAATAAAGAACTTTATCACAATATTCTAATTTTCTGAGACAGTCCTGTACATCTTCTTACATGTCAGTAAATCGTCAGGAGCCTGTTTACTTCTGATACATTAGGACACGGATGTCTGCTATCATGTTTTGGGGGAATGCCCTTGTTTCCTGGAGGCCCTGATTTACCTAGAACTAAATGTACCGAGGCATGCTGTGATGATCTGATACCGGGAACCTGGGACACCCGTTTGTCCTTTTGTGCCGGGAAGCGCTGTGTCGTCACTGCGCCCTCTGTGCCCGGCGTCTTTTCTCCACAACTCCGAGTGGCTGCTTCTAATCTGGGCTGCCAGGCAGAAGGCCAAGTTTCCACCCCGCACAAAGCTGACTGTTTGTTTCCTGTCGTGGCTGTTTTCTCCCCGAGGTCAGCAGGTTACAGCGGCGGCAGACTGCAGGCTGCACACGTTACCGTACCGGCCGCAGATAGTTAATCAGCATTAGCCCGGTACGTGCAAAACCTGTGACGTGGCCGTGCCGCTGATATCTGCCAGAGGGTTAGGTAACAGTCTGAAATGACACTATGACAACAGATTTGGCCAAATGTGACACCTAATGGGACTTACTGTCAATAATACCACTGAAGACAACAATATTAAAGAATACTTTTATAGCAGTGACGCTGTAGTAACAGTGTAAGTCTGTCAGTAGACTTTGGCGGTCACCTGACTTACCTGACTTACTCACAAGGATGTTTCCTTGCAGGTGGGGATAAGGGATGAGCATGAGGTTGAGATGAGGCTTTACCTTCACATCTTAACAAGCAAGAGTGGATCAGGACTTAGCGACTGACCCATGCTGTGACCTGACTGCGCTTCTTGACTGTGTCAGATAGTTATGAAACCATCCAGAGAGTAGAAGCAGAGTTCACAACTCCTTTTATCATCTGTTTTTATTTTCCCGATGCGGTTTCTGGGAAATCTTTGTAGCCGCAGCTTTGTGTTCTCTGGGTTTTTGATTGTTTTTTTTTCCCTATCACCATCAGGCTTTTAAGAGTTAAAAATAGCAGAACAGCACCAAAATGCACATTAAGTGACTGCAACTTTCATATAACATTGAGGTTTGTTATTCTGTTTTGGCATTGGGACATTCTAGCAGCTACACACACCAAAGTTTCGATCCCCTTCTCATGAGCAGTGGCTCTTGTTGCACTGCCACTAATCACATGTTTTCAGGTGAGAATAGGTTTTAATTATCAACCATGCACGGTGACTTTCAGGCAGTTTAGCGCTTGACATCGTGTTGTTAAGCCTTTACAACTGCAGGCCAGAGTTGTAATGTCCAATTAAATATAACTACATGTCTGGGAGTCTGTTACAAATATTGCACACAACTTGTTATAATAATAATAATAATTCATTTTATTTGGAGGCGCCTTTCACGACACCCAAGGTCACCTTACAGAATAAAAACACAGGAAATACAATTAAAAATACAATAAACATCCATACAAGTAGCAAGACAAATAGTATAACAGTAGACAAACAAACTGGTGGGAAGTAGTGCGTGATGTCCGGTTATAGTGAATGGGCAAGTTTGAACAGGTGGGTTTTGAGTTGTGTTTTGAATGTGGTGATGGAGTCTATTTGTTTTATGTGTGGGGGGAGGGAGTTCCAGAGTCTGGGTGCCGAGCAGCTGAAAGCTCGGGCACCCATGGTGCTAAGGTGTGAGGTGGGAGTGAAAAGAAGTCCAGCAGAGGTTGAGCGGAGGGTACGGGAGGGGGTGTAATCTTGCAATAGGTCACAGAGGTAAGTGGGGGCTAGGTTGTGAAGGGCTTTGTGGGTGAGGAGGAGGTTTTTGTAAATGATACGGTATTGGACTGGGAGCCAGTGGAGTTGGATGAGGACGGGGGTGATGTGATCAGATGACTTGGTGCGGGTGATGATCCGGGCGGCCGAGTTCTGTATGAGTTGCAGTTTGTCGGTGAGTTTGGTTGGGAGGCCAGTGAGGAGGGCGTTGCAGTAATCAATACGGGATGTGATGAATGAGTGGACCAGGATTTCTGTGCTGGATTGGGACAGTGCTGGACGGAGTCTGGAGATGTTGCGGAGGTGAAAGAATGCAGTCCGGGTGATGTTGTAAATGTGAGGTGCAAATGAAAGTGTGCTGTCCAAAATGACGCCGAGGCTCTTGACGTGGGGGGAAAAGGGTACCGGAAAGCCGTCGATGATGATGGGAAGGGCGGGAGAGGGTTGTGACTTGGTGAGGGTGGATTTGGAGCCGATGAGAAGAGCCTCAGTTTTATTGCCGTTGAGTTTTAAAAAGTTATTGCTCATCCAGGTATTGATGTCGTGTAGGCAGGTGGTGAGGGAAGTGGGAGGAATGGCAGCGGTGGGGTTGGAGGAGATATATATCTGAGTGTCATCGGCGTAAGTGTGAAAATGGACCTTATGAAGGCTGTAATGAAGCAGAAGTGTCATGTGTAGAGCTGACTGCATCATTTTTTATGTGTATTTTTATAATGATAAGCTTTTTATCTTTTTCTTTTTTCTTTTTTTTTTGCTCTGCCAAGTTTTGTTATTGAACCGTAGCAGCTGAATATATTTTTCAGGCCTCAACTGGGCATCAAGACTTTCAGCCTTTTATAAGAAATGCTCTCTTTACATCTACTAAGTACTAACTCTGTTTACTTGCCACATGTTTTTTTACCCACTTAGGCATTCATAGTACATCCTCTTTTCCTTATAATGTGGTCTGCAACCTCTTGATTGCTTTTCCCCTCTTTCTGACCTCTTCTCCTCTCCTCTTCTCTGTTCAGCTAATGAAGCTCCGTGGCCGAGCATCGGTAAGAGCGTGCCGGACTGGAGGACCAGCAGTCCAGAACAGGTACTGTTTCTGTCTCACATGATTGCAGTGAAACATGGTGAGATTTTACCAACATTTAAATACCGTATTTTTTTTTTACTATTTTTTTTTTTACTATATGTATTTTATTTACTACATGTACAGAACAATTTTGAACTGTAAATGATGTACATGTTTGTACCTAAATAGATCTATCAGTGTCTTTTTTTTTTTTTTAAACATATATTTATTGATTTTTGTAATATAGTAACATTCAACAACACTTATAACATCAAAACAAATGGCAGTATGTAAAATAAATAAATTTGTACACATTTGTACCAAATATTAATAGTTAATTAATTCAGAAGTGGGGAAAAAAAAAACTGAGAAAAAAAATAAATATATTAAACAGGGTACTGTCTGATCTGGATGTACCATGGAGATATTAAAGATACATTTATGTAGCCAGACAAATTGTTCTACATTAATAATAATAAAGGAAAAAATAAAAAAAAAAAAAAAAATTAAATTAAATTAAATAAAAATAATTAAACAGCAACAACAAAAATTTCAAATGTCTGTTTGCATGTTCGGAATAAATCACTAACTAACTAACTAACTAACTAACTAACTAACTAACTAACTAACTAACTTCATGCCCTCCTGAGAACCAATGAAGTGTTATTCCATTGTCCTATCAGTGTCTTTTAACACGGCAGCAACTTTGCTGATTAAAACGGGACAGAACCAGGAGAAAATAACCGGTATTTATTTATCTATTTATCTGTTTGAAATCTGCTTCTACCTACTTCTATCTGCTAAAGAATAAGTAGCGTATTCTTCTTTGCATTTATTTTGTCTTAGTTTTGATTCTAATTCTGGTTAGAGCGCCCCGAGCGGTGGAAGAAAAATCCACAGAATAGCCGCACCTTTGTATAAGCCGCATGGTTGAAAACCTATGAAAAAAGTAGCGGCTTATAGTCCAGAAAATACGGTATTCTGTACTTTCCTGAAGGCTGCGTGGAGGCTCTCACTTTGCAGTCCAGTGCTGTGCATGACTTTTCCTACTTGTAAACTGTGATGTCTGCGGGCAAAAGTCTGTTTCAGGAACAGTCATGAAGGTTTTGGTTAAAAACAGCTGCACTGTCTCTCTTTGCCAGCAGCTTCCTTCTGGTTACGGTACATATCCCAGCGCCACCCACCAGGCAGCAGGACATCACAGTGCCACGAGCTCGCTGCCCCGCTCTGCCCCCGGGACGCTGGGCTGGCCCCGATCCAGCGCCGCTAATGCCACTTCCCCCTCTTCATCATCATCCCCCACTTCACAGCAAATACAGCAGCGCATTTCCATCCCTCCCAATCCCGGCCAAGGTGATCTGAGGCCTCTTCTTTATTTATGAGTGACCCTTTTTTTTAAATTCATTTACTAAAAGCTATTTCAAATGATTAATTTTCTTTTCATGACGTTTTTCTGCTGTTAGGTCCTACCGCCTCTCCACTGTCCTCCCAAACGGAGCGCACAGACCCCCCTCCGGCGGTGGCTGTCCGTCCCTACGTCCCGGACCACCCGTCCAGGCCCCAGTCCCCCAGGAAGGGCCCCGCCACCATGAACAGCAGCTCCATCTACAGCATGTACCTCCAGCAGCCTCAGGCCAAGAACTACGGATCCCTCAGCAACCGGCCGACCGTCAAAGCAGGTGCGTAGCATGAATCCAGACCAGGGGTGTCAAACTCATTTTGCTTGGCGGGCCAGATTTGACCAATTTATTTCTCGCGGGCCGCACGCTCAAAATAACAAAAACGGTGCGGAACATTTTTTCTCTAATTCTTTTTTTTTAATATTGTTATCTAATCCAATATCAGTTTAGTTAATTTTAAAGGAAATATCCACTTTGTTTACACTCTAATTATGTAAAATATATTTCTTCAGGATCTTTTCTTGAAATTTCTCGTTTTTTTTCCAAATTATGTAAGATACTTTTAATATCATTTTACACAGATAAACAGAAACAAGTATGTTTATTTTTATATTTCGCTTTTTTATAGGAAATTTAATTAAAAGCAAAATCTTTCTTATTACATCCGAGAGTGTTTCTTTGTGATTTAGAGATTTTTCCAGTACAATTAAGTGTATTTATTTTTAAAAATTGACGCGGATATTTACGCCAGTGTGCCGAAAAAGTCAGCACTTCTCTTTTAACTGTTTTACTTTGTCACTATCCTCGTATTCAAAACTGAAATTCTCAGAATAAATATCTTCTATCATCTTTTTTAGCAGTGATATTTTTCCTGCAAAAATATATAATAGTAGTCAGTTTATAAAAATAAACGACCGTCTACAAAGAAATAAAATCGGCAAATGCATTCTAGAAAACTAAAAACTGCTCTCTTTGTGGAATAACGATGGATTTGTAGAAGAAATATATTATCAGATATGCTGCAATTCATGGCAATTATTTATGCCTTCCTTTTTAGTAAATTAACATTTCGTTTTTTTGCGTTGGAAACTTCTCTCGGGCCGCATGCGGGCCGTGGGCCGCACATTTGACACCCCTGCTCCAGACCCAAAACATGTAGTTGGAAACTGTTTTTACATCGTACCTGTACCTTTTCTCTCCACAGTTTACGGCAAACCCATCCTCCCAACATCCTCCTCGTCTCCATCTCCCGTCCCTTTCCTCCACGGAGGAGGAGGAGGAGTGAAGGCAGCAGGGGAGGATGTTACAGATGGAGGGAAAGGAGGAGGAGAGAGTAGTGATGGGAAAATCGTCCCTCCCCCCAGTGTGGAGAACATCCCTCGCCCCCTCAGTCCCACCAAGCTCACCCCAGTGGGTAGGTACTAGAGATGACCCACCTGGAACTCACCAATAATTAGGACTTTTTTTAACTCTACAAGGATGAGTTCTTATTAACCCTTGTGCTGTCTTTGGGTCAAGGGAGGGTGAAGGGAGAAAAGATGGAATGAAGGAAAGAAGGAAGTAAGGAAGAAAGGAGGAAAGAAGGAAAGAAGGAAGGAAGTAGGAAAGGGAGGAAAGAAGGGAGAAAAGATGGAAGGGAGGAAAGAAGGGAGAAAAGATGGAAGGAAGGGAGAAAGGAGGAAAGAAGGAAGGAAGTAGGAAAGGGAGTAAGGAAGGGAGAAAAGATGGAAGGAAGGGAGAAAGGAAGGAAGGAATGGAGAAAATAAGGAAAGAAGGAAGGAAAAGCAAAGAAGGTAATAAAGGAACGAATGACGGAAGAGAGGCAGGAAGAAAAAGGAGTAAAGGAGGGTAAAAAAGGAGGAAAAGAGGAAAGGAAGAAGGAAGGAGAGAGCATGGCAGGAGGAAAGAAGGATAGAAGAATTGGGTCATTTTGACCCAAAGACAACACAAGGGTTAAATATGTTGCTCAAACAACAACTGTTTACTTAGCTAACAAAAAATAAACAGATTCATGCACTTTGCCTGCAGAGATCAATATGATATTTGTATCTCCAGCCGTAAATGTTGAACCCAAAGGGAAGATGGTATTCATTTGATACATTATCAATTTTTCTTAAGAACTCACACTTAAAACGCTAAGTTTTGGTACCAAATTGAGCATAAAATCCAGATAACAATGTCAGGCAGAGCAACAGCCGATTAAGTTTTCATGATTTTGTCACTGTAGCTTCCCACAAGGTTGGTAAAGTCTTTTAAATGCCCGTCTCGTAGCCCACTCTCAGCTCCGATACCAGAATGATGCCGACCTGGAGGTTCTCCGCCGGCGCCTCAGCAATGCTCCAAGACCTCTCAAAAAGCGCAACTCCATCACCGAGCCTGAGGGCCCACAGGGGCCCAACATCCAAAAGCTGCTGTACCAGAGGTTGGTGAAACCGTCGCTTGTGCCTCTCCAGAGAGAAACAAATATTTTCAAAATGAACCAAAGCTAACAAAAATACATGTGACTCTGGTGTCCAGGTTCAACACGTTGGCAGGCGGAATGGAGGGAGGCTCAGGTAAGACTGTGAAATAGAACGTCCATGTGGCTTTAGCTCATTACAAAGATGACACGTATTTAAGCCCCCCTCCTCGTTTCAGGCAACACGTTCTACCAGCCTGAGTGTCATTTAGGAGACATGGAACACGTCCATTCAGCCAATGGGAACGTGGAGCCTGGCGACAAGCACGTCAGCGTGGCAGCTGTGGACGCTGAAGCTCAAAAACCCAGCCCAGACTCCTGCCGCTTGTCTCCTCCCGTCGTTACCATCGAAATGTCCAAAGACACAACGCCGGCAGAGAGCAGCAGCAAGCTGTCTCCATCAGCCAAGCCCAGCCCCCCCCCTGCACCCGAGAGGCCCGAGGACCAGAGCCACAGCAACAAGAGAGGATCCAGTCCTGTCCACAGCTCCGGGGGACACACGCCGCCTTCTCCATCGCCTCCTGCACCACCTTCACTGCCAAAGGTACAGAAACACTGACTATATACGTTAAAATCATGGTTTATAGTAGGCCTGTGTTGAAAAAATCGATTTCCCAATTCTAAATCGATTCTCATATTAATTCCTAAAAATCGATTCATATGTCTAAAGATCGATTTTTTTTTTCTTTTATTTATTTATGTATTTTTTTTTTCATCATTACATTACAACTTTTGGTTATTTTTTTGTTTATCCCCAAAAAAGGAATGTTTTGTTGGACACGAGAATAACTGGTGCCATGTTTTTGCCTTTAAATATGTTTAAAGGTTTGAAAACATTAAAGTGTTAGGTTATAATTGCATAAATTGTCTATATTTCATTACTTTATATTCTGTCTTGGGGTTACATTTGCAAAAAATGCTAAAAACCAAATGCTCAAAAATTAAAAACCAAAATAGACCGAAAATGGAACAAATAAAAACGGAATGTGGGAAAAAATAAAACCGATTTCATCCGTCTCTGTTTCCTCCCTGGATCTGTTTGGTAATTCTGACCCACATGATGTTTCTGAAAGCAGTTCTATCAGCATTCTGGGAGCTGATTGGTCCTTACAGCATCATTAGCTGCCAATACTTGCTGTTGAATCTCAATATAATACTAGTAGTAATATTTTGCATAACTACAGTCATATAATTCATGCAACAGCTCAAAAAACTGTTTTAATAACACTAACCCAAATCAATATTGGAATCGAATCGAATCGGATCAAATCTTGATAATCGATTCTGAATCTTAAGCATCGGAATCAAATCGATTCTTGACATTTTAATCGATCCCCAGCCCTAGTTTATAGGGAGACAGTATTATGTGCTTTTCTTCATACTCTCATAACTTAAATGTTGGTCAGCAAGAATACGTAACTGCTACCAAAGCAAAAGAATCCTTCTCCGTAACATGTCAGTTAAAGCAGGAAATGCTGACTTAGATATTCTTTTTCTGCATCGTCAACACTCTTGGTTTCTCTCTACTTCTGTTGCTGAAGGCAAAGCGAACCAACCTCAAGAAGCCGTCGTCGGAGCGGACGGGCCACGGTCTCCGGGTCAAATTCAACCCCCTGGCTCTGCTGCTGGACGCCTCGCTAGAGGGAGAGTTTGATTTGGTACAGAGGATCATATACGAGGTGAAATACTAATCATGTTGCACTTATCCATTTTTGATGTTGATTAGTCTTGTTGCAGAGCTGCAGTCAAGTCCAAATAAGTAAAATCAGTGGATAATATACAGACAGCTTATGTTATCTATGGTTCTGAAGCATAACTAAAGATTCACTTAAAGATGCACTGGTTGCAGTTTTGTTTTGCTGACTTTCTTTCTTCCAACTTTAATCACTTACAAACATTGACCTGGCCAACAATAAAATATACTGTAGCAGAGGCTGCAGCTTGTGTGCTATACTGGCTTTATTCATACCCTTATTCATACCCTTGTTAGCTTTATTACTTATGTACTTTTTAGCTTCTTTGTTCATATTATTATTATTATGATTATCATTGTTTACTACTATTATTCAAAATAACAATCATGTTTGTTGTTCTTCTGTACTGAATCAGTATTGATTGTACTGGCGCCTTTATAAACCGATACTGATCAGGGTCAATCGAATGAACAAATATTTCATCTTGGCCATTTCAGTGTAAAGATGTATTGAAGTATCAGTGTCTTAACCTGACGTTAACGTCATCTGACGCCTCACTTTCCACCCAAATACTTATGTATGTGACAACTTGAGTTAGAATGTGTTCTTTTTTTTTAAAGATGCTGGTGCATCAGAGAAAATGAGAAGAACTTACATGCAGTCTTCTCTTTGGCAAGTGATGGTGAGGCAGGATTCACTGGTCGGAAAAGATAAATTACAACAAAAAATGTTTTAAATAACAAGGAACTGAAACCTATAAGTTTACTATGCTAAACAAATACAATACATTTGCATGTATGTAAACATCTATCAGCAAAGCCCTAAAAGATAAGACCAGCTTAGACATCAGATGGGTTTCATGTGGATCATTAGAAGTTGTGGGCTGAGTATGGAGCCTTGTGGAGCACCGTATGAACAGAGGAGCTGTTGTGGTCATGCTGCACGTCACCTGCATCCAGAAGCACACGAAGAGAAGGTGCTGGTGTCAGTCTAGGCCTCAACTCTGAATGCACAACACCGGAACCTGCAGCGTGGGAGTGAAGAGGCAGGCCCCTTTCAGGCGGGGGAGAGGTTTGTCCATCAAGACTCCTCTCCCTGGCCCTGCCTCTTCTCAACCTTTCCCCAACCCTGCACCCCAACCTGGGGCTTGCTGATTGGGCCGGAGCTTCGGGAGCTGCGTGCTGGCCTGCGGTCCCCACCCCCGGTCATCCCGTTGCTGCTTCCACCTGCCTGCTGTGCTGTTGACGTCCCCGACCCCCAGTCTGGCCCTCGGCAGGAGGGTCCCCCTTTATGAGCCTGGTCCTGCTCAAGGTTTCTTCCCTCCTAAAGGGGAGTTTTTCCTTGCCACTGTTTGGCTTAAGGTTTTTCTCCCACTATGGGAGTTTTTACCTGCCAGTGTTTATGTAATAATTGCTCAGGGGTCATGTTCTGGGTATGGGTCTCTGGAAAGCGTCTAGAGACAACTTTTGTTGTATTAGACGCTATATAAATAAAATTGAATTGAATTGAATTGAATTGAACTCTACTGAGGTACAGTGTAAATCCTCACTAAAGAGTGTCTAAAACTGTTAATAATCCCCATCATGCTGTTTGCAATTTGTTTTTAATAATCTGAAGGAAGCTCAAGGATGAAGAATAATGTAATGAACATTTTTTGATGAATGAGAAGATTCTTTTAGTTCAATCTTTTGGTTTATGCCGACAGGAGCTGAATGTCCTCAGACGTATATTAGCCAAACTACCAATGTGCTATGGTTTTCATACTTTCCTAAATTAAAACAAAACCTTTTTGTTATGCAACAAGATAACATTTTGCAGTGCCTTACGCCCACATGCACATTCCTCACCAGATCTCCCATGGCAGGGATGTTTTTCAAAACCTTCACTTGCTTTATCTTTGATCCAAAGCAGTGGTGTCGGGGGAGAGGTGGTCTCAGTTGTGAGGTGTACAGAGTTGTTATCGTGAGCACACTCCGTCTTTATTGCAGGGCTACAGCGTTGAGAGAGAAAGAGAGATCAAAGCCTTAAATCTTTAGTTTGAAACCTGGACGTCTCTCAGTGGCGAGAGAGCTGCTTACTGACTTCCAGAACGGCCTCCTCTGTTTCATGCTCTCAAGGAAACAATCACGATGCTTCACAGTTACAACAACGCTAGCTGGATGCTATCACAGCCTGGAGCAAACACACTCAAAAGAACACAGCCACCTGTCTTCTGTACGTCTGGGATGTTCTTGTTTTTAATTATAGAACTTCTAAAGACTGATACTGAGCGCTGCATTGTATACCAACATTTTGGATCTTTGAATTTGACTAAATATAACCAGTACTCGAGTTGTAAAAAAAAAAATCAGGGGGGATGGTGGATTTTATCATATGGGGACAGATAATTTGTGCTGATTACAAATAATATAATATATTACAAATAATAGCACTGACCAAAACACCTGAAGAAATACTGCAGGAATGACATAGCAGCAGTTAAATGCAGCCTTCTGTAAGCTTTAAATATCCACTGGGCTTACATCAAATACATCAAAACACAAAAATAAAAAACAGTTTTCTGAACTTATCAATGTGACTCTGTCCTTCACAGGATAAGTAAAATGGATCACTGCAAAAACTCTCTTAACAAGAATATTTGTCTTATTTCTAGTTAAAATGTCTCATTTTAGTAAAAAAATCTCATTACACTTAAAACAAGACTCATCATTGGAAAAAAAATACAATTTTCACCTGTTTCAAGTAGATTTTCACTTGAAATAAGTAGAAAAATCTGCCAGTGGAACCAGATTTCTTTGCTTGTAATGAGAAGATAAATCTTGTCCCACTGGCAGATTTTCCTACTTATTTCAAGTGAAAGTTTACTTGAAAGAGGTGAAAATTGTCAAATAAGTTATTTTTCTGGTGATGACTCTAAATGTTGAAATAGCAGTAAAACCACATTCATTGATGAAATGACATAATGGATGGAAAGGGGGATGGCAGTTTTACAGGGGGGATGATTTTGACCGTTTTTATTTCAGGGGGGATGCCAACCCCCCTCATCCCCCCTCATCCCCCCTCATCTCGAATACTGAATATAACATATCTGTGTACCTATCTGTGTCTTTTAAGGTGGAAAATCCCAGTATGCCTAATGACGAAGGCATAACTCCTCTTCATAATGCCGTCTGTGCCGGTCACCACCATATTGTGAAGTTCTTGCTGGACTTCGGAGTGAATGTAAACGCAGCCGACAGTGACGGATGGTCAGTACCTTTACTCAGATCATATAGCATCCCGACTAAAACCAGAGCAGCAGCTGCTGAAGGGCTCGACAGCTTTGAGTGATGAACACTCACACAGCAGGAGCTCGGCCGTGACAGAAATAACAGACTTTACCGAATCATATTTTAGGAGATTAGCATGAGTAATGAGGCTCTGCATTCAAAAGATGTGATTTAATTACTGCTACATCTGACTGAATTCAGGCTTACCCAGTTTCAGCATGTTTAATACTGGCATCTCTCTCATTTATCCTCTGGATATATAAAAGGTTTCACTGTAACATCTTCATTCTTTTGTCACGGGACGAGCTGAAATCTGTTTTCATGCTACACTTGCAGGACTCCTCTTCACTGTGCAGCCTCGTGCAACAGCGTCAACCTCTGTAAGATGCTGGTGGAGTCCGGGGCCGCCATTTTCGCCACAACAATTAGCGATGTGGAAACCGCAGCGGATAAATGTGAAGAAATGGAGGAGGGCTACACCCAGTGTTCTCAGTTTCTCTATGGTGAGTTTTATTCAGACACATTTATAATGACCAAATAATGCAAAAGACATTTTACATAAAAGTGAGGCTTTTTTTCTGAATTGAGCCGTGTTTTTTGCCCCCGGCAGGTGTGCAGGAGAAGTTGGGTGTGATGAACAAAGGCTTAGTCTACGCTCTGTGGGACTACACCGCCCAGGAGCCGGATGAGCTCTCCTTCAAGGAGAGCGACGCCCTCACTGTGCTGCGTCGCCGCGACGACACCGAGACAGACTGGTGGTGGGCTCGAGTGAACGAGCGCGAGGGATACGTACCCAGGAACCTGCTGGGGGTGAGAAAACACCACACACAGCCTCACTGTGAACCTGCTCAGGGAAGAAAGTGAAACGGCTTTGTAGAAACTACTGTATTTTCCACACCATAAGGTGCATCGTATTATACGGTAGTTTAGTTTAGTTTTAGTTTATTTATTTAGCAATATAAGACAAATTGAACAAAAAAGAAGCCTGGTGGCTTATATAGAATCCTTTCCATATATGAATAAAATACAAAACAAAAGGTACACAAGGGGGAGTAAAAAAAACAAAATACACAAGAGAAAATGTAACTCAGATCAAATAATGAACACTACAAAGATGAAACAATAAGAAAGTTCTTTAAATGTTTTTTCAATATTGGCAAGGATGGTGATGATTTAAGAGATTTATTAAATTTATAAGGTGCACCTTCAAAAAATGGCCTATTTTAAAACCCTTTTCATGTATAAGGCGCAGTGTATTATAAGGCGCACGGTATATACGGTAAGATACCATACTATAGTGGCTCGGGTTGAGTTACGTATCTACCTGATGGAGCTGCGCTACAGGAAATGCTACAAAATGCTACAGCAAATGCAAAAAAAAAACAAGAAGAAAAGTACTGTAAGTCAGACTTTTATTAACAGAATAAACACCAGCTTTCAGTTCACTCCCAAAACAAACGCGGAGGGGAACTTTTCCAGTTCATTCCCCCGAATCCCTCGAAATCTTATTCCTCCGTGCAGGAATAAAACAGCTGGGCGAGTGCAGCATCCGCTGGTCCCGGCTCCGTCTCGTCAGTCGCCATTATTCGAGTTGGTGTCGCTGCTGTTGTCTTGAATGTCTGTGACGATTCCTGCCGGTTTTAGCGCTGTTACTTTGGCGACCCCAACTACAGTATCCACAATCCCCCTGACTACAGTAACAGAAATTACCGTATTGATCATATATATGGCGCACTGTCGGTTTTTGAGAAAATTAAAAGCTTTTACCTGCCCCTTATAGTGCGGAAAATACGGTACCTGATTAGCCATGTGGAGTGGCTTGCTCCCCGGCCGCAGGTCGGTGGATTGATCCCCAGCCCCTCGACGTGCCAACGCGTCCTTGACACCAAGCTGCTCCAGTGGCCCCTGCCTCTCCCCCCAGTACACCTGTGTTAGAGTGCAGTTTTTGAATTTGCCAACCAGCATGTGGAACCACGTGCAGCACCATGTTGAGTTCTGTCTATATATATATATATATATATATATATATATATATATATAGATTACAGACCAAAAGTTTGGACGTACTACCCCATTTGTTTGAATGAGAAGTTGTGTCCAAACTTTTGGTCTGTACTGTATGTCCTTGTCATTCAAGTCATTTCAATGAAGACTGAGTCATGTTGCTTTAAGCTTTCGTACTTCTGTACTGTTTTTGTACAAATGCTTTTCAAAGAAAACTTAATTTCTATAAATGCAATCATTTAATTTAATCATTTCAACTTTTTCATTTTTTCTTTCCGTTTGAGAAATCTCTTTTTAAATCTGTTGTGCATTTAAACTAAATTTAAGTAATTCGACCAACTGAATTAAATTAATCTGGAGGATTTTGGTTTTTGTTCTTGACAAATCTGAAATGTATCTGTTTACTTAACGAAATGACTCTAAAATTAACTTCAGTGACACAAAACAATCGTGTAGTTCTTTAGTCATCATTGTATGTCTTGTTCAGTTCACTCTTAAAGGTGACTGTAATTTAAAAGGCAAAACATTTTCAGGTTCCTTTCCAAGCAGCGTCGCAGCATCGCCTCGCTGATCCTCAGGTACCTTGAGAACGGTGTTAACAGGATGTAGTGACCCCTCTGTGTTTTGCTTTTTCTGCAGCTGTATCCAAGGATCAAACCCAGACAACGCTCACTGGCGTGAAGCCCAGAACAGGAAGCACGCTCACACAGGGCGCATGCATACAGACGAAAGAAGAAGAAGAAGAAGAAGAGGGGGAGCATGCTGTGAACGCAGGGAAGGGCAGCCATGAGGCTGAGGGAGGGGAGAGGCTGCAGCGAGAGGCGGAGATGAAGCCACTTTTTTCTGTTTGCCTGGATGTCGCTGAGCCACTTTATGATGAAAGCAGAATACATTTTTACCTGTCTGGGTGTTGTTTTCAGCAGTCATAGCTCCACAGCTTCAGAAGACTTCAGCAGCATGAGAGGCGCTGAATTTAGATTTAAAAGAACAAGTTTTATAAGCAACTTTTGGATGTAGCTTCAAGTTTCACCCAGCTTCAAAACATCAAAATAAAAGCCTGAACGTGCTGACATTCTCTAGAGCTTTGACTATTAAATGCCACTTTATTTTATATGTTTTTTGGGGTTTTTTGTTGTTTTTTTTTTCATTTAAAGCACCCAAAGTCTGGAGTGTTAGGCCAGGGGATTAATATGCTTGAGATGTGAAATGTGAAGGTGAAGATGGAGCGAGGAAAGAGAGCGGAGAATAAGACTATGTTTGAATGTTGATGGATAGGCAAGTGTGTTTACAAAGTCTGGGAGGAGACGTGTCTGATGTGCGACCACAAGACTGTGACACGGGGGTGCTGAGGTCGGCGTCAACCCACACAAGGCGTCATGTTGTTTCAGAGGAATATTTCGGTTCCGATTATATAAGTGATATAAAAAGCATCTGTGAACCATTACGGATATCCCAAGCTTTGAGTATTCCCTGTCAAGTCAGCAGGAGTTTATGCCGCCATGAGCTTCTGGTAAAACGGGAGAAAGTAGGTGAAAAGGAAGGTTCCATGTATGTGAAGAAGATGGATTTAAACGTTAGGACTAGATAGAGTTCAGGGCTGAAAAGAGCGGTCATTATTCTGGTGCAACACTGCTGAAACATAGCAGTGTTCCCCGTCAATCTAAAGCAAAGTGTTCAAAGTTGTCATCTGTTTTGAAACTGATATTATTGAATCTTCCTCAGAAATGTGTCTTAAGAAGAAAAACAGCCTCATTCTTGCCCTATTTCAGTAAAGATAAAAATATAAAATGTGTCAGCATTATAAAGGGACTGAAATTCTGAAAAGTTTTCACCTTTTCACTGTCATCTTTGTCAGTAGTTTAATGATCTGCCCTGCTCCCCTTATTTTATTGTTTTATTTAAAGTAAAGCATCGTTTTCTACTATTACTACTACTCTCCTTATCACTAGTGTACACTTCTGTTGTTTCTGAGTGCTGGCGCCGCTCACTGCTGCCCCCTAGTGGTCAGCGAGGGTTCGGCACAAAGGACCCATGCTCTGTAAAATATGAAGCAAGAAGGTGGCTGATGTTTAATGTGAGAGTGGATCATTGTTCTGAGGAGTGCATACCATTACTCTGTGTATATGCAACCTGTAACTATACAGCTGATGTAAAATAATAAAAGTATAATCCCTACATGAATTAAACTGCGGCTTTGACTCAGTCCCTTACAATCACCCATCTTTGCAAAGTGAAATAAAGACAAATCTGTATCTATGAAAGTCTGACCCCCTTCACTGTAAAATCATACCCTGCCAAACACACACACACACACACACACACACACACACACACACACACACACACACACACACACGAACATATATAACACAGTTTAGAGCACTGGTCATAAACTGTGGACTTTAGAGTGTAATTAAAGTTCACCAGTCATTCAAGTTTCTGCAGAAGTTGTTCTTCTGGTAAGAGTCTGTCTTTTAAAATTCATATTATCATTATTATTTTATGGCTATTGCACTGTCCGAGTATTTTTCACGGTGTCTATGTTTAATATTACATTAAATATCACATTTAATCATAATTGAACTTTACAAATACAGAACATGTCAAGTTTTCTTAAACAAAGAAAAATACAGAAATATATATTTCAAAATAAAAGCACGGCACTGAACGCAAACTGTTAGGACAGCTTTCTTTGGCCTGGAAGTATTTTACTTTGAAGGAGTGACGTAACGTTTTGCGATGTTATTGACTTGAGGCAGCTGGTGTGCTACGTGCTACTGCTTTATCATTATTACTTTAAATAAAACCAATACTTACACTAATTTTACACAATGGAAAAATATGTTTCACTGTACATTTGTAAGCGCCGGTAATGCCACAACTTAACAAGCTGTAAGTCAGTATTGTGCACCTTAAAAATATTTTCAATGGCACGATTTTGTACCGTGTACTGCATAGCGTTTTAACCTTGTAACATTAAATGCACCATGTTGAGATTTATTTATTTATATATTAGTATTATTCAGAGTTTGCTTGCTTTTTTTTAGTTATTAAGCTGTAATATGTTTTTTTTTTTAAAGTTCAAATACATATGTATCTTTTTAATCGTTCACTGTTCACCTCTGTCTTCCGTATTTCCTATGTTTCCAGCTGTTCCTGAAGGCACCACGGCACCTACTGACCCTCAAGTCCAAATCTTACACACCTTTTAGAGAACATTGAACTCTCATCTGCAGCCATACACTTTTTCTTTTCTTTTCTTTTCTTTTCTTTTCTTTTCTTTTCTTTTCTTTTCTTTTCTTTTCCTTTCTTTTCTTTTCTTTTCTTTGTTTGTTTGAGTTTTTTGTACCCAGTAATAGTAGTTTCTTCATGGCGGAGCATTTCCACCTGAACACACCTCTCCTGGAGAGTGTGGGCATGTCCAAGAGGCTGGGAACTACAGTCTATTTGAAGATGGAGAACTCACAGCCCTCTGGCTCCTTCAAGGTTCGAGGGATTGGACATCTCTGTCAGCAGGTGGGAACCTGAACCCCGAAAAGCCTGTCCAGAGTCTCCATGCCAGTCGATGACTGTTTGATGTCTCATTGCAGCTCGCTGGACAATCCAAAGGAGTTGTGTGCGCTTCAGGTGCCAATCTGCACTATTTCAATATGCATATTCCCTTTGTTTTATAATTGTGTTATTATCAATTGTGCTGTTCTCCCAGGTGGAAATGCAGGTATGGCTGCTGCCTACGTAGCCAGAAAGATGGGGGTAGCAGCCACTATCGTAGTCCCCTCCTCCTCTCCGCAGCTGGTGGTCCAGAGACTCCAGGACGAGGGGGCTGCTGTAAAGATTGTAGGGAAGGTGAAGTATAACATCATGGTTATGGGTCAATGACGAATAAGGATTTTCAACAGGTACATTTTAAAATAATAAAAAAAAAAATATCTATTGCAGTAGTTCAAACATTAAGAATGTTGTGTACACATAAATTCATATAAAAATTTTAAATTAAGTGATTTCAGAGTTTTTTGTCAAGATGAATTGGCACTAGCTAGGGCTGTTCGAATTTGCCCAAAAATAAAATCTCGATTTTTTTCTCTCAAAATCCGATTTTAGATTACGATTATTCTGTGAATTGACAAAAGGCAAAGAAATATGCTGTTTTCTTATTGAACATTTGCCCCATTGGGCTTTAAGTGCAAACTTTGCTCTTATTAAACCAAAAATGAATGAATAAACTGCAAAACTCTGTAAAATAAGTTGAAACAAAGTTTTAAAAAATATAATAAAATATAAAGTTGTATCTCTGAAAAAAAAAATCAGCAAATCAGCACTTGCAAACATACAGTAAGTTATATTTCCAATTAAATAAAACAAGACATTTTCTAATTAAACTAAACTGGGTCTTTGCATGCTAAATAATAATGCAACCCATGAAGGAGGTAGAGGTGTGTAATGTCAGTCATTACATTTGCTATTCACATTTGCAAGTTTTTTGCAAGGAACACGAGCCGGTCTACCGCATCTGGCTTGAGGGATGCCCGGTGGCAACGCCCCCTCCTACACTAAAGAGCCTCTCCGATGGGGCACTTGTTGCAGGTATTGAGAGGTATTTCCATCAATCATTAATATGGTATCAATCATTAATATGTGTGCAGACAAGGTAAAAAAAAAAGTGAAAAATCGATTTTTCGATTTTCACGTTTTAACATCATTCTAATTACATAATCGCGATTACGATTTAAAATCGATTAATCGAACAGCCCTAGCACTAGCCTTAAAATGGTCATGTGGTGCAACCATGATTCATATTAAAATACATAAACACTACAAGACATTTTGGAAATCATGCCAGATCGGGCAGAAGATTGATTTAAAAACATTTAGAGTGATTTCAAAAAAGGTTTTCAAAACAAGAGTCCTGGTCGGACGGTCGCACCACATGACATTTTGACGCTTAAAACAATAACAAAATCCCAAATAACTAGTATTCTTTTGTAAAATTCAAGTGAGTCCATATGTGGGACGGGTAGTTCATATATATGCTATTTTTTATCCATTTAAACCTTTTTTGAATTGAAAAAAAATCTGTTTTTCAGAAAATATAGGCATCACGTCATTGACCCTTATACATGTTATCATGCCACAGATGTCCCTTAAGAGGAGCAAACTGAGCAGAACCTGTTTCTTCTCAGGTTTGGGACGATGCAAATGCAGAGGCGCTGAGGCTGGCAGACAGTGAAGGGCTCACGTTTGTGCCTCCCTTTGATCATCCCTTGCTTTGGTTGAAATACTTTTTACTTCTGAAAACTTGTTAACTTTTGTATTCTGTAGTAATAAGTCCTGAATTTCCCCTCTGGGGATCAATAAAGTACGGTGGCCGACAAGGGCCATAGGCACTGCAACGGCCTAATGCGTCTCAGTTAAGGAAAACGGCTTCAAGTACAGAAAAGATTCAAATTCACAAACTCAAAACGAGCTACAAAAAGAGGAACGTGGTGCAAATGAAAAAACGTGCTGCAAAAAACAAAGACAAATGCAGCATCATTGAACACGCTGCAAATAGAGAAACGATGCAAAGCACAAAACGATATAAAACAAGAAACCATCTTCAAAAGAAAAACGCTTCATAACCGGTTACCAAACCTGCAGGGGGCGCTCTCAGCGTAACAGCTCAATGGACAGACACACGGGATGTAGAGAGAGACCGAACAGCTGACTGAACCACAGTGTTTACATCCATGGTTTAAACATACAGCGGGAACGGTAATGTGATATAATGTGGTTTATATCACTGTACAACGCTGTACATTACGAGACGTTTCTTTATTATATTTTAACGTTACAGTCAGCTGTTCGGTCGTTTTGTGCTTTGCATCGTTTCTCTATTTGCAGCGCATTCGATGATGCTGCATTTGTCTTAGTTTTTTGCAGCACGTTTTTTCATTTGCACCAAGTTCCTCTTTTTGTACCTCGTTTTGAGTTTGTGAATTTGAATCGTTTCTGTACTTGAAGCCGTTTTCCTTAACTGAGATGCATTAGGCCGTTGCAGTGCGTTTGGCCCTTGTCGGCCACCGTAATAAAGGACTATCTTATCTTATCTTAATGAATTATTGGTGCATATGTCTCTATGCCGACCTCAGGCAAGGCCACGCCACCATGATGGCGGAGGTTGCGGCCTCCCTGGGAGCCGGTGAGAAGCCCGGAGCGGTGCTGCTGTCGGTGGGTGGAGGAGGCCTCCTGTGTGGGGTCATCCAGGGCCTGAAAGATGTGGGCTGGATGGATGTACCCGTCGTTGCCATGGAGACGGTGGGGGCAGACTGCTTCAACGCAGCGATCAAGGCGGGAAAGATGGTCACGTTGCCTGACATCACCAGGTCGGATGTTACAAGAGTCTGAATATTCCCCACAGTCACGTTCACGTCTTTTAATAACCTCCGATCTGTTGTCCTGACGCCTCCCAGTGAAGCCAAATGTCTGGGAGCAAAGACGGTGTGCAAGCAAGCCTTTGAATACAGCCAGCGCAGCGACCTGACGGTCATCTCTGAGCTGGTGACCGACCGCCAGGCTCTGCAGGCCATCCAGACATTCCTGGGTCAGTGTGTTTGCCTCCTTCAAACAGCAGATGCTTCGTGTTGTCTTTGACTAATTGAAGTTTGTTTTTGACTGTGATTTTCTTCACCACTGTGCTAGTACCAGGTACACAGTGGACTGTTACAGACAGTACTGGAGATGAGGGGGGACGGCATCCCCCCCTGAAATTAAAATGGTCCAAATCATCCCCCCTGTAAAACTGCCATCCCCCCTTTCCACCCCTTATGTCATTTCATCAATGAATGTGGTTTTACTGCTATTTCAACATTTAGAGTCATCACCAGAAAAATAACTTATTTGACAATTTTCACCTGTTTCAAGTAAATTTTCACTTGAAATAAGTAGGAAAATCTGCCAGTGGGACATGATTTATCTTCTCATTACAAGCAAAAAAAATCTTGTTCCACTGGCAGATTTTTCTACTTATTTTAAGTGAAAATCTACTTTTTCCAGTGATGAGTCTTGTTTTAAGTGTAATGAGATTTTTTTTACTAAAATGAGACATTTTAACTAGAAATATGACAAATATTCTTGTTAAGATTTTCAGTTTTTGCAGTGATCCATTTTACTTATCCTGTGAAGGACAGAGTCATATTGATAAGTTCAGAAAACTGTTTTTTATTGTTGTGTTCTGATGTATTTGATGTAAGCCCAGTGGATATTTAAAGCTTACAGAAGGCTGCATTTAACTGCTGCTATGTCATTCCTGCAGTATTTCTGCAGGTGTTTTGGTCACTGCTATTATTTGTAATATATTATATTATTTGTAATCAGCACAAATGATCTGTCCCCATATGTTAAAATCCACCATCCCCCCTGATTTTTTTTTACAACTTGAGTACTGGTTACAGACGCTGTATTTCAAAACTGTGTCTCTGATGAGCACATTTCTATGATCCAGCTTGGCTGCACAGAATAAACCAACTGCAAAGTTTAGACGTGTACCAATTAGTTTTCTTCTCTGATTCCACTTTTCTGAAATCAGCCACAAATGAGAACATAACAGCTGTGAAAATCTCAGGTTTCTGCCTCTGTGCTCTGCTATTTATATTTTTATCCTCTAAGTCTTTGTTTTTTTAAATACAGCAGGCGAGTGATGCTCCTTTGAGCGCTGGATTACGTTTGTTGTTCTTTCACAGCTTATTTGAACTTTAGTTTGAATAATTCCCGTCTGTGGGTGTTCTGTACTCCTACTGGAAAACTTCCACATCAAAGGCATGTCATTTCTTTTTGAGAGTGCACTTTGGAAAATGGCGTTTATTGATGCACAATCGGCCCGTCACTCGTCCCAAATAATTCCTAGATTACAAATACATGGCTAAAGATTAAATCAGCAATAGTTTTCCCTCTAAACTGGAATGTTTAAGTGCTTTGAGCTAAATTTCTCCTTCTGCTAGAGGCATGTCGTCGACATACACATGTCAGTCAAGGGATACTGCAGTTTGAATGTTTTTACTTAGAGCGCTCGGTCCATTAGATGAAGATGCGTCTGTCTTGATAAAAAGGTTTTTGAATGTAAGACTTTTGTTCATGCTTTTGCACTAGTTCTTTTATTGTAGTGGAGTCATTTTCATCCCTCTTCCACTGCTGGCGGGTCTAAAACCGTCTGTAAACCAAGTCTGTAACATGATTTCTGATCACGCTACTAATTTTAATAGCAAATAATTCCTCTACGATCTTTGAATTTTGACGTCGATGAATCGGGTTCTTTGCATTATGATGTAAATGTGATGTAAAACATCTAATTTGAAACTTTCCTCAAAGTAATAGCAAGATCTTCAGAAATCCCATAAAGGAAGAGAAGGTACTCATTAATAAGTCGTTTTTGCTTCATGTGGTGACTATTTTTCATACAATAATGAGTGACTTTGATAAACTAGTCATGTTGAGATGTGCGCTGGACAGGAAGAGCGCAGCAACAATTGTTATACGCATGAAGTTGCAGGAAAATACAAGTAGTTGAATTAATGTCCTTGTGTGCTGATTGTCTTGTAGATGAGGAGCGTGTTTTGGTGGAGATGGCATGTGGTGCTGCGCTGGCGGCTGTTTACAGTGGACTCATACACAGATTACAGGATGAAGGTGAGGCACACTGTCATCTCATGTGTAGTTTATCTGCAGACATACCAGAAGAAGGTTCTAAAACAGTAGGAAAACAGGCCGAGAGTTCAGCTCTGCGCCGCTGCTTCTGTTTCAGGCCGCCTGCCGACCCTCTCGCGCCCCCTGCTGGTGATCGTGTGTGGCGGCAGCAGCATCAGCCTGGACCAGCTGACCAGCCTCAAACACAAACTACACACAGAAACCTAAAGCATGTGTGGAACCAGGATGTCTAGTCATGGAAAACATGTTTTACAATAATGTAAAAGGTCAGCTCAAATATAACACCTTAATAGATTTGTCTACAAAACACTTTTAAGTGAACACATCCATACAAAACTTTAATTTCCTAGAATGAATTAATCCTTAATATCTTTTTTTTAATGATTATACATTTGCTTGAGTTTAGAAATGTATATGAAAAAAGTCAAATAAAATAATGTATAAACTAATAATATTATGCGTTTCGAGTTTAGTTCCTAGTTTCTCCACAAGGTGGCGCCACTAATCCATGTTTAAAAATATTTTTTTCCTTTTCACAGACAGATTCACTACATGGAAGACTATTGTTCAGCCTAAAGATTAAAACTAATAACAATAATGTCCCGTTTTATAGTTAATATACACTAGCTTCTTTGGTTGTTTTATTACCGTATGTCCCTCTGACAACCCCAACACCACATAACACCCAGTAGACCATATTCAGCCCTCAGTGAGGCTGATTGTGTAAATAAAAAGGTAGTGAGAGCAGCATTGTACATACATTCTACATACATGTATGTTTATTCCAGTGTGTCACCACCGGTTGCAAAATAGTCTTAATATTGGCTCGATCCTGCTTCTTCCTGGTCTTTTGACCAATAGTAGAGGAGCTGGACCAAGAAGGGCAGCCCTCCTCATTTGGACAATGAGGCAGAAATGCATAAGGTAAAGTAAAAAGAGGAGACAAGGGATGTAAAAACAAGAAATGCACTTACAAGGACAAGGAAAAACAAAATATGTCTATTTCTGCGTTTATTATTAATTATGTCAGTTTTGGTCCTCCGTAGATGAAATAGTTAATGGGGGAAGAAGCTTTAGTTTTCGGTAGTTACCTTAAACTGCAGTAACTGGCTGCTGTCTGTGTTTGTGTGTGGATTCATCCATCCAGATATTAAATCTATTTGAAATGAACACATCCAAGTCCACTGCTGAGGTTTTACAAAACTTTTTTTTCCCCAAGATGTTAAATTTAGTGACAGCCTGTTTGTGTTACGTGCAGGAACACGTTACCATGGAAACAGCTCCTCACAGCTTCACACACTGGGCTGCAGAGATTTCATCCGAACAACTTGCAGATAATCATTTGAGTTTTTTCCTCAGCTTACAGATAGTTGCATAAGTCATTAGGTTATAAACCCTGAGCAAAAGCAGATGATTGACGGGAGGGAAACACTTCCCTAACCTACTGGAAATCATAGCATTTACTCTTGAGGAAGACCTTTAAACGACGTGTCAATCATTAATAAGACACCGAAATGGAGAAAAAGAAACGTCAACATTGTCATAACTTACGTAAGCTATTTGGCTTGGAGGTGGGTAGAGTAGCCAAAAATTGTACTCAAGTAAAAGTACTGTTACTTCAGAATAATATGACTCAAGTAGAAGTAAAAAGTAGTCATCCAAATAATTACTTGAGTAAAAGTAAAAAAGTACTTGGTGAAAAAACTACTCAAGTACTGAGTAACTGTTGAATAACGTCTGATTTATTTTTTTAACACAACTATTCAAACAGACAAAAGTACAAAATAATCATCTTCAGGCAAATTAAATCAATAAAATAATAAAATTAATTAAAATTAATAAAAAATTGCTTAAATTAAAATAATCTTAAAGTAAATTCAAGTACTTTAATACATAATAAAATAAATAAAATAATAACAGAATAAAAAAATAAATTAAGCACAAAATTTCAAGCCTTTTTTACTTTTCTTTTTTAACCAGGCAGAACTAGAACAAGCCCATGAACTCATAGAAACTTTGTGTGTGTTTGAGTCTGTGTAAATGTGACAAAAAATGCAAAAACAAACATTTTTCCCAAAGAATCCCCCAGTGATGTCATGAGATTGACGCGTACGCGGATAAAAGGGATAAAAGGGATAAAAGGGATAAAAGAAAAGTAACAGCTCAACGTAGCCTAATGTAGCGGAGTAAGAGGAACAGTTTCTTCTTCACAAATCTACTCAAGTAAAAGTAAAAAGTATAGTGATTCAAAACTACTCCTAAAAGTACAACATTTCCAAAAACGTACTCAAGTAAATGTAACGGAGTAAAAATAACTCATTACTACCCACCTCTGGATGCTATTGACACTTACAACTGTGTCAAGGTAGTTACTGAGCTCTCTGGTCCACGCTGTACACGGACAAAAGAGGAGACTAATGTCACTGTTGGTTCAAGATAAGACCCAACTCCGACCACCGCTGCTGATGTTATCAGGAGGGTTTTTATCCATGCAACCAGCACCAACATCGCTGAACCCGGAGGAGGACTTGACTCCAGACTGAACAGAACGACAGCTTCCTCTCGACAAAGAACCCAGGAAGGTTTGGATCAGATAAAAATGTAAACAGATGTTTTACACACGTCTTTCTTTTTTTAAAGGTCTTTCTCTGCCGACAGGGATAATAAAACCACAAAGACGCCAGTTCTCATAGACGGATTACTATCATTTGCTGGGTTTTTGATGTTGTACATTTATGTTAATTGGAGGGGATCATAGATTTTACTTTTCTTTAAAACAATTACATTGAGTCACAGCAACGTGTCCCTTATGGTCAAACCTACATGGACTGAACACGATTTCCAGGTTTGATTCGAGTACCAAGTTAATGATAACAAGGGGAGGAAATCACTTCAACAGTTACTAATTCCCCTAAAATATCTCTATTTGTCTATTACCTCTGTTTAGATTGTGAATCTTAAATGGCCTTGCCCTTATTTTAGCCTTCCAATGACCCTAGACCCTGGAGTAGTTGCACATCTTTGAAGCTGAGAGCTAAATTATAGATAGCATGTGGAAAACACGTGGAGGCGTGAGACTGGAGAGTGAGAAAATAAATAAATAAACCTAATTATAACAGAAATGACTGCTTGTAGCTTATTTGCAGCATCACCTGGAGGCTGAAACAACGTTAGAGATTATAATTAATCCAGTGGGAGAACCCAGGTGCTTTCAGACACATTTGGTGAAGCAGCTACTCAAATAAATAAAAACATAAACAATTACAGCCACAGAACATGTCAGGACTGAATTCTGTCTTCACAAAATAAAACTGCACACCAACTATCTTCTCTTCCAAGTTCGACTTCTGAATAACTTCACTCTCAAATTAGTTGGGAAGCGCCCCCCTGTGTCTAGTCAGAACCGGTTCTTGATCGGTACCTCCCACCAACTCGCGAATGCTAGCACTGCTGCACTCTCCCTCGACGGTCAGCCCATCTCCCTCTCCCCTGTTGTTACCAACCTTGGAGTTAAGCTTGACTCTTCCCTATCATTCTAACCTCACATAAAACACATCTGCAAGATCTCCTACTTCCACCTTAAAAATATAGCCCGACTGAAGCCATCCCTCTCCAAAGATGACTTAAAAAAACTGGTAAACGCCTTCATCTTTTCACGCATTGACTATGGCAATGCACTTCTCTCCGGTCTACCTGCAAAATCCATCCACTGCCTCCAACTGGTTCAAAACAGCGCTGCAAGATTGCTCACCGGTACCAAAAAGTCAGCACACATAACCCCTGTTCTGGCCGAACTCCACTGGCTCCCGGTCCACTACAGGATCCAGTTCAAGGTCCTCCTCCTGACCTTCAAGGACATCCATAAAAAAAGCCCCAGCTACCTAAGTGATCTAATCACTGTCTATAAACCGGCATGCACCCTTCGCTCCAGCCACGCCACTCTCCTTCATGTCCCCTCTCCACGGCTCGTGACGATGGGACACCGTTCCTTCTCTGCCTCCGCCCCACGCCTATGGAACTCTCTACCTGACGACCTCAGGAATGCACCTTCTGTGGAGTCCTTTAAAACGGGCCTTAAAACACTTTTCTACAAGCAGGCTTTCCCCTGAACTCTTCCCTTGACCCCTTTTATTCAAATATTTTTTTATTTATTTTTTTATCTTTTTGCTGCTCACAACTTTTTATCTTACTTAGCTAGGTTTTGTCTTAGTTTCTGAGTCTTGTTTTTAGTCTTCTTTGTAAAGCGCTCTGATAAAAAAAAACCATAAAACTGATTGTGTGTTCTTGTGTGTGTGCCGTTTCGGTCGGTGCGCCGTGTGTGTTTTAAATACAGAAATATGACACATAAAACTGAGGCTATGCCTTTTCACACGGCGCCCATATGGTCGCGAAAATACAGTATTTATATATGAAATGTCAGAATAGGAAATATTTTGACGACACCCCTGAAGCAGTCACACGACACCCCAGGTGCTAGGTGCTACTACTGAGCAGCGTCGCGTCGTCTCCTTTCACTTCCGGGTGAATCCCCTCCCCCGGGGGAAAACCCCACCCGGGGGAAATTCTCGAGCATGCGCAGACTGTAATATCCATGTCCCCGTACACATGGCATTAACAAGGCGGTTGCGACTGGCTTATCTAGGTGCTGCAAGCGGGTTGATGAATCCAGTCTGATCAGATTACTTGACTGGCTTAAGGTGTTCACATGCAGTTTAAAAGTCAGTACGATGTGTGCAAATGATCTCCAACCAGCTTGAATCGCTGCATGTGCACGTACTGAGAGAGCATTGACATCATCTTTAAGGCATTAACTAGGTACTGCATCCGGATATTGATTTAATTAACATCAATGAAAAGAGCTCCAACTGGCTGAGGAGTGCAGAAGTACCATGGTACTTTCACTGGCTGTGATATTCAGCGTTATCTAATACATCAAATGTCAACAATAATGTCTGGCCAACATTAAATATTGAAAATAGAATTCTCATGGCTCCGATCAATACTGTATTTGCTATTCAAGGCTCGTCCGTACATATCTGACAGAGGGAAATGTTGAACTCAACGGCTGAAATCCATTTTCACTTATTTGTTTCCTCTAATCTGTTCTGATAATAAAGCTGAGACACAGAAGCCAAAATGTTGAGGACGGTTGTGCAGCTGAAATCCTGAATAAACTGTATTTCTCTGTGTGTTAAAGCTTTCTTTCAACATTCAGTAGGTTTTGGGGGGTTTTCTTATTTGAATGAATGATTTTAAAGGAAACCAGATGATGTAAGTGGCTGTTTTGCAGGCTGGTCTGTGCTGTAATTGCCTCACACTGCAAGGTCATGCATGTGGACATGACTGCGTTACAAATCCTGCAAACACATCAGATGTGTGAGTGTCTACACCATCAGGGATATTCTGACATGACTGAATGTTTGTGACATCACAGATGGAAGTCATTGATCTGTCTGCAGCTGCGCTCCCTCATCCGGAGGACACGATCCAGACAGCTGGAAGACAGACGAGCTAGCAGACACATCAGTCCATTTCTGCAACAACAGGAAAGAGCTGCCATGATGAGACCAGCAGTAACCATAAATAAGACAAAATGAACATGAATGGACCTGGAGAGGGAACAGTCCGTGTCTGCTTTTGGGTGTTGGTGCATCTACGCATGTATTGTGCGTAAATTTGTTAGTGGTGAGCAAGAAAAAAAAACATAAGACCTCTAACCTGCATTCAGGACTTCCTAATGTTTTCATGGACAGCAGAATTAGGCAGTGAAGAGAGAAAAAGGGACACGTGAGAGTCGGGTCCTGCTCTGCATGAGATACCACAGACTGCATCAAAAAGGACTGAATGCTCCCTCTGTGACGTCACCCTAAGGTTTTATGAAGAGTGGGCTTGAAGACTATTTTTGGGGGGGGGGGCTCTGAACAACACATCAGCAGGAGCTAGGCTTGCCACCCGTCCCTTGAAATACGGAATTGTTGCGTTATTGGGAATTAAAAGTTGCGTTCCATATTGAGCCAATACGGACACATATTATGCTCTTATTTATTGATGTCATAATATACAGGTGAACGTCGGAAAATTTGAAAATATTGCAAAACTTCATTCGTAGTAAATTCAACTAAAGGTGAAAGAAATATATTATTTCCCACTACATTCAAAGTGAGATATTTCAAGCCTTTATTTGTTATAATTTTGGTGATTATGGCTCACAGTTTATGAAAACCCCAATAAAAAATCTAAAAAAATTTGAATATTTTATAAAATCAATAAACAATTCAATCACCAAAATTATCACATATATTTCTTTGCATGTAATAAGAGTAGGTAATATATTCGTTTTAAGTTGAATTATTGAAATGAATTAACTTTTACACCATATTCCAATTTTCCGACCTTCACCTGTAACTATATTATACATCTTGGCTGATGTGGACATAGCGGCTATTTCAGTTGCTATATGGTTGTCTGTCTGTACAGTCATGCAACTTTAAATTTTAAATCAAAGCATTTTGTTTTTTCATATAAAATAAACACATTTCTATGCATTTTAGAAGTTTTGGCGCCTGCGCTGCTCAAATCAGGGTGTCCTTTATTTCTATTTCTGAAAGGTGGCAACCCTAGCAACCCTAGCTGACTCTGCACAACCCTGGATAATCAATAACAAAGGACACATGGGAGGACTCTGTTAGGTGTCTATTAACGGCTCAGAAAGCTCAGGTTTACTCTGAGTTGTTGGATGTGGCTGGCAAAGGCCACGTGCTGCTCGGTGGCCTGCGACCCCGGCGTCCTCCCGGCCTTCTCAGAGCTGTTGTCTCCGGTCTGCTCCTCCCTGCTCACACAGAGGTGTTGGCAGCTTCCTCAGCGTCGCCCCGTGGTCACTTTGACCGGGGCGACATCAGGCGATGCTGAAGCACTTGCTTCCCTCCAAAAGCTAAAACTTAGTTACACAGAGCCGGCAAATGAGATCCTACACTGGAGTGGGACTATTTTAACCCTTGTGCTGTCTTTGGGTCAAGGGAGGGTGAAGGGAGAAAAGAAGGAATGAAGGAAAGAAGGAAGTAAGCAAGAAAGGAGAAAAGAAGGAAGGCAGTAGGAAAGGGATTAAGGAAGGGAGAAAAGATGGAAGGAAGGGAGAAAGGAAGGAAAGAAGGGAGGGAGGAAAGAAGGAAGAAAGACAGAAAGAAGAAAGGAAGTAGAAAAGGGAGTAAGGAAGGGAGAAAAGGTGGAAGAAAAGAAGGAAAGAAGGAAGGAAGTAGAAAAAGGAGGAAAGAAGGGAGAAAAGATGGAAGGAAGGAAAGAAGGGAGAAATGAGAAAAGAAGGAAAAGAAGGAAGGAAGTAGAAAAGGGAGGAAAGAAGGGAGAAAAGATGGAAGGAAGGGAGAAAGGAGAAAAGAAGGAAGGAAGGGAGAAAGGAGAAAAGAAGGAAGGAAGGAAGGAAGTAGGAAAGGGAGTAAGTAAGGGAGAAAAGATGGAAGGAAGGGAGGAAAGAAAGAAGGAAAGAAGGAAGGAAGTAGAAAAGGGAGTAAGGAAGGGAGAAAATATGGAAGAAAAGAAGGAAAGAAGGAAGGAAGTAGAAAGGGGAGGAAAGAAAGGAGAAAAGATGGAAGGAAGGAAAGAAGGGAGAAAAGAAGGAAAGAAGGAAAAGAAGGAAGGAAATAGAAAAGGGAGAAAAGATGGAAGTAAGGAAGAAAGGAGAAAAGAAGGAAAGAAGGAAGGAAGTAGGAAAGGGAGTAAGGAAGGGAGGAAAGAAGGGAGAAAAGATGGAAGGAAGGGAGGAAGGAAAGAAGGGAGGGAAGAAGGAAGGACTGGAGAAAATAAGAAAAGAAGGAAGGAAAAGCAAAGAAGGCAATAAAGGAACGAATGATGAAAGGGAGGTAGGAAGAAAAAGGAGTAAAGGAGGATAAAAAAGGAGGAAAAGAGGAAAGGAAGAAGGAAGGAGAGAGCAGGAGGAAAGAAGGATAGAAGAATTGGATCATTTTGACCCAAAGACACCACAAGGGTTAAACTTCTTTTACGTTTATAGCGATTGGGAATTACATTTGTTTTTGTCTTTCTAATGGTATGATGGATGCATGTCAGAATCAGCCCTGTGGGGTGTTGTGAGAGCACTGGTGTGTGAGGCCCTGATTAGGGCAATTAACAAGACATATTACTTCTAAACTAAGACTAATTATTACATGTCAAGATATAAACTTGTAAGTAACTTGATGTTTGCTGCTTCATTTTTTAAATGTATATGTATACATATATTTTTTCTAATTCTAATTACTCAAAATAGAGAATAAATGACTATTGTAGTGCACAGTATATCCGCCCTAGATTTTTGGTCAACATCAGCAAATCAGTGCCTCAAAAATGTAAAACTAAGATGAAAACTAAACTAAAACCAATAATGTGCTTGTTTAACGAGTTAAAACTAAACTAAAATAATGAAATAAACTGAAAAACTATCATTACAATTTTTTTTTTATTCGGAATTGTTATAACTTTATTAACAAGTTGAACATGTGCCCCTGTAAATAAATGTATGATAGTGCTATATGTTCTGGAGCAGTGATGTTCAACTGGTGCGTCAGACCCAAAAGTCAAGTCAAGGTGAAGCTCTTTCAGGAGGTTCTTCTCAGTTGTTGCTCTTTTTTAATTTCACATTTGTGCACGAAACCACTAAATTCTGTCCAATCTGAGGTTTAAACTCCACCATCTTTTCATGAATTAAAATTGAGAAGTGGAGAGTTTTACCTTGATCTGGGTTGTAGCTTGTCCTGAAGCTGGACCAGCTGAGAACCATTGTTCTAGAGATGTAAAGTTTGCACATTAAATCCCGCAAGTCGTTCAGGATTGAGAACACAGACGGATGGATCCATAAAATAAATAAATCAAAACAGCTTAAAAGACATTCAAACATTTTGCATTGACCAAACATTAATACACAGTCATACGGAGGAGTATTAGGGCCAGGCAGGAGAAAAATAAAAATAATATTTTAAAGGAGGAAGATTTTTTTTTCATTATGCACTTCGAGAAAAAAGTCGAAATGTTGAGAAAAAAGTAAAAATTTTGTGAATAAAGTTGAAATGTCGAGAAAAAAGTCGAAATGACGAGAATAATGTTGAAATACAATTTCGAGAAAAAAGTCGAAATGTTGAGAAAAAAGTCAAAATTTCGTGAATAAAGTTGAAATTTCGACTTTTTTCACGAAATTTCGACTTTATTCTTGAAATTGTATTTCAAAATTATTCTCGACATTTTGACTTTTTTCTCGACATTTCGACTTTTTTCTCAAAGTGCACAATAAAAAAAAAACTTTCCCCTCTCAAAATATTTTTTCTCCTGCATGGCCCTAATACTCTTCCGTACAGTCAGGAACATCTCTAGTAGATTTAAACAAAGTGAAAAAAACACTCATACAGTATATAATAGTTATGATTTGAATAAGCTGCACATATATACACACATCTATAAATATAATTAGGCTCTACAGTAGAGCATGTGGATATGTCAAGGTTTAATAACAAACATATGGCTTGTATGCCACTTCAGTGACTCTAACACAGTCATGAACCACAGTGAGCCTCTGAAAGCACCTTATTTTTTCAACAACCCCATAAATGATCACTACTTGAAAACAAATCTGAACGCTTTAAGAACAGAGCTCTTCAGTCACCAAACATCTCCCAGTTTTATGAACCAGCATGTTTGTTCTCTTCATGATACTGTCTATAAATATCTCCGATAGGTGGTTAGTTATGTAATGTCCTGGGGATTTAATCTCATTTGACACCTTAAAGATTGCAGAGGAAGAAATCAGGGAAAACAATGTTTCTGTCTTTCTTACCCCTGACAAATTCAAACTCTGCTCTTGTTTGGATTGAAACGTGCTACAAAACCTTCTTGTGAATGGAGTCATAACCCTCGAATGCCAGATGTCTCAGAGACCTCTTTACCACCCCAGGATCAAAATAAAAGTACATACAATCACCCAGTGTATTCATAATGATACAAAAATTATTATATAAAAAACTTGGGATTGTTTTTAATTTCAATTTATGATAAACACTTAAAATAATAATAAAAAATAGTTTTGTTGCGTGTATTGTTTGATGTATCAGGCATTGAAGAGTTGTTGTTGAAAACATTGTTGAAAACTAGCACTGTGAGGAAAAATTACCAAATGTTGTCCATAAGGTGTTTAATGAGGTAACTGCTAGTTTCACATCCTTTCTACTGCCATGAGGTAAAATATTCTCACAAGGAACATTTCTTGCATCCCACTTATTAGACTTATTAGATGACTTTTCATTATTTATCAAATGCATTCAAAGAAATAATAACATTCTCATATTATATTTATCTAAAAATTAATTGTGGCAACAAAATACACATATCTGTGTTTGCAACTGCAGCCCGACCTCACCTGATAGATTTGATCTGAGCTACTTTCAACTTCAGTATTTGGTTTTAACAATACTTCATAAAGTCAATGCTTTGACTTTTTTTTTCTCCAGAAAATACGATGTATTTTGTTTTATATCCTTCTTGCTTGTAACTCAGATCTTGACGCAACCTTGTCTCATTTGATAAAGATTACCTTAAACCTTTTCATCCAGCAACCACTTATGTGACAAAGTTTCCCTCGCTGTAGCTGCTGGGCGAGTTAGACGTTCAAGACAACGTTTTTTTAACCTGAATTTAGAGCTATTTGCTCCTTTTATTGATCCAAACTTCATCACAGCATTTGAGAACACATGCAAGACCAGAGGAATGATGCAGGATTTAGTTTTCTCTTTCCTGAGTTTTATGTCCAAGATTTTATGATGACTTGATGACAAAACCTCACCTTTTCACTTGCAATGTGTCTGTCACTACCAGAGTTGGTGAGGAGGTGTGAATTAAACCGGTTCAGTCAGGTTCAGTCTGTGGGGATGCAACGCTGCCCGGCTCTGGTGTAGCTATAGACACTGTTGTCACAGCCACTGACTGACTACGGCTTCTTGCAACCACTTACTTCCAGATAATTGCTGCTCTTTGCCAGAGGTGTCAAAAGTATTCACATTCATTACTCACGTAGAAGTATAGATAGTAGAGTTTAAAAATACTCCTGTAGAAGTTTAAGTATCAACTCAAGTTTTTTACTCAAGTAAAAGTATAAAAGTACTGGTTTCAAAACTACTTAAAGTATAAAAGTAAAAGTAATGTAAGGGGGAAAAAAGCCATTAAAGACAAAAGCCATTGAAAATGAATGCATCTTAGTATAATGCAAATATATTAAAGAACCATATATGTGTACTATTGAGCATTAACATGTGTTTCAGAGAGCAGGAGATATGATGACTAGTTGCCTATAAGTATTGTAATGGTGCAAAAAGTCAAACTTCAGAGGCATGTTATCATTTATCCTAACCTTTATTGGAATGTACATCCAAGTTTAGTTGCAGGAATCTGAGGGAACGGATGTAAGAACAAAACTGGACAAGAACATCTGAAACAACCACAACCAAATTCACTCTTTCCGGATGGCGCAATTTAACTGGATAGTTTTTTTTAAAAGGCCGAAATGAAATAGAGTAACGAGGCTGTTTTTAAAATGTAAGGAGTAAAAAGTACAGATAATTGCGTGAAAATGTAAGGAGTAAAAGTAAAAAGTCGTCTGAAAAATAATTACTCCAGTAAAGTATAGATAACCAAAATTTCTATTTAAGTAAGGTAACGAAGTATTTGTATCTTGTTACTTGACACCTCTGCTCTCTGCTGTATGTCTCGTTTGTCAACATGTGGACAGGCTAACCTCAAAAACAAGGCTGTAGCCTGTTGTATTCACTTGTGCAACTTATTTTTTTGAATGTTGTAAAGAGCAAAGCGGCATGACCAGGACACCGCGGCAACTTGGTCAGAGAAGGATAACTGGTCATCAAACATGACTCCCGGGTTCTTTGTGACCTTTGTGAGAGTGACAGTAGTGGATCTAATATTCATGGTGATATTTAGTCTGGTTGAATGATGGGCAGGGATAACCAGGACTTCAGTCTTAGACAGTTGAAGTTGAAGGTGGTGATCATTTATCAATGCAGATAGGTCAGAGAGCCAAGCTGAGATCCGTGCAGAGATTTCAGGGTTGAGTTGTGTTTTATCTGCATGGCAGTGATATGAGAAGCTAGAAATCAAATACTCTGGCGCAGTGAGTAGGGTATATGGCAATGAGAACAGGCCAAAGTACCGAGGCTTGAGGTGATGTAAAGAATGATGAATGATAATGAATTATGTCTTACCTTACCATGCGACTTTAAAGGAACGACCTGTTCGGTAGGAACAGAAACCGAATGCACTGAGCCCGACGTGCCCAAGTTTGAGAGAATAGACAGCAGTATGTTGTGATTGACTGTATCGAGGAGCGGTAGAAGGGTCAAGAAGGACAAGCACATAGGACTGACCCACTGCTCTCTCTGCTCACAGATGGCAGAGTTGTTTCAGTGAAGTGGCCCTTTTGAACCAAGTATAGTCTACGTAGAGAAAGTTGATTAGTTTGAGTTAGTCCATGAACTGTTTAGAAACTGCTCGTTCCATAATCTTGGAAAAGATGGGAAGCAGGGGAGACTGGCTGACACTTCTCAATCAGAGTGGGGTTGATTGAGTTTTTTTTTGTTTTTGTATGATCATTGCTTGTTTGAAGGAATATGGAAATGTGCTTGTGTCAAGTGAGGAATTTATGCTTCTTCTTCTTCTTCTTAGCCTTTATTTGCTATATATAAAACTACGGCTTTGAAGGATCTGTGTCCAGCAGGGAGGTAGGACAACTGCTACCAGTGAGAGGTCTGATACCTCACACTCAGTGAGGGGAGAAATGAGGAGAGCTTTGCTCTGCTGACTCGGGGAGTAAGTGAGGAGCATGTAAGGAACTGCCACATACCACGTTTACAGGAGCCATACAATCATCAGAAGTTGAATCCATGACCCGAAGGTGACAGTTTGGGACCAGCTGGGTCACCAAACTGATTAGCTTTTCCTGTTAAAAGGGAAGCCAAGCTCGCAGCTGAGAGATTTTAGACAGATGGCTGTATTTGCTTCAGTGACTGCAGTAGATAATGAGGTGAGGACCGACAGGATTGGAGGTTTGGAACCACTTCTTCTTGTCTTGCACAACTTATACATGCTATCAGTCAGCCATGGCCACGGCTGGGTGGAGCATCCGTGTTTGGGGGATAAAGGACTATCCCGGCTAGAGCTCAGCACAGGGCTGAGAGTGTCTGTAGCAGCCTCGAGTGAGGAGAATGAGCTAAGGGCGGGCAAGGTGAAACAATGGAGGTGAAGGGGGACAGGTTACAGAGACTGCACCGGGATGAGACGGCTGGTGTCGGCACCAGAGGGTTACTGGGAGGCAAACACAATAGCTGATGAAGAAGTGGTCAGAGATGTGTCATGGGGTGACCAGTATGCAATCAGCTTTGCAGTCTTTGGTGACAATCAAGTTGAGATTTTTTTTTTACCTTGACACAGAGACATTATTGATCCAGAAGGAAATTTGAGGCAAAATTACCATTGGAGGGACAGAAAGTCCTCAGTGTAAGGTTTCTAAGTGGATATTTATGTCACCGAGAACAAGTAGTAGACGGTCTGTATCTGGAATGAAAGACATCCACAAAGCGTACCTCCCGAAAATTGTAACTACGCATCGAGGCGACGCAGACCACATGCAGACGGAGAGGGCTGTGATTGGTTCGCTTGGTAGCAACGCATTTCCAGTTTCCGGTTTGAAGCAGTCGTGAACTTTCAGCGCTCTTTTCTTCGTGTATGTGTGATTTTTTTTGTTTTGTTTTTTTTGCACAATAGTTGTCCTTATCTCTTTGATTCACTGTGACCGGGAAAAGTCGGATAAACCATTCAGGAAAAGATTGCGAATTAGCGGTCACAGGGGGTACTGCACCGTGGAGAAATGGAGTGATGGAGAAGTCCGAAGGGTTCACGACGGCGTCACGGTGACGGCGTGTGCTCTGCGTTGGTTTGACGCAGAACCATAATTCAGGCTTTAAGCTGATTGCATGAGCAGCAATGAGGTCGGATTTGTTAACTAAAGATTCACAGTTCCAGGACCCAACAGAGAAGGACGTGTGCATGGATGGGGTTCGTCTTAGAGACCTGCGACCAGAGCTTTCTGACAGAACAATATCAGTTGTGGGTACTGTGGTGGCAGGTATTGACGGAGAGCACATTTTGCTAGCTGCCGATAGGACAGCTGACCTCGCTGGTGTCCTTGCTCAGTGGACTGTCACAGGTAGATTCGCCTGGTCTCTACCAGAGTTGGTCTTTGCAGGAAGAGGGCAACACACGAGGGCTGGCGGGCCAATGGTGGTAGTTTTATGGCATACGTAGATGCCATCCATCCCCAGCTGAGTCCCTCTCCGGTTAACAACACAACAACTCTGATCTGGGGACATGATCATGGCCATGTACCCTCACCTTACCCGAGACTGTCCCCAACAACCGACTAAAACTCAAACGCAGTGAAATCTGTGTATGAGAGTATTATGTATAGCAAACAAACAAAAAGAGAGAAATCACTTATATTGCTTCTGTAATCTCTTTACGCGTCCTGTGAGCTTGTACTGACTATCCATCCATCCACTTCTATACCTGCTTAATCCAACAGGACTAGGTTTTGGAGTACATAGTATATATTTAAGCTCTTATGTACAGGTTACATTACAAGGCATTTCTAACATGACTAACCTATGTGCTTCTGTTGGTTTATCCCAACGTTCTGTGCCCATACTATTTTAAATGCATGCATATGATCTAAGTCATTTGTTTTTATGACAGAAATATTGATTTACTAAAATTAGAGGATAGAATGAGGGTACAGAGTTATTGTATTATTTTGTCCTAGATGGAGAACATTTGTTCCATTTTTTTTGTTGTGAATCACAAGGCAGCTCTCAGCAGCTGCTGCTGGTATCCATGGCAACATGATGACAGCACAGGACTATAAACCAACTCTCAAAATACATCTTAATGGTTTTCATTATTCTATTATAAAAAACAGGATTATGTCAAGAGCTGATAAACATGATTGAAGATTTGATGCAAATCTGGATCAGATCAGAATGGATTTTTTTAACCATTACGTGTGTTTGTGTTGCATTTATGCAACAGGCAAGTTCAGGCTCAAAGTGGATCTCCAGCTCACTAAGCTCTTTAAAACATTTTTATTCTTTTTGCCAAAGTAGGAGTCTGCAGCTAAGATGATTAAATGTACAATATAATACAAGTCTAAGCTACACTTCTGATTTAGAAAACACAGCAGAAAGTCCTATTATTTATGATGCGTGCTGCTCCTACATTCATTCTGCATTTCTACATTTAATACCTGACCTTTAAGGTTATAATTTCAATCAGGGAGCATAGATGTACTAGATTCAAAATGTTTGGGAATTCCTAATTCTGTTTAAGGCAGTGCTTTCTCAAGGTTGTGGTCTAGCGTTGTAAATGATATAAGTCACTTCTGAGAGGGATGTCAGTGGGTAGAGTGTGGGAGAAGGAGGAGGAGGATGTGATTCAGTGGTTGACTTCAGACAAGCTGATTTATACACTTAAGTGTTGAATTTTGGAGCGGCGGCCTGTTCTCCGGAACCAGGGCCCTGCTTCTTTTCCTTTACGACCATCAGCAATCAGGAGATGAATAACAGCTCTGGCACTGGGAGGAGTCCTGAGTCATGTCAAAAAAGAAATAAACAGCTGAAGAGAGCCAAGAAAGGAAAAATAAAATCAAGATTACATCAGGAACTTTGGAGAAGTTCTGCCGTCTGTGCAAAAATCCCATCATTTCCACAGTCGTGCTTTAAATTAGAAACTTTTAGTAACCCATAATTATGGATTACTAAACTTGCTTCTTTATTAAGAGTTACATTAGTGCACATAAATTCACAAAATTAACCTACTTAGCAGAATTTAGCTACATTTGTTTAAACTTAATTACCGGTAATATCATGCTTCATTAGCATTTTATACAGTTTGGTCGATTTTCCTCTTCGCTTATCATGTAAAATGAAGAATAGGATTAATCTGGATAGTTTCATGTTATCAAACAATATCAGCAGATAATATTTACCATAAATAAGCCTGACACTTGTGAGCTAGTTCAGGCAAACATGTCCAGCTATATATCTGCTCTCACCCCCTTGTGTGGTTTATTCCCATCACTTTATCTTATTCATAGGTCAGAAAATCAAGCACACTGCACACTTAACACACTGCCATCATGTTCAAGTAGCAGGAATGATGGGGCTCCTGTTTGCTGTGTTTTAGGTGAAACGAGGATGGTGGTCCTTCTTCAGCACAGATTTAATCTGTCATAAAAAGGGGACTGATTATACACATATCAGAGAAAAGTGGGTTAATGTTGTTGGGAATTGACAGTTAACTAAAAGTCAAAATCTTGGTAATAACACAGCAGTGACTCAGATAAAGCAGCTGAAGAAAGAAGTTTACCATCATCATTTCTGGTAAAACCACAACGGTATGACAGCAATCATTTGCTTATGGTACTTGTTAATATACCGTGTACCGTGATTATACTCCTTAAAGTATGCCATTTGAAACATTGCCTATGTATGCCTAATAACTGGGTCTTAATTAGATTGGAGTCTCTGCTGCTAAAACTCTAGTGTATTATCGTAAAAAAAGCTTTTAATGTGTTTGCCGCAAGGGATAACAGACTGAACAGCTGTTTATCATAATTTCTTCCACGTATTTAGGTTTTATACAGTTAAATAACAAGCTTAATTATTTTAGTTTCATAACCTTTAGCTTAAATTAGCAACACTTTTATAGCATAAAGCTTAAAATGGTAATTATTAATTACCATCTAACTGGGCTCAAATTTGACTTAAGTTAGAAAAAAAGGTTATTAAAAAAAAGGTCTATGTCAAAGGTAAGGGATATTGTTTCAAATTTAGCATGTGTTGTGGCTGTTTTTAATGAAACTCTGCTGTGATGGATGTACCAGGAGTTCAGAAGCATGCAGGATCCATGAAAGTCTATTAAGAAAATCAATTAAGGTGATCATGAAATGCCTATGAAAGTAATATGACTTATTTTAGCCTAGTAAACATTCTCCATGTATGAAACAACCAACAACTCATCTAAGGATACATATTTTAATATTTCAGCCCCTCTGTTTCAAGCAGGCTAATTAAGCTGATGAATGATGTCTTTGTGCTCAACTGCACAAAAATACAGGAAACATATTATCCAAGGTTCATTCACAACAATCCCACACCCTGTTAACTCATGGCCTTGACTTAATTATCTCTAAATTGCTGATTCTATGGTTATCCAAGTAAGTTAGTTAGTAAGTGTCACTGTGGGGCTTCACGCATAGAGTCTTGATTTTATTATTATCATCATTATTAAGCAATGACACACTCACTCACATAGTAATACAAGTTATAAATCACTTCAATGAAATCACATCAATGTATCTCCTTGAAATAGACATATTTTGGAAATGAATCCAAAGCATTTAAGAGTATATGTTTTGGAGATATATATTGTACATAACATATTATTTAAAGGGGACCTTTTATGACATCTAATATCTATTTTAAACAGGCCTTGAATTTCTTAAAAACAAGCTTTTGATAGTTTTTGCTAAATAAATTAGAAATTCAGCCTCTGAGCCATGTCTTTATCATCCCATTCTCTAACCTCATTATCTATGCAGGATTCTGAGTGGGCGGGGCTATGATAATGAGGCACTGCGCTGATTGGCTGCCTGAATGACGCGATACACCGCTATGAAAAAATGGCGGAAGCTTCGGCCGGCGGAGTTAGTTGTTGTTGTTCTGGCCAGAGTTAGTTGTGGGCGTGGTTTCACGCATCGGAGGCCAACCTATGCAAATTGCATTTTGGTTATGTAACGACGGGAGCAGAATCTGAACGGCTCGTAGAAGTCACATCACACTGGACGGCTCATCCGGGCGGCTGTACAGACACTGCAGAATTTGGTTGCTTTCCTCTTTCTCTGAGTTGGCAAGCTGAGGGGAGACCACTTTATATATGTTAAAGCAAGAAAAAACGTGTTTTTCATAATAGGTCCCTTTTAATAATGGGGTCCCATTGTCCAATACTCATTGTTCTTTCAATTAAATATAATAAATTCTGATCTCTGTCTGTATTTATGGATCAGTGCAATTTTCTTTCTTCCATCTACAGGACTGTCTCAGAGAATTAGAATATTGTGATAAAGTTCTTTATTTTCTGTAATGCAATTAAAAAAACAAAAATGTCATACATTCTGGATTCATTACAAATCAACGGAAATATTGCAAGCCTTTTGTTATTTTAATATTGCTGATTATGGCTTACAGATTAAGATTCCCAAAATATTCTAATTTTTTGAGATAGGATATTTGAGTTTTCTTAAACTGTAAACCATGATCAGCAATATTAAAATAATAAAAGGCTTGCAATATTTCAGTTGATTTGTAATGAATCCAGAATGTATGACATTTTTGTTTTTGTAATTGCATTACAGAAAATCACAATATTCTAATTTTCTGAGACAGTCCTGTATATTTTTTTGCAAATTCTACATCTGACATTTGAACAGCATTTTCTCCAGACATTGGTGTCTCGGGGACTGTACCATGTCCTGAACCCCCCCCTCCCTCACCTCACAATGGGCTGCTCCCCCTTCTTTACCGCCCACTTTGGTTCGAGCCAAAACAGAACATCATGGCGATTGATGGTAAGTAGGCCAATAACGTCTCTCCGCTGCTTTTAATTAACTCCAGCTGGAAATAATAGGTGACGCGGGTTAACACGGCGTGAGCTTCAAAGTGCTCTGGCTTTTTGGGAGGGTGAATGGATGGCATCTGGTTTGGCTTGAGTGTGTGAAAGTTGACTGTATTTGTGTGAGAGCGGTGATTTTCCAGGGCAGTGTGTTTGTATCGGTGGTGCTGAAAGGACAGCTCCGCTGCTCCGCACGTGTGTTCTGCTGGTTTTCCTGTCAGATTCAGGGAAAAAACTATTGTTTTCTGGCGTTATTCTAACGAGACTGGTCATAACGAAGTCTCACTATGTGTTTTCAACTTGGATTAAAGAAAACAAAACTCTGTCTGACTTCGGTTAGATGTGTAAAGCGTTTGCTGTGCTTTGGACAGACTACATTACACAGAACTCTACATTAAACTCACAGATAAAACATAACGACATAGTTCTGTCCTTCCTGTGACTGATGATTTTCCTTTCTGCAAGGATCTGCTTTTACGTTTCACCTCTGTTTATGTAACTTTGCTGGATCTTTTAATAATGTACAGGGATGACTGAATTGTACTCTGTCACTATATATTTTGGGTCTTAACTAATGTTGAAAAATAAATCCATGTCAGAATTTTGACTTGTTTGTTCTGCAATGGTTTTAAATATTAATTTTCATTTATATTTTTAACTAGAGCTGGGTATCGATTCAAATGTCAAGAATCGATTCGATTCCGATTCTTAAGATTCAGAATCGATTATCACCATTTGATTCGATCCGATCCAATTCGATTCAATATTGATTTGGGTTAGTGTTGCCTGGATTATATGACTGTAAAATAACTATTGAAATAATAATTTCACAATAATTATTGTGAAATAACTAAGAAATGAATAACTCAAATAGGCATTTCAATATCCATTTAAAGTGCAAAAAAAGAAAGAAATTGCAACAGCACAAGCAGTAAACAAATTATTTTAGTCACCAGACACACAGCTTGCCATGAAGCAAGCTGCATTTTTCAGGTATTTCATGACAAACCGTGTCCGATAACAGAGAAACCAAACAAGCTATAGTAAATATAGATAATATGAACTTCATTGAACTAATATAACATTTAGAAATTTAAGCTGAAATGTCCAGCATTTTCTCTAAAGAAAAGTTCATTTAGTTCAGGAGTTTTCAAAACTACTGGGACTACTGGGATTAAAGTTCACCAGGCAAAAATGTAATGATGAAAAAAAAAACCAACGGATTTTAATATGAAAAAAAATAAATTGATCTTTAGACATACAAATTGATTTTTAGGAATTAATATGAGAATCGATTTAGAATCAGAAAATCGATTTTTTTCAACACAGGCCTATTTTTAACTTGGTTTTATCCATGTAAAATAATTAAAGCAACCTCTTGTGGTTTCCCACCCCCTCTATGTTGGGGTTGCAACATCAGAACATTTTGTTCTGGACAGTTATTTGAGATTTTGGCACATATGGGGCTTGGGATCTTTCCAGTGACCTTCCAGTTGCAGGCCAACTGGCTCTGTCCAGTGCTCCATAAGCACCCCCTGGTCTTACACCCTTGAATCCTTTTATAACTATACATTTGTCTTGGCAACCAAGCCAATCCTGATCGATCCAATAACTCCAATGACTTATGGTTTGCATGCGGTGGCCACCAGCCTTTCTGGTGAATGCCGAGGTGTCCGAAAGACGAGAGAAATAGTCTCTCCAGTGTGTCTTTCTTGGGTCTGCCCCAGGGCCTCCTCCTGGTTGGAAATACCTGAAATACCTCTGGTGGGAGATATCCAAACCAGATGCCTGAACCAATTTAACTGGCTTCTCTCCATGAGGAGGAACATCAACTCAACTTCCAGTCTCTCCAGAAGACTTTTTATCCTATCTCTAACCGAGGGCTCACAGCACCGTTCAGTAGGGCTGTGCGATTAATCGATTTTAAATCTAAATCGGATTTATTAATCAAGACGATGTTAAAAAGGGGAAAATCGGAAAATCGATTTTCCTTTTTTGCAGCTGGCTGCATTACAGACAGAGCTCGTCTAGTCATCTTTGTTTGGTCAAGAAAATTGTAAATGTTGTCACTTTACTAAACTCAAGGAGGATTTACAGTATCTTTCAATTGCACTTCATTCCCAATAGGGAAATTTGTTTGCTATTTTTCTTTAAAAATAAAGATAAAATATTTGAAACAATTTATTCCATTGTCTTTTGTAGGTTTACCAAAAAAATCGAAATCGAAATCGAAAATCGGGTTTTCAGAGAAACAAAATCGGGATTTTATTTTTGTCCAAAATCGCCCAGCCCTACCGTTCAGTAAAGCATGATTAATTAAAAGGTTCCGAACTTTCGACAGACACTATGCTGCCAATGCCAGACACAGAATTCACAATTTAGTCCACAATTTAGCTCAGCAGTCACCTCATTCAAACTCAATAAACAGCACCATTGAGGCTTTTCCAGCACATACGTGTGAGCGAGGGATTGAAATGAGTCCAGCCAAGCCACACGAACAGCAATCTTGTTTTTTTTTAATCATTACATACACATCTGGACACAAATAGGTGAGGAACGGAACCTAGATCAACCGATAAACAGAGTTTCGCCTTTTGACCCAGCTTTTAGAAGTGCTGATTCTTCTTGCTGTTTCACATTTAATGTTTCACATTTAACTCCCAACCCCTCAGAACTGAAGAGTTTAGCTAGATCAGTGCTTCTCAATCCTGGTCCTCGAGTACCACTGTCCTGCATGTTTTAGATGTTTCCCTGCACCAACACACCTGATTCTAATTAAAGGTCCTAATTAGCTTGTCACCAAGGTCTGCACAGTTCTGTTAATGACACAGGTACTTGTATCACGGTGTGCTGAAGCAGGGTAGCATCTAAAACATGCAGAACAGTGGTACTCGAGGACCAGGATTGAGAAACACTGAGCTAGATGACTCCAGCAGGGCCATATTATCATAAAAAAACTGTGATGAAATTTTAAAACCACTGAACTGGACCCCTTTCACCCAGTGATGGAAATAAGACGTTCTGTCCATAAAGGTTATGAACAGAATTGGTGACAAAGGGCAGCCTTGTTGGAGTCAGACTCCCACATGAAACTTATGTAACTTATTATCATCAACGGAGACCAAACTCTCACTCCATTTGGATAGAGACTAAATAGCCCGAAGCAACAAACCCAGTTTCCTATCCTCCCAGAGTATACCCTGAGGGACACGGTCTTTATAACCGTTCTGTTTATAAGTAATTTGTCTCAGCCTCTAAATATGTTAATAGGTGAGGTCTTCCACAGTCTTATGATATTATAATAGGACATGAGGAATGCAGGACGCCAGAGTTCACCTTCAGAAAGCAGCACAACGATGCTGGACCCTTCATTACTGGCTGTAAATTAGGCAAATGAACGTGTGATGAAGTATCTGGAAAAGGTAAACGTTTAAAAGCTTTGATTGATGTGTTTTTGTGTTTCATTGGTGATCCAGAATTTGGCACATGTACAAATCTAGAGCTTGTTTATAGTCTTAATTGGGACTTTTGGTGTTCTCCACTCCGTTCCTCAACAGGTTACAGAAAATTAGGTGTTTCTGAGGTAGAGAAAACTAGTTTTTGTTTTGGTGTGGTTTTGCATATCATCTTAGTGAATCACATGCAAAAGCAATTCGTTAGTGCCACAAATTTTGTATGTTTGAGTTAGGGCTGGGCGATATGGACCAAAAGTCATATCTCGATATTTTCTAGCTAAATGGCGATACTCGATATATATCGATATTTTTTCTGTGCCATAATTGGGGTTTCCCACAAAACATTATAGCATAGCATCTCTGTTAGCTTCATTTTTTTCTGAGGCAAACCCTTAAAAAAAACCGTCAGTTTTAATACAAAGCCTCGTGCCAAATGTCACACAGGTTCCTTTATTAACAGAGGTCTGCACAATATCAAAATGTATAAAACAAATGAAATAAAAATAAACTGCCTGCATATATAAAATAAAAATGCTTCTTGAATAAAATAAAACAAATATCCCTTTCCTGCATAACAATTACATTAAAATACACTGTGCAATTAATACAATGTAGACAGTAACAGGCAGACTTTTCCACTGAGGTTGACAGTTGTGCAAATAACAAAACATTTGTGCAAATCTCAAATAAAACCTTCAAGTCAATGTGTCACAAAATAAGCTATATCAAAATCAAAAAAAAAAAAAAAAATTAAATCAATATAAACGATATTGTCTCATACCATATCGCGTTTGAAAATATATTGATATATATTAAAATCTCGATATATCGCCCAGCCCTAGTTTGAGTAAATACACATTGCACACAAGCATTTTAAATTGTATTAATATTTTAACTGAACTAAAATATAAACTACAAAACTGAGTGTATATTTGTCATCAAACCCTTAGACTGGCACACTTCGCCCAATTTATAAGCTTATTTTGCTCTGCCCACTGACCTGGCTGCCTCTCTGCATTAGTCAGCAGAGTGCCGTTTCTTAAAAGGCTTTGATCCCAGCAACTTCTGGCAGTGATATATTCCAGCAGAGTTTGTTAGGTTTTGCTGAAATGTATGCAGCAGCTGTGGGGCTGACCTGCAGCGTCCACAGACCGGCCTCCATACGGAGGCTGTCTGTGTGTATACCTGCGTGTACTTGTTAGGTTTGGTTGGGTAAATATCACAAAGTGTCACAGGGATGAGTCGTCTCAGAATGCTTCCGGCTGATGTTCAGATTGCAACTCGCCACATCAAGGACAGATACATCTGAAAACATCTTCCTTGCCAACACTTTGAGATGCAAACACATGCAAATCTGCAGGTAACATCTGTTTATTGAATAAGATGTCAGTTATCCTTTTGGTTGCATTTTAAATGTAATAAATATACAGAATACATGAGGAAAAATAAATTCAAGAACATTAAGTTAATAGTGATTTTAGCTTTCTTTGTATTTCAAAGCTCATACTATACTGCAGAGAGCATTTAGAGACTCTAATAATGACATAAATATCAATCCCAAATGTGATCAAAGTTTTGTTTATAGTTTATTTTGCTAATGCATCTGTAAATCATCTTGTGAAGTGATCGCTATCAAAGCGTACAGCTTTCAACGCCACATATTTTAGATCTCCTCGATCATTATCTTAATTGAATGTACCCAGCGGGCTGTGTGACAGAACAGAGCTGGCGAAGCTCGCTTTTGTTCCATAATGGAAGTGAAAATGATGAAATACGTTAATCAAAACTGACAGATCCACTCACAACTTTACAGAGAAGCTGTAAAAGAAGTTCCTGCTTTCTTTAGTTTTACACATTTCTGTGTGTTGCCGCTGTTTTTTAAAAGGCCACTCTGTGACATCTTCTGACAGATGAATTGGTCATATCCTGTTTGAGTCTCATTTTCTGAGCAACACATCGCCAGCAGAGTGTGTGTGTCGGTGTGTGTGTGGTCTGTGTGAAGCCTTGTTGAATCCTGAGTCCTGAGACTTTGTTGTCATTGCACACGGATACAATGAAAACACGGGAGACTCAGTTTTTCTGAGTTCAATTAGTATAACAGAGATTTTTGTTGCGTTACAAAATAAATATATAGCTTCTGTTTGGCTATGCCCTTTTTGTTTTGGATTTTGAGGAGCAGGATAAGAGGTGATAATAACCAATATGTTCACAGACCATTTGAGCTAATGTGAGCATTGAGGAAGTGCTCATGCGACAAAGCAATGCATTACTGGCCTGTGTGAAACTGTCTCCTCTGTACCGTAAATTAAATCAAGTGGTTCCCTTGTCACTTGAGAAAAATGACGGCAAAACCGCGAGAAGAGTCTTGATTATTATTGATGATTATATTTAAAGCTCCCCTTTTTAATATTTTAATATGAATACCGGTTGTAGTAACAGGATTTGTCATAGCGACAAACCCTCAGAGACGTATTACTTAACTGCAAACTTCCTCCCAGCCACTGATTTGCATCAGTATTTAATTTTTTTTGTATGTTTTTTTTGTATGCTGGTAGCCTTTATTTGACAGTGAGGATACAGAAAAGCAGGGAGACAGAGGCGGACGAAACACGGCACAGGATCACAGCTACTTGAACCTAGCTTGAACCTGTTGGAGCTTTAGCACTTTTAGACCAGATATTTTGGTTTTGACCCTGAATGTTTTACAGGTGTGTCGAACATCTACAAGTTTGAACATGTTGTAAACCTTAGCTAATACACTAGCCAAATCAATTTAACAATGCAATAATATAGCAAATGTTTGTTATGCCTAGGTTTCTACGAAAAATCTTAAAACTATTGTAAGCTTAAAAGCCACATTTTTCCCCTGAATTACAGTTTGTAATCACAGCATACAAACTTAGCACACTCCTCAACGCAACTAACGAGAATTAGCAAGACAAAAATTGAAGAATCCGAGAAATAAATTTTTTTCTAAATGTGTCTAGTTCTTTTGTTTCACCCGTGAACATTTGCTTCTTATCGGGTATTATTGTTCCGCTTTTCTCTGCTTTGGATACTTATACTTTTATTTGCTGGTATTTGAACCCCCATTTTCTAAAGCATGGAACCCATGAATTTACTGAAACCTGTTGCTGCAGCTAATGATGGTTTTGGTAGTTGATTAATTCATCAGTTGTTTTCCTAAATTGACAATTAGTAATTTTTTATGTCATGCCCACCAAGTGATTCGCTGTCTGATTGAAATGTCCATTTATGTGTTACAGAGCAAAGTAAGATTAATGGCTTAAGTCCACATTATATGCTACGGCAACCACGGCGCTGTTTACTTTTATCAATAGACAGTTCCATCAAAAGAGATGGGGGAAAAAAGCACTTCCTGCATTGATTGCGGATCCCTGCCCCATAGACTGGAGGAGTCAAGGGCATGCATTGTAAAGCAGGTAAAAAAACACCAGTCTGTTCATCTGACTAGTGTGATTACTTCATCTCTGGTAAGGTTTGAAGGAGTGTACAATGCATGAGTAAGGTATGGTTGCACATGTATGTACGTGGAGCAGGTCTTGTAGGAAGTACTCGAGTTGTAAAAAAAAATCAGGGGGGATGGTGGATTTTATCATATGGGGACAGATAATTTGTGCTGATTACAAATAATATAATATATGACAAATAATAGCAGTGACCAAAACACCTGCAGAAATACTGCAGGAATAGCAGCAGTTAAATGCAGCCTTCTGTAAGCTTTAAATATCCACTGGGCTTACATCAAATACATCAAAACACAACAATAAAAAACACCTTTCTGAACTTATCAATATGACTCTGTCCTTCACAGGATAAGTAAAATGGATCACTGCAAAAACTCAAAATCCTAACAAGAATATTTGTCTTATTTCTGGTTAAAATGTCTCATTTTAGTAAAAAAATCTCACTTAAAACAAGACTCATCACTGGAAAAAACAACAATTTTCACCGATTTCAAGTAGATTTTCACTTGAAATAAGTAGAAAAATCTGCCACTGGAACAAGATTTTTTTGCTTGTAATGAGAAGATAAATCTTGTCCCACTGGCAGATTTTTCTACTTATTTCAAGGGAAAATATTTTTCTGGTGATGACTCTAAATGTTGAAATAGCAGTAAAACCACATTCATTGATGAAATGACATAAGGGATGGAAGGGGGGATGGCAGTTTTACAGGTGATTTTGACCGTTTTTATTTCAGGGGGGGATGCCATCCCCCCTCATTCCCCTCAACTCCAGTACTGCTTGTAGGGACTTTCACTTGTTGTGTAGTTACAACAGTTCCTTGTGACATTAATTTGCTAACATTGTGGCTAGAAAATTTTTTAAAAATTTAGGTCTTAAAGGTCCTTTAAGACCTAAATTAGGTCTTAGGTCTGGAAGGTCTTAATCATGCAACGTTGGAATATGAATGTGGTGGGAGTCCACATTCAAATTGAGCTTTTAACTTTTACTCTTAATGAAGTGACAGTAAGCAGGATAACACTTTATGTTAAAGTAGAGTCTTGACAGACACTGGCTGTGGTTCAGAACAGATTTATTCAGATGTGTGCATAAGCTGGTGAAATGTTGGAGACAAGGCGAGGGATTTGCTACCCTGAGGGTTGTAGTTTTGTCGTTGATTGGTTCTCTGGTTGACACATAGCCAGTCGAACAACTGGGGAGTTGAATCACTAAAAAACAGATGGATTGACTTGGCTCTGATCATTTTCCTTAGAATGCTCGTCCAATTCCTATTTTCACATTAATCACTGTGTCCCAGAAGAAAGATACAGAGAAAAGTTGTGCTGCAATTCACTTTTTTTTTTAAAGAACACATTTTGTGCAGAAATGTTTGATATTTTTCATTGGTTTGTTTCTCTCCAGCCATCATTTCCTACACTGATGGCAGGCTAAAGCTATTACCGACTTTGTACAATCAACTGACCCCGAACTGGGCTAATCTGTTTTAAAATAAATCATCCACTGAACTACTTTTGAAAATGTGTTTCCGTTGCCTAAGGTTATGGAAAGTTGTTCAATACAGAAATGTTTTCTTGCTTGGAAACTAAAGCCAGACATCAAGAAATAGGGATGCAGAGTGTGAAGGAAACTGTTGCTGGTTAACGTGCTTACGGCTCAGCTGTTGGCTAAGCTGGCTAAGCTTTGACGCATACTGTATCCGCCAGGAGTTAATTGGCTCAGCTGGAGCTTATTTTGGAGTGTCTCCCTCGTGCCTCTCACAAAGACGGCACAAACATGTTTCTTACACGTCCTGATTTAGCACTAACCTCCTGCCTGCCAGCTTCAATAAAGAGACTGAATTTTTTTATATAACACGGGTGCTGACAAGAGATGTGTCTGATAAATGAGGTAATATTGTTGCTGATAAGATATAAAGTTCATTTACTCTCCCATATCTTTATGTTTTGGTCACATATCCAGAAATAATGATCATCCTTGTTTGCATTTGCTCTCACCAGGTATTTGACCTCTTACCACATATGGTTGGTGTTGTTGAGGTTAATCATCACAATTTTTATTACCTCTCTCCCCAGCTTTACCAGCTGGCCGGTGTTTTTTTTTTAGTGAAATCTTCAGTCTTCAAGATACACAAATGTGATGAGCGTCCTTTAGTGTATGATTAATATCACTGATTCATCAACCGCGGCAATAACAGATGCAGACGTCCAGCACGAACACTGTTCTTAATTATTTTCTTACAAGTCTTCATATGTCTTCATAAGTTTGCTGTATCATTACCCAATACTAAAGACTCACAGTCAAGGAAATCTCAGGGTTGTTTGGGTTTTTTTGCACTCAATTTTAATAAACTGTAAGTACAACAAAGTAGAAAAGTTCTGCAAAATATATTGCATAAGTCTGGGGTTAGTTTTTACAAGGGAGTGTTAGGGCCAAACTAAGACAAAAAAAAATGGAAATTACGAGAATAAAGTCATAAAAATATGAGAATAAAGTTGTAAAATTACGAGAATAAAGTCATAATATTACGAGAATAAAGTCGTAATATTAAACATAATATAAATATATAAATATAACTTCACAAGATGCTCAATATTCCTCATTTTAACACAGGGAGAAGACTGCCCTTCCTGTTAGAGTTCTCATAAGTTATATTCTCATAATATTACGACTTTATTCTCATAAATTACGACTTTATTATCGTAATATTACGACTTTATTCTCATAATATTACGACTTTATTCTCGTAATGTTACGACTTTATTCTCATAATATTACGACTTTATCCTCATAATATTACGACTTTATTCTCATAATATTACGACTTTATTCTCGCAACATTATGACTTTATTCTCGTAATTTCCCTTTTTTTTGTCTTAGTTTGGCCCTAATACTCCATCGTAAGTTTTAGCCTCAAAGCAGGAAGTTAATGTAAATCGTATAACCATCGCAATTTTCAACTACTATATTGCGTATCACATGTTTTCCAAATATCTTGTAGCCCTGATGTGGTTGTTCGCCTACATACTGTAAACACATCATTCAAATGTTCTTATAATACTAATAGATGACATTTATATTGTCAACTGACTCCGCTACATCCAGTGCTGGAGATTTGCAAATGTGGGAAATGCGTTTCAATTACACTTTTGTGCTGAACTGGACTGTTGTCCCGTCTGAAAAACCACCTTCACTGTATGAATGTCTGTGATATTCTACAGTTTTTCCCGGATTCTCCGTGTTTCTGTTACAGGTTTTTCTTTGCAATCTTAGGTTTCATGCCGTTCTAGTGGTAACAGAAACTCATTAATAGTTAATGCTGCAGTTAGTCTCCACCGAAGTGAAGTCTCCAAATCGTGTTCCAAGAGGTGCCCGTTCAGATCAAACCTTGGATATAGTTTGTGTCGTCCCAAAGTAACGTTAATAGAACGTAGAAAATCACTCTTCCTCTTAAAGGTTAAGATTAACTGTCAACTTCAAAAGGTTAAAACCTAGGGGAGGATAGTGGCACTATGTCAAACTAACCACTTCTGTAACTCAGAACCTTCCTTTCTCTTAGACTTTAGCTTTTGTGGTGTTTAAACAGCTCACCAGTAAGCCATTGAGTCAGTTACTTTCTGTGTATTTACACTATAAACATTATACTGGTGATCAGTTCAGGACAATCAGGCTAATTTTGGTCCCAGCTTTTCCCTTCCATCAATCCTACATCCCATCCCCATCACACTGATCATTCTACAGGTTATTTTATCAGATCTTCTGTGGTTTGAAGTGTTTTCAGAGTGAATCTGCTGTGAAGAATGTTTGAACCACATTGATCTGAAACAGTAAATATCCAACAAATATTTGCAACCAAACATTTTTGTGGGAGGGAATTCCCATGAAGCCATGCTGACCCACACCATGTACTGTTCTATGGAACCATTCATGATCTATAATCTAATGATATGATATATCTATCAATAGTCTAGAAGATCTTCAGGTAGTTTTTTGATTGATTTCTTTTCGCTAACACTTTCCCCAGTTTCTTAATGCACCGTTTGGGTTGGTATAGGCAAGAGAGAAAACTGACAGCATGGAACAATAATGAATATTAATAAACCTCTTGTAATTACCTCTAAAAGAATGAAAAACATTAGTAAGGACTCTCTTTTTAGTGTGTGATGTACTGTCTAGGTCAAGGGTCGGCAACCCGCGGCTCTAGAGCCGCATGCGGCTCTTTAGCGCCGTCCTAGTGGGTCCCTGGAGATTTTTCAAAAATGTTTCACCTTTTCTTTTCTTCTTTTTTCTTTTTTTTCCTATTTTTCTTCTTCTCTTTTTTTCTTCTCTTTTTCTTTTTTCCTTTTTTTTCTTTTTTTCCTTTTTTTCTCTTTTTTTCTTTTCCTTTTTTTCTTTTTCTTTTTTTTCTTTTTTATCTTCTTTTTCCTTTTTTATTTTTTCTTCTTTTTCTTCTTTTTTTCTCTTTTTTTCTTCCTTTTTCCTTTCCTTTTTAATCTTACATTTCAACTTTTTTATCAACGTTTCGACTTTTTTCTCAACATTTCGACTTTTTTCTCTAGAAGGTACTTCAATATTAATCTTGACATTTCAACATTTTCTCCAAATTTTGACTTTTTTCTCAACATTTCGACTTTTTTCTCGAAGTGCATAATGAAAAAAAATCTTCCCCCAGTCATAACTAATATAGAAACATGCAGCATGTGTTGTCTTCATTCCAAGGCTTATACAAGACTTTTCATTTTTTGCGGCTCCAGACATATTTGTTTTTTGTGTTTTTGGTCCAATACGGCTCTTTCAACATTTTGGGTTGCCGACCCCTGGTCTAGGTTATACCATGGTACTCCACACTCTATATGAATAAAAGGGGGATTTGTTTACTTTTTTTGTCATGCATGCAGTCACTCATATTTTGGAGATCTGCCTGTACTCACCGCAGGAAACCCATTTACTTGAAAATTCTACAACTTGCGAAAAATCTTTGATAAGCGGCATGTGTGGGTTTACCTTATAAAAGCAGCTCGGTAAGTTTGTGTTCCTTTTGGAACATAATATTCTTCCCACTGACCTCAAACAGGCCGATATTTCTGCCAGGTTGACTTTATTTCTCAGACCATCCATCTTTCCTGAGTCCAGCTTGTTTCCCCGGCAGCCTGATTACAGGGGACAGCTGGAGGAGATTCTTCACAAAACTGGGACAAAACCTGAAAATGCTGCCAGACTGGTCTCAGACGTCGGGATGAGGGAAAGACTGCAAAGCCCCAGACTTCACCTTGATTTAGTACAAAGAAAACCAGACCTGCTCCCTGGTGACGCTCCAAGAGCGAGACAGTGGGACTCAGGAAACCCACACTCTTTATACGGATCAGAAGTGGCTCAAGGGGAGTTCAAGGGAACCGTGTGTATTTTTGGAAATTCTTATTATTCACTTTTGATGTTTGTTCTTCAGAAATATTTTCCCATGAATTGATTAGTATTCATATTTGACGGTTTTCAAGATACGGTCTGAAAATGAAATTGAGATGAGTCTCAGAAAATGAAAATTCTCCGTCATCTGTTCAGTTCTCAGATCTGTGTTGGGATCTGCGGCTGCCTGTGGTGTCATGAATAACCGGTTCTGTAGACGCTATTCAAGAACATGTGAAAGTGAATAGCGTGTGGTGAGTGAAGTAGAAGTGAAAAGAGCATGGTGATCTTCCTCCCACACACAGCTGTGTTATCGATCTGCTGGACAACAGCAACAACGCAGCTCCTCGTTCCCAGACAGTCGAGTCATATCTGGAGGTATTTCTCCCTGAAGCCGCTGTGTCCAAACCTGTCTTCCGCACGTTCAGGATTTACGCAGGCTTTGTACATTTTCCCATGGCAACGAATAACCAACAGATAGATTTTCCTGCACCTCTTTGAGCAGAAATGATTGTCTCATTTCATCAGGATTATAAATATTGCATCAAAAGCACTCTTTTCATAAGGAAACCCATTTGATTCAAAGTCCATTTTCATAGGATGTTATTAAAAGTAAAACTATATCAGATCAGTGTGTTCTTCTGAATAGTTGTTCAGCTGCAACTGACTGGCCTAAGCCAGCAACAAAGGCAGTGCTGGTCTTATAGTTTGTACAATTGCAAATGTTGGATCTGACCTTTTCAGCAGAGATGACTGAATCAGTGCAGAGTGAAGCATTAACAATACAGTACATCAATTCCCATCAGGATCAAAGTGCATTAAATTATACAAATCCCATTAATCCATCTGTCCTTCCATTAGCTATACCTGCTTAATCCTGTGGACAGTTGTGACGGGCTAGAGGACATCCCAGGTGACACTGGACGAGTGGAGGCCAGTGTTTGTTTCACTTCAGCTCCAATTTCACTAAAGTAAGATTTGTGCTGTATTCAGCAGGATTTGCGCTCCTACAGTGGGTGGAATATTGTGGAGCTTGTTGTGTGTGATGGATCTCTGTTCTACAGACCACAGCAGACAGATAAAAGACATCCAAAATGGCATCGGGTGGCATATGAACGCTGGTTAATGGCAGCAAAAACGTGTTAAGCGAGGGTGTTGTTAGTTATTCTGCTGCTATCTTGGTTGTTTTGAATGGACACCCCTCTATGAGTCATTGCATAAAGCCCGCATAAATACACCCTATTGTGATTGAACTGGCAGAAATGGCTGTGAAAGGCCCCAGACCCATCTGGCCAGTAGGGCTGGGGATCGATTCAAATGTCAAGAATCGATTCGATTCCGATTCTTAAGATTCGGAATCGATTATCAAGATTTGATTCGATTCGATTCCGATATTGATTTGGGTTAGTGTTATTAAAACTGTTTTTTGAGCTGTTGCATGAATTATATGACTGGAGTTATGCAAAATATTACTACTAGTATTATATTGAGATTAAACAGCAAGTATTGGCAGCTAATGATGCTGTAAGGACCAATCAGCTCCCAGAATGCTGATAGAACTGCTTTCAGAAACATCATGTGGGTCAGAATTATCAAACAGATCCAGGGAGGAAACATAGACGGATGAAATCGGTTTGATTTTTTCCCACATTCCATTTTTATTTGTTCCATTTTCGGTCTATTTTGGTTTTTAATTTTTGACCATTTGGTTTTTATCATTTTTTGCAAATGTAACCCCAAGACAGAATATAAAGTAATGAAATATAGACAATTTATGCAATTATAACCTAACACTTTAATGTTTTCATACCTTTAAACATATTTAAAGGCAAAAACATGGCACCAGTTATTCTCGTGTCCAACAAAACATTCCTTTTTTGGGGATAAACAAAACAATAACCAAAAGTTGAAATGTAATGATGAAAAAAAAAATACATAAATAAACCCAAACCAGGTGGGGTCACGGCTTTTATCAGTAAACATTGACCTGACAGTCCAGTCCTGCACCACCACCTCATGACTCACCGCTAACACACAGACACATAGGAGCACATCTCACTCACCCTCACCCCCACCCACCACATACACCAACACCACACACACCTCTACAGCACCACCACCACCCCTGACACCAGAATCTCTGGACACCCACATTATCAAAACCATAATTTCACACAGAAAAACAAAGCACAGCAATGTTTTTAGATCCAGCTATGTTTTTAATGTTCCATTAAAACGTCATGATGAGCGCGCGTTCGGCACAGACATCAAGATGGCTGTGCTGAACGTGCGCTCTCTTTTAAACAAATCTTTTATTATAAATGACTTGATTTTAGACAGGAAATTGGACTGTATTCTCCTTACAGAGACATGGCTTGGCACAGATGCACCTGTTGTTCTCACTGAGGCCTCCCCACCAGATTTTAACTTTCTATTTTCTACCAGGGGGGACAGGAGAGGGGGCGGAACTGCATCAATAACAAAAATCACTATGTCATCCAATGCAGTTCCTTTTAACAGCTACTCATCATTTGAATATCATGCTTTTGTTTTTAGCAACCCCCCAATTCTTTGCATAACAGTCTACAGACCCCCCCAGTACTCCACCTGTTTTATCAGCCAATTCTCTGAACTTTTATCAATTATTCACACCTCCTACAACAGGATCTTAATAACTGGTGATTTTAATCTGCACTTAGACAACATCTCAGACCCAGTATCTAGAGAATTTTTAAACCTTTTAAACTGTCTAGATTTTAAGCAACATGTCACACAGCCGACCCACAGCAGAGGGCGCACCCTGGACCTGGTCATAACCTACGGCCTGTCCCTGGGTGCGTGCTCTGTTGTGGACCTGGCTGTGTCTGACCATTTCTGCGTGTTTTTTAACATCACCAGTTTTAACCAGCGGGAGGCCCCGGTGAGAACGGTGAGGAAACGTAACCTAACTCCTGAAGTGGCTGCAAATTTTATCCAGATTTTACAGAACACTCCTGCAGAGATTTTACCAGCACCCTGTGATTTTATCGTTGACAATTTTAACAAAATACTCAAAACAACGCTGGACTCAGTGGCTCCGATTTTAACCAAAAGAATTAGCAGAAAACCTACACCCCCATGGAGAACTGAGGAAATAAAGAAACTAAAAAGAAACTGCAGGAGTGCTGAAAGGAGATGGAGGAAATCAAAATTAACCATACACTATGAAATTTTATGCCAACTCCTTAAAAACTACAATAATACTATTAAAAAAGCAAGAACTTCACATTTCAAAAACTTAATTTTAAATAACAAAAACAATTCCAAATTCTTATTCTCCACAATAGATTTTTTAACAAATGGAAACCCTGACAGATCCCATAAAACAGCAACAGACCATTACTGTGAGGATTTTGCAGACCACTTCAGGGGTAAAATTGATGACATTAGATCCAGTCTTTTATCTCAACAGATTTTAACTCTTAACACACCTGGATCAGTGCTTTTACCTGAGGAAACACTGGAGAGTTTTGCCTTGGTTGATGCGGGGACACTTTGTAGAGTTTTCTCCAAGGTAAAGCCCACAACCTGCCTTTTAGACCCCATTCCCACACCGTTTTTTAAAACACTCTATGGGTTCTTTGAGGAACAGCTTTTGTATTTGGTCAACTGTTCTCTTCAGACGGGTGTCTTCCCCACCGCCTTTAAAACGGCGGTGGTGAAGCCCCTTCTGAAGAAGAGTGGGTTGGACCCCAATGTTTTAAATAACTACCGGCCTGTATCCAACTTACCGTTTTTAAGTAAAATTTTAGAAAAACTTGTTTTTAATCAAGTGAATGAATTTTTAAACTCAACACACATTTTAGAGGCTCATCAGTCCGGTTTTAGGATGAACCACAGTACAGAGACAGCACTTTTAAAGATTTTAAATGACATCAGGTGCAATTTAGATAACCAAAAACTCACAGTCTTGGTTCTGCTGGATCTAACCGCCGCCTTCGATACAGTAGACCATCACATTTTATTAAACAGACTGAAGCACCTGGTCGGCCTCTCTGGTACTGTTCTTAAATGGTTCACGTCCTACCTCACTGATCGTAGTTTCTTCGTAAGTATGGATACATGTTCCTCAGGAATCTATAAGATAAGGTGTGGGGTTCCCCAAGGGTCAATTTTAGGTCCAACTCTTTTTAATCTGTACATGCTGCCCCTTGGGGACGTCAGGAGACACGGCATCAGCTTCCACAGCTATGCTGACGATACGCAACTGTACATCGCCGTGTCTCCTGATGACACTGGGCCAATTGATGCCCTTTTTAACTGTATTTTAGACATCAAGTCATGGATGGCAGCAAACTTCATACAGCTCAACCAGGGCAAAACAGAGATTTTACTCATCGGTCCTGAAGGCCAGAGAGAGAAACTTTTACCAAAGTTACAGGATTTTAAACCCTCAAAATCAGTTAAAAATCTGGGCGTGATTTTTGACTCTGAGCTCACTTTTATTCCACATATTAAAAACATAACAAAGATCGGTTTTTACCATCTTAAGAACATAGCCAGAGTCCGCCCGTTTCTCTCTCAGGCCAGCACGGAGGTGCTAATGCATGCTTTTATCTCATGTCGTTTAGATTATTGTAACGCCCTGCTCTCTGGTCTTCCCAAAAAGAACATGTACAACCTACAATTACTACAGAACTCAGCCGCACGCGTGCTGACGAGGACCAGAGGGCGGGAGCACATTACACCTGTTTTAAAATCGCTGCATTGGCTCCCCGTGCGCTTCAGGGTTGATTTTAAGGTTATTTTACTAGTTTTTAAGTGTCTTAACGGTCTTGGGCCTTCTTATTTGTCTGCACTACTTTTACCCTATCAACCCTCACGGACCCTGAGGTCCTCCGGTGCCGGCCTTTTAACCATACCAAAAGTTAGAACTAGGACACACGGGTAGGCGGCATTCAGTTTTTATGGTCCCCGATTGTGGAACAGCCTCCCGGAGAACCTCAGGGCCGCAGAGACTGTTGATGTTTTTAAAAAGAGGCTCAAGACCCATCTCTTTAATCAGGCTTTTAACTGACTCATTTAACTCTTTTACATTTTTTATGCTCACCCTTATTTTTATTGGATCTTACTACTCTGTTTTATAGTTAGTTTATCCTTTTTTTTTTTTTTTTCTTTTTTTTTTTTTTTTTTTTTTTTTATTATTATCATAATTTATTTTCATTGTTTTATCTTAATGTTTTATCTAAATATTTTAGTCGTTATTTATGGTCTATTTTATACATTTTACTGTCTTAGTCCTTTAGTTTTTAATGTCTTGCTTTTTAGACATACTTTTAGGATTTTACGTTATGTTATACTTTTTAAACTCTATTAGTGTATTTTATCCTGTTTTCTTGTAGCTTTTATCGCCAGTGTTTCCTCATGGGGAGCCTCCATGCTGGGAGTGACTCTGGCCTGCAGGGGGTCGTCCTGGGGATGGTTCTGGCCTGGATGGTGGTGGAGCTCTGCACCACGGCTTCACCGCTGTGGTGTGGACTCCTCTATCCGTCCGGGCCGGGATGGTCTCTGTGGGCCCCCCCCCCCCCCTTCTAGCTGCGGGCTATGAGACCTCCTGGCGTGGACGGCTCCCTGTTACCGTTTCCTCACCTGGATCCTCTGTGCCTAGCCATGTCTGCACCATGTGTCTGCGTGTGTCTATCTGTGTGTGTGCGGGGAGGGGGAGGGGGGGGGGGCACTAATACATTTTATGTTTATGTTTTATGAAAAGCACTTTGTGTTAAATTTTTTTTGTATGAAAGGTGCTTTAAAAATAAAGTTTGATTTGATTTGATATGATTTGATAAAATAAAAAAAATAAAAATAAAAAAAAAAACCCAAAAAATAAAAATCGATCTTTAGACATATGAATCGATTTTTAGGAATTAATATGAGAATCGATTTAGAATTGGGAAATCGATTTTTTCAACACAGGCCTAGTGGCCAGGCTTACCTGAAAAATCCCAAGGAATGGCGGGACATTTTCTACATTTGTTATTTCAGCTTCTCATTTACTGGTACACATTTTACGTTTCAGATGGCGTAGGTGTGTCAAGTGTGAAGTGCTGGATTGCCGGCTGAATTCACACGTTAGCTCTCCATCAGCTGCTTTTTGACATGACCTATATGAACAACATGCCATATGGGTGACTCTTTGGTACGGCAGTGGGGTCTCTCATTCTACAAAATAGTGCCGCGGCTTTGAAGACCAAGCTTGTGATTGAAAAACAGCAGAAAAGTCAGATATTGTTTGAAAAAAACCTACAAAACCTATTTTAATTTTCACATAGAAAATCAGATCTAAGCTTCTAATCTGTCTATCGTAACCTTTTTAACCTGCGTATCGTATAATCCGTTAATCTGTTTGTCTTCTGTTTGGTTTTCGGTTATGGTCTTGTCGGAGTTAAAGGTTTTCCGTGGTATGAGTGATGATGAAAGGAAGCTTATGAGCTACTAAATGATTAAACCTCATGTGTTTTAGTGCTGTCAAGCCTCTGTATCTCTGTTCAGCAGTGAACAAGTTTCACAAGTGTCCCAGTTGCAAGCAGCCAGAGCGATGAGTTGTAGCAGATCCCAGAGGCAGCAGCAGAGCTGGAGACTGGAGGCCCTCATAAGTGTGACTAATACTTCTAAATTACAGTCACTGACTGCTGGCCTGACTGGTGCAGAGAGATCACGCTGAGCTCTTTGTAAAGGCCCTAGGTGTGCATACCACATTCTACCTCATGATACATTGATGCTCTGGTGGAAGCTCTCTGCTCAACAGAGCTTGAACTGTCATCCATCGGGTCCGACGCACCGAGCTGAAGCTGTTCATATATTTCAGAGTGACAGGGGACCTCGGTGAGGACCAGAGGTGGGTAGTAACGAGTTACATTTACTCCGTTACATTTACTTGAGTAAGTTTTGGGACATTTTGTACTTTTAGGAGTAGTTTTGAATCACTATACTTTTTACTTTTACTTGAGTAGATTTGTGAAGAAGAAACTGTTACTCTTACTCCGCTACATTAGGCTACATTGAGTTTGTTACTTTTCTTTTATCTCTTTTACCCGCGTACGGGTCAATCTCATGACATCACTAAGTGATTATTTGGGAAAAATGTTTGTTTTTGCATGTTTTGTTACAGACTCAAACCCACACACAGAGTTTATATGAGTTCACGGGCTTGTTCTAGTTCTGCCTGCAGACCCTGGTTAAAAAAGAAAAGTACAAAGGCTTGAAATTTTGTGCTTAATTTATTTTTTTATTCTGTTATTATTTTATTTATTATTTATTAAAGTAGTTGAATTTACTTTAGGATTATTTTAAATTAAGCTATTTTTATTTTTTTATTAATTCTAATTAATTGTATTATTTTATTGATTTAATTTGCCTGAAGATGATTATTTTGTACTTTTGTCTGTTTGAATGGTTTACAGTTACTCAGTACTTGAGTAGTTTTTTCACCATGTACTTTTTTACTTTTACTCAAGTAATTATTTGGATGACTACTTTTTACTTCTACTTGAGTCATATTATTCTGAAGTAACAGTACTTTTACTTGAGTACAATTTTTGGCTCCTCTACCCACCTCTGGTGACGACACGCATTTGAAAAAGTTAGCTCTTTCATCTACAACAGCTTACTTTTAACTCTGGAAAATGCTTTTAAATGCCTTAAATTCTGTGTGTAAAGCTGTTGCATACACTGAAAGGGTTGGTAAAAGTGATACATTTGTGAAGTATGTATTTGTATTGTATCTTAATGGATTAGTATTATTAAGAGTAAGAATTTGTTTGCACACTGAAACTCAAGTATCAAATGTTATTGTTGTTGTATGCGGATGATGTCCCGTTATTTGGTCTACCACCGTGCTTCAGGAAATGTGTCTGATATTCTTAACAGAGGTGGAAATGCTGTTAATGTACCGCACTATCTGATGTTTACAGTTTCTAGCTGGTTTTGGGTTATTTATTCAACTGGATATTGTACCAACTATGAAGATAGCTTAATGTTTGTCTAACAGCTTCGTTTTGAGGTCTTAGAATCCTTTTAATATATCAACCTCAGTTTACTTTGATGTGATGCATAACAGCTAAAATGCTAATATTCAAACCCTCAAGGGTGGCTGCTAAACGTGAGCATGTCAGCACTGTTTGAGACTAAATGTGTACATGCTGTTTTTAGCTGTAACTTGAAGCAGAACAGTTAAGTATCACTAGATTTTTATTCCCGTTTTAATACAGTTTGATCCCTCGGTAAATCCAAATGTGTATTTACTTATTCTTGTTGTGAAGAGTTTTCTGGGATATGGGGTTGATTCTATGACATCCTGAGACGCTGAATTTTCTTGACTCCTGAATGTTTTTAGGCAATAATTAAATGAAACAGTGACATGAGGTGTTGGTAACGCAGTGACATTACACATTTACATCTGATATTTTCCTGCGGAAGCCTTTTGAAGTCAGATCGCATGCTGCTAACGTTCACTTTGCATCCACATTATAACGATCCGCTGAGCCGGATGAAGGGTATTTGGGGATCTTATTTGTTTCAGCCACAGAATTAGAAGAGTTCACAAATGATTTCAAAATGTTGTGGGCTCACCAAATGCCAAATAATTGTCTTCAATATCGAAATAAAGTTTTTCATTCATTCATTCATTCATTCAATTGTTCTAGTCTTGAACAGAACCTGACATAATGGATAACCTCTACAAGAAATAATTATTGTTTTTACTATTTCAATAATTAGTCGATAAATAAAAACTGCTTCAACTAACGTTGTAGAATTGTATCCCCCACTCTCAGGGACTTCAGTTACTGACATGATGAATCATTTCCCATACAGAATAGCAATCATTTTTGGCTAAAACCTTGTACTGACAAAGGGACATGTGGAACGCTGCGTTAAATCTTTGCCAACACATCCCAACATCCCAAGGATTGTCAGTGAGTTAAAGTCTGTGGTGGCCAAATCATGTGTGAAGATACAGGACTGTCTCAGAAAATTAGAATATTGTGATAAAGTCCTTTATTTTCTGTAATGCAAAAATGTCATACATTCTGTATTCATTAGAAATCAACTGAAATATGGCAAGCCTTTTATTATTTTCATATTTGCTGATCATGTCTTACAGCTTAAGAAAACTCAAATATCCTATCTCAAAAGATTTGAATATTCTGGGAATCTTAATCTTAAACTGTAAACCATAATCAGCAATAATACAATAATAAAAGGCTTGCAATATTTCAGTTGATTTGTAATGAATCCAGAATGTATGACATTTTTGTTTTTTTTTATTGCATTATAGAAAATAAAGAACTTTGTCACAATATTCTAATTTTCTGAGACAGTCCTGTATGGTTTCACTAACCCCCCTATTGCACAATCTGAGCCAGAATAATCCTGTTTCATCTTGGCAAATGCCTGTATCAGGGAAATAAGAAAAGAAAATATACAGATGGAAAAACCTGTTCATTCACTAAATTTCTGGAAATCAACTAATCTCAGCTAATTTTGGGGGCAGAAAATGTTATTGAACATGGACCTGGCCAGCTGGAGTGACCCCAGATCAGGGTGGTACTCCCTCAGATTTGAATGGCAAACACTCTGGGCAATCACTTTGTCCCTTTTCTTCCCATCCAACATCAAGAGTCATAAACATGGGCTTTTGTTTTCTCTCCACTGTGTAATCTCTACACTTTCTTGCAAATGTAAGGCTTTTTTAATTAGCATTGCTAATGAGTGATTTTCTTAAGACTACACAGCTCTTTAGTCCCCAGGCTTCTCTCGGCACTGTTTGTGAGGAAATTACTTTCATAATTAAGCATTGCTGTGTGCTTGATTAGATTGAACGACATATTGATGGGATCTCTGTGAAAAATCATTTCTCTGGTGATCATTTCTTACTTGAAGATGATGGTTTGACATAATATATCCAGGTTTTAGTGAACAGATAACCTACATTTAATGGTGTCAACAATCTCCCTAGTTGTTTGTTTGCTTGATGCACACCCGTAATTTGTCTTTTTTGTAAGGGAGTGATATATTTTCCGCAACCACTGGATGTGTCCTCTGCAGAGCATGTGAGCGGAGCGGAGCGTGAGCGAGCGGCGGAGCGGAGCGGCGAATTTTGAAAGGAGCGCAGAGCGGGATTTTTTTTTCTAGGATGATTGGCTGGAGCGGGGCGTCATCCCGCTCCAGTTTCGCTCCGTTACCCCATATCACGGCCCCGATGCGTGTCCAAACATATCCCACCTCTCCACAAACTACCTGTTACCTTTCTTCTTTTCCAGTCATATCTCTGAACCGTAGTTGGGAGAGCTGGTATTTTAATTCGGTCTCTGGCTCGTAACCGGCGTTAAGTCCGGGGAAAGTGAAGGGAAAAAAGGACGGAGGAAAAATGCTGTCCGTGCAACCTCGCACATTTATTACAAACATGTAATAAGAGCAAACAAAACGCGTGAGGGCCGACGACTGAAACTAACGGAGGACACACTGAAAAGTAACTGAACACGTGTACCGGTCTTCCACACACGCACACCTGCATCTCCCTCTCTCTCCTCCGCTGCACCCACATGTCTCACACACACACACCCGAACACACAGTGAATGAAACATTGTTTCGGGAAAGGTTAATAAACAAAAGTCTATTAAACCAGATAATTCCATTAGGTGAAATTATTTTCTTATTTTTTCTTGTCAGTAAATATCTATTTTTTGGACTTTAAAACTATGTCGGCTCTGCGTAATTGTTCCTCTCGGCTCCGTGACTGGCTGCAAGGAACGTAACTTTGCTGAGTCTCTCTCTCTCTCTCTCTCTCTCTCTCATCCACCTCTGGTTAGATCTAAGGCTTCAGGTAAACATGTGCATTTTATATGCATGCAAACATTTTTGGAGCGGAGCGTGGAGCGCTGCGCGGAGCGGAGCGGGTTGCAGTGTTACTGGAGCGCGGAGCGGTTATGGCTGGAGCGGCATTTTGCGACTTTGAGGGCGGAGCGGAGCGGTAACAACCTTTGTGAGCGAGGAGCGGAAATTCTCGCCGCTCCACTCCGCTCACATGCTCTGGTCCTCTGACATAATTGTTTAAGCGATGAGGCGCTGTATGAGTCAGGGTTAAATAACTTAAACAGAGATTCTTACCCATTTGCTGACTTAATCCAGGTGGTGATTTTTCTTTTTTGGTCAGTCAGTGTAGCTCATTGCAGCCAAGAATGCAACAAAAATGGAAGTAATCGTGTCCATGGGGGGATATCGGGGGATATCGGGGGATTTGATATTATTAATGGATTGTTTAGCTATAGCATAGGTCGCCAACCCGCGGCTCTAGAGCCGCATGCGGCTCTTTAGCGCCGCCCTTGTGGCTCCCTGGAGCTTTTTCAAAAATGTTTGATCTTTTTTCTTCTTTTTTTTCTTTTTTCTTTTTTTTCTTCTTTTTTCCTTTTTTTCTCTTTTTTTCTTCCTTTTTCCTTTTTTAATCTCGACATTTCTCGACATTTCGACTTTTTTCTCGACATTTCGACTTTTTTCTCTCAACATTTTGACTATTTCCTCGACATTTCGACTTTTTTCTCGACATTTCGACTTTTTTCTCTCAACATTTTGACTATTTCCTCGACATTTCGACTTTTTTCTCGACATTTCGCCTTTCGCCATTTGCCTTCATTTTAAGGCAAGCAGGCAAGACTTTTCATTTTTTGCGGCTCCAGACATATATTAGTTTTTTGTGTTTTTGGTCCAATATGGCTCTTTCAACATTTTGGGTTGCCGACCCCTGAGCTATAGAAACAGATACATTTCCTGTAGAAGTTGTTACATGAACCACACATTTTCTGTCAAATTAGACTATTTTTTATTACCAAAACTTAAGCATCATTACTTTCTAAATAAAGCAACCTATGGTAGGGTGAGGTATAAAATAATCTGAAAACACTTAGTAATTGCCATTTGTCCATCAATGGCCTGTTCTGGTGGCAATAAACAACAGATCGACATATTTCCGCTGCTATTTAATTTCAATTTCACACACACTGAACATACAGAGCAGAAAGTGTTAATAGCAGAAGGTTGTACACTCGACACCCAGGTCTGACTGTTACCATCAAGTCCATGTCCGTGTCTGCCGTTTGTGTTATTCCTACCCTTTACGAAGAGTTTGTCTGGCTGTGTCGTAACTTATTTAAATGTTTTATAGGGATGTTTTTTCGTTTGTTCCCTCCATCACCATGTGGCTCATTGAAATTGCGCTGTCTTTCCAGGTGGAGAGCGTAACTGTGGAGTACATGAGCTGATCTGCGTCAGAAAAGGTAGGGCAGATCAGAGCTCTTGGAGGCCGACCTTTGATTCCTGCATTGCACCCCCCCACCCCCCACCTTCCTCGTCACTATTCATCATTAATCTCTCCTAATCAATTCCACTCTCATTCTCTGTTTCCTGTCTTTAGTGTTGCGGTGCTTTCAGTGTTGTTGTACTGCGTTCTTGTGTTCATTGTGTTTCTAGGGACACATTAAAGAAAAATAGACAGAATGGGAATCTCATGAATTATTAATAGTAATTAGGTTTAATCATTATTTTACAACATCCTCCTGACTTCAGTTTCAGATGCGGAGCACTTCTTAGCATTGCCTGCTCGACTGGATTTGTGACATCATAAGTTCGATTCAGTTCACTTTAATGTCATCTCAAGGCAGTTAAAGAAAACCATAATTTTGATATGGGCATGCCATACTGCCCGTTCGTCCCTTCTCGCTGCTTTGGTTTGGGGCTGTAGTGGTTGTTTAATATTGTTTTGGTTGTCGGAGGTGGTTCTTGCCATGTTTGGGGTTATTAATAATGGCCAATAAACCAAACCAAGGCCTGGATGCGTGTTGCGGTTCGGGGCACATTTACGGATGATTTATTCACTCTTTATTCATTCTCCCCCATAAAAATGCATAGGTTTTGTTGCCATGGTAACAAGCCCCATAGGATAGAATGGGACAATTTGGCTTCAATATCTCAAAAGTTGTAAACAACAGCCTAATGAAACCTCAGTATGTTGTAGTCCACATCGTCCCGAGCCTTTTAACGTTGGATCGATGTCTCTGCGATATCGTGTTGCTGAGGAACAAGAGTCCAAATTTCCGTTCGCTTGAAAATCAGAATAGTTAAATATCTCAAAAAGCGTAATAGCTAACATGATGAGACTAAAATATGTTGTAGTACAATATGTCCCGGGTTTGTCAATGTTGTAATGATGTCTGTACGATAAACCGCTGCCTAGCAACAAGCTTCCAAAATAAAATTGACTTTTTTTTTTAAATTGAAAGTTAAATATCGCAAAAACTGTAATAAGTGGCATCATGAGGTTGTACGGTCCTTTAGTGCCTATTGGGCCGAGTGTTTGTAAATTTTTAACGATGTCTCTACGATAAAGTTCGGCCGAGCAATAAGCGTCCGAATCTTTTGCTTTTTTTAATTTTTTGGCATCTAGCGTTGCCACGGTAAAACTTTTGACTGAGCAAAGTAATGCCCATCGAGGCACGATGGAGACGCATCCAACGATGTATGCCATGCATGGGTGCCAGTGCGATTCGGGCCGCATTAACGGACGAAAAAACGTGCGGAATAATAAGAATAAGAAAAGGGAAACCTTTGCTGTATACTAATATATCGCCTTCATTTTCATGTTTTTCCTCATTTTTTCGGGCGTGTTTTATTTTTTGGGGATTTTTTTTTTCCCACATCAGAGCGGGGTCATGCTGTACACCCGCTGGTGCGCAGTGGGACTTTTGCGACTTTAGCTTGTTAGCAAAATGCTAGCAACATTGCCCTTTGGGCCATTCTGGGCAATATGGTCATGCCACTACTTGGCATGCCCATAATAATAAGCATGAGCGAAGTTAAAAAAAAAAGGCTTTTTGACCTCAAAAAATTTTACATGTCCTTGTAAGTGGTTTATATCTATTCAACAGCTGTCAAAATCGATATTCCACAACCTCCACAAGTTAAAGTGTTAAAGAGTTGAAGTCCATGAATGGTGTTTTATTTTGAAAATCCGCGGGCTTCTGTGCCTGACTTCCTGCCGGCTCAATTTGCTGCATGTAAACTAATGTGTCTTAGCTGCTGTGAAGTGCTAAGAGATCATGGGTCCACTACACCATCTCCAATTGAATGTGACGATGTATCACTTCCCATAATTTGTCATGTAGTGGTGTGTACTGGAGGACGCTTCTTGAATGTTTAAGGTTACACCCACATGAGGTATGTCAAGGGTCAGATATAGGAGTTGGAAGTCCTGCAAACGGGTAGTACAGACTTCCTGCTGCTTAACTGAGCTCCGTTGTCGGACTCCTCTGGGCCGGCCAGAGCCAGTCAGCATGGTCTATTAGTACACATAACACCGCAACAAAACTGAAATCTAAGTTTCAGTTAATATATACAGTATATCATATATATTATTAAAACAAAATTTTGTCCTTTTTTTTTTTTGCATGAATTGCACTATTTCCACGTTCCCAGAACTACTGAACTATCCCACATAAATCTGCATGACTACAATAAACTGAGCTGTTTCAGGGACAAACCGAATCAAGTACAATTTTTTTATTTACTATATGACATCAATTTAATTGTTCTGAAAATATTGACCAGACTATTTGGACTTATCTACGGGTTTAAAGGGTGACAGGTATGGGCAGATTCAATAGACATTTGCAATAACTCACCAACACCGGCTGCTGGAACATGGATGGTGGCGTTGAACGAGACCAGAAATAAAACAGCTTGGCACTGAATAAAACGCCATGTTCAGTAACAACCGTTAGGATGGCAGCAGGTCATGTGTTTCAAATGGGAACCTCCCTCTACTGTCACAATGGGTTCAAAGGCTGCACCAAACTCACAACACAGTGGTCATAACACGCATGCAGACACACGGACCCGCCTGCATTATTTCTGGTTTGTTTTATGACATTTTATGAATAAATATTGAAAAACAATATTTTCCTGAATTTGCATTGGTTTTGTTTTGCTCCATGTTCTTATTTCTGTCTGTAAAAGTCGGTGATGGGCCATAAAAAAATGTAAATACATGCTTGTATCCAGAGTCGCCCCATACTCACTGAATAAAAACACGTTCAAGCCATTTGCACACCAGATGGATTTCTTTTATCATTTTAATTAATGTTAAGAAACTTATAGAAAATCAGTGGTTTCACTGTCATACTTTGGCTTCCAACAGAAACCCATACGACCAACGCGACCAAGGTGACCCTCCTGATAAAATAACCTGAACTGAAATTGTTAAATATAAAAGAATGGCTCCTGAAATCGTACTGCTGCTTCTTCAAGCTTGGAGCTAAGCTGTCACAGCAAGCTTTCAAACTATCCATCACTCATGCTGCAGTATTTCTTAAAGCAAATATGGTTCAGCAGACCAGACTGGATGGGATGTGTCCAGCTCTCCCCTGTTTTTCTTTTTTTTGTCTTTAAAAGCAACAAGAGCTCAACTCTTCTTCACATTTGTCCCCAGGTGCACAAAAAGGATGACAACAATACTGCTCTTATTATTGTGGCTGGCTTGCACTATGACTATGATATGTGTCTATATATATATACACACAAAATAATAATGCTAACATTGCAGTGGGTTTGATAATATCATAATAATTATGCCAATTATTTAAAATGCTTGATTATATGGTCAAATATACACTTTGCATAGGTAATAGTAAAATTACAAATTATTCTACTTTATGTTATGTCTCTAGAGCACAGGTGGGTTGGATGTGGGAAGTTCAGTTCCTCTCCAGTGACAGGTCATTAATGCAGTGGTTTTGATGGCTGAAGCCCACTTGGAATAAAAGTTGTGATGACGAGAAGAAAAAACCTTGAAAACATTTTCCAAATTAACATGCATGCAGAAAATGTAATCCACATATGAGAAGTACGGTAGCAGTTAATTAAAACCGTCCGTGCCAGCTTTTGAAACTGAGCAAAGCTTCATCTGATTATGAAAGAAAAAGGATGATAGAGTTGTCGGATGAGTGGCCCTTTGTCCACGCTAACTGGGTCAGAATAAGGCACAATGAGGAAAACATGTTGTCCAGCTCTGCTTTGGAGAGAGTAGACGTTATCTGTTGATACTAATGGTGACCCCTCTTAAAATGTTTTTTTTTGGGAAACCAAAGTTGTGTTTTTTTTAAGTCTGCACATTTAGGAATCAGTGACATGTCTTATTGCACATCCGTGTTCATAAACCTGACATTTTTAAACAAACGCAAGTAACAAGTGCACTGTGAGGGTGCTGATGGGGAACAGCAGCCTACTGAGTGTTCTGGTTGCAGAACAGAAGTGTAAGTGTGCTTTTTAACATTTCTTTTATTGCACTTGTTCTAATTATTATTTTTTCAAATGTAATTTATTGATCTTAGATTGTGTGTTTGTGTGTGTGATCGTGCATGTGTGAACAGATTGCGGACACATCGTAGGCGTTGTGCTCTAAAGCAGAGTCTGACAGTGTGGGAGTGTGCATGGGCGCGCTGAGAGTGCTCACGGGCTGCCTGTGGAGTGTGTGGGCGTCCTTGTGCTTTTTGAGGTGGTTTTGTGCTTTCTGACTTTGATAATAGCAACCGTTACCATGCAGACAGATCTAAAAATGAACTCGTAGTGTCAAGAGGAAGTCACTGTTTAGCAACGTTAAGTTCCAAATTGCAGAATTTTCTATGTAACGCGTCATCTTTAAAACCTTCTAATGAACTTTTGAGTCTACAATTGCCTACCAACATCAAATGATCCTCCCAGTGGGGAGGCACGGTGGAGGGAGCATCATGATTTGAGGTTGTTTCAGCTCATGAAGTTAGCCACCCCCTTCAGAAAATTACATTTCAGATGCTGGTGCATATCCTGGTTTAGACTCATGTACAGGATATCTGTCAATATTTCACAATATTGTCTTTGGTATCATTTCAAAGGGGACCTTCTAAGCATTCATTCAAGCTAAGATGTGAATCTTCCTGACCAACATCGAGGTCACTGCAGCTCTTCAAACTATAAACAACACACATTTTTACACAATTTTCACCTAAAAGATATACTATCTTTTAGCCCTGTGTCATCTAGGAACAACAAAGACACAAAATACAAAAACTGGAATACTCACAGGACCATAAGGATTCAGGAAATGTACAATATACCCCATACTACAGTATATCATTGTTACAGGTCATTGTGAGCCTTAAACTAGAAGAGCATCATTAGGCTCCTATGAAAATGTAACAGCCACTAGGCTGATGTCACAAACTGGTCTTTATCATGCAAATACAGGATGATACAGCTGCCACTCAGGAAGGGTTATCATACCAAAATATCATCTACAGATACAGACATGGATATTTTCAAAAATTATAAGCAAGTTTTGTGACTTTGAGTGGTACTGATATCTGATCTGGCCCATGGACTAAAAGTCGTGGTGACTGTCCACCATCGCTGGGTGTTACAGCCGCTCAGGGATCTGGTCTCGAGAAACCGTTCACACCTGCCATCCTACAAAAATGTCTGATCTGAAGCAGTTCTGTGAAGATGAATTCATCTTGAATGGTCTGATTCAGTGCGTGCTTTAAGACATTGCTACCTCTAGGACTGTGAATGCTTAACACGTGTGCTCAATGAACACCAGAATAATATTTCACATTGTTAGTGTGCTACCCAAGTTAAGAAGTTGCATTTCTCCCTTATCGTGACTTAGGTGCAGATCAGGTTATATTTTATGTCAAATTAAAGCAGAAAACCACGCATTCACATACTTTTTCCTGCCACTGTGTTTGATGCTAAATTGAACCAGGATAATTATGGGATAAAAAACCTCCTGCTATAAATGTTCATATTTTGTTTTCTGTTTCATTAACACATATATCATTTTAATAAAAGCATGACAGTTTTATGAAAATTGGATTCAGCCTTGTGCATAATTTTTAAGGATGGTTTTTCCGTTGGGTAAATGTTGAATATCAAAACGGTCGGCTTAAATAGCCTGCTGTGTTTAGTTCATCCTCCAGCCGCAAGGATGACAGTTTGGTTCACAGCCAACAGCAACGTGGTGCTTTATTTTTACATGAAGTGAATAAGGAGCTGGAGGTCAGTAAATCTTTACCCGGCCAAGTAAAACAAAGTAAATAACCTCAGAGCTAACGATGCCCCCCAACAACAGATGTCTGCTGTATCAACAAAGACACTCTAATATGACTCCCCATTGGTGAAGTTAATACAAGAGTCACTTTTCGTTTGATTTATCTCTCTGTATTTTTCTGTGAATTCACTTCTTAAGATGCGATTATGAAACATATATTTCTTACTAGTCATCACCATGACGATCTGCCAGGTGTTGCTTAAGTAAATGATGAGTAGATGTCAGATATCTAACAGCCTCTGGCAGAGTTTTTCTAACTGTGACCAGGTTGCTTCCCCGCATTAATGTTCCGGCCACTTCTTGTGTAACAAAGTCCATTACTGTTTTTAACTCCGGTGAGTCATCAGGCGATCCCACACACATTATCCAAAGGTTAATGTCAGTATTTTAATGGCATCCAGTTGATTTTAGTGAAATAAGTCAAAAGGGAACATGAACGACGGTGTTAGACGGCGATCACCACGCAGCACCCACACTGTGCTTCAGCACGGGTTATGCAGCATTTCCGGTGGCTTTCATCAGAAAGAATCTCCTTTTTTTTGTTGAGGACATGAAGGGATGGGAAAGAAGAGTAAAGCCTGAATGACTTTATGCTGAGATTCAAGCAGATGCTGGGATTTAAGTCAGTATGTCCAAAGTGAAGGGTGAAATTGACCGTGGTTTTCTGGGATTTAATATTCTACTTCATACTGTTTTGTGGCATTTGCTGAATTCTGCAGATGAGGATCCCTCCTGCTCCAGCCATCTTTACTGCGAATATTTCAGTCAACAGAGACGAGCTGCTGCGTGAACAGACAGGCATTCCCTCAGGACACGACACCTCCTGTTCACACGTCTCCATGTGACCAAAACGCTGTAGGCTCCCATCCACCACGCAGGTCGTTACAACCAGACACAACGGCCTATGAATTTAAACATTTGAAAAAAAAAGAAAAGAAAAGTCAAAGAAAGCATGTTATATTCTTTGTTCTCTCTTCTTCCTTTTTAGTTATATTTGAATAAGCCTGAATTTTATCCATGCTGAACCTGATGCTTGAAAGTCTCCCAAGGACTCCCTCATTCATGTTTGATTTAAAGTAAACATAATAATAACATAATAACAGACCAGGGTGAATGCACGTGTGGGCAGGGAGCGTCTCCATGGTGCCACTAATGGTTTGCTGCAGTTAATTGTTGCGGGCAGGCATTATATTGAAATTATAGATAACGGTAAGTACATCATTATCAGGGATGACTGGGAAATAAGATGTCATCTGCTTCCAGGCCAAATGAGCACATTATCTTCTGTCTGCGCAGAGGCTGCTGCCGGCTTCGCTCGACCCAAATAGACTTTAACTTCCAGTGACTTTAGTGTCGCACAGCGTCTTTCTTCACAGAAAATAAGCAGTGGTGTGAAGAGAACAATGAATTTCCTTTGCACAAAGAATCTGTCAAGTCATCCGAAACAATTTTTTTAATAACTTCATCTTACTCATGTCTTTTAATAATTGCAGGAAGGCCACAACTAAGAAAAGACTTTGGCAAAAGGTGTTCTGCTTCAGTAAAAGAGTCGCACTTTGGATTTTGGTTGTTGGAGAAATGATAATTCAGTGCTTCTTTAGATGATGATATCATTTTCAAGCCTAATAAATTGTGTTCTTGGGTTTGATGTTCAGTCAGTAGCGGTTTAATTGTATTTTGGCAGCCCAGTCTCACAAAAAGATATTTTAAAATTAAAAGGAACATGTTATGAAAAAAAGAGCTTTTATTTGTTAAGATCTGTTTGAGTGTTTGCAGTGTTTCCAAATACTCAGGTATCCACCTATTTGTCTGTTACGTACCCATTTCCATTTGAGGATCCATATCTTGTTAAAAAGAAAAAGATTAGGTGCACCTGGCACAAGATGTAACCTGCTGCTGTGAACAGTGCTGTAAATATATGATAGAAAAGGGAGATTCTATACTGTATTTCTGCAGCTATTTGACTAAAAACTTGTTCAAAGACATTTCATTAAGACCTCAGGAGGTTTTGTCAAGAAATTGACCAAGGGAAATAATAAATCTCCTTTTACTATATGTTAACTCCTACAGTAAGTAGAAAAATGGGCCATTTACGTCACAAACATTGCGAAAGATGGATCTCAACCTTGCTTCGTTTTGCATCCTCTGCCATCCTCTCTGTCCTTGTCATGAGCGTTTGTGGCGAGGTCAGATGTGTCCATGATGAATGCATCAAGTGCAGAGCTGGACTGTAATCACATAGTGAGACGTTTCGGAGATATTGATGATGAACATGATGATGTGTCAAGTTGTCTCTCTGGAGGTATTGATTAAGAAAGATGTCGTGATTATTAAGTCCTGTCTGCAGGGTTACAGGGTGCACAGCACAATTCATGAATCCGTATCCTCAGTCTGTATTGACATTGGTGCTGCTTGTGACATTGGTGCTGCTTTTTCAGTAACCAACTGGATGTGGGCAGTGTTTGAAAAGGGATTTTGTATTCACTGTGTTACACTCTGGATTTAAACCTCTTCTGCCACTCTGTGGAAAATGAGAAAATGGTGTTGAATTTCTTCCTTCTCTTTTTTTTTTTTAAATCCTCAGGTTTGAGCTGCTGTTTTAAAGGGCAGCGTCTGAGTAGCATTGGTAGTCTTGTCCTCACATGAAGACTGATGCCTTGCCTATAAGAGACAGTTGACAAATATAACACTGTTAAATACATTAGTTCTTATTGAAACGATTAGCTACTCACCTTAACAGTTTTTTTCCCAAACGTGAAAATAAAAAGAGAGCTGAATGTCAGATTAATTTCTGAGGCTGTGTGCAGACTAAAAGCAGTCTTTTGCAGAAGGCAAACCTTTCTGATGGTTGTGAAATGAAATTATCTGTATGTGAGAAAAGAGACGAGCGGATAACTATCATCCTACCCCGAGGCTCCTCCTGACAGCACTTCCATTCAGACAATACAAGGTCATCCGTGTGGTAGAAGGTCGTGCACGTGCATTCACAGGGGAAGAACGCAGCCAGACTTTATTCATCAACAGAGTTAATTCTGGTTGCACAAATCTTGTCTGCATCTGCAATGATGGTTATGTTACGGACCGAACAGAATGTACTGATGTGCGACAGTTCATGTAGCATTTAATGAGATCCGACACGCCTGTGTGTCTGGAATCTGAAGTGATGCTCCACCTGACCCTGTTACTATGGCAACCAACAGGTTGTGTCACTACATAGAGGCAGCCTCACACTGTTTGTCTCTGCTGGACCTTTCACTTTTATAAGGACTAACATGCTACCTTGTGACACAAACTACTGTAAATAAATTATTGGATCAGTGAAAAACAATGTTTATTAATATTTTTTATAGATATATATATATATATATATATATATATATATATATATGTGTGTGTGTGTGTGTTGGAAATCATTAATATACAGTGTGCTATTGGAAATGTGATTTCACTTCAAACTGTCATGTTATAATCTTTAATCAAGTGTTTGTTAAGATTGCCTGCAAGTTCAATCGAAACTTACAAATAAGCATATCTTTGCTCATTTTGTACAAAAATCGAGGCACTCAAAACACAAGTAATAATTTGATTATACATTTTTAAAGGGATTCAATGAAGCTAAGTTGATTCAGGTTAAAGCTTTAGATGTTTCAGACCATAGACAGTATAGTATAAGAAGAGCTGGACAATTGCAAGATTTTCTGAAGAGGGCTCTTTCAGCATTTATTCCCCTTTTACTTTGCGAATGGGAGAAACGAGCAGGCCTGGAAACCAGTGGAACAACCCCACCTTAATTTGGTTACCGCAAGTTTATTTTAGCTTGCCTGGCTTAACTATGATGGTTATTAAAATTAATTTACATTCATTATGATCCAACATTGGCCCAGCATTCAAAATATTGTTGCCAAAACAAGTACTGCCAGAGCTGAACCAAAGTCATGTCTTGCCCCTCATGAATAAAGGCAGGTGGACGGGCAAGGTGTCAGTGGAGCTACGCCACTTTCAGCTTTGGTAGCACGTGTTTCAAATGGTGGCTAGTGGTCCAGTTAGTTAACTTTAGTAAAGTTAGTTTCCTGAAATGATTGGAGGTGAAAGCCAGCTGTTGCACTAGGTAGAAGCTGATGAGACAGAGGCAGTCCAGCTGTTCTCTGGTTAGGCCTGGCCTTCATAGAGCAAAGATAGCTACTACAGGCTCCTCAAACCCTTCCAGGCCAATGGTCAAACAATCTCTTAGTACAGTCACAGCACAATAAGCCATAATTGTCATGGTTGGTCCTCCGGCCTTCAGTGGTTTTCCACTCCCCTCTCTCCTGCTCACTCCATCTGCAGCCACGCCCACTTCGTTAGCCACGCCCACCTCGTCACTCACTCCTTTCACCTGCTCTCCCAGCTGCAGCCCCTCAGCAATCAGGACAGCATAAAAGCTCCTCTCTCCTGCACTCTCACTGCCAGATCGTTGCTCTGTTTGTACAGGACTGTCTCAGAAAATTAGAATATTGTGATAAAGTCCTTTATTTTCTGTAATGCAGAAATGTCATACATTCTGGATTCATTACAAATCAACTGAAATATTGCAAGCCTTTTATTATTTTAATATTGCTGATCATGGTTTACAGCTTAAGAAAACTCAAATATCCTATCTCAAAAAATTAGAATATTCTTGGAATCTTAATCTTAAACTGTAAACCATAATCAGCAATATTAAAATAATAAAAGGCTTGCAATATTTCAGTTGATTTGTAATGAATCCAGAATGTATGACATTTTTGTTTTTTTAATTGCATTACAGAAAATAAAGAACTTTATCACAATATTCTAATTTTCTGAGACAGTCCTGTAGATGCAAGACCTTCCAGCGTTCCCTGTCTTGACCTCCCGTTGCCGACCCTGCCTGTTCCTGGATCCTGCCTTGTCTCCTGCTCTCCGTTGCCTGACCTTGTCTTCCGAACTTGACACTGATTGCTGCCTGATCCTTGTCTTGCATTCTTGCCTGCTCTTCGTCCCTGTTGAGGGTAATAAAGCAAACCAGACAAACTACCACCGTGTGCTGCCTTTGGGTCCAAAACCTCACCCCGTAACAATATCTCAGAAATAAAACTGACTAAGCTTTTTCGGGTCTTGATTTACAGCTCAGAACTCAAGACGGTGCATGCTAAGCACTAAATAGCTAAAGTAATGTCAGCTATTCATTAGCTTTGCTGGCTATCAATCAAAAGATTATTAATGTATGCGTAATTAGATTATTCCCTAATTATGCATACATTTATGACTTTATATATTTTACCTGATGTGGTACATAAAAACTGAAATATAGCAAATGCCAAAGCCTTGTTAACACGGCAGTCAGTGGAGATTTACTCACCGTTGGAGCCACGGGAATGCAGTTTTCCTCACTTCCTCATTGAACTTAACTCTAAAAAGCAGATGCAGCCTGTTGGGTCTGACAGATCTGGTGTTGTACTGATGTTCTTTTTGTCTTAACGATTCACAGTGAAGTATCAAAGTGTTTTTCCTGCTAAACTCTTGATTTTAATTTAGAAAAAGCAGGTAAAGGTATAACAGACTGGTTTAGGCAAGAACGACCTGTTTTAGTTAAAGAGGCTGAACTGTGTTCGTATTAAATGCTTTTGAAAAAACATCTGCATTTCTGTGTCCCAGTTTCTCCAGAGGTGCTGGGGTTTCTGACAGCCATTGGGCTCTTCATCATCCTCATGACCCTTCTTTTCTGGTACCTCAACAACAAGTTGGCCCTAGAGAACCCAGAGAGCCTTCAGTGCCTTGATGACTTCAGGAAAAACACCGAGCTCCAAGGTGAGCCATTTATTTATGCTTTGGCCTCATCATGTCATTAAGCCCATCATCACTTGTACCAAGTATGCAAGGGCTGATTGTTCATTTTTAATTTAAAAAACAAAGAAAAAACTATTTTTTTGTAACATAGCCACAAAAAATGTTATATTTGTAACACTGCTTCTTAGAAAATTAACAGTTTCCAAAGGCTTTGTTGCTCGTTGTGTCGATCTGAACACCCACTTGTTCGGGCAGCATAGGTCTGACCTCTGCATGGATTTCCTAGTGGCACTGGCCAGGGGATAACAGCCGCTGACAGATGTAGTGCTGTTTATCTGTCTCTCATCTGTCCACAGGGAACCAGAGGTTCTGAGGGTTGGTGGCCCCAGGGAGCCCACAAAGGGACTTGGCTCTTCTTTTCTTTTTTTTTTTTTTTTTACTCACCAGCAGCACAAAAAAAGAGGAAAAGTGCAAACTAACTGAAATCTTTTTTGTTTCTGTCAACTATTTATACAATTACTGTTTTAATGGACATCAGTGACAACATTTTTTCCTATTTTACTTTGATATCATTAAATACTAAACATTATACGGCATTGTAAAATAAAACTTCCCCTTGTGTTCCCTTGTGTATTTTAAACAATAGCAGTCGACTTCCAGAGTATTTTTGTGATGTGTTATGTAATCAATCACTTGGCAAAATACAAACAAAAAGCAGTTTGGAGAGGTAAAGGAAATGTTTGGGGATAAGGTGCAGCTATTGGAGTCATTTCAAAGCTCTGCTGCCCCCTGCTGGAACTAATACAAAGCTACAGCTGTCTCTGTTGGAAAAGCAAATATTCTGAAAAAGCTGTTTTATTAACAGGTTATTTTCAAAATATTAAAAAGTCCTAGCAGAGGGCCTGAATGTAGCAGATATATATTTAGTTTTCTTCCGTATGACACTCACCACATCGTGGGACATAACTGAAATATAATATACATTAGAATTTCAGTTTCTAAAGTTTTTATAAAGCTCACCAACCATTTCAGTTTAAATCCCTCTTGCAGAAGCGTCGCCACAGCGGATCATAGTCTGCAAATCGAATTGGTCCGGTGCCCTTCCTGACGCAACCCCACAAGTACAGGGAGAGACAGACATACTTCACACATATGAACAATTTATCAATCAACCTACACATCTTTTTTGGACAAGTAAATTATTGGTCTGCGTCAATCAACCAGACAAAGAAAGGAGATTCAATTGGTTAGAAAGCATATAGATGGGGCTGGTATTATGATCTAGCTTATCTTCATTTGTTTAGGTCTCAGTTTAGTCAATTTATGAGCCAAAGCTGAATATACAAAATGTTCCCATTCCTCTGCCAGCGGTTGTCCTCAGAGGTCTGGGAGCTTGAGGTTCCCAGACCTGCACAGTTTTTTTCTGTTCCTAAGGCTGCACACTTCCTCATGCACTTCCTTGTTCTCACTCTCGTAGCTTGGAGAGCTTCTGGAGTTTATCAGCCACCACTTTCTCCACCTCTCTTGGAGACACTGCATCTCCCTTGAATTCTTTCCACTCGTACACAGTGCAGATATTCCTGCACTATTCCTGGTTGGAGTGTATGCTTACAAGCCAGCATCTTGCATCATACATGCTATTATGTGCTGGATCGTCTCTTAGACATCTGGTGAGGTAGAACCTGGCCTCCATCCTTTTGCCCGTGGGATCCCCAAGTATTTGTAGCTGATATGTTGCCCTCTAGTGGTTCAACCCCCTCAGTTATGATCTCTTTAATACCATTCGAGCGCATAGATCCAGCCCAGATGACATACCGGTATCTCTGCTGTGCGTCCTGGTGTTGGGGATCAGTGAGCTCTTGCTCGTTCTTGCCATGCAGCTTAATGTCATCCGTGTAGAGGAGGTGGCTGATGATTGCTCCGCTTCTGAGCTGATATCTGTAGCTACTCTCTGATGATCTTGCTGAGAGGGTTTAGACTCATGCAGAACAGCAGTGGGGTTGGTGGCAGAGCAACATTGGTAGGGACGACATAACAGCATAACCTGCATGTACACTTTTTGCTGGGGACAGGACATTAAAAAGACCAAACAGATTGGGTGAACGGGGGTCACAAATATGAACCTACAGTAATTAATTGATAGGCTAAATGATCAATGCAAAATAAATCTGTATTGACTTATACTAACTTTCATGTGTATTAGTTCACCTGATACACGGTTCGATTCAAACCTTTGTTTTCAAAAACTACTAAAGAAACATTTTGAAAACTTTCAGAATATTCCAGGATTTTATTAGCAATTTAAATTGCAATATTTGAACATAACCTTAATTATATTAACATACACAATAAATGTATTAATTGTACTTATTAATAATCTCTTAACTATCCAAATGCAAAAAATAAACATTTGTCTAAGACCATCAGCCAATTAAACGTGCGTTTGAGGAAAAAAAAATGGACCAGCAAATTCAGCAAGTGAAAAGGGGTAAATATAAGTCTGAACATAATGCAAATAATTCACTTGATGGTAGGGTCAATTCTATCCTTACAACATTTGGGAAGACAATCTAAATTACCTATATATCTGAACTCATTATATAATGCAAATGAGGTTGCTTAAAAGTTGGTGGGGACAATTTGAGCCTCCTGAAAAGTTGGTAGTGTTATGTCCCTACCGTCCCTATGCAAACCTACGCCCTTGGGGAAAAGCATCTCATTGGTACATACCACACTTGATGGTGACTTTTTCAGTTGGGTTGGAATTGGTTTCAGCTACAGATACAGATACAGATACAACTTCTGCGGTGTATCTTCTTAGTCCGGTAGCATATGACTCTTTCTTTGGCAGATTCCTCAGGTACTGAGAGTTTGTGGTACTTCCCTGGCAGTTGTTTCTTCATTGCATCTTTGAACTGTTTGGACATCTGGTTTACTTCTGTCCATGTGGCCTTGATCTTGGTTTCCAGGCTTCTCTGCTTCTTACTTGTGGTGTTAATCTTGTAGCCAAGCATCTCGAGCATCACCGCTGCTGCACTGTACAGCTGACTGGTCTTCATGATGTTCCAGCAAGTATTGTGAGTGGCACTTCCTCCACATCTTCTAGCAGACTTTCAGGAGGTCGTCTTAGCCTTGGCTAGGGGTCACGTAGGCTCAAGCTGTCCAGCTTTCTTACGATCTTATTTCTCATCTTCTTTTTCTTATTTCGTAAATCATAAAGTCCTTCTTCCTGATGTTGGAACGCTGAGCCAGCCGGTGTTTCTTGGTTAACTTAGATGTTGGGTTTTGAAGTTCAAAGGTTCAAAGGTTCCACATTGTCTGCCTGCAAATACAGTCTCCATATATCCTGTCCCAGGTCTCCCGTACATAGATGTCTGACATAATACCGCAAAAAAGTCACTCAATGTCTAGGATAAATTTATGTGATGTCCACAGAGCAAATCAGTATCGATCAGACTTAAATTTTAACCACCAAGTTAGATCTATTAGATCTATTAGATCAGGGGTCGGCAACCCGCGGCTCTAGAACCGCATGCGGCTCTTTAGCGCTGCCCTAGTGGCTCCTTGGAGCTTTTTCAAAAATGTTTGACCTTTTTTTTCCTTTTTTTCTTCTTTTTTCCTTTTTTTCTCTTTTTATTCCTTTTCCCTTTTTTCTCTTTCTTCCTTTTTCCTTTCCATTTTTCTCAACATTTCAACTTTTTTCTCGACATTTCGACTTTTTTCTCGAGATTGTACTTTCAACATTAATCTCGAAAATTTCGACTTTTTTCTTGAAATTTCGACTTTTTCTCAACATTTTGAGTTTTTTCTCAAAGTGCATAATGAAAAAAAAAAATCTTCCCCCAGTTATAACTAATATAGATGCATGCAGAATGTGTTGCCTTCATTCTAAGGCTGATACAAGACTTTTCCTTTTTTGCGGCTCCAGACATATTTGTTTTTTGTGTTTTTGATCCAATATGGCTCTTTCAACATTTTGGGTTGCCGACCCCTGAATTAGATCAATTAGATCTCTTTCTGAATAATTCGGACTGGGGGTAAACGTTTTTTCCCCTGTCAGGTTTCCTGTGAGATGCAGCTCTGGTGCCGGCAGATGCTGCCGCTTCCCCAGATTTTACTCACCTCTTGATTCTCTCCTTCCACAGACAAGGCTTACTCAGACCCCGACCTGCAGGGCTCATCCTCAGACAGCGAGGACGAACTGATGGGTCAGTATCAGGAAGCGGTCAGCCGCTCCCAAGGCCTCCGGGGAGGAGCCAAGGCGGCCCCCAAACACATGGGAGGTTTCAGCTGGGAGAGCCGGCAGAAGTACAGCCCTCTGACGGCCGACTACGACGGCTACAGCAGCGAGGGCTCGGCCGATGATGGTAGGCCGGGGATTCTCACTTTTGGGTTGGTGGTTTTTTTGTGGTAATTCAATGATAAGTTGTTCAAAATATACATTCTGACATCTCCCTTTCATCACCACAGTAAGCACTAGAAAAATCTGACTCTTGTGCATTTCTACACCTACAAACACAAACACGCCACACACAGATCCACGCTGTTAATCTGGAGAAGTGATCAAAGCGAGGCTGCTGTTCAGCACACTCTCCGTGGGAGGGTTACGAAACAGTCAGCTGTCTGCACAATCCGCACGGCCACACTTCCTCTTTTTTTCTACCCGTCACATTAATACATTTTCCAGCACAGTGCTCCTGTCATTAAGTTTTCATTTAATTTTTCATTAATTGAGGATCGCTGGCGCTGACCTCTTTGCGTCATCTTTCACAGAAGCAGACTGGAAGAGTGAGCTCTTGATTAATTTAACATCACAGAAGAAATACATCCTTTAACTGCAGGGGGAGAAAACATGTTCAAGTCTTTCAAATGAAACTAGATTGTTCACTTTCTTATAGATTAGAAGATTTATACCAGTTTCATGCCTAGCTGCTAACCTTACCAGAAACTATACTGATTTAGAGCTTTTTAACACTTAACTTACACTTAACTTAACTTTTAACACTTAATTTGCACACGGACCAACTTGGCATTGTTACTTGTACATATGAGACGAATGAGATGTAACCTGTTAATGAATGAGTTCCAAGTTCAGGTTAACTGTTTGTTGTCTTTACGATATTTGATCTAATTAACTGTACATTTAAAGACTGTGGATTCACAACAGTATTTGACTTTAGTTTATAATAGATGTTAGTCACATATTTCTCATTAAATTAAGACTTAAAGCTGTCAGTCAACCTGTATTATAACTGTATTTCCACTCCGTCATCTAACCAACACCTGTTTCTCTGCTCTGCTCCCATGGGAATGTCTGGAAATGTATTACCTTTTATTTTTACTAACGAGGCTGGGATGATTGACAGGAAGAGATCTCACACACAAGACACATATTTTATTGAAGTTTGATATCGAAAGGACATTTAAAAAAACACTAAGGCCACACTGAGGTGTGGAAAACAAATATAAGGAATGACAGTAAAAAAAAACAAAAAAAAAAGCCTCAGCATCATTGCAAAAGATGTCTGAAGGTTACCGGGTTCGATACAGGAAAAGCCGAGGATGCAATGTGAAGAAAAACAGAAACAGTGAGATGAGGATAGAAAAACAAACTCAAAAAAAGGTGTAAAGCAAAACCAACTGATATACACAAACAAAAAGTTAAAGTAGGGCAGGAACTGACAAATACTGTAAACTCAAAACAGTATACAAAAAAATGAAGCTCATGGATGTTAGCTAAGATTTAACAAGTTTTCTGGGAAGTTCTGTGTTTGGTTGAAGACATCTGAGCATCGTCTCTTCGAAACAGGATTCCAGCAAAGCCAGAACGAACTTACTAAGCTAGTTTTACATGATCATTTAAAGCTAATGCTGCAAAATCCTGTAAAACCTCCAGTTATCCTCCTCACACAACCTGCCCTCCAATCTGCCGCTACAGTCCCGTAAAATACAGGCAGCAGGTGTAAAAGTCCACCGCTGGCATCTCTTCACAGTGTTTTATGGAGGGACATCCTGATACGCGTAGCTCCCTGTTATGCATTTGATGATGCATTGTGTGTGAACCGTTTTTTGGGTCATGCAAGACTCTTCTAAGGCTACAATTTCTGGCGCAATCCATTTCAAGTGACGTTTCAGTGCGCAGCTGAGAAATACAGAGTACACGGTGTGTTTCTGACCTCATTAGCCCGGATGCAATGTGCAACACAAGCTTGTTATTCTGCAAACGCTGTCCTCGTAAATGTTATACGGCCTCTTTCGTCCTCAGTTGTTTAGTGTGTTAAAGTAAATGCTTCCATAAAGGAGAAGTGCAGCTCTGAGATTTCCAGGTAATTCCAGGTAAACAAGCATATTCCTCAACATTAAAGCCACTTTTTGTTAAGCAGACACTTAAAGAGTCAAATCCTGTCACCGTTCCTGTTGTTGTCCAGATTTTTAAAGTCATGTTAAAGTAAGAAACCTAAGTTAAAGTAACCAATTACATAACAAATGTGGAAATTGAGTAATTTGAGATATACAAAGTAATAAAGTCATTAAGACAAATTTTCTGTGATTTTACAGATTTCACTTGCAGCAGTTTTACTGAAATAAATCATTATACCGTTCATTATCCCTCTAAAAGTGTGTCTGCGATTTAAACCTTTGAATATGAGATCAAACACAATGAAGAGAAAACAAGAGTTCTAATTTCACACGATTCATTTTAATACAATGTGTGTGTTAAAAAAATGAATATGTATGTAGTTTGTCAAAATGCCTTTGATGTCCAACGAAGAGTTTCAAATGATATATTATTAATGTTTTACCCTCCAATAAGTTTGAGCTTTTGACAACCTGCAACTGGAGTTTTCTCTTGGATTTCTAAATGAATATCAAAATGAAATGAGATGTCAGCAGTTAAGTTTGCTAGCAAACCTTAAGTGGGGTAGCTTTAGAATAAAAAAATAAATAAACTAACAAAAGATAAAGAATCAACTGATCAAAAGCGGAAAATTCACAAAGTAGTATTCTGCTGAATCAATGATTGCAAATAAAACACATCTGCTGGAAGCAGTTCAGCCACAGATGGATTATAATGTCCTCACGCAAATAATGCACCAACTCATATTTTTCTTGAATTTTTCAGAAGAACAACAAATATTTGGTTAAGTTGTTCTTGTTTTCTCCATTTCACAACAATAGAGCCAAGATATACAAGAAAAAGGATTAAAAAAATAATAATAATGAGCTTTGGTAGCATAAATATGTTGTTTTTTTTTTCCTAGGTGCCCCTCTGCGTGGAAATCTGTAGCATTTTTTTGAATTCATATCAGGTTTCTGCCAGTCAGGCAATCATCCATGTAGCTTTGCAACAAACAAAACAGGAACAGAAATGTTGGAGTGTTTTCAACAGTGCACATTTAACTTCAGCTGCAAATTGGGGCAGTGGGAGGTCTTGTGTTTTTGCCGTTGAGTGTGTGGGTGATTGTGTGATTCACACCTAAAGGTGTCAAGGATTAAATAGAAAAAAAAAAAAAACTGGCACACGGCGTCTACAATAAAAGAGCTACCAAGGAAACACATCTCAGGAAATGCTGTTATTTCTGCCGCTCCTGTAAAGTCTTGAATCATCAGATGATGATTACTTGTTATTCAGAACGCAGTAATTGGATCTGTGACCAGCAGTGGAAACGAAGTGAAAATCTTCCATCTTTCCATCGCTGCACACTGGCGGAAAGCACTGGGGGCTCATTATTTTTCTCCCTGTGGTACGGCTTTGATGGCTGCGGTTTTGTCTCCCAGCAAGCCATTGTGGATCAGCATCAACAAAGCAGCCGCCTCGTGCCAGCAGTGACATCAGGCCACTCCGGAAGAAAAAAAGGAAAACTATCATGAGAAATGCAGACGTCGGTGGATTGTTTCCACGATTGTCCTTGACAGCTGAAGGACATTAATTTCATTAATTCAAGCAAGCAGTTGTAAAAGCTCGGAGGCACCTGTAATATTCTCTCTTGGCACCCGCTGCTGCTTGTGTCTGTGCGTCTGGACGGCTTTGTCCCCAGGACATATGTATTATACATGAGGAGGATTGTGCCAGAGCGGCAGAATCAAAGCGGCTGCATGCTCTCGTAGCTCCACTCCACATAACAAAACACAAAGCGGGCAGAAGGAATTAAATTATCAGGGCTCTTGTGGAGCTCTTCACTGCTCTCAGTGCCCTGCCGTGACCGCTAGATGAGGGTAGTGTCACAGAGGTGCACAGAGCAATTCCCTTTTACGTGGTTTCTCTTGATTGTGCACAGTGGTAAAGCTTATCATTGGATTTTCTTCTGTAAAAAGATTTCCAAGACGGTGTCAATCCTCATCAGAATCTAGACTCGCATTAGCTTTTGCTGCAAATAAGATGAAAGGGTCGATATCATTTTATGTCTTTATTACAATGACCCATAGAGATTTGGAAAACATCAACAAATGACAAACAAAATGACAAAACACAACAAAATTAGAGAAACAACCTGGGAGTGCACATCATAGTGTGAATTGTTAATTCACCATTCCGGTTGATACTTGCTCAAAGTTAAAAATCCATCACGGGTTTTAGTTGATTAAATATTGAAGTCATTTCATTAATAATTGAATTTATTTAATGACTTCAAATGCCAACATTTTGTCCACATTGTCTAAACGTGCGTCACTCAGAGTGATGATGGAGCTTAATAAATGATTTACTCTCAGTTATTGTAGAACATCTGAATGTTATTCAGTGTGAAATGTGACAGGTGTTTTTTTGATTCCAGTGACATGTTTCATTCAGATTTAACTTTCAAAGAAATGAGGAGGAAGACGGCGAATGGAAGGGTGGAGTTATGCAAAACTCTACACATTGCGTCCTACACGTTTAGCACGGAGATCCAACCTACTTAACCCTTGTGCTGTCTTTGGGTCAAAGTGACCCAATTCTTCTATCCTTCTTTCCTCCTGCCATGCTCTCTCCTTCCTTCTTCCTTTCCTCTTTTCCTCCTTTTTTACCCTCCTTTAGTCCTTTTTCTTCTTACCTCCCTTCCGTCATTCATTCCTTTATCACCTTCTTTGCTTTTCCTTCCTTCTTTCCTTATTTTCTCCATTCCTTCCTTCTTCCCTCCCTTCTTTCTTTCCTTTTCTCCATTCCTTCCTCCCTCCCTTCTTTCCTTTTCTCCCTTCTTTCCTTTCTTTCTCCCTTCCTTCCATATTTTCTCCCTTCCTTACTCCCTTTCCTACTTCCTTCCTTATTTTCTCCTTTCTTCCTTACTTCCTTCTTTCTTTCCTTCCATCTTTTCTCCCTTCCTTCCTTCCTTCCTTCCTTCCTTCCTTCCTTCCTTCCTTCCTTCCTTCCTTCCTTCCTTCCTTCCTTCCTTCCTTCCTTCCTTCCTTCCTTCCTTCCTTCCTTCCTTATTTTCTCCTTTCTTCCTTACTTCCTTCTTTCCTCCCTTCCTTCCTTTATCCCTTCCTTACTCCCTTTCCTACTTCCTTCCTTCTTTCCTCCTTTCTTCCTTCTTTTCTCCTTCCTTCCTTACTCCCTTCTTTCTTTCCTTCCATCTTTTCTCCCTTCCTCCGTTCCATCTTTTCTCCCTTCCTTACTCCCTTTCCTACTTCCTTCCTTCCTTCCTTTCTCCTTTCTTCCTTACTTCCTTCTTTCCTCCATTCCTTCCTTCCTCCCTTCCTTACTCCCTTTCCTACTTCCTTCCTCCTTCCTTCCTTCCTTCTTTCCTTCTTTCCTTCTTTTCTCCCTTCACCCTCCCTTGACCCGAAGACAGCCCAAGGGTTAAAAAAGATGGTACTATGTCTACCTTAATACCCCCACCCCCACACCCCATTAGGATTAGGACGGCTGGCCATGCTGATTTTAAGTGAATGCATTTGAAATGGCACTTTTAATGTATGGATCTTGATTGTGCGCGTGATGGAATCAGTCACACACCTTGGGACTGCACATGCTTTGTTATAGAAGCGTTAAGTTATATTTATTGGATACTAGTTCTAGTTCGTTCATGTAAATTAGAAGTTTCCTGTACACAGTGGAGGGCATCATGGCGTTCCACAAGGTTATGTGCTTGGACCAATATTTTTCACTTTGTATGCGTTTCCATTAGATAAATTGTTTGGGAGCATGGCATACATTTCCTTTGCTGTGCACAACAGAAGATTTGAAGAGCTTTCATTAAAACATCTCAGATAAACTACACAAGCAAGACAATTTGTGCCTCATTAAATGTGTAATTTGCTGAAATAGATTAGTTGCAAATTAAATGGCATACACATACCCATAAATCTACAAAAAATGATGGATGAAGAAAGAAAGAAATCCCAAACGAAAAAAAAATAAGTACTCATGCTTGGTTTATTCATGCAACTTTCAAGGAGTAAAAATACAGCTGAACAATTTTCGGTGAAATTGCATGACAACGTTTTGCAGCCTCACACGCTTCACACAGCATTGCGTACCCCGCTGTGCCAACCAAGGGTGCTTTCTGCCAACTCTGACTTGTGTGAACTAAAAATGTGCAGGCAGCTTAAACATATAAAATTCACGTTAACATATTGAGCTTGCAACATCAATAGGCACATAACATCAGAGTTTGTTCATGTGTTTTAATGCAGGAGTAACACAGATTATATGAAGCTGAACCTGGCAGCGGAAGACTCATGGAGGCTACAGGATGAACAGCTTTGAAAAAGTATCTACGTGGGTTCAGGGGCATTCAGCTCTGAGCATTCTGGTCCCAGACTGAATGGACCAGTGGTCATTAACACGGGATCCAGCTCATGTCTCACCTTCCTCCTGGCTGTTCTGATAAATGTGGCTGCTGCTTTGCAGTGCTGTTCCATCCTGACTCCGTTTCCACATGTGCAGCCAGTTTCCACTTCATCACAACATCAACAATTCATCCGTTTTTATGTTGTTTTTTATTTTACTGAGTGAAAAATGGGTCTCAAGAGAGCATGAAAAGTGTTGCTTGTGTGGGATTCAACAAGTTACTTTATATAGTTGTACTTTATTCTATACAACAGTTCTTAAATACTTGAATATTGTATGCTTATTGATTGTTTACGTCTTCCTGTTCTCTATTAATATGTATCACAGGGAAAATGTTTAGGTTATTATACTCTATATTCATATGAGATGGTATATATATTGGTTAACTAACAGCAGATTGGAGTACAATATATTCAAAGCTGAATAAACTGTATCCAGAGAATTAAGAATTAATTTTTCGTCATAATTATTTACAGTTTTGCTTGCCTTAGTAAGAGAAACTGGATTGTTGTTGAAAATTGTTACAAACTCCGACCATCTAAACCAGTGGTCCTCAACCTTTTTTCAGTGATGTGAAAATATGTGAAATATTTTTTCAGCCAAGTACCCCCTAACCAGCGCAAAGCACTTTTGGTTGTAAAAAAAAGACCTAAAACAGAGCACTGTGCCATCAGTAACTGATTTATTAAACATAAAAATATTGCTGCTATGCTTCAACCACGACTCCTTTGTTGGTCCAAGTGATTGACAGGTGAAGCCAGGTGGCATTTGGCCGGTTAGGTGGAACCATCCTGGTGTGGGGGATACTCTGAAGTTTTAGGATAATGAGTTGAATAGCCTACTCCTGAAGATAAAATTAATTTTATGAATTTAGACTTATATTTTCCTCAATTATTTATGAAATATTTATTTTTAAAGGATTTTTGCATGGATGCTACTTTTTAAATATATGTATATTTTGAAATCTCACATACCCCCTGGAGTGCCTTCACGTACCCCCAGGGGTACACGTACCCCCATTTGAGAACCACTGATCTAAACCATGGTTGACCTTTGGTAAAAATGTAAAAATGTAAAAAAACATGCTCCACTTAGAGCGGGAAAATACACAAAAGGGAATATGAGCAAATAAGTTGGACTTGAACAGCACAGGAGGTAAATTATTTTAAGGTGGATCTCACTGCAGTAAAGACTAAATATATGTTCTGAATGCCACACTGAAGATTCCCACACTAAAGGGCCAAAACTATCCATAATCTGCTTTTATAACTTTATTGCTGAATAGAAAGTGAATTTTGGAGAACCATTAGAGTAAAAAGGGGTTAAAAAATGTCCTCTACAAGAATGGTAATATCTGATACATACATGCTGAGCACAGAATCCTCAGACATCCGCATCACATGAACCAAGACTGACCTTTTTCCAACGAGGGACTGGTCTTGTCTGCTTGTAATAGTAATAGTTAATAATGATTCTGAATTCCTGCTCAGTGAAGTCTCTGCTAGAAGGTGCCAGGAGGTCAGGTGCTCTTCCAACCTTTTTACAGCCTTTGAAAGGACCATAAAGTGCAGCTGCAGATATTCCTCATTACTCAGAGTTCACAGTCAAGACTCACAAAAAAACAGTTTTCCCACTTTAAGAGATACAACAAGGCAAAACAAGCTGTTATAGAGGGGATGAAACTCTGTGAAGCACGGGTGGGTGCGCGAGAGGAGAAATGGTAACCATCCCAATTAGAGGGCTGGAGAAAGGAATAGTGCTTTAACACAGCAGCTTCCATCAAAATCAACCGCCCCCGGCTCAGCGGGGAAAAAGCAGCTCAAAATGGATTTGCTCCTTTTATCAAGCCCTCCATGACACTTAGTTAAGACTCCTTTGCCTCTTTCCTGCCGCTGATACGTGCCACTTTGAGTTGGTGTATCTCTTACATTATTAAAAGTGAAAGTTTCCAGAACTTGGGAGAAAGCTGGAACAATTGTGTTGTAGGGGAATTACGTCATCACAGGGTTGGCTTTTTCCAAAAGTTAGAAGCATGAGAAGATTTTTTTTTTTCCCCCACACTTATTTTCTTCTTTATTCTATGTTTTCTTTGTTATTTTTGCAAGAGGCAGGGTTTAAAGTATTCCTCGCCAGTGTCCCTCTGGGAGTATTTGCATCTGCTGCTCAGTTTTTTGTGAATTCACATTTTACAAGGGAGGAAGGTTTGAGAATGCAGCTGACGACATCATTCAAGGTGCTTTGAAGCAACAGAAGCATCCGGCATAAGGTTATTCTTTGCCTTGCAGCAACTGAATCATTCAGAGAGGTGAGCGGCTTGAAATCGGTGGCAGATGAATTAAGTATTCAGGACACTTCTTTAATGGTGAATATTTGATGTTTTATTTAGATTGTACATTCAGGGTTTCTCTCACAGAGCATATTATCACGAGGACAGGCAACTTAAGATCCATCTGACAGAATAAGAAGGAAGTCTGAGATAAACAGAATTAAATATGTATTTTACCAGAAACGAGAACCTTTGTTAACACTGAGATTGAAGCACAGGTACGGATAAACATTTACACTCAAGGCAATTTTCAGAGAGTTTTATAGCTCTAAAATCAACTGTTTTTTTTTCTTTATGCAAGAAAAGATTTCAAATATACAGATTATAAAATATATGAATCGAAAGTGACTGCCTTCGGGGTTCTGGCGGAGTTGCAGTACGAGTAGCTTGTGGCCTAATGGTTTTAACATGGTTGAGATCTCAGAAAGATCACTTGAACTGATTTTCTTGACATTTGAACTGGTGACGTGGTGAACTAAAGCCTTCGAGGGCCGGGCCTGTAATCATTGTTGGGCTGGAGCTTTGAGCCAGTTTGACAAATCACAATTATCTGTTACGGGGTGAGGTTTTGGACCCAAATGCAGCACACGGAGCACACGGTGGTAGTTTGTCTGGTTTGCTTTATTACCCTCCACAGGGACGAAGAGCAGGCAGGAATGCAAGACATGGATCAGGCAGCAACTGGTGTCAGGTTCGGAAGACAAGGTCAGGCAACGGAGAGCAGGAGACAAGGCAGATTCCAGGAACAGGCAGGGTCGGCAACGGGAGGTCAAGACAGGGAATGCTGGAAGGTCTTGCATCTACAAACAGAGGGACGATCTGGCAGTGAGAGTGCAGGAGAGTGGAGCTTTTATGCTGTCCTGATTGTTGAGGGGCTGCAGCTGGGAGAGCAGGTGAAAGGAGTGAGTGACGAGGTGGGCGTGGCTAACGAGGTGGGCGTGGCTAACGAGGTGGGTGTGGCTGGCAGATGGAGAGAGCAGGAGAGAGTGGAGTGGAAAACCACTGAAGGCTGGAGGACCAACCATGACATTATCTTAATAATGTTCCAGCAGAAAGTCATGAAAGGCCTTCCTTTAGTTGGCACGCCCTTCTGTGATATCAGGAGGAAGTCTTTTCTGCATTTTCAGCATCTAACGTCTTTATTAGCATCTAAAGTCTTTGGTCTTATCTCGTGCAAATTGTGTTGTCCCATGACGTAAAACAAGCATTGCTGTCCTATGTTTCACAAAGGAGTGGTTGCAGTTGCGTAGTTTCCCCACAAGATCCTTTATGTTTAGGCTGGTGCATTAAACTCACTAATAGCTGTCATAGCTTAGTTGTAACCAAACCTTACGAGGTTTATGGCTGATACTGTAGTAATGTGTCTAAGTTGATGATGGTCATTTCTTCCCAACCAGCCAACTGTATCCAGAGGATGAGACGGACGCCTCCACTGGATGAGCTCCAGCCCCCCCCATATCAGGACGAGAATGGCTCCCCGAGGATGTCCTGCACCCTGTCAGATCTGGGCGACGCCAAGTACGATCTGTCCCACACCAGCGGCAGCCCTCACCTCTCCTTTAGCAAGTACCCCAGTGAGGGCAGTGATGTCCATGAAACAGAGAGTTACCTCAACAAGGGCTATGAAGACGTACCCAGCGACAGTACAGCTGTCCTCAGTCCAGAGGTACATACCACTAGTACTACTGTATATATGCAGTACTCGAGTTGTATATATATATATATATATATATATATATATATATATATATATATATATATATATATATATATATATATATTTTTTTTTTTTTTTTTTTTTTTAAACTTTATTTAACTAGGTTGGTCCCGTTGAGATACAATGACCTCTTTTTCAAGGGAAGCCTGGCCAAGACGGCAGCTAGAGAAACAAGTGCAACAATTAAAAACAGACACCACCAACTCATTCAATAAAATAAATAAAATACTCAACACTCAACAAGATAAATAAAAAATTGTGCTAGGTTAAAACACAAGATTAAGAATTTACATTAAAACAACAACAAGTGTGAAAAGTAGCTGCTGCAAGATCCTTCATACGGCTTTTAAAATTTCCAACAGTGATGAGATCCTTCAGATTTAGTGTCTTCTGTAGGGAGTTCCAGGCAGCAGGTGCAGCGTACTTAAAACAGTGTTTACCTAGTTCGGAATGCACCTTTGGCACGTTTAGCAGATATAAATCATTGGAACGCAAGCAGTAATTGCCGTGGGTTCTGGAAATGTAGTTGAATAAATAATATGGGAGTAGACCAAGGATTGCTTTATAGATAAAACTGTACCAGTGGATGAGACGGCGCGTCGTCAAAGACGGCCATCCAACTCTATCATATGAGGTGCAGTGGTGAGTGAGGGCTCTGCAACCAGTGATGGACCTTAAGGCACCATGGTACACTGAATCCAGAGACTGCAAACGATTCGCTGAGGTATTCATATATAAAAGGTCGCCATAATCAAGCATAGGGAGAAAAGTCGCGGAAACCAACTTTTTCCTGGCAGCAAAAGAAAAACAAGTTCTGTGACGAGAGAAGAATCCCAGTTTCAACCTTAATGTTTTTTTCCGGTTTACTATGTGGGGTTTTAAAGAGAGCCGATCATCAATTAAAACACTGAGATACTTGTAACAGTATATATACAGTATACAGAGGTGTCAAGTAACGAAGTACAAATACTTTGTTACCTTACTTAAAGAGCATATTGCAGGTTGGAGACCCCTGTGAATCAATGTGTAGGAAAATAATGTAGGAACTGAATTGTCATTGAAATACGCATAAATATATACTACAGTGACCTCCGGAGTTGTTTTTGTGAGAGTATTTTACTTCCGCATCTGAAAAAGCTGAACCGGAAGTGACGTGGCGGGAGGGAGCGCGGTGAATTCAACAATAGGAAAAATAGTGGATCTTAATGTTAGTTGTGACACTGAAGAGGTTGTGAATGTGTATTCACACCAATATGACAGGCCACAGCCTTATAATTACGAACCCGTTAGGCCCCCCACGTTCTTTTGATTGACAGCTGAAACTCGCTTTTTAAAAGGCTGATTTATGGGTCCGCGTTACACCAACGCAGACCCTACGGCGTAGGTTACGCGGCGACGCACTGAACGCTGCGTGCTGCGTCATATGACGCAGTGTTCGAAAAAAAAAAGCGTTTGTAGGAGCTTGGCTAAAATCAGCCACTTTTTCCTCTGAATACGTGCCCTTATGTCTTGTAAAACATATTAAATCCTACATTAACTTCTCACATAGTCATTTTCACATAAGGTCAGGTATAATTTTTGAAAAAATTCTAACCTGCAATATGCTCTTTAAGTAGAAATTTTGGTTATCTATACTTCACTGGAGTAATTATTTTTCAGACGACTTTTTACTTTTACTCCTTACATTTTCACGCAATTATCTGTACTTTTTACTCCTTACATTTTAAAAACAGCCTCGTTACTCTATTTCATTTCGGCCTTTAAAAAAAAACTATCCAGTTAAATTGCTCCATCCGGATAGAGTGAATTTGGTTGTGGTTGTTTCAGATGTTCTTGTCCAGTTTTGTTCTTACATCCGTTCCCTCAGATTCCTGCAACTAAACTTGGATGTACATTCCAATAAAGGTTAGGATAAATGATAACATGCCTCTGAAGTTTGACTTTTTGCACCATTACAATACTTATAGGAATTAGTCATCATATCTCCTGCTCTCTGAAACACATGTTAATGCTCAATAGTACACATATATGGTTCTTTAATATATTTGCATTATACTAAGATGCATTCATTTTCAATGGCTTTTGTCCTTCATGGCTTTTTTCCCCCTTACATTACTTTTACTTTTATACTTTAAGTAGTTTTGAAACCAGTACTTTTATACTTTTACTTGAGTAAAAAACTTGAGTTGATACTTCAACTTCTACAGGAGTATTTTTAAACTCTAGTATCTATACTTCTACCTGAGTAATGAATGTGAATACTTTTGACACCTCTGACAGTACCGTATATATATAATATGTGTATAGATGTTTTCATTGTTCTTTGAACAGGAAATGTCGGCCCGTGGATCATCTGCACTGCTCCCTAAAGGCTACGATCCAGATCCCGTCTCAAAATTCGGCACGCTGGACGTTGTGTTTGACTACGACTCGGAGCAGCAGCAGCTGGCGGCCACCATCATGGCCGTGACCGACCTCCCCTCCGTCAAACGCACCGGGAACTTCTCTTGGCAGGTCCACCTGGTGCTGCTGCCCATCAAGAAGCAGAGGGGGAAAACGGGGATCCAGCGAGGCCCGTGCCCCATCTTCACAGAGACCTTTCGCTTCAGCCACGTAGAGTCGGAGATGATCAGCAACTACGCCATCCGATTCCGCCTGTACAGCATGCGACGCATGAAGAAGGAGAAGGTGTTCGGAGAGAAAGTGTTTTACCTCACCAAGCTCAACCTTCAGGGCAAAATGTCTGTGCCGGTCATATTAGACCCGTGCTGTGCTCTCCCGGTAAGGAGGATCAAAGCGGGCGCTGGCTTTCAAGCACCTCTCTAATTGCTCGTCTTTGTTGCTTGATCTTTCATCTGATAGGATAACATTTGCAGAATGAGGTTGTTTTGCAGCACTTTAGACAATATGGTGTTCGTTTGAGATGAGCCAACTTGCATTTTAGACTTAAACAGGACTGTCTCAGAAAATTAGAATATTGTGATTTTCTGTAATGCAATTACAAAAACAGAAATGTCATACATTCTGGATTCATTACAAATCAACTGAAATATTGCAAGCCTTTTATTATTTTAATATTGCTGATCATGGCTTACAGTTTAAGAAAACTCAAATATCCTATTTCAAAAAATTAGAATATTCTGGGAATCTTAATCTTAAACTGTAAGCCATTATCAGCCATATTAAAATAATAAAAGGCTTGCAATATTTCAGTTGATTTGTAATGAATCCAGAATGTATAACATTTTTGTTTTTTTAATTGCATTACAGAAAATAAAGAACTTTATCACAATATTCAAATTTTCGGAGACAGTCCTGTATATCTTAGATGTACATGTTAACCAGGATAAACAAGTTATTTGTTTTCTGTTTACTTAAAATATTGGCTAATTTGATTGAATATAACATAATACAAAGTGGAAATGGGGCCCAAACAGGCACATTTGAAGCAACCGGGAGCCATTAGCACTTTAACGTCTTAATTTGTCAGGAAGCAGTAACTTTGAGACTTAAAAAAGGGGTGTATTTTGTCACATGACTTAAAGAGTGGACTCAGCTTTAATTTGTGGACATCTCAGGATAAATTCAATGCAAGGTTTAGAAATGTAACGTCTTGATTATTCAGAGTTCCCATTCTCAATGGGTTAGAATTAATCTCATTTTTAAGCAGAGAATCACTCACCTGAAGTCTGTTACCAGTTAATAAAACCCAAGAATGGCCATTTCCTTTGTAATAGCTTGTAATAGCTGTTTGTTTGTGAGTCTTTGTGATTTTACTGTTTATATATATACACACATACAAATAGGGAACCAGACAGCTTTTCTGCATCAGCTTGTATGAATATGAGAAGTTTATCTCTATACGCGTCAGAAATCGTCCGAGTGCTTCCGTCTTCTGTCTCTATGAGTTTTGCAGATGATCATGAGAACTGTAGTGGCTAAATGTCGTATTTTGATTCTTTACCATTTCTTCCTTGAGATCCATGCAAATAACCACTCAGTCAGACGGAATAAACGAGTCTACACGTGTTAAAGTTTTAACGACGGTAGAAAACAGTGTGTTCGCCCCGTCTTTAATAAAGATCTCTCAATTAGACAAACACACAGCCGTTTTTCATGGCTCAGCCTCAGTTCCTATTGGCTATTCATTTTAACATATTCCAAGCAGTAAACTGAATGCAGATAAAACTAAAAGGAAATAACAATGCAATTATAATGAAATCATAGATATTCTATAATAAAGAAATACTAAATATATCCAAAAAATAATAACTAAATATGATCATAAATTATTGAACAGAAAATGGCACCAACAAGAACCTTCAATATTATTCATATTTTATGTATCATCTTATTGTGCTTTAGTTTAAAAGTAGTTGACTCTATTTAGAGAATCTTTGATAAACTTTTTCACCTTGTGTTGCAAAAGGTGTTGTCCTTATTTTTCTCTCATGAAGTCCTCTCTTTATGTTAGACTCCGATACTGATACGACGACCTCAAGGATGATGTTCTTCACTCGGCTGGATGATGGGGATTTTTTTGATGTCTCAGATGGAGATTTTTTGAACTGTAAAGGATGACTAGTTTCACTGATATTGAGAGCGTGCTCACAGCAGCAGCTTCCAAATGGAAATCACTTTGGGACCTCCAGACCTTTTAGATGCTTTGCATGAAAAGATGAAAAGGAAAAGCTCACACCTGTCCATGAAAAGGTTTTTGAGTCAATTGTTCAGTCACTTTTGAGCCACTCTTAAAGAATGCTCTACATGTGAAAGCTCTTTAAAGCATTTACAGTGAATAATCCTAAATTAAAGCTGAGATCCTGCTCCACAGACATTTGTTAGAAATGGGACATGATGGGTCTGAATGTTTCCACCTAAACACAGTTTGAAAATTTGAACTCAGGTTAAACCGAGGCTAAAAGTAGTTCTTTCTGGCTTTTTGCTTACATGCTTCTGGCCTACTAAGCTGGAAGTTATTTAACAAAAATCTAGGTTAAATTCAACACTCAGCAGGAGGAAATGAGAAGCACATCATCTACATTATCGGTTTGTCAAAGGCTATGAAAGGATTTATAAACTCAGTCAGTCATAGGAGCCAATGATGATAAATATTTGATCACAAACGAGGAATAAGGGAAACCTTACTCGAGTTTTCTGAACATCTGCTCGATCATTTCCAGGGTGGTGAATCCCAGGTCAGCCTCTCAGATATGACATGCAGTGAAAGCGCCTCTTCATTCCAGTCTGTCAGTCAGACCTCAGCACCAGAGATCCTTGTGGGCCTCGTGTACAACGCCACAACCGGTCGTCTTTCTGTGGAAGTAATCAAAGGCATCCATTTCAAAAACCTGGCTGCCAACAAGCCACCCAGTAAGTATCCTAAAAGATATTTTTGTGTCATTTAGTAACGGCTTTATGGTTGTTTTTCCCCAAGAGCCAGAAAAGGACAAGTTGATTCTGCATAGGTATCAATGCAAATATGATCCAATAATTTATTATTATAAATACATGAGTTCTAACTAATTTGTTTGTAGGTTTAACCCTTGTGCTGTCTTCGGGTCAAGGAAGGAGGAAGGGAGGGAAGAAGAAAGGAAGGAAGAAAGAAAAAAGGGAAGGAAGGGAGAAAAGAAGGGAGAAAGGAAGGAAGGAAGGAAGGAAGGAAGGAAGGAAGGAAGGAAGGAAGGAAGGAAGGAAGGAAGGAAGGAAGGAAGGAAGGAAGGAAGGAAGGAAGGAAGGAAGGAAGGAAGGAAGGAAGGAAGGAAGGAAGGAAGGGAGAAAATAAGGAATGAAGGAAAGAAGGAAGGGAGAAAATAAGGAAGGAAGGAAGGAAGGAAGGAAGGAAGGAAGGAAGGAAGGAAGGAAGGAAGGAAGGAAGGAAGGAAGGAAGGAAGGAAGGAAGGAAGGAAGGAAGGAAGGGAGAAAATAAGGAATGAAGGAAAGAAGGAAGGGAGAAAATAAGGAAGGAAGGAAGGAAGGAAGGAAGGAAGGAAGGAAGGAAGGAAGGAAGGAAGGAAGGGAGAAAATAAGGAATGAAGGAAAGAACGAAGGAAGGGAGGGAGGAAGGAAGGAAGGAAAGAAGGAAGGAAGGGAAGAAAGAAGGGAGGAAAGAAGGAAGGAAGGGAGGGAGGGAGGGAGGAAGGAAGGAAGGAAGGAAGGAAGGAAGGAAGGAAGGAAGGAAGGAAGGAAGGAAGGAAGGAAGGAAGGAAGGAAGGAAGGAAGGAAGGGAGGGAGGGAGGGAGGGAGGGAGGGAGGGAGGGAGGGAGGGAGGGAGGGAGGGAGGAAGGAAGGAAGGAAGGAAGGAAGGAAGGAAGGAAGGAAGGGAGGGAGGGAGGGAGGGAGGGAGGGAGGGAGGGAAGGGAGGAAAGAAGGAAGGAAAGAAGGAAGGAAGGAAGGGAGAAAAGAGGAAGGGAGAAGGAAGGAGAGAGCAGGAGGAAAGAAGGAACAGGAGAATTAGGTCATTTTGATCCAAAGACAGTACAAGGGTTAATAAAAAATGGTCTGTATATTTGTGAATATTCCAACCATGCACAGCTTGTAACTTCTCCACATTTGAGAGAGTGTGTTCTATCTCAGCTGCACTAGCTGCTTCTCAGTCTTCTTCAGGGTTGATCCCTGTTTTTTTTTTCCTTGCTAGCTTCCAGGGATCCAAGCAGCAAGTTGAAACAAAGCCCACCACTCGTTGAACTGTGTTATGTTGTTCTTCTGACCCTGTTTCACTTTCCTCACATCTCTGGTTCGTCTGCACCGGAAATTCTCTCTCTCTCTACTACCTTTTTGACATCTTAGTCCCTTGTTTTTCTTACTGCTGTCCAACCCTTGTTGTCAGACGGACTGTTCTGTTGTCTAAAGCACTTGATAGGTGGACAGGTTTATATTATCAGAGGTGAGTCTCTGCTCCTGCTCCAACGTGAGATGCTGTTGGTGGTGAACTTTGATACATCTTCATGGATGCAGTTCAATTCAAAAATACCTTATTAATCCTAGGGAAATAAATACACAATAGTAATAAATATACATTTAAGGAACTTTTACCCTAAAAAAAAAATATATTTATTTTGAAGCCTCTTCCATGTTAAATGTAGTATTAAAAAACAACAGAAAACACGCACACACACACAAAAGTCCCAGCACCACTTCTTCTGACTTTTATAGGTTTAATGTGAATTTTCTCCAGAAATTGATAGTTGAGGATAGTTACATAAAAAATATTAAATAAAATAAAAAAAATCTCATTCTGTTCATATCGTAAGTCACTGGCTAGTTTCAGGGGATATTTGCTATAAAGCCTAATATTAACCTATTTAACAGGATAAATAAATATGATTGATTACTATCAGTAAAACCTAAATGCCTATTTTCATTAGTCTGCTTTTTGATCATTATTTTGTTTTATTTTTTCTTTCTGCAATGTACAAACCTTGTTAAATGTATGTGGCCGCTCACTATTACTATTGTTTGGGATGATAAACGCTGACAGAACAGTTTCTCTCTGCAATTGTAATGATGTTACTGGAGATGATGATAACGGCTCACTTTTATTGCAAGTGCAGTAAAAGCTTCCCAACAAATGTTGATCCATCCACACTGTTGCCCGAACGGTTTGAAAGGTTTGTTTTCAGACACTGTTCTAGTTTTATTCCTCTTTTCATTTACAATCATTTCATAAGAAGAGGTAAAAAATATTTTATTCCAAGCTTACATGCGACAGTGCGGTTACGTGCACATCTAAATCAAGCTATTGGCAACAATCTAGCTCAGGATTAAACTGGAGGTTCGGAGAAATCCAAGTAAACTTGTGCGAGAAGACAATCGATTATTGAGTGAGGTGCGTTCGGTTCCGCGACACTAGGTGGCGCCACACACACTTTATCGTTGGCATTATTCCAAGCGTAAAGGAGGACAACAACATGCGAAAGAATGGGTGCTAACAATGCAGCAGCTCTGTAAATTTTGTACATTGTAAGCCTGATCATGTTGCAGGTAAGATGCACGCAAAAACTCTTCTTCTGTTACTGTGTTGCCGTGACTGTTATTATTCCCGCCCCCGGGGTGTCGTCACTTCCCGGAAGGGGGAGTCCCGGGGCGGTCAGTAGCTCGGCTAGGCGTGGGTTCGTTTATACATGCCGGAATAACTCGATTAGGACCGCATTTTTTGGCTCTAAAAACTCGATCTCAAGAGCTTCAGTTCGGTCTGGCTAAGTTATATACATCGTTTTTAAAATTTGATATCGGTCGAATAAAGACAACAATTCGACTTTCTGTTAGTGCATGTAAACGTCCTGAGTAAAGCCATGCTAGTGTAAAACCAAAGATGGATTGATGCCAACCTCAGACTTAAAATTTCAGAGAAAAATTCTAAATTTAATCCAAATTATACATTTTCTGAACGTCTTAAAAAGAATCTTGTAGCATCGATAAACATACCAGAAGCTCTGGGAGGTAGTCCTGAAATCGCTATCTTAAATATTAAACCAAAAAATAACAAGAATTCAGTGTTTGAATGCATCTGCAGAGAATAGCCGAGACCGTAGAAACCAGTGATTTTAGCTCTTCCAACATAGTCATTGGAAACGCTTATACTGTATCTCTTAACTCCTCCTAAATTCAAATTTCTATTGCCAAAAGTTTAGTTTTTTTTTTTTCCTTGTATTTTTTTAAATATGTAAAGCACTTTGTGCAAAATCTTTATGTATGAAAGTGCTTCGGAAATAGGAATGTATTATTATCATTATTATTCTTACTATATTCCTGTCATTTAATCATATAACAATAAGGACTAGGATTAAACAAATAAATAAATACATACATACATGAAGAAATGAAAATAGAAATGATTAAAAAGAGATTATTGTGTCTAAATCAGCAAATTTGTCAGGATTGCTGACCATCATGATATCTGGCAGGTGGCTTCTTGCCATTTTCAGCCTTTACAATTCTATAGTTGTCTTCCTAGGTACATTTTAACAATATTTTATGTATTTATATATTTTCTAATCAATTTGGAGCAGATAAAAGCGTGAAAGTGACGACAGCATGATTGCAATACATAATTTGATTCTGAACAAGACTCATCCATGAAGATGTTTGCTTGTTGTAAACCGCTTTGCTGCATTTTTGAGCGTTTATGGCTTGTCATGCATGAGACCCTGTTACCTTTCCTCCCTAACCTGTTTTGTTTGTCTGTGGTGCTTTGAAGTCTTTCATGTTGAACATTTTTTCACGCTAAATCGCTACGGTTGCCGTTGTGGCCGTTGGCCAGCTTGAAGGTGCTCGTCTGTCACTCACTGCCGGCTTACACTTCAGCATGCTTTGAGAATAATTTCACATTTCCAGCTCTGCTTCCAGCACATGAAACAGAAAGATTGTGTAAGGCACTCTCACTGTCCTCCCATTTTTACTGCCATGCTTCTTGTATTCGCAAAACATCTAACTAATAACTAGCTGTCAGATTTTGTTGTTGTTTGTGCATTTCTGAATGGGTTTTCCAGATAGTCTTCAAACTGTACTTAGGAAATAGTCACATCTGGTTACGCTGAAAAAAGCCTTTGTGCAAAATCCTCACAAAGGCCTTGATTGACTTTGTGTGTCTCGCAAAAGTGGAAAAAGCAAGATGCGGAGCACTTTCAAAGCTCCTTTTTCTATCATTTGGAAACAGTAGCAAGCTGACAAGTAAAGTCAATCATCAGCCTCTGCCTCCTCATTCGGCAACAAAGCCAAAGAGCCTTGCATCACCGCAACTGACCACTTAAGGCATCCACAGCTCTGCAGAGCCCATTCAGCAGGAGTCAAAAAAGAAATCAAGGCTATTTTTTTCCCCTCTGCCTCTATGTCAAAGAGAGCAACTGAATATGTGATTCGAGGCGGCGGGCTAGGCGTTGGAAAGCAGCTGGCACTCGACAGCATGAAAGCCTCTGCAATTCATTCTTTAGACTCCCTCTTAGACAGGAACATAATACGCAACATTATTATGGAGTGTGGTTGCAGACGAGGGACGGAACGCTTTCAGAGAGCCATTGTGACTGCCAGTCTTGCCTCTTTTCCTTTCAGCTGGATTTACGGCTCCAGTTTACGCCGCGATTTCTGCGTGGAAATTAGGAGTGAATAAGGAAATGGTGAATGATGAAATTGCTTGATAATGGCAGCATTTTTACTTTCGCTCTTTCCTCTTCAAGGCTTAATGGAGAAAAAAAAATGAAATTATGTTTTGTGGGAAAATGTAATGATTTCCTTTAAAATAAAGGGCAAATCAGTTTGCAGCTATGAAGGGATGTCAGTAGCTCACAAAATCTGAATCCTTAAATACTTAAGAGCCGCTACGAATGTGCGATTCTCTGTTTGATCTCATGAAACCAGAGCTTGCAGCAGACCTGCGTAGCCTACAAAAGCTGTGACTTACATTTTGGACACTGCCCTGGGCTCTGAAAGACTTTGCACAAGTCAGGACACTATGTCAAAGTCAGGGAAAATAATAGAAACTCCCTGAAGAATCTCCTGATGAAGCCATTCATTTTAGCCCCTGTCTCAGAAAAATAGGTTTCTCGCCTTCCGACTGCACTAGGAAATAAAATATACCACTAACTTGAAACAAATCCTATTATATCTACAACATCATCCCCTACTTCGGCTTAGACGTACAGCAGTTGCATAGCAACAACACTGAAGTCCTTTGAGTTCCTGCTCTCCGTTATCATGAACACTCGCAGCTACACTTTTTGTTTGATCTGGAGAAAAACCGCATCTTCTGTGGTCATAGTCTCACACTTTAGCTGCAGTGACATTTTTCAGGAGCAAACGCTTTGTGGGGAAAATGGGTCACACTTTACCGCAGAGGAAACACAGCTGCAGCAGCTCACGATGCTTAAATTTTAAAAGCACTCTGGAAAGATGCACTATGAGGATTTTGCCCTAAAGCCTCCACTGCTCAAGTTTAGTACCTAAATTCATAAACAAGAACACACCTTAATGTCTTAACATATGTTTAAAACATGATTTCTCTTGTAACTTGGTCCAGATACCTATGTTAAGCTGACCCTGCTGAACTCCATGGGCCACGAGATGTCCAAGTGCAAGACGTCCATCTGCCGAGGTCAGCCCAACCCGACCTACAAAGAGACGTTTATCTTCCAGGTAGCGCTCTTCCAGCTCTCCGACGTCACGCTCATCCTCTCCGTCTACAACAAGCGCAGCATGAAGCGCAAGGAGATGATTGGCTGGATTTCTCTGGGCCTCAACAGCTCTGGAGAGGAGGAGCTCGCCCACTGGACTCAGATGAAAGAGTCGAAGGGACAGCAGGTCTGCCACTGGCACAGCCTGCTGGAGTCCTAACAGCGACGGAGGAGCACCGAGGAGGTTCATATAAGATGTAGAGAGCGAGGAAAGAGAAACGCAACGGTCGCCCGGGGAACCGGGGTCATGATGAAGACAGGAGGACTGCCTGGACCATTGTGTGTCACTCATCAGCTCATCAGGGGATGACGCTGTTGGAAAATCCCCAACAGCCACTGATTAGTTGGACGGCTAACAAGTGTCATGTCTGCTCTGTGATGACGTTTCGCTTTATGTGGTTGACACCTGCTCTTCTCCGTCACAGCATCTGGGTCTGGGTGGCGGGTAAAGCCGACATGTTGCAAACGTTGGGATCAAACAGCAGACATCACGAGTTCTCTATAAATGTTTTAAATTAAGCTGGGCAGAGAATGTTGGACATGTCATCTAATCGGGAGTTGATCCAAAACATATGTTCTAATTGACAGTGAAATGTCAGTGTCCATAGTAACCTTATTACAATACATTTTCAATCGTTGCTTTTACTATAAAGAATATACATTTGTGAGATGTCAACTTATTTCCTTTTTTAAGCCTTCAAGAGACAAACATTTTTCTCTTCTAACATTACAAGCTACTTTTAGTTTGTGTAACCACTTGTTTTTCCTCCCCAAAAAGATACAGTATGAACTGAATCAGCGAGTTTATGAGGCCATGTTGGCTTACTGCTATATTGTATATTACAAATATAAAAAGCCTTTAGTTCCAGGAGCTCGTACCCGGGACCTTTCCAAGGAGCTCCAGTAAAATGTTCCTTGGTGGCCCTCGGCCATCACATATGAAAACAAACCAAACATTTCCAAAAGTCATGTTTATTCCTATAGCAACATGTTTGACAATGCTTTTGGGTGTCGTGGAAGTGAAACTCCTCCATTTCAAATGTCATATTAAACCAAACAACTACTGAATCTTTGATAATTGACCCTTTATCAGACTTCTTAATGGTCCCTGACGGAGCAATCAGAAAAATCTGCTCTGTTGCTACATCTAGGTCAGAATATCTGGTTGGACAAAACAGCCGTCTCTCTCGTTCACATCAGTGGAAAAAGCGTAGTTTTTAATTGCCTTGTATCGAAATTTAAATCACTGGATTATATTTTAAAAACTTTGTTTTAGTTAAAAGGAACACTTCAGAACACACTGCACACAGTGTAATGAGGGCGCAGCGTATTTTTTATCGTCAAACTGGCAGAAATCTGATCCGTCCCGCCAAAACAAAGTCGGCCCCGCAGCAGGCTACAACCTTTAGCTACAACCGCGAAAGCCTTTTATTTATTTATCTTAAAATGGTTAAGCGGTGTGCTCGGGGCACTGGTAAAAGTGACACCCGCTACCCAGACAGAGTCACAGGAATACATTTCATCCCAAAACCAACGGTAAATTACTGAAATTGTCTGCTTTGGATAAAGCTATGTGGACGGCCGCACTCGCAGTCCAACACTTCCATCAGCTAAACTAATCAAAGTATCTCGGTTTTTTTTTCCGAAAGGCCTGGCGAAAAATGTGATATTTAATGGTTTGCATTAATGGGCGTGGCCTAATGGCTCAACAGCGCCCCCTAGAAAACTTTGTGCCTCAAGCCCCACAATACGGTTTGACGTACATGCACGAAAATCGGTACACACCTGTATCATGTCACAACTTAAAGAAAAGTCTCTTGGCGCCATGGCCGAAACTGAACAGGAAGTCGGCCATTTTGAATTAATCATGTAATTTTGGCGCAATTTATGCCATTTCTTCGGCCGCTTCTTCGCCCGAACCGTAACGTGCACCCAGGTGTGTTATACATCAAAATGTGCGTCTCGATCCTGCGACGATGCGCATTACTTTTCCCAGTAAAAAGCGTCACTGTGGCGACGATAGATGCCAAAAAGCGCGCCCCCCCTTCTTCTGATTGGTCAATATCTGATAGTTCCTACTTTCTGCCATAACTTTTGAATGGTTTGATATAGAGAGTCGTGGGTGGTGTCATCCGCTAAATGTCCAGGCCTGAATAATATACATGCAAGTCATACAAGCGCTTCTACTGCAGCACACCTGAACGTGCACAAGGGTGCGAGGGCCCGTTCATCACTGTTTGCAGCTTTAATTTAAATCTGTGTCTGTTGATTTTCTTTACATTAATTAGAAATAAAGGGGTGTAAAAGCCCGTTTTTACAATGGAAGTGGACGGGAGAAGACAGTTTTGTCCAACCTAGCAACGGGGGCGGGGCTTGACAAAGGGTCAATTGGGTGAAGAACTGTTCAATGCAGAAGTAAACCTCGCTGAGACTTTCTGCAGATTCTCCCACCATGAATACGACATCTTGGCAAAGACTTTAATGCAAATCTGGTGGGAAATAAACGTTGTGACTTTGCGATATATTATCAAAACAAAGCCATGGCAAATGTGTGCCATTATCAGAGTTCAGATGTCTGCCGTTTGATCCAGTGAGCCGACTACACTAAACTGTCATCCCTGTTCACGCAACCCGATCGTCTGGTCGATGTTTTTAGGCTATAAACACAGAAAACGCCTCTTTGTCCACGCAGGAAATGTGTCGGTTTTAGTTTTTCTAAAGTAGATGTGGTTTTTGTACAGGTTTTCAGTCTTATTATAACAGAGTTTATATCCCCACATCACAGCATGCCTGTTCCAGGTTTTGTGCAAATATCCGTTTCATTCCGTGCCGTGCAGAGCTGGAGTGAGGAGTGAGGTCGAAGCACGCCTGAAAACAAAGGACTGATTTGAGAAGCCGAGCACTAATTCCATCACTTTAGCGAGTTCTCCTCCCAGTCGACACTGCCGCGGTGAAACCACAGTTTGAGGCTCCGTCTCGGCAAACAAAGCAACTACATATTTTTAGACACGTTTGTCAGTCACCTGACACCTCTGACAGTGGAAGTGTCAGTGCTGATCTGGAGATGAAACTGGCTTTGCACAAGACATAAGCTGCGTGCAGAATTGTCAGACATTTTTGAAATAAATTACAAATTCGAGACACGTCGACGGACGCGTTAAATATAGAGAAGTGAAGTGCTGGAGTCCCATTTTAAAGACACACACAATGTCAAAAAGGATTTTAAAAACAAACTGCCGACCTCTCTTTTGTCCTCAAATGAAATAACGCATTAAATCCCAGTTTATATCCCAGCCTGGCCCTCTTACCTGCTCTGGTGCTATCTGAGAGCTCCGGCTGCACTCGCGAGCCTTTGCCTTACAGTTTCAGTCAGTTCATGCATTTACTTTAGTTCAAAAACAGACACGCCGAGAGCACACAGACCTGCTTCCATAATTATGGAAAGTACACACAGCACAGCACCGCTCCAGCCTCACTGGAGGAAATTCCGACTTTGAGCGGCGAAATGATTTCATAAAGCAGCAGCCGCAGTGCGCCTCATCGAACTTGCAGAATGTTTACAGGCGAATGGGCTGCACTTTTAACTTTAGCCACTTTCACACTTCTTTTCATTTACAGATGAGTCAAAATACAGATACTCTTTAACCGTGCCTGTGGTTGTGGTGAAAGCTACCTTTGTGCAGTGTTTACTAAGCGTGTGTGAGTGTGCGTGAGTGTGACAGCTGCTGGTTTTAATTAGAACAAAATAACACACTTCTTGATTATCTGGCATATACTTTGTATTAGTAAATGTTTCCTATCTATTTTTGTATCAACAATGAATGAAAGAAATTGCATCGATACAGATATTAGTTTGTCAAATATTTATCCTCTCTGTGAGCAATACTAGTCTGGACAGCTTCTTTCTATCGATTCAGTGTGTGTCTCATGGCTCGGGTCATATTTACGCTCCGGGACGGACGTGATGGAGACCAGCAGAGCTCATGCTCCCGCCCAACCGGCGTGTCCAGCTTTTTCAGCTTTGACGCTTTCTAACGGTGTGAAACAGAAGCACAGCCTTTACAGCACAACAGTGAAACACACCGTGTGAAAGAATTTATGCCATTTTGGCTTTAATAAATCAAACAATATGTTTTTGGAATGTCCTGGTTTTTTGGTGGGTTTTTTGGGGGGGGGTGGTTGATGGCACTACCAAAGACATAAGCAAAAGATAGGCCAAAAACGTTGCATAATAAAAAGCCCCACTTTTGAAATGTTTGAAATGCATCAGTACAAATTGACTAATAGATCCTCTGATTGGATTGATTGACTCCACCCACTAAAACTGGCTGCTGTAGACTGAGACGTAAAGACAGGGTTGAATAGGGAACTTTTTTATTGTATCCCTCTGGAATTTTTATTGTAACATTTAACAGATATCAACAGATAAATAATAAAAGCACAGCAGCTTTTTTCCTGACATCCCCCTGCAACTTTTTGAAATCTACGTAGTTCAGTTGGGAACCAAAAAACAGCACAGAAAACCTTGATGTATCAACCAAAGGGCCACAGGCCTGGACTCAAACCTCGTTCAGCTGCTCGAGGAGGACGATCTGATTGGTTATCTGTAATAGGCTCCACCCACCAGAACTCAAATACATGAAATACATGAAAATTCACAAACTGTATTCGGTGTTTAATGAAACCACTGCTGCAGATCAGGGTTGCTCAAAAGTCATTTTGGAATTTGTGTTCATAAAAAATGTGAATATAAAAAAAGGAAACTTGTAAAAATTCATATTGAACAGCAAGCAAGGTGCTTTTTGCCCCTCAAAAAGTCTAGTTTTAAACCCAGTCTGCTCCGATTGGTGGTCTATAACAGGCTCCACCCACTATTTCCATTTACAATCACGATTCAAAGAAGCTTTCGATTGGGTGTAAAATGAGTACAAGTCCCTGAGTGTTGGATGAAACTTCCTTTTTAAGTTTTTTTTCTTCTTTATAGGTGTTTGATGCTGAAAACGTAATAAAAATAGTTAAACACTGAATTGTGCCCCAAACAAACTCAAATGTTACACTTTTGAGCAGGCTTATTGAATGTTTTCCTAATCTTTCACACGGTGTCTTCCACTAATTTGGTTTTTGAAATAATTTGTTAATGCGTTGCAGTATCATTGCTTATGCATTCAGTATCTTAAAGTTTTTTAAGTTGAAGTTTTCTGAGCTCCGTTGGCTTTTAAAGCTGGTCTGAATCTGTGATTTTTCTTTCGTTTTGGAAACGACCTTTGCCACAGACGGCATCGGTGCCTTACTAATCTTCACTCAACAACCTTGTGTCACGGTGTCTTAATGTACTTGTAAATGTACTTTTACTTCTGTACTTCAGGCTGAGTTTCATTTGTAAAAGATCTTTCAAACTGATTATGGGAGAATTTCTATGTGATGGTATTGTTGTTTAAAAATAAGAAAATGAGGAAAAAAAAAGACCTGTGTTGGGGCCGTTTGTGTGTGTGTGTGTGTGTGTGTGTGTGTGTGTGTGTGTGTGTGTGTGTGTGTGTGTGTGTGTGTGTGTGTGTGTGTGTGTGCGCGCCATCATTTCCTTTTGAGTGAGGAAATAGAATTTTGTTTTTTAATTTGTTTGACTCATTTTGCATTTCCACAAAACAACCAACAGGTGGCGCAACCACTGCAGTTTACTTCTCATTTTACACCGTTCGAACTTTTAGTAACTTTACAAACTTTTAATGTTTCCCAGTTAATTTACAAACCGCTAGAATTAATTTAGCACAGTGTTTTTGTTGTTGCTGTCAGAAAGGGGGTTGCTTGCAGCTCACATGGTTAAATTTTACACCTGTGTTCATTTCACTGAAAACATTCCAGCCCTCTGGCAGAGACCACTGCCCCCAACTATATGTTGTATGTCTAAAAATCCTTCTACTGCATGAAGTATGAAAATAACAGAAATGGAAATGCATACTGACGGTCCGTCGGGGTTGTACCTGCCTCTCACCTGAAGACAGCTGGGACATGTTACTCCCCCCCCGTGACTGTAAACTCAATAAAGTGGGTATCGAAAAAGGATGAGCGGGGGGTCAAAACATACCATCAGGTGTAAGTCTGTCTGATACATTACAGCCGCTTTACTTAGGTCTAAATGCAATCTTTTAGAGCAATATTTCGTCCTCAGTGGGTTTTAATGTGTCACTAGGCATTTTTCCATTTAAAGGGGATTTTGTCATCTGATTGCTCTGGCATTCCTGCTTTAGTGTGATCTCAGCAGCCAGTAGTTTCAAAATAGGAGGAGAAAAAAAAGGGTAAAGAGAGTGATAGCAAGATCAGAGATTTAAGGTTTTTACAATTAATGTTGGTTTCTTTCCCCCCCTCCTGCACATTCCTCAGTTGAACGCAGAACAAAGGGCTTTAGAAGGAGAAGTGCTGGAAAATGAGATTCACTGGCTGCTGCCGCTGCTGCTGAATCAAGGGGGAAATGCATAACAGATGAGAGGGGCTTGCTCCCTCCCCTCTTTGTCGGTCACATCCCTGCAGAGCAGATCTCCAACACAACCTCTCGAAAAAGTGTCAGAGTGCATTCAGGTGCTGTTGGAAATTATACACTTACTAGTTAAGAACACTGGAGACCGCAAGACTTCATAAACTTGTCTGTGTTATGAGGGAGTAGGAGGTTTAGTAAATAAAAACAGGATAGTTGATTACTGACATACTGACGTAGACTCAAGAAACACATATGCAATTAATAAAAAGACTTAGAAGTGTAATATTTTTTAATTATTTAATTTTGCGTCAGCATTTTAGATGCAGAAATGTCAAACACAAGACATTTCTTGGCTCAACAAGACATTTTACAGATTAAAATGTAATTTTTTACATCAATATAATGGGTAAATTAAGCAATAATTTAAGAAAGAGACAAACAATTACAGTAGCATAAAATTGCTGATAAATGATGAATCAATGTAGAGCTTTCAAAATAGTTTTGAAAAGTTTTCAGATTATTTTGCTCTTATGATGATGTCGTTACATATTTTAGTGTTTTAAATCGCCATTTCAGGCTCTGTAAATATTAAAATGTTTCTGATAATGCAGTCATGACTATTGGGTTAATAAATAAAGTGATACTGTCAAAAATATTACGTTCAAAAGCTGCTACCAGGGGTAGCACTTTGCATAGAAAAATTGTTGGGACATCCTTTTATTTTAAGGTTTATAGTCTGGATGAGCCATCATAAAGGCGTACTTTAGCTACACTCCTGTGTGACTGTAGAAAGGAATACACTGCATAGATGAGGAGGAAATTTAGAAAGACGTGTTAACTACTTTGTAGAACTAAAGTTCGGATAAGCTAGGCTGAGTTTATCTATAGCTATAACACCATGTGAGTCTATCAATGTCAATGTCACAGTTACTATAAGCCACATGCACACAGAGATTTTGCTATAAAGATGCAATTGAGCTTCCTTCTTTTTCTCACCTGAGCTGTATGACTATGCATGGACACTAAACCTTAACTCCATGTGTTTGGAGGCATCCTGACGCCTCTATCACTCATTTGTGGATTACACACAGCAACCATTTAGCCCAGCTCTTACTATATCCAGAGTTGTGTAACAGTTTCACACCACAATGATGTGTGCTAAAACCCACCACAGAGCACACTGCCTGTGTGAATGGGGCTATAAAACACATCAGTGCATGGTAGTGAAGCCAGCTGGCACCGCCTTAAAAGTTGAAATAAGAGGAAAAAAACAAGTTATTTTATTCTTCTGACATGACATTTCTTTATTTTAGCAAGGCCACTGCACACTGTTGCTAATAAAGTTAGAATAAAACGTTTTTTAACCTCTTTACATGATATAGTTGTAAATAAAAAGAAGATTGTTTGTGAAAACACAATTATTCCAACTTTATGGGAAAGTGTAATTATGACACAGCCTTTTTTTTTACTTTTGTTGTTTAATTTTCAGTGTAAAAAAAAACACAACTAATAACAGGCTAATCATTGTTATTAGCTGGTTACTATACTTTTAAAAGCGGAGGGGCAATGCCTCCAGGAAATAACTCTACTATTGCAGGCAATATCTACGGAAGAGTATTAGGGCCAGGCTAGAGAAAAAAACATTTGAGAGTGGAAGATTTTTTTTTATTGTGCACTTCGAGAAAAAAGAAGAAATGTCGAGAAAAAAGTCGAAATGTCGAGATTTTTTAAATACAATTTCGAGAAAAAAGCCGAAATTTCGTGAATAAAGTCGAAATTTTGCCTTTTTTCTCAACATTTCGACTTTTTTTTCGACATTTCGACTATTTTCTCGAAATTATACTTCAACAATATTCTTGACATTTCGACTTTTTTCTCAACATTTCGACTTTATTCACGAAATTTCAACTTTTTTCTCAACATTTCGACTTTTTTCTCAACATTTCGACTTTATTCATGAAATTTTGACTTTTTTTCTCAACATTTCGACTTTTTTCTCGAAATTATACTTCAACATTAATCTCGACTTTTTTCTCAACGTTTCGACTTTATTCACGAAATTTCGACTTTTTTCTCAACATTTCGACTTTTTTCTCGTCATTTCGACTTTTTCCTCGAAATTGTACTTCAACATTAATCTCAACTTTTTTCTCAACATTTCGACTTTATTCACGAAATTTTGACTTTTTTCTAGACATTTCGACTTTTCTAAACATTTCGACTTTTTTCTCAACATTTCGACTTTTTTCTCGAAATTGTACTTCAACATTAATCTCGACATTTCAACTTTTTTCTCGACATTTCGACTTTTTTCTCGACATTTCGACTTTTTTCTCGAAATTGTACTTCAACATTAATCTCGACATTTCAACTTTTTTCTCGACATTTCGACTTTTTTCTTGAAGTGCATAGGCTAATGAAAAAAAAAATCTATTATTATTTTTATTTTTCTCCTTCCTGGCCCTAAAACTCTTCCGTAAATAGCAGAGTGGACAGAGTGCTGAGAAAACCGAGCGTCCCCTGAACTGCTCGGCTGTACTTAACTGGAAGGGAGGGAGTCGAGACGCTGCTGTTGTTTTCTCCGCTGCACATTGAAATTAACCGTCAGTTGCCCGAGACTGTGCAGACGCGCAGAGAGAGAGACGCGCAGAGACCCGCTTGGTGCCGGAACTACGACCCGGAGCACCGAGGTTCACCTCCACCTGTCCACCTGTCCAGCTGTCCAGCTGTCCAGCACCTGTCCACCTGTCCGCTGCAGGAGACAGGCAGCTGTCTTCTCCCACCTTTGTGCTGGAGATGCTCCGCAGCGCCGTCGACCAGAGAGATGTTGACAAGCGTCTAATTAAGAAATAATTACGCAGCTCGTGTTGGAGCGGCGCGTGAGGTCTGCGTGTCTGCTCGCGCTCTAAAATTAGAATAAGACCGAGCCACCGGAGGCAGTTTCCATTCACTAGTTTTTTTTTTTTTGTGGGGGGTTGTTTTTTTCTGCATTTTTTCCCTCCACGCACCTTGGACTTCAGCCGTCTCCACAGAGCCAGCGTGGATCCGAGGACGAGGTCCGGACCGCTCCAGTCAGGTCAGTCCCCACTCACAACCGCTCTGGGCCCCTGTCTGTAATGATATTAAATAATATTAATAATAAAAACCTTCTTCTATAAAATGTAAACAGTTTTTTTCTCACCTACACTTCTCAGTGTTGTTTTTTTAAGGATAAACTAAAACAGACTTTAAGAGTATAGTCATTTCAAACAATTTCAAATTGAAACAACAACTTGAAAATCCAAAGTAGGTGCAATATTACTCTAATTTGCACATTCCGTGTAATACATTCTGTTTATTTGTGTGTGCAAATGAATGTACTAAGTGGTGGCTGTAACCCAGGATGAGATGCAGCTCCAGCAGACTGGTGAGATCTGCTACCGCAGGATTAATGAGAGTCAGGCCGGTTAATGGCTCAGCGAGGTGACATGACAGAGACCCAGCTCCCACCGTGATGCAGGCTGACATAACCAACCGCCCTCCTGGCATCCGTCCAGCCTCACTTCATTATTTCGTGTGACTGCTCCTGGCTGCGAATCCTGAAGTTGCCTGTATTACAGCTGCTTTCTGAGCAGAAGGGGGTTAAGACAGTTTTCACTGAATTTTTTGAGTTGCTGTTGTCTCCTTGATGTCATTTCTCCACTTTCTTGGTCTTAGTGTCACAAGCCTCCACTTCCACCAAGCTGGACTCTGTGCACTCTTAAAATCATGTGCAGTAGGTTTGATAGCGTAACTGCAACAATAACAAATAATAAAGACCAACTTCCTTTAGTTTCTCTGTTTAAGTGTCTGTTATTCTCATTAAATAAAGGCTTTGAGTGCGGCGGACTGGTTATATGTTTTGGATGTCTCGCCAACGCTCACTGCCAGCAACATCCGGAGATACTCGCCAAGAATTTCACCTTTTCTGTTTTCCTTGGATTGAAGAAGAATGTGTTATGTGGAATATGGCGAGGCGCGCCACGGGGAGGAACATCCAGCTCAGACTGAAGTCACAGGCCAGAGAAGTAGGGGCTGTTACAAGAGGAAACGTTATGGCTTTGCTTGGACGGTGGACAGCTTTCTGGCATGTCGCTCAGGCGAGTCCAGTGCCAGATTCCTTGTTGTTGATGCCCAGCCACAGCTCTCCACCCCTTCATCTTTGTCAAAAACCCTTGCTATGTTTTTCCTCCTCCAGTGTTATCAATCATATCTGGCTCTCGGCAGACTCTCGTGCTCATTAAGGATGTGAACCTGTAGGTAGCCCGTAGCGGCGTAGCCCGCCCCCCAGCCATTCATCTCTCTTGGCAGAGACTCACATCTGGAGCAGCGTTTCAAAACACGGCTCTCAGCAGACATGAAGTGTACGCAAGAGGAAATTCAGTGCGTTTCTAAAGGCTTGCCTCTCTGCAGATGCGGTGCCAAGCATAAAATTAAACTGCATTTGAAGTGTGTGCCTCACGCTCAAACCTGTAATGGGCTGGAATTTACAGGAAAATAGAAACAAAGGTGCAGGTGTTGTGGCTAATATTGAGTGCGGTGCAAATTGAAGACGTGCTAAAGGTATTTCATCAGGATGATTGTCAGCTGGCCTCATCTCTGCTCTGTTTTGTGTTAAAGGTCTCAGCCAACACAAGTTGAGCTGCCTCGGTCGGTGTGTGTTTACAGTATGTGTGTCGAAACCGCAGGGTGTAGCCCCGGAGTTCTTCTTTTTTTTTTTTTTTCCCCCCTTTCAGGCACTGCTTCCCCATCATGAATGCGCCTTTTGTGCTCCAGAATGACACGCAGCTCTTGTGAACAACTTAAGAGGAAAGGTGAACACACGTTTGTTTCTGCACAAATTTAAAAATAGAGGAAGGTGTGAAGAGACTTTTCTTTTTTCCTCCCTTTTTTCTGCCTACATTGAAGAAAGTGCTGCAGCATGTATGATGTGAAATCCTACGCCTAAAAATGCTGTGGTTGCTCTGAAAAAGAGTTTAGGGCCTTCACAGAAACATTCATTTATTTACACAAGATGGAATTAATACAACATGTACAAACACTGGCTCAAACTGCCTCGCATTCCTGAATGAAAAAGTAGTTTATCTCGTACGATAAGTGCTCACATATGTGCGATTGTGGAGAATTTCAAATTCCTTTCCTTGGAAAAAGGAAAACTTGAAAATCCCTCTCTTCTTCTGGAGCTAAAAGAAAAGACTGAGACGGTGCCATCATGCGATGTGTGTTTTTTTGCTTCTTTTACACTAAAAAAGCACATACCGCTGCCCTTGTCTACCTTTAATGTGGCGTATCCACCCTAGGAATCATCGGCGGTGACATGCCCACAGAGCTCGGGCTTGTTAACCCCACAGCGACAACAAGCCGTTCCCCGGCTAGTCCATAATGCAGCTGCCCTGTCACAACACATGTGTCACCACTCAGCGGGAAGAGCGCCGCGCAAAACCCCAGAGGGCCCTGAGCCCAGCTTAGTCACGCCACCGCGGCCAAGACGGCACACTGATACCTCCTGACAGGCTGCAAGCTGGCACAGACGCAACCCAAGATCCAGCATGTACAGAGCAAAACCAAACAAACCAAAAAACAACAGGAGAAGAAGACCAGCAGGGTCATTTTAGTGCTTGAAACATATCTGTCACTGGACAATATCCTGCAAAAGCTGGTCCCAATAGTGTCAAAGCCCCTATTTGTTATTCATTTAGAGAAAAAGCAGAACTCCTTTAACATAAATCATGTATTTCCATTTGACCTGGCAGCTTGGAGATGAAGATTATAAATGATCATTCTCCTGTGGTGAAGAGGTCACCAGAGCGACGTCGTGTTTTCTTCCATCGATTTCCTCTCTGAACATGCCTCTGCAAAGCATCTTCAGCTTTCGTCTTTGATTCATTGAGCACGTCTGAGGGAGGCTGTGTGACTGCAGTCCACTTTTCACGCGGGGGGCTAATTGCTTTCCGTTTGAGTGGCTCAGTTTTTGATTCATGGCGTGCGGTGCCTTGTTGCTACTCTGAAGGAGAGCTTGATGTCATAAAAGCTATTATCTATTCCTGATCTGTTCTCTCTGGCTGTGTGCGTCGCCCTCTGATGCCAGCACTTGCACTCTCTCCGCCCCCACTCCAGCAGGAGTATTGATGGGATGCAGCCGCTCCGTGTTGAGAAGAAGTGGGCTGTGTGTTTACTTTGAGTCCCCAGTAACTGCACGATGATGAGGGTCGGATGATTTTCTCTTCCACTCTTTATTAACCAATAGCCCGCTTTATGCCTGCTTGCATTGACCTGCAGTTTGCAGCTGAACTGTCTCAGTATATAAAATAAGCATTTACATTACTATAATCTAATAAAAAATGTCTTGAAATTAAGATAAGATAAAGATAAGATAAATCTTTATTGTCTCCCTTAGGAGAAATTTGTCTTGGACACGAGAGGCACAGGCGACAATCACACTCCAACAAACATAGAAACACAACCCCGAAGTCATTACCCACAGATACAATCAAACCTCACTATAGTTAACCCACATCAGTTCCCACTCCCAGTTCCCAGAAAACCCACTACACAATACCCCTGAGTAGAAGAAAAAAATGACTGAACTTATTGCACAGATGTCCACATTATTGCACAAATGACCTACGCAAGAGAACCTACACATTATTGCAAAGCCCGACTGAACCTATTGCACAAATGTCCAGATTATTGCACAAATGACCTACACAAAAAGAAACGTACACATTATTGCAAAGCCCGACTGAACCTATTGCATTTTAAAAATTGTGTTTTTAAAATGCCTCATTCTGAAACCTTGATGACTTTTTTCTCTGTAAACATCAGAGATGCAGTATTCAGTACTAAAATGTAATAACTATTACTTCCGGTAACAGTGACCCCTATCAAAGCAGTTTGTAAGGAAATTAAAACAAAGGTTTTTGATTTAATGTAAGCCTTATCTTAACAGCCTCTGGTTAAAATGACAGTCTTTCCAATACTACAGTGCTGCAATCTACAGATCAGCCTCTAAAACTCTCCTCCATCAACTGGATGTCATTAATCATACTGCCATTCCATTTGCTGCTGGAGCGTCCTGCAGCTCCCACCACTGGAGTCTGTGTTCGCTGGTTAATGGGGCTTCTCTTCATCCTGGTGGATAAACACTGGTTTTTGTTCATTTACACAAACTTTGACAGGCAAAAGACCACTGTTACCTCCACTCATTGCATAATATTCACAACAGCAGTCACACACGTACTTCCAGTGGCCTTATTAACATACTCGTCCAGCAAGGCACGTGCTGTTATTGGTCAGTTTTCTTCTCCAAGGGACTGGAATCACTTGCAAAATACATTAAAATTGAGTTTCTTCTAACTAGTTTCATCTTTTAAAAATTTGGCGAAAATGTTTTTTTGCTACTCGTTGCACCCGGTTTTAAATATGTAGATTTTTATATATAGTACATATCAGTGCACAAACTTGTGAAGTATAATTTTTTCGTGAATGTCAACCTTTTTGTTTCTTTGCCCTCCCTCTTGGCCATGTTGTCATTGTACATGAGAGTTGGTTCTCAATTGATTTAGCTGGATAAATAAAGGTTAAAGAAATAACCGATTTAAACCATGTTCACCCCAAAACAAACAATATTTAATTGAAAGTATACTGTATATATATAAGAATATTAGGAAATACTAGTAACTGTTTTAGTAACAGTATCAGGACATGGTCTGCTCGTGATGAGTTGCACTTTACTGCTTTCATAAACAGGAAGAAAAAATTCACAAAAAAATCCAAATGTTGTATAAATTCAGAAAATCTGTAAAAATGCACGCTGGTGCATCCATGTGTCAGATACACAGATGCTGAGAGAGTGTGTATTAGGAAGAACAGTTGGTCGGTGGGGGAGTTATCGCTACCAGGTGCTATTGCAGAAGATGAGAACAACAAAGCATGTCAAACTTTAAACCCAAAAAGAAAACTTTATAGCTTTGAAAAAACATCCTCACTGGCGTCGTACCTGCTTTACGTTTCTGGCAGTGCAGTATATTTCAGTTTTCGTGGAGGTGTGTATACTTCACGACTGGACATGGATGCGCTTGCATCGCTGCAGTCGGTTGACAGAGTTCCATGCTTAATCGAAGAGATGAACCTTCACGTTGTAAACAAAAGAACAGTAAATTACACTACACTTTTACACAATTACATTGTTAAGTATCGCTCAAGTGCCATAAAACTATAAAGAAGAGGTAATGATTGTTATGCTCACATTACTGTATGAAGTTGGGTGAATATGTTAAAGAAACAGCCCATAGCAGTGAGTCATTAAAAATGTCTTAAAGGCTTGTGAAAGTGAAAGTTCATGAACTCAATGGAAAATTCAATAAAACATGCCTGCTGTGTAATATCTGCAAGGCAAAATACATACATGCTTCACTGTATTTTATATTTATTTTAAAGGCAGCTGTCTGATTCAGAATGGACGGACCTCGTAAAGAAAAAGCAGGTCTGATGACATAATAATTATATTAATATGGTACTATAAGATGGTAAATATTCACATTTTAGCCACGTTCAGTCATGCTTTTATTCTAGGAAATGCACTCACTACACTGCTTAATGAGTGATAGATGCTTCTGTTTTCTCATTTATCATCCTACGTGTTCGGCCGGAAGGATATTTGTGTGTTAAACCTCTTAACTGATGCTGGTAATCAGGTGGCCCTAACAGGTCCCTCGCATGCGCCACATTTCAGTGGGTTCGTCCCTGTTGAGTCACATTAACATTCACCATCTGTGTAAGTGAGCAGAGGTGGGTGACTGCAAGGGAATAGTGCAGGCTTGTTTTCCTCAATCCTACGAGATTCAAAGTGCCTGTGATGAGATCACAGAGCTCTGAAGAAGCTTGTTGTTGGAACTCCCGTCAGCTCAACCACAGGCCACTCTTTCAGCACTACACCCACTTATCCTCTCACTGCGGAGATATGTCGCCTAGATTCGGTCCACCACATAAACTGTCAGTGCACAAACAGACACCTGCCTGTATCTGTGTGGGAGGAAGCTGATAACTGATACTGACAAGAGCTGACTCTTTTGCCCTCTTTTATACATAATCCCAAGATTGTTCTGAACTCAGCATGCACTTCTTCATACTGTCTTTACTCAATGCATTTTCATTTACTGTGTTTCCAGTCAGTAACTGAAGAAAACCTCAGTAAATCTATAACAGACTGTGTGATTTTTATTCGGTCTGAGCAGGTTAATTTACATTTATATCACATTTTGAAATAATAATGCTATTAGTATTATGCAATTAATTATGAATAATATGTCATGTTTCAAGATGGCTTAAAACAGAGATGCTTCCTGTCCTCTTATTGTATTAATGTTACAGTCACACCCATTAATGAGAAGAACTACTGTCTTTATTTACTGGTCGCGCCCACCAAGCAAAAACGCTGCAACTCCAGTGTAGGGCTGGGCGATATGGACCAAAAGTCATATCTCAATATTTTCTAGCTGAATGGCGATACTCGATATATATCTCGATATTTTTTCTGTGTCATAATTGGGGTTTCCCCCAAAGCATTATAGCATAGCATCTCTGTTAGCTTCATTTTTTTTCTTAGGCAAACCCTTAAAAAAACAGTCAGTTTTAATACAAAGCCTCGTGCCAAATGTCACACAGGTTCCTTTATTAACAGAGGTCTGCACAATATCAAAATGTATAAAACAAATGAAATAAAAATAAACTGCCTGCATATAGAGAATAAAAATGCTTCTTGAATAAAATAAAACAAATATCCCTTTCCTGCATAACAATTAAATTAAAATACACTGTGCAATTAATACAATGTAGACAGTAACAGGCAGACTTTTCCACTGAGGTTGACAGTTGTGCAAATAACAAAACATTTGTGCAAATCTCAAATAAAACATTCAAGTCAATTTGTCACCAAATAAGCTATATCAAAATCAAAAAAAAAAAAAAATTTTTTTTTTTAAATCGATATAAACGATATTGTCTCGTACCATATCGTGTTTGAAAATATATCGATATATATTAAAATCTCGATATATCGCCCAGCCCTACTCCAGTGTAACATTTACACATGCGTTGTGATGATGTAGTCGCTGGGAAGTGTGTTTCCGGGGTGGATTTGTACAGCTTGTATTTTAAAAATAACCTGCGGGGGACCGAATGCAAAAACATTTAAGTCAACAAAGCCAGTCCAACCGTTTAGAGAGTATCATTATGGTGAGCTGAGCATGTTCTCTGAGACTAAAAGTAAGGCTAGTAAAGCACTTTAACTGGCTGGCCGTGTTACTTTATGTGGATAATTAAAGTTGTCTGGAAAAAGAATAATTGAAAACATCCAACATTGGAGAAAAAAGGGGGGGGGGCATGTCAGACCTTAAAGAAAAACAGAAATGACCAAGAAGAATGCAGCAGATTCTTCTCTAACGCTATTAGACATGCAGAAACACCACAGGAAATATGTTGACAGTGTTCATCCCGTAATAGAATAATAATATTTCCACAAATACTGGGCAGTATTCAGTCATACGCTGCTTAGCAACAACGTTTTTTTGATTTTTACGACTGTAAATGTAAATGCACTTTGTCAGGATTTATTGAACGTGTGTTCTCGCTGCACGGGTATGTATGTCGTCTGCGATAATGGAATATGGCAGAAGTAAATCTTGCTGACCCACTCTTGTCTTCTCCACAATTCCCTGTTTCCCAATTTACCCGCTAGAGTCTGCGCTGTTGTGAAGCCATGACACATTACATGCTAGTGCGCGCTATGAAGAAGCTCCCAGGCCGTCCAGTGTCTGTTTTGATGTGAAAACCACAGACATATTTTCATTGCAATCTTTTCCCCGAAGCCTAAGAAATACTTAGTAATAAAAAGAAAAAAAAAACCTGGCCAGCAAAACAGGGAATAAACACTAAATACACTCACACACATACACACAGAGCGATACAGGATACACTTTGTGAAACACATGTTGGATCGATTAGCATTTTTGAGGCCACAGGAAAAAAAGAAAGAACTTTGAGAGAGCACAGTTTATTAGAAACATGCTGCACAGTCCCGCAGATCAGTGAGCAAATGAAATCCTCCCCATGTTTGGCTCAAAAATCTGTTTTTCTTTGAATAGTTTTTATTGTGTTACTGTTGGGGAAAGTAGGTGGAGCTTCGTAAAAAGCCACAAAGATGTTTTTCAGCTCCCATGCATATTCATACGGCGTTTGCAGGCGGCCCTGGTTGCCCACTTTGTTATTATGACGGACAGCACAACATTTACCCTAAAATCCTGCTGTGGATACTGTGCAGGAACTTCGAATTAAATGTGAGAGTTTGGCGGTGGGGCAGTCCCCTTGGTTTGAAGCGAGAAAACGTGCAGAAAAAAAGGAAGAGCATGGTTAACGGCAACAAGCGAGTCCAAAAACCAGCTACCAACTTCAAAGCTTTTACGAGCGTTAAAGCGGGGGATTCCAACCAAGCAGTCACAGTAGGACCACAATTAGCAGTTATTAAATGCGATTACACACATTTCCTTAGTTTTTTTTCTTTTGCATCTTGAAGCTCCAATCATTAGCCGATTAGTTCAGTTAATAAAACGAGCATTTCCTTTTAGAAGTACAAGCCATCCACTGGTTTCAGCTTCACTTGATCTTATTAGTGAGTATTATGAAACAAAAAGATCCCAATGGACTGTTTATAAATATGTATATGTGTCTGTGCGTGTGTGTGTGTGTGTCTTTGTCTGTGTGTGTGTATATACATGTATCAAGGTGTTGAGTATCACGTTAATGAGATGCTATTATGATGATACTGCATAAGTTAAATACTCACTAACATAGTTCTCCTTAACGGCCCCCCTGGGCGTGTTATTTCTTTGCATTTTAATGCAACTCAACTAGCAGCATGTCTGTGTGAAAAAAGCTTATCATGCTTTGTACCTGTAGATGTGTCCGGGTGTTTTTCTTGGCCAGAAATGAGGAGGAAGCGGTAGTTGGTGGGGTGGGAGTTTATCCTTTAGCATTTCAGCCTTTTAATTTTCATTTTAAACAGGTAAAGTGCTAAAGGCTACCCTCTCTGATGTGTTTTTTCTTTTCCTTTGCTGTTTTACGACAAACAGTTGTCTCGTGCCGTTTTACAGCATGGGGCCTGTAATTGGTGAACGTCTGTTGGGGGCTGGGTGGGTGGATGCTTTTGGCATATGTTTCAAATCATGCCCTTCTCCTTGTGTATGAAGCAGCTGAATGTCTGCAGCCACTCGGGCTCAAAACCTTCATCCTGTGTTTTTGTATATTTTTTGTGTATATCTGGAAAGAATGACATTTTCAAAATCTTGAAGCCCGAACTTTAGTTTCCTCTCAGCTCGACTCTTCTCTCATTCTGGTTCTCAGTTGTTCTCCAAGTCTCTCCTTCACAGACATCTTGTTAATGTTTTGCACTTTCACTCCTGATACATGCACCTTTTTTTTAAGCAATATAATTTAACATTCTCCCATATTAGATTAATTATATCAGCTCTCTGCACTGTTTCCCCTGTCGCCACAGTTCTCTTTGCAAACACGCTTTATGAAGAAATCTGTAATTTTGTTAGTATTGAGAACAGAGATGGCGTGCAGCGGTAATTAATGGAAACCACCTCACATTTCAAGATGCAGGAAAAACCGAGGAGACATCACACTAACCAGTCTCATTGCAAGAGATCCATCCATCCATCCATCCATCCATCCATCCATCCATCCATCCATTTTCTATACCCGCTTTATCCTGTGCAGGGTCACAGGGGTCTGCTGGAGCCAATCCCAGCTCATTACAGGCGAGAGGCAGGATCGCAGGGCCACATATACAGACAGACCTTTGCAAAAGATGAAATACAACATTTTCAAAGGGAAAAAAGTATTTTTAGTAAAACATATTTAGTAAAATGTACCAGTTTGCAAGTTTTTAAAATAAAAACTTTACAATAACTTTATAATAAACAAAAAACTGTTCAACATCTTATTCTGATCACCGGCCAAGAGTCCACTCATTTCTAATGTCAGTATTTTGAGAACCAGAGTTTTCCTTTGAGACAGCTTTTGTGGGCTTGAGTGAGGTTGGAGTTTTGACTCTCAAGGTTGCGTATATTTACATTTTTGTTCATGCTTATGTTTTAAAACTAAAAGGATGTTTTGAAACAGAAGCTTGGGAATTGAAAACAGTTTTCAAGGTTCTTTGCAGATAGCGTGTGAATTTACTGGGGAACTTGCCACAGTTCTCTTAAATAAAGCCACCTCAGTCAGTCTGTTCACATAGACGTTGTGTCTCAAAGACGCCCCTGTGCCTGCTGCCATTTCTCACCTTCACTCATTCACATCCCAGTGTGTGCTTTCAAACAGCTCACTGCCACTTCACAATCAGAGGATTGACGACGCCGTCTGTGTCTAGAGTGGCATGTTTCGCTGCGCCGACTCTCTCTGACATACATGTCACTTTTTCCTCGGGACTTGCTTGAACAGTGAAGCCCAGCAAGGTGCAACCAAATCATTTAAAAGGGTTCATGTCAGTCCTTTCAGGGAATCCCAGACTGTTCAGATGAGGGAAATGCAAATTAGTTTTCTTGTTGAGATAAGTGTTATGCTAAGGAATTCATTTAGAGTCAATCAGGAAAATGTTTTAATGCATTTTACCTAATTAATATGCGCTTCACCCGCGATGTGAATGCGTATTTTCATTACTGTTCACCGGAGTTTCTCCTCCCCTTCACTTGTATCTTCTCTCTCTCACACACACATGCATTGTGTGTGTGTGTGTGTGTGTGTGTGTGTGTGTGTGTGTGTGGTGTGTGTGTGTGTGTGTGTGTGTGTGTGTGTGTGTGTGTGTGTGTGTGTGTGTGTGTGTGTGTGTGTGTGTGTGTGTGTGTGTGTGTGTGTGTGTGTGTGTGTGTGTGTGTTTTCCACATGTTTCTCCATGCACACAGCACAGCCGAAGGCAGATAGGTGAAGTGCAATAAAAGCTTCCCAAGCGGGTGCAAACATCTGGACCCCAACGTCTGACAGCAGGGCAAAAATATCCCTTTTTAAAACACATTCAAGCTGAATGTGAGTAGAGATTCCTGGCTAAAGGCTAGGGCTGTGGATCGATTCAAATATCAGATCGATTCGATTCCGATTCTTAAGATTCAGAATCGATTATCACGCTTTGATTCGATTCGATTCGATCCGATATTGATTTTGGTTACTGTTAATAAAACTGTTGCAAAGCTGTTGCATGAATGATATGACTGTCTAGTTATGCAACATATTAATACTAGTAGTATTATATTGAGATTAAACAGCAAGTATTGGCAGCTAATGATGCTGTAAGGACCAATCAGCTCCCAGAATGCTGATAGAACTGCTTTCAGAAACATCGTGTGGGTCAGAATTACCAAACAGATCCAGGGCAGCAAACGGAGGACGAAATAAATCGCTTTTATTTTTTCCCCATTTATGAGAATTTGGTTTTTAACATTTATGCAAATGTAACCCCAAGACAGTATATAAAGCAAAGAAATATAGACAATTTATGCAATTATAACTGAAAACTTTAATGTTTTCATACCTTTAAACATATTTAAAGGCAAAAACATGGCACCAGTTATTCTCGTGTCCAACAAAATATTACTTTTTTGGGCATAAACAAAAAAGTACCAAAAGTTGTAATGTAATTATGAGAAAAAAAAGAAAAAAAAATATATATATTTTTTATTTTTTTTTAAATCGATCTTTAGACATATGAATCGGTTTTTAGGAATTAATATGAGAATCGATTTAAAATCGGAGAATTGATCTTTTCAACACAGGCCTACTAATGGCTGGGGAGGTCGACCTGCTGATGCTCAAGCTGCATCTGCTCAAATGAGAGTCCACCCTGCTCACGCCACAAAAGATGTGAAGCCAGAGTTGGATGTGATGGACGAAACATAATCCAAAGTGTAAAACCGTTGCACAAATTTTGTCCCCGACTATTTAAATATTCAGTCTAGACTCTGTTATAACACTGTTAGAGGCAGTTTCATGGCTATCTTTAGTATATTTTTTAAGCCTCCTTTTGCCATTGAGGCTCTGGTTGACTTTCCCTGTTAAATATTTCAGCACACAACAAATTCTGCATATCTGAGTACGTGTTTGCCTGTCTATCCCAGCACTGGAGGGAGTTATTCAATCATGACAGCAGAAATCAGTGCTGCAGGCGATCGCTCTCCCCTCCCGACAAGGCTCCTAAGGCACTTATCTTTCATTATCTGACTCATTCCATCTATCCATCCGCTCCACCTTTCCCCATTTTCCCCTCTTATTCTTCACTGCTCCCCGTCTCCCTCTCACAGTTTGTCTCGTCGTGTCCTGGCATGGCAATTAACGTCTCATCATCAAAGGGTGTTTTGAAAAAGGAAAGTGAGATAGGGAGTCAGGCAGAGTGAGGGAATCTGCAAGAGAGTGAAGATAAGAGGGATGAAGCCGGAGGAGCTGCGAGCGAACAGAGGTGAAACACACACACGCTGTCGCACACTTGTACTGAGGTTTTTTTCTCCCCCCTTTTAAATAAATGTTAAAAAGAATCACACACACCATCACATTAGCTCTCAGCACCCCACGGTCCTGTGAGATGCTGACAGAAATGCAGAAAAGGAAAAGAAGAATGACGATCATGCCCCAGCCCTCGCCTGAGATTTCCTTCTCCTCGTCCCTTCTTTAATTTCCAACTCTGTTTCTTTCTCTCTCTTGCTCACAGTCCCGAAAACCCGATGTGAACAATGTTGCTTCTCCCTTTCCTTGTCTCTGGAGAGCAAGAACTGTTGCTGAAGATGCAGGAAAGACACTCTGGCCGTAGTCGTACTGCTTCTTTATTTTTGCTTTGGTTCCCCCCCTGGTTCTGAGAGCTGTCAGCTGTGACCGCTGTTGAAAGAATGTCACGGAGAGAGAGAACGGGGGAAGAGAGGGAGTGTCACGATGGAGTTCCCTACGGAGAGCAAAGGGAGTCATAGCAAGTTTGTTTCTTTGTGCCCTGCAAACGTAGCAACAGCAGTGGTGACAGGAGGCGATGGAGAGGAAAACAGCTGGAGGTGAAAAAGCAGCGTGGAGTGGGGAGACGAGGAGGGCCGAGGCCGCTAATTAACCGTGGCAGCGGCGCTCAATGACACCGGGATAATTGGCCCTAGTTGGTGGTCCGTCGGTCGAGGAGCCTTCAGCAGTCCAGTCTTACTGGGATGAGTGCGTTTCAATCGACAGCTATTATTTTGACATCATTGCATATTATGTCAAACATGTCATGCTACAACTTTGTTCCTGATCGACGCATAAAACCGGAGCAGTTCTCATTTGGACTAATCTACGCGGGAGGCTTGTCTGATCCGATGATCTTAATGCACTCCAGTGTCGCCGTTATTGAATTGGCAGCATTTTCATTGCATTTTATCCACAAAACGCAGATTGCTACCTGTGCATGGAGCACATACACTAAAGGACACAAACATATTTCTATAGATAGGTGAAAATGTAAGAGTTTTTGCATCCATGAAAGGTTTATAGTTTATAAGTGAACACTGAGCCGCAGGTAGAACTCGTCCAAAGCATCGAGACAGAAACATATCGGCTGAAAAGCTTCAGCTTCCTTTGTCCACTGTGTTCGCTCTCTCACATATTTTACTTCATGTCGATGTATTCAGTTTGTTAACTTCGACCGGCATTCTTTATATGGAGCTATTTTGTTTTGTCCTCACTTGCAGCAGTTCTGGATGGAGAGTTGGTGGCACTTAGAGCTAATCTGGTTTTGTGAGCTATTTTTCTTAAAAATTTCTAACATATTGCGAAGAAATGGAACATCAGGTTGCAAAAGGAAAAATCATTTAGAAGAAAAATAGGTAAAAAAAATCATTGGAGTTTAATTTTATTACTTAAAGGAGCTTGAGGCAGGATTTATGAAAAAAATTCGTATACGTTTTAATTTTTCTAGTAATAATGTCAGATGAAGCGTTCCAAACCCAAAAGAATGAGCCCTCTAGTGTATCTCTCCGTTGCCTTGAACAGGCTGTGTGCTGCAAAATGTGCTGCAATTCTGGGCCCGAATTTCCCGCGCTGGGCTGCGGATGTGACGTCACATGACGCTGCATGCACGTTCTCCCCGTTCTCCCATGCCGGCTTCACTGTTGGCTGCAGTACCCCCAGCGGCCGTCGTGGTGAAGGGTGGCGCTAGATAGTCTAATTTCTTAAAAGGAGCCTCATGCTCCTTTAATGAATATATTTTTGTTAATTTGATGTCATTTGTGAATTTCCAAACTTGAATTTTTACACTGTTTGCTTTGGAAAATGCCAGTTTCAAAAATGGTGTGTATTGTGACATAAAAAAGAACCATGGAGCCAGACTAATTAGCTATCAAGAGTCCTCTGTTTGACCGACCTGAACTCGTAGATGAAGCTGCAGCCGTCTCACGTCTCTGCTGCTACATGCTGTGTTAGCAGCTACAAGATGACGACGTGAATGTAAACTGACATTTAATATCTGGGGTCTGCAGTCTCTTTCTGCCTGTAACTTCTGAAACCTGGGTAGAGAGGCATTAGGGTCCAGAATGTGTTTCTGCAACCATTTGTGAGTAAAAGTACTTAATCACACATTCCTTATGATGAGTGAAGGAAATATTGGTGTAACCCTCCTCCACATATCTCTTTTTTGTTCCTGCATTTCACCCTTAATGTTTTCTCTTCAACCTTTCTGGGTCCGGGGTCTAATTTTGGAGCTTAATGCTGATCCCAAAGTACACAACTTTCTGTTGTCATGGAAACTCAGCAATTTATTAGTGGCAGACTATCCAAAGCAACACAGAAAAATGTTACAGAAATCAGAAGCAAGGACAAAGACAGTAAGAGCTGAATGGCTGCAACAGGCTGCCCCCTGTGCAGCAACACTCAGGAACGTTGTTGTTGTTAACTGTGAATACCAGCGAGACTGTTGCACTCTTACACTCCGTCTCTTGGACACGGTGCTCAAAATACTTGTGTGCCATTCAAAAAAAAGTCTATTGTGCCAGGTAGTAGAGTCCTGCTTTTGTTTGTCACAGTAGTCCTTAGCTTTTCTCTAAGGAATCTCACCTGTCTGAACTAGATTTGTCTTGTTATGTGCCTGACTGGGCAGCACAGTGTTGTTGTGGCTTCTCACCTGAGGCACGAAGGCTTCCCGCTCCAGTCCTGGCTGCAGCTTCTCTGTTTGGAGTTTGCATTCTCCCCCGGTGCCTGCAGGTGCTCCAGCCTCTTCCTCCAGTGCAGAAGCACGCTGGGTCGAGTGGATACTTTTACATCTTCCTGAAGTGGGAGTGTGCATGGTTATTTTCTCATTTGTCTCTCTTTGTCCCCGTGATGGGATGGCGACCTATCCAGGGCTGCTTTTGCACAATTACAGCCTGAATAGACTCTGCAAACCTGAACAGAAACAGATCGTTGATGATAATATGCTTCAAAGCATGAAGTGGCTCCTTCCTGCTGACCTGATTGCACCTGATCTGTGTTTTTTTCTTTTTTTAATAAAGACTGTGGCTTTCTGCTTTTACTGTTTCAGCTGTGTAGCATCCTATAATGTAATCATTTCCTGAAAATGTAATAACGCTTGAAAATTTAATAAAATGTGCAATTAACTCAATCGAAAATGTAATAAAACCCAATAATGTAATAACTTCACCAATAATGTAATAAAATATCCTGATGGATATTGTAATAACATTTTTACAGATAATGTAATACCTTATTACATTATTGGGAATTTATTACATGGTACTAAAGTCTGCAATTTAACCCAATAGTCATTCTGGTGTTTCAACTGCAGCGTATATAACATTCTTAGATACTTAAAACACAAAATGTAGAACTGAAAATGAACATATATATTACATTATTTGTCAAGTATTACATTATCAGCTTTGGAAAAAATAAAAATGACCCACCTGAAAATGTAATAAATTCCCAGTAATGTGATATGGTATTACATTATCGGTAAAAATGTTATTACAATATCCGTCAGGATATTTTATTACATTATTGGATTTTATTACATTTTCGATTAAGTTAAGTGCAAATTTTATTACATTTTCAGGCATTATTACATTTTCAGGAAATGAGTACATTATAGGGTGCTACAAGCTGTTCTCCTGATATATTTATCAGGCTTTTGCTGGGTTTTTTCTTCATTTGTACCAAAGGAATATCTTGAGTTCTTACATCATCATGAGGCAGCTTTTCACAGGAAACACTCATTTTGACTTATTAGAGGTAATAAACATTGTAATTTGATGGCGTTGTTGTTGGTTTTATACAACAGAATTGGTACTTTGTCTGGTACACTTGACAATAATACTGGGACAGCACAGCGTCTTGCCTGTACCGTTGTAAGAAGGTTGCAGGGGTCTTTCTGTGTGGAGTTTGCATGTTCTCCCTTTGCTTGCTTGGGTTTCCTCCCACAGTCCAGATACACTCACCAACCACTTCATCAGATACACCAGATATACCTAATGAAATGTGATGGACTGGTGACCTGTCCAGAGTGTAACCCTACCTTTTCAGAGGTGTCAAGTAACGAAGTACAAATACTTCGCTACCTTACTTAAGTAGAAATTTTGGTTATTTATACTTCACTGGAGTAATTATTTTTCAAACGACTTTTTACTTTTACTCCTTACATTTTCACGCAATTATCTGTACTTTTTACTCCTTACATTTTAAAAACAGCCTCGTTACTCTATTTCATTTCGGCCTTTAAAAAAAACTATCCAGTTAAATTGCTCCATCCAGATAGAGTGAATTTGGTTGTGGTTGTTTCAGATGTTCTTGTCCAGTTTTGTTCTTACATCCGTTCCCTCAGATTCCTGCAACTAAACTTGGATGTACATTCCAATAAATGTTAGGATAAATGATAACATGCCTCTGAAGTTTGACTTTTTGCACCATTACAATACTTATAGGCAACTAGTCATCATATCTCCTGCTCTCTGAAACACATGTTAATGCTCAATAGTACACATATATGGTTCTTTAATGTATTTGCATTATACTAAGATACATTCATTTTCAATGGCTTTTGTCCTTAATGGCTTTTTTCCCCCTTCACATTACTTTTACTTTTATACTTTAAGTAGTTTTGAAACCAGTACTTTTACTTTTACTTTTACTTGAGTAAAAAACTTGAGTTGATACTTCAACTTCTACAGGAGTATTTTTAAACTCTAGTATCTATACTTCTACCTGAGTAATGAATGTGAATACTTTTGACACCTCTGTACCTTTTACCCAGAGAGAGCTGGGATAGCTCCAGCAGAGCCCTGTGACCCTGAATAGGAATAAGAAGGTGTAGATAATGGATGGATGGATAATAATAATAATAATAGTAATACTGTTCTGTTCTGTGTAATCCATTACTCCCAGGAGCTTGGTACGGTTCTTCCTGCAGTGATGTTCCAGCGGTTGATTAGTCCGTCGAAGGCAAACACTATAAAAGCAGCACAGAGAAACGAATCTGTTCAGCCAAGCAAAACCGGAAGCTTATTGATACGGACATTTTAATCAGGTATCCAACAGGGCTGAGGCCGAGATGCCACCTCCGTTTGATCTGCCGAGATAGCTGGTGGCTGATAATATCTGTTTGTGCTGGCAGGAGGAGGAAGGGAAGGAGAAGCTTTGAGGAGGAAAGGTGGTGACAAGGAGGCCCGTCTGCTGATTCCCTCACAGCTGGCTTTGCATTCTGCATGAAGGGGAGAAATCAGCAGTAGACCAGATGACAGCCATTCACCATGATCAAAAGGACACAGTTTTTTTTTTCTCTGTGGATTCACAGAATCTCAGACAGACTTAGTCTCTCAGGCCCCTCAGCGTCTGCACAGTAGAGCTTTGTTTTCAGATTGAAAAGGCTCAGTTAGTAGATTAGTGCTGCTCTCCGCCAAGCAACGTGTCAGACTAATGTTTATTCCTATTTGAATCACCTGCATTTAAAACATAAGGTGCTAGGTGTTTCAATATTGTTTTTCTTTGTTTTTTGTTGTTTTGCTTTGTTTTTTATTAGAAAATTGACAAGATTCAACATTGATTAAAATCAAATAGGGACATTATCTGTTGTAAATCTTTTGTCAAGTGGTTTTGCCCTGAGTTTAAGGCCTGCTGGCACCATACACATCATCTCCTTTGTTTCCCAGATTATCATGCTGTTGACTCAAGCTTCCCAGTGCGATTTGACATGTGAGATTCATTTCACCGAACAAATTGGTGTCAAACATCTCACTAACTCCCCTACCAGCTAATCAATAGGGAATTCATGGTGAGAGTGGGTGTCATTCCTGCATCCGTGTGCCTCGCTTTGCAGAGCCACACTCACAACAGAGTTGGCAGCGTTCTGACAATTTATACTGCTCACTGGTATTGCCGTTCAAATTTGGCATCGTTCAGCACAACATCCTTTCTGCAAAAGCTGTGTATTTGCCAAAGCTAGATGAAAAGCTTTAAAAAATGTCCTGCATCACTAAGGGAGCATATGCAAAATGCTTGTGAGGTTTATGTAGATGAAGGAATAGGTATTAATGTGCATAAATAGTTTCCAAGCTGATACTGAATTAACCACCAAAAAACCGAACAAGCTGAAATATCCTGTTAATTGGTTTGTATACTTTTAAAAATGTGACATTTTAATAATTTCATATATAATAGTATCACATATACCGTATTTTCTGGACTATAAGCCGCTACTTTTTTCATAGGTTTTCAACCATGCAGCTTATACAAAGGTGCGGCTATTCTGTGGATTTTTCTTCCACCACTCGGGGCGCTCTAACCGGAATTAGAATCAAAACTAAGACAAAATAAATGCAAAGAAGAATACGCTACTTCTTCTTTAGCAGATAGAAGTAGAAGCACATTTCAAACAGGTAAATAGATAAATAAATAGCGGTTATTTTCTCTTGGTTCTGTCCCGTTTTAATCAGCAAAGTTGCTGCCGTGTTAAAAGACACTGTTAGGAAAGATCTATTTAGGTCCAAACATGTACATCATTTACAGTTCAGAATCCTTCTGTACATGTAGTAAATATCTAATCTAACAACAAATATCTGCGGCTGAAAGATCTTTTTTTTTAAACAGAGCGGATGCGGCCTGTATATCTTTTTTTTATTATTTTTTAAAAAAAATAGACCGTATGCAGCTTATATGCAGGTGCAGCTTATAGTCCAGAAAGTACGGTAATATATTTGATATTAGAATAACTTGCATCTAACCAGATCTCTGACCATGTGGGATGTTTTTTCCACTGTGTTTGTTTCTTCCAGACCTGAACCAGAGAGAGAGATGACCCTTGTTTTGTCCATGAATCCTTTCCTGGACCCAGAGGGAGACCCTCCACCCTCCGTATTCCCACCCATATGGGATTCGGAGCGCTGCACTAAGACCTGCCTGCCAAACCCTGCCACGCCCTGCAGCTCTGAAGAGCGCTTCACAGAAGGTAAAGCGTTTCCCACACCATTCTTGTTCAGGCACTGTTTGAGCCCATCAAAAACTATATAATGATACATCCGAAAGGAATTTGAACCATCAGAAACTTTTTCTTTTACTAAGAGCCAAAATAGAAGTTTATTTGAGCATCCAGTGTTGCTAACAGAAGGCCAGTGCAGGACTGTGTAGAGCAGTCTAGCAGGCTAACAGCATTTGTCTCCATTTAGTTTTGATTATTAATTACTCTATACCTTTACTTAACCCAGGAAAATGTCAATAGAACCAATGATTTCTTTTACAACAAAGTCCTTACCAGAATGACAGCACCATATTACCGCTACAAACTTATACCTCATTGAACAAAATCAATTTCTTCCATGTCATGGAGGCTGCACATTTGAATTCTGTTTCCCCCAAATCTGTGCGTGCCCTGGAAATCAAGAGAAGGAACAGATCTTGAAAATAGAGCCCGTAGCTTCATGAGCTTCTCTGAATATTGACAGAACAAAGATGTGATTGGAGGAGTGCAGGAAAAGCCTTAACATGGAACTACAGCAACAGATGAGAATATATCAGCGATGGAATCTGCTGGTGGGCAAAGGCGACCGTCCAACATCTGGATCTAACAATTAGTGATGAGAAAGAGATTTGGAATTCGTGACAAACTCATATCAAATGCACGTAGACAAGGAAGTGATGCCTGCATGTAAAATATGTATCCATCCATCCATTAACTTCCTGCTGGCCAAACTTGGACGATCGGAGCAGCAGCCGAAGGCTGGCTTCACACAGGGGTGTTCCATGTGTTGTTTTCTTCATCCCGCTCCCGCTGAATTTCCAACCATTACCGCCCGCACCCGCAATGTGTGTGTTCCACTCCCGCCCGCTCCCGCAAAACTCTGAGAATTCATGCCTGCACAATAATAGAGATGCATTGATGTTGTGTCTTCTCCCGACCCGCAAGAGAAATGTCCTGGACAAATCTATCTGATTTAATGTTAACATGATAATTGTGGAGCTTGATGGATAATTGCAGGTTCATAGGTCACCTGACCGAAAGTTAGATGCAAATACATCATTGTCATCATCGCACAAGCTTTTTCTCCTTTTGCGCACACATCAATTATGTGTTTGGGGTTATAACTAGAGTAGGCTGTGAGTGGCTCAAATAACACTAATAAATAACATAAAATAGACAAAGTTAACGAATGAAACCAATTAATTTAACAAATGAATCACTTGGCCATAATATTGCTGTGGAGGGAGAAATGCTGCTGACCGACTGAGGTCCCAATCCCGTGCGTCTCTCTTCCAAGATGCACCACAGACTCTAAACGCAGTTCCTTCGAATATCTGATCTGCTTTGTTTTGTAAAGACCTTGTTTGAGGATCTATTCCACGTCATTGATTTTGATCTTGTCAGTGTTTTTTTTTAGCTGCAGCAAAGTTCAAACCGCCCGCTCCCGCCGGATTTGCGTTGGGTCCCGCGGGACCCAATCCCAATGCAGCCCTCTACTAGCCAATGAACTTGTACGCGGCGGTGGGTCAAAAGCTAAAACTGGTCATTTTGAACACACATCGGAGCACAGAACCGTCATCATCACCGTCTTGTGCATCCGATGAACAGGGTACACCCAAAAACCAGGCTTAGCATAATACCTGTGGCGACCTCCTTGTTGAACATGTCCAAAGCTCCTCCTGAGGGAGGTATCCAGGGGGTAGGAATGGGCGATATTTTACCGTTCACGATATACCGTCAAAAAAATTCCCCACAGTAAGAATTTGTCATCTCCCGGTAAAAACGATAAATTCCCGTTGATGACGTTTCTTGTGTAAAGCCGGATTTATGGTTCTGCGTTAAATCGACACACAACGTACGTGTGCGGGAAGGAAAAAGAAAGAAAGAAAGAAAGAAAGAAAGAAAGAAAGAAAGAAAGAAAGAAAGAAAGAAAGAAAGAAAGAAAGAAAGAAAGAAAGAAGGATAAATTCCCGTTGATGACGTTTTTATGTAACAAACATGGCTGAAGGCGGATCTGAGAGCGAGGAGCTTGAGTCACTACAGTTTTGCAGTAAAGGTGTACTAATTTAATTAGTTTTTATTCATTCAATTTAATTGGTGTAGTTTAGTAGCATTTAGTATTCTTTTAGAGCAGTGTTTTGGGGGCTCCAAAGACTGAATGTGGTGATAGATTTATAGTTACAAAGGTGGAGTTGAATTGGTATTTTCTTTATCGCCATTTTTATCGTTATCGGGATAAATGCCAGAAATTATCGTGATACATTTTTTAGTCCATATCGCCCATTCCTACCAGAGGGGATCCTCACCAGATGCCTAAACCACCTCAGCTGGGTCTTCTCGGTGTGGAGGAACCGGAACTCTACTTCAAACATTTCATGGATCAATGACACCCCCCCCACACAATGTATCCCGAGGGACACAGCCAAATGCCTTCTGTACAAAGCACATGTGTACATGCTGCACTAACTCCCCCACTCCCTCCAGGATCCTGAGGCCAAGTAGCTGGTTAAGTGTCCACATCACACATTTATTCTTCAGCACCCAGGAAGACTGAAGAGCTACCTGTGCAACCTCAGCTCCAGTAATGGGCAAACCCAACCCAGAGTTCCCAGGCTCAGCCTCCTCTAGGGAGGATGTATCGTTGAGACTCTGCCTCTACCTTCACTAAACATTTGGGCCTGCTATTAAGATTCATGTTTGCATAAATTCTTATTTCCGTTAATTGTTCACCCAAAATAGATTCAAAAATCATGACCAGAATACTCAATTCTGAATTTGGTGTATACATATTAAAAATCTATGAGATCGGCTCCTCTGAATACTAAATAAATAAATGCAGACTTCTGTATGGATGGAATTTCGTTTGACAACAGGGTGAGATGAAAAACATTTCTAACTGGTTGAGGAATTAAATCAACAGCCAATGATGCTCTTTTTAATTAATTATTTATGCATTTGTTTAATCTCATGTAAGCCTATGTTTAGCTCGTTTCTCTAACAATATCCTTTCTACATTACTTAGTACAAATTTCCATATCTTGAGAATTCCATTTGCATATGTGATGATATTCAATCACCTCTGTCTTGTCCAACAAAGCAGCTTATTTATGGTACTGTTTTCTTACGCTCTGCAGAACCGCCTTGCAGACGAGTCCCTGATCACGTTTCCGTGTCAAGGATTGCTTACTTCAAGAGAAAGTTTGTTGATGAGGATGATGAGGCTCCCTTCAGCTTCAGGACATACTGTCAAACGGTAAGTAAACATAACGCACATTCCTACCTTTAGAGCACAGAAGGTGTCCAAGGGCCAATCCCAATACTCCCCCTACTTTCTTTCACGAGCCCTTCTTTTCTTCACTACCCCTAAAAAAGAAGGGACAGATTTTAGGGCACTTGAAATCTTCCCAGGGCCCTGTCCCAATACTCCCCCTACTCCTACTTTCAGCACCACCACTAAAATCAGGAAGCTGAGAGCCAAAAGCTGTTTTAATTTCAGCTGTAGCGCTGTTAATATGCCACTTTATTTAAGTTTTAATATTTTTTCAGGTGTAAAAGTAACCGTTAAGATCCCCAATCTGTGCTCAGTTTATCCAAATAACGCCTGTTAAGAAATTTGATCTGATGTTTTTGGCGATGATGAGACCGGGGCGCAGCAGCAGCAGCTCATGTACAGGATAGATCGCCAGCTCAACCTGCGCCGTCATCCCGGGGGAGAAACCTGCAGCTCTGTTGAGAATTACCGCTGGCTGAAATAAATCATTTAGGAAGATAAATGTTGGTTTAATAGATGAAATCTAACAGTTGTAGCTACGCCTGTTAAGAAATTTGCTCCGAAAATTTGGGGATTTCTGCCTGCCTGCCGGCTGTGGGAGCTGATTTATGGTTCCGCGTTAAATCGATGCAGAGCCTACGGCGTAGGCTACGGCGTAGGGTACGGCGTACGGCACGCGTCACCGCGTAACCTACACCGTAGGCTCTGCGTTGGTGTAACGCGGAACCATAAATCAGCCTTTATTCTGGCGATGTTGCAAAAACAGGCAAAAAAGTGATTATGTACATTCACTGAGTGAATATTATGAAAGTAAAATATATATTTCTTGCTAGAAATGTAATCAAAATGCATTTTTATGCAGAAACTAACTCAAAATATTGATTTTATTCACTTAAAAATAAGAAATGTCCGCCTTTTTTTTTTTATTCAGTCCGCAAATGACGACGAAAAGCATTCTGGGACATTTTTCTGTCACTAGTTCAGCTAGTCAGTATCGGAAATCCCTACGTCCGTAGGGAGAGATTCATAGCCACTACACTACTTTTTGTCACTACCCCTAGGTGGAAAGGACACCACTTCCCTCACGGGAACGTGCAAAATTTAGGGGTAGGGATGAAAACGAGGGGTAGTGGGAGTATTGGGACAGGGCCCAAGTTTCTATTGTTGCATGCTATTTGTGGAAATTTCAATGTGAAAATAATTGATGTATAGTGAATGATAGACTTACAGTAAGCATGCCGTTTTGTGTAATTGCACATTTCCTGTTGATTATGCATAAAGAACCTGCAGGGTAAGATGAATTCATTAGGATCCAACTATAGCAAGATATTGTTTAGCATTTCACAGATGATGCAAAGACTTTCTTTGAGTCCCCAAAACAGATAAATGTCATGCAAGTATTGGCCTGTTGTGTTCTGATTCAGGTGACATTCAGGTGGATGTAATCCTGTGTTTTCCCTCAGGTCGCACCAGTTCTGGAGGAGCGTGCTCATGTGCTGCGCCTCTCACTGGAGAAGATGCGATTCATCGACGACCCTGAAGCGTTTCTCCGGCGCTCTGTCCTCGTAAACAACCTCCTCCGCCGTCTGCGAGCTGAGATCCTGCTGCAGAGCAGCGACTGGTGCTTCCCGCCCAACCCAGCGTTCTCCACCGGGCCCTGCATCCTCCCCAGCAGCTCTGGCCCCGCCCACCAGGTCCTCCAGAGAGCCCTTCCCACCCGAATCTGCTTAGCCCCCCAAGCCGGCCCACCGCTCCGCAAGCGCTTCCGCATGGTGCGTGGAGGCCCGGGGGATCTACGCCCCGACTGTCCCCAGACGTGCTGCTGCATCTACGCCGCCGCCGCGGCCGCAGGACACTACCTCCACCTCCCCTTCTCCGTGTACGACACGGCGCTCGCAGGCTGCCCCGCCGCGCCACAGGCCTCCTCCTTCTTCCAGCTAACCGGCCACAGCAAGTTAGGTCTCACGGTGGCCGTCGAGGATCACGACGATGATGATGAAGATGTCGAGGACGAGGAGGAAAACGAGGAGGGAGACGAGAGGGAGGAGGAGGAGGAAGAGGAGGAGGAGGAAGAAGATGAGGAACAAAGACAAGCAGGGCCTTCTGCTGATGACGTTTCGGACAAATTAGCGCAGAAAAGTAGAACTACCTTGCTGGGTCATAAACACGGGAGGACAGCGAACAGCTGCGTGGCCGGTAGTGCAGAAGAGGAAGGAGGAGAGCCGGAGGAAGAGGAGGACGAAGAAGAGGAAAAGCCTGTGAGACCTTGTCCGTGGGACTCTGAAAGGGATCTCCACAGATTCAACTTCTGGCACCGCCGGGCTCATAGACAGTAACTAAGAAGTGATGAACATAATAAAATGTAATGATGACGACAGCTGTCATCAGTTGAAGATGTATTTCTGCTTATAGCAAATTAAGGTGTATCTACTAACTATAATAATGCCAAGTCATCTTTATGTTAACGATCTATATATGGCTTCTGCTGACAGCGGACACATTTTTCAGACAATTATAACAAACAACGTCACATGTTGTGGGATCTTAAATCCCAAATGTGAAGTGAAGCTTACTATTGCACTGTCTCCAAGACCTTGTTCAAGCCCCGCAGCACAAAACGGAAGGTCTCAAAAACGGGGCTTTGTATTGGTGCGACGGTCTCGTTTCAGGACCCTAAACAAACCCACGCATTAGGGGGTTGTGTGTTTAGAATTGCGTGCTTCTGTGTGTGTGTATTTGCAAGATATGATGTAGCATTTTAAAACTTGATTTTAAGCAGTTCTGTTTGTTAATAAACAGGTTTCGACGCTGTCTCAGGCAATGGCATGCAACTGTGCTGCAGCGGCGCCATGACGCGGAAGAGTCAGATTACTTTACAACACAATCAAATTTTTAAATCTCAATTTTAAAGTGCCTTAGTGTTTTTATGGTTACATGTATACTGTGTATTTATGTAATTGTTAGGTTACTAAGTGGCTACTTTGCATTACCGGTGACTGCTTACAACTACAGTAAAACAAGACACACGCATCTTATTTGATGCAGAGTGTGTTAAAGATTGTTTTTAAGGTTTAACATTTTAAATTCTAAAGCAAAGCAAATTCCCTCACCTAAAAACTGTTTGTGTTTACTACCAAATGCATGTTTCTACAACATTTTGTTCTGAAAAAAAAAACAAGTATGCATCCAACTTTGAATGACAGAAGTTAACAATTGTCGATATTTAATGTCCTCCTACAGTCCTTCTGAATTTAAATTGAACATTAAAATGTTTCTAAAATAAGTTGAATTTAGCCAGATAAAACATGGTGTGGTTGATGATAAAAGTTCTACCAAAATGATCCAAGAAACTACACAAAATACAAATCTGAAAATGTAGCTTCTGATTGAAAAAATAACAAATATGCATTGAGTATGTCATGTGTTAGCAATTAATTGGCTTATATTAGTGGGTTAACTCACTAGTAGGAACGTCTGAAAAGGATGTTCAGTTTTTTTAGGGAATATTTCGTCCACTACTCCCAATAGCTGACTTTCAAGGAGGAAGGTTCCACTAAGAAGTCAAAAGAAGGCGTAAGAATACATAAATGCGATTGGGAGTCAGTTGGCAGTTCCAGTAACCCTGCAGTGGTGCTTTTGTTTCTTAAGAAGGGAACCAGATGGTACAGTATGTTCCAGTTACAGGGGAGTCACCCTCCTCGCCCTGCCTGGTTATCTGTGCAGAGGTGCTGGAGACAGGAGCCTCGGAATTGGAGGAACAATACAAGTTCCAGCCTTGTCTTGGAACGCTTGACAGTCTCTTTATCCTCACTAGAGTCCTGGAGCGGGCTTGATCCGCAGGCTTGGTCCACAGGTACTTTTGGGGCTTGAGGAAGGCAATTCACCATGTCCCTTGAGGGAGGTTCCAAGAGTATGGTAATAGGTCCATTGCTATGCCATTGGCCATACGTGTGGTATATTAACACACCATATGTCCATTGGCTATTCAGTCACTGTACACACAAGAAAGAGTTTGGTCCACATTCCCAGCAGGAGGTTAGATTTAATCTGGTTGGGTGTTGGACTCCATCAGGACTCCTCTCAATGAATCCGTTCATAACTTTTATGGACAGTTTCTTGGCGGAGCAGAGTAGGTGTAGTTTGGTGGTCTCGGGAGTCCAGCTTTTTGCAGATGATGTGGACCTGTGGCATCAATGAGCTACAATCTTCCTCGATCACAGGGGCAGTTTCCAGCTGAGTGTGAAGCTGTGAAGATGATAATCAGCATCTCCAGTTGTGCATCAACGCAGACTCTACAGGTCTGTCATCGCTAAGAGAGCTGAGCCTAAAGACAAGACTCTCTGTTCCCCCAGCTATGGTTACGAACTGTGGGTAGTGACCGAAAGGACAAGATTGTAGGTGGAAGCCGTACAAGGCTGAGAAGTTTCCTCTGCAGGGTGGTGATAGGGTGAGAGGGGGGTGGGCATCTGGAGGGGATTGAAGTCACTGCTCCTCCACACTGAGAGGAGCCATCTCAGGTGGTTACAGTATCTGTTGTTTCCTGTACACAGTTTCAGACATGTCTAACCAGGAGGAAGCCCAGAGGCAGACTGAGGATACACTGTGAGAAATTATACCTCTTAGTTATCCAGGGACGGCCTTGGTGTCCTCCCTCAATCAGTATAATTATACCTGTGATGTTTTCACACATTTTAATGAAATATCATTGATCGGGGAACATTGGGTCTAATCCTACTGAGGTATCAAGTCCATAATATACACAATATGTCAAGTTAAAATACAATATCAAGGACAAACATAGTGCCAAATAAGCTTTTTTTTTTCTTCTTTTAATAAGTTCTGGATAGCAGGATCAATGCTTTCATACTTCTTGTTGGTGCATCTGATGATTTAAACGAAAAACTGAAATCAAAGTTGTTCAAAAGAAAATCTTCAGGTTACATTTGTTTAATATGTTTGTGTGTGTTTTTTTTCTTGTGACATAGCTTAAGACTAAAGTTATTTGGCTTTTTTACATCCCTCTCACTTTTCTCATTCTGAAAAGTAATACGAGTAGGTACTACAACCACACAAGTTTGATCTGTTTCATTTACTTCCTCTGAAGCCTGAACGATTAAACACCGTTATTATTAGTGGTAAAAGAACGAAAGAATATGTCAAAGCAATATATGTTTCTGAGACTAAAAGAACTGTAACTGTATTTTCTGTTATTGAAAAGAACAAAAAAGCAAAGTTGCTCCAAAAATTTAGTGTGATGTTCTTGTGACAAGTGTATCAGTAAAAGAAATGTTGGAAAACCAACAAAAAAAAAAAAAAACGCTGCTTCCTCCCTCATTCCTTTACATCCCAGCCATGTGGATGCTTGCTGCCTTTAAACGCCTCACGCTGGCGTGTGTGAGTTCCTGTTCATTGAGTTGCTTCCCCCGGTGTGTGCTGCTCGTTGGAGTGTGCTACCGAATATCTCTCAGATGTCGCTGCGCAATTCAATTCATGTTAATCTTTTTGACATTACGCTGAGCACAGTCACCTCCTCACCCCCGCCTGTGCTCCCCGGTGTATCTATTGTCCCCCGCTATATTCATCCCATGTATCATAAAACCGATCCGTCCACCTGCTCCTATTACAACCATGAGATAAGCCTGGGGCAATTTCAGAATACACGTCGTCACACTGATGATTACTCATTGTAACTGTTAAAAATGGCTTCCACTGTCACACCGGCATTATTGGGCTTAAAGTTAAATGTTCCTTTGATCCAGTAATGGTGCTAAACATGTGTGCCCCCATTACAGGATTATTTCTAATTCTGTGCAGGCTTTGTGTGACACTGCCACGGATTGCTTGGAAAGCAGCTCAGCCATTGTGGTGCGCAGTGACGGGCGTGTGTGTGTGTGTGTGTGTGTGTGTGTGTCTGTGTGTGTGTGTGTGTGTGGGTGCGCGTCGGTAGGCTGTAACTGTGAAGTGGGGAGGTTAAATCACAGGTCTGAACATCTTGACAGCTCTGTTGCGAGGTGAGGATGGAAGATCATCTCTTCTCGACACTCCTGCCGCAGGGGTGTGTGGATCCTGCTGCTCAGCCTGCCTATCCCCACCCCATCTTCCTCTGCTTCCACTCCAGATCACTCAGTCTTATTGTCTCTCCAGTCATGACACTTTCTATTATTGCAAGAGCAGCGTACTCAATCATGATTCCCAGCAAAACAGTGTTTACATGACTTCCTGTACGTACAATAGCTAATTAACCAGTGTAATAATACACTGAAATACTGATAAAAAGGGACTTATTTAAGTATATATTTCTTTTAACAGTAATTCAGATGTTATGGTTCCAAACCTGGGAAAGCAGAGGGAAGAGCATGAAAAGGAAGAAAGAGAAACAAAGAATAATAAAAGAAGAAGAAATTTAATATCTTAGCCACACTTACTGTAGGTGAAAATGCCACAAGGTATAAAGTAAAACAGCTCCCTTTTCAACCATGTCTTTACACTTTTGTTCATAGCAGCTGGTGTTATGGACACAAGTGAGTCACTCGCCTCACCCATCATTTCAGCAGGTTCAGGCACACAGAGAGCTACATAAATCCTTCTGTGGCATCCCTGAGGAGTTCCTTAGAAGTTTTTCGAGTTATGCTGTCGAGCCATCTTGGCAGGAGCTGACTCCGCCTAACCCCAGTTAATCCAAAATCGAGCAGTTAGTTGGAACCATAGACTGTATAAAACAAAAGACGAAACATTCGATGCATTGGTTTATGAAGAACGGGTTTCTTCGTACGGGGTGCAGCCATATTGCTCAAGAAGCCAAAGGGAACACGCCCCCCGCCATGTCAATCAAAGTTAGGGTTACTCCCAGCTCCTTCAGCCGAACCCAGTCGAAATATCTGCAGAGGGATGTACCATTTAACATGTTGACTTGATGGCAAAATCAAAACTGAACGTTGCGTTTAGCCGATGCTAGGTTAATACATCAGCTGGCTCCTTCGCTAAGTGCAGTAGCATGGCGATTACGGATGAGGAAGGAATAATGGCTAGCCATTGGCTGACGCGAGTGTCAACATATTGGAAATATACTTTTTTGCTTTATATAAATTCCCCTGGTGCGGTACAAAAAACCCTCTCAGAGTGAAATCAGATTATTGAGACCAAAATGTTTTTTTGAACCAGGCTGTTGATATGGACATAGCAATTACATTGGACAAACCAGATGCATTGTTTAAGTGTTTTAGCACAAGTGCTAATTCGCAACACTTGTCCATAGGCAGCTTTTGAAAAGAATAGAGAGCAATAAAATATTAAGATAACAAGAATGGGGAAAAATTTAAATAAAAAATAAAATAAGTAAATGAAAAATGAAAAAAAAACAACAACAAAACAATTGGAAATCAAATAAATATATTAAACAATTTTTAATTAGAAACATAAAAAGACAACAAAGCAAGCAGTCAACAAGTTAAGAACTATTAAAAATATGTTTATTTCAGCTCTAAAGCTGACTTTTTATCATGTTTGGAGCCAGTATTTATGGTAAGATGGTTGGTGCTTGGTTGGAACAAGTCTATCTTAACTTAGTTACCCACAAGGTAGCTATTTCACCATAGCTCATCATGCTAGTCTATGATGCTAACTAATGTTACCTTTCATTCATTCATTCAGTCAGACAACTCGAGCAGTGAAAACTTAAAGCACTTCTTTAATGAAAAAACAGACTTGAGGTTTATAAAGACCGAAGAATGAGATGGACTGATCCAAATAACCCCTGTAGAGGTGGATGTACGCACATACTGCAGAGATTGTTTCCTGAATGAACTCCTGGGAGTTAATATTTCTGCCGTAAAACCGGACAATTTAACATGCATGTGAATGGAGATGGATTCACTTTTGGAGCTGAACTGTTACTGCAATGGTGACAGTTCAGCAAGCAGAATGTGGCTCCTTGAGTACAGCTTTGTGCTTCTGTAAACATACATTTGGCTGCAAGTTGCTGTCAACAACCCCCTTGAGCATGCTCTGCTGTATTACAGAGAGCACAGTGCCAGTCTGAGAGCTCACAGACCACACAACCAAGTCATTGAAGAAAGAAAAAAAACATACAACCGACAGATACTTCTGTTTTTGCACAACCAGGTCTTCAGTTTTAGAAGCTACTACTACTACTAATGTCATTTAGCAGATGCTTTTATCCAAAGCGACTCTGAGAAACACACACACGCCATGGAGCAATTAGGGTTAAGGCCTTGCTCAGGAGCCCAAGGTGGTTCATCTTGGTTGCCTTTCCGGGGCTTGAACTTGGTCCTCCAGACCCAAGCCCACCTCTGTAGCCACTAGACTTCCACCCCCCCTGCTGATGGGGGCAATAAAGTGTATTTATTACAGTTTTTCTCAGTCGCTTTGGTACATTTCTCAGATCAGAACTGAAATTCTCAAAACTACTTGTTCAATCTTCACATCATTGTGTCACTTGTGCACATCAAAAAAGCAGTTTCTCATTTCTTTGAACAAGTTGCAAATGCATTTGTCATCCATGCAAATGATAATGTACAATTTTCTGCTGTTTCCTACATTATCAGTTGTTTATGTCATGTTGATCAAAATGTATTATAATGGTCTCTGTTGAATAGTCTTATCCCCCACAACATTTAGGCATTAGTTCATCGCATAAGTCTTTACATGCAAAATGGTTGAACAAGTTGTCATAATATGTCAGCATATTTCTATACATTTCAATTAGACTTTGTTTGTAAATCTGGCCTGAATTGGTAAATTGTTCCCAGGTGAATCTTGACTTTCTGTAATGAAGGGAAATATGTCAAGCATTAGATCAACCAATGATCAACCAGTTTTCTGAAATAGCTCAAAGGTGCATCTCGTGAACTATCAGCTGGCAAGTATACATATAGCCAGAGCACAACACAATGTTACAATGTCTGACAATGGAAGGACAAGGAATTGGACGGGGTCAACAGCCAGAGAGAAGAAGAAGAGGAAGAGGAGTGAGGCTGCGTGGCGGAGGAGTTGGGAGGCAAAACAGAGGAAGAGGCAGAAGAGGCCGAGGACATATGCGCGTTCCTGATGAGATAAGAGCTACACTTGTAGACCATGTTCTCAATCATGGGCTTACAATGGCCGAGGCTGGTCGAAGGGTGCAGTCAAATGTTGGGAGAACAACTGTGTCCTCAATCGTTCAGACTTTTCGTCGACAGAACAGGTATGTAATCTAACAATAGGCACTGTACTGTAAGACTGTATACTTTCTGTAATGCTTCATACAATATGACAGTATTCTACTTTCATTTTACAATATACAGTAAGTATACTATATACAGTGACATTTTATCTTACTCAATTTTGTGTTTTGCATTACTATGGGGTAAATCCACAAAGAACAGATTGCGCCCGCAAATAGCGCTGTGAATTGCGCTGCATTTGCGCCCGCAATTTGCCCCGCTTTAAGGTCCTATTCACAAAAGATTTTGCTCTAATGATATACCGGAGCAAACACGCCCATAAAGTTTTGCGGCTGAGTGCAATTTGCACTTGTCTGAGTGAGCGGAGCTGTTTCCAGTGTTCTCCATATTTCAGCAAACAGATTGGTCCATAATGAAAACTGCAGAAATAAAAAATAAAGTCGAGCCACAGTGCCACTGAATTTCACTGAGATCTGAGATCGAGATGTTGTGGATGAGGTGGAGGACAGGAAAACGACATTATTTGGTGGTCAGAGTAAAAGTAGAAAAATAAATAATATAAAATAAAGCGAGTGAGTAGCAGAACGCCGTTGCTGCGCGGAACGCCGTGAGTGCCCCGGCGCAACAGGGGGGGCATGTCCCCCCATCTTTTCAAAATCATGTTTTTGTCCCCCCCACTTTTTACAGTTTAAAAACTAACGGTAGGATCAGCCATTAACTGCAAATCACACCCTGTGCGAAGGGCCCGGCAGACCCGCTTCACCCCCCGCTCCCCCTCCTCCCCTCCCGTCTCCACTCAGAGCTGCTCAGGGCGGGTTTATGGTTCTGCGTCACCAACGCAGAGCCTACGGCGTAGGCGCGCGTCGCCGTGTACCCTACGCCGTAGGCTCTGCGTCGTTTTAACGCGGGACCCTAATTTATGCTTACACCCGCACGTAAAGGTTTCACGCGCGCGTAAAACTCATTATATATATAAAAAAATCTGTGTCCCTTTAGGGAAGAAATGAGGGGCTCCGTGGAGCCCCTAAACGCTATACGAAGCCCCTCATTTGTTCTGTCCTAAAGCGGTGGGTGTGAGGAGGTTCCCGGCGTGTCATCGCGGCTGCAGCAGCACCAGCAGAGTCCTGACTGACGCTTCAAACACAGAGGGACACGATCAGCGCTATTTTTTATTATAAGTCTGATATATGTTGTGATATGTGATAGGCTAAATCCTAACAAAAGGATTGCGCGGCTTTTGCGGCCGCTAAACCGGTGCAAATGAGACAAAAAGAGAGCGTCGACTAAAGCACCTGCAAAGGGCGAATTGCTCCACAAACTGCGCTGCCAAGCAAATAGTGGCAGTCTGCGCCGGTGCCATTTGCATGCATGCAAATTAGGTAATATCCATACATTCGGCGCAAAATTGCCCCCTTTTTATGCAAATAAGCCTCATTGCAAAAAGCGCCTAATTCAGAAAGGCCAGCGCTATTTGCCACACGCAAAAATAGTGGAGCAAATACCGTCTTTCAGAAGCGTGTATTACTGTAAACTGCGCGCAAACTCCTCACTCCCCGTCTGTCTCTGTTTCTCTCTTTCTCTTCAATGTCATTCAAGCCTGTGTGATACTGAATGATATTAAGGGTGAAATCTACATTCAGACATGACTGTAGACAGTCAGATCAAGTGGGGTTGTGGACTTATCGGATTTAAAAATAAAAGTAACAGGACGGAGTTCAGGATTCATCCATACATAAGGGGCTGCTTTATTACAAACAATTCCACCATATAAACATATAAATCTAGAATGTGTGTGTTTAACAGCTGACCTGTAGGTGTGTGTAGCAAAACAAAGAACATGAATTACCATTAGATCCTGATCTGATCCCGATCCGGTGTTAATGAAGTTACTGGTGCTGTGCCTTGTGCGTAAATGCGCACAGCCTCTTAACATTTGACATTTCATTAGCTTATGTCATACAGACACTGAGGTCTTTTGATGTGTGTGTGGAGATGATGGCTATGTTCTACCACACGATGGTGGCCAGTGCACTCTTTTTTTTAAACCTTATATGTTTATTTAAATATTATGAATGTGCTTTTATTGTCTGAATGGAAGTGTGGTTGATTTTTATGTTTATGTTTTGATGAGCTGCTGGACGATTGAATTTCCCTTTGGGGATGAATAAAGTTCTATCTATCTATCTAGCTACATGCGAAATACTAGAGAAGTACAAATACGTGAAAGTTGAGGCTGTTGTGCTCTCTGCAGTTTTCATTATGGACCAATCTGTGTGCTGAATTACGGAGAACACTGGAAACAGCTCCGCTCACCAGAAAAGGGCAAATTGCACTCAGGTGCAGAGATTTATGGGCGTGTTTGCGCCGGTATATCATTAGAGCAAACTCTTTTGTGAATAGGACCTTAAAGCAGGGCAAATTGCGGGCGCAAATGCAGCGCAATTCACAGCGCTATTTGCGGGCGCAATCTGATTTTTGTGGATTAACGTGCGTAGAGACCCGCTCCCCCTCCTCCCTCCTCCCTCAGTGCTGTTCAAGGCTGATTTATGGTTCCGCGTTAAATCGACGCAGAACAACGCGCACGAGGCTTATTTGCATAGAAAGGGGGCAATTTCGCGCCGTAATATCAATATTACCTAATTTGCATGCATGCAAATGGCACCGGCGCAGACTGCCACTATTTGCTTGGCAGCGCAGTTTGTGGAGCAATTCGCCTTTTGCGGGTGCTTTGTGAATTAGACGCTCTCTTTTTGTCTCATTTGCACCGGTTTAGCGGCCGCAAAAGCCGCGCAATCCTTTTGTGGATTTGGCCCTATATTTTTTCCACATAGGACTGCAAGACAACTTCACAGGGGTGGCAGAGGGCCCCTTTTCACACATGAACAGGAGGAGGCTATTTGCACCATGGTTGTACAAAACAATGCCATAAGACTAAGGGAGATAAAGAGTGCCATTATAGAGGACAACAACATCTTTGCAAACATCCAAACAGTCAGCATCTCAACTATTGACAGGGTGCTGAAAAGACATCAAATGAATATGAAGCAGCTGTACACTGTTCCTTTTGAAAGAAATGGAGAAAGAGTGAAGGAGCTGCGCTACCAGTATGTACAGGTAAAACATGTATGAACATCTTTGCAAACATGACTAAGCAATTTGACTGTCTTATCCGTACACAATGACACAAGCACTTGTGATTCTGATGCACTGACACATTCATTGACACAGATATTTAATTTTGAGAGATGAACTAAGGATTTTGAGCAAGAGACTGGCTTTTGCAGGTAATCCATGGTGTTTTGCTATTTGTACGAACTGTTTTGAGAAATGCACTTACTGTTTTGCAAATGTCGAGGATGATCTGAGAAATGTACCAAAGCGACTGAGAAAAACTGTAATATGTTGACACTAATGGGAAGAACTGTTGCAGTTACAAAACAGTCAAGATGTGAGACATTAAGAGAAGAAGAGGTGGACAATTATTAGAACAAAATCTAGGTTAATGTTTGGTTGTCACTGACAACTTGTCAGAAAAACAAAATCCTCAGCGAAAGAGGTTGTGAAGTAGATGGTTAGCGGGCAGGGCTGTTCTCAGAGCGTTTACTGAGATGCAGCAGCAACATACACCTGAACAGAGTTGTTGATTTTGTAGTCAGTCAAGACACCCAAATATATATGTATAGGCTATATATATATATCAGTTTACACGAATGCAGATTTGTCACCTCACAGGCTAACTAATTGTCACACACTCACACTATGTAAATGCATTACACCTGACTTGATGTGTGGAAGTTGTTTCTCATCATATCGTTTGTGTTTTCTCAAATGAACCGAGCTGAGCTACACGTTTTCTACGAGTCCTGTGGGAGGTGATCACTCTTCTACTCTGTGCTACAGTTCGCTATTATTGTTAACCTTCTATTATTATTTCTTCCTAAAAGACACATTTAGAGCCATTTTCTATTAGAAGACTTAAAAGTCCAACATAGTAACCACCCTGCGACAAATCTGTCACGGTATGCTGTGTCTGTGTTTATATGCCATATGTATGTCTGCTCACTTGGCACCACTCTGTCTCTCCGTCCTTTCACCCCGTCTTCAACCCCACACACACACACACACACACACACACACACACACACACCCACACACACACACGCTTAAGATACAGACACACATATTGGCAGGCGAGTGCTGAGGAGAGGGGAGCCGTCATTTGTCAACAAGGAACTTTGGCAGCTCGCAGTTGCCATGGGAACTGTCTGTTGCCGAGGACTGGTTTTGCATCACAAGGTCCTCAAATTGGCTCCAAAGCCTCGGAGGTCCCACCCCTCCTCCACCAGCTCACCTCCGTCTCTCTGTGCTTCAAACACATATTGTCAGGTTTTTCTTTACTTGCCCGCGCCCCCGCTGATACGCACACTGAATTCCTCATATTTGTTTGTTTCATTCTCCATCAAGATTCCTCATTAGATAGATAGATAGATAGATAGATAGATAGATAGATAGATAGATAGATAGATAGATAGATAGATAGATAGATAGATAGATAGATAGATAGATAGATAGATAGATAGATAGATAGATAGATAGATAGATAGATAGATAGATCTATAGATCTACACTACAGCAGTAATTTCCTGTTGAAAGTGATACATTGATTTTCCTCCGTGTCACTGCACCTCAAGCCCAACAAGTCGATCCCCACAGGATCAATTGGATTCAGCTTACGTAACCACCACAGTTCTCCGGTTGTTTGTCGGTGTTTCTGGGTCTTTCCCTGCAGCGAAGCGTCTGTTTTTTGAATGCAGAGAGAAGCTGCTGGTGTTTGATAAACACTTGCAGTGTGTGGGATCAGTCTTGGACTGTGAAGTGCATCTTCTTCCCCACCCAGGTGGATGTTTCACAGCACCCAGACAAAGTTGGGGAGGCAGGAGATAAATGAGAGGCATTTTATTGCCTGGAGCACCTGAATTTGTACATAGTTTGTATCATATGGATTTTAATGTTGCACAGAGGAAGAAAAGCTCGGTAGGAAAGCACAACTGGAAACATACTGCCAACACTTTAAACTTGTTTTTTTTACTTTATATTTTTGCCAGATGATGCCACTTGTTTTAGGACAGTTCTTTTAATGTTGTTTCTGTGTTTTTAATAAAAATCTAAGGACTTAAAGGCGGATCTTTCATTTTATTTAGATTTCTTCTCACAATATCAGATGCTGCTTAAATCAGCAAACATTGATTTGATTTAATTGAACAGAATTATTGGTGAAATATTTATGAACCGCTAACAAAGTTATTATATTAAATAATATTTTGCCATCCATCCATCTATCCATCTTCTTCGGCTTATCCGTTCCCGGGTCGCGGAGGCAGCAGTCTCAACAGAGATGCCCAGACTTCCTTCACCCCAGACACTTCCTCCAGCTCCTCCGGGGGAGTCCGCGGCGTTCCCAGGCCAGCCGAGAGACATAGTCTCTCCAGCGTGTCCTGGGTCTGCCCCGGGGTCTCCTCCCGTTGGGACATGCCTGGAACACCTCCCTAGGGAGGAGGGACATGCCTGGAACACCTCCCTAGGGAGGAGGGACATGTCTGGAACACCTCCCTAGGGGAGAGGGACATGTCTGGAACACCTCCCTAGGGAGGCGTCCAGGAGGATCCGGTACAGATGCCCAAGCCACCTCAGCTGACTCCTCTCAACGTGAAGGAGCAGCGGCTCTACTCCGAGCTCCTCCCGGGTGACCGAACTCCTCACCCTATCTCTAAGGGAGCGTCCAGCCACCCTGCGGAGGAAACTCATCTCTAAGGGAGCGTCCAGCCACCCTGCGGAGGAAACTCATCTCGGCCGCTTGTATCTGCGATCTTGTCCTTTTGGTCACTACCCAAAGTTCATGACCATAGGTGAGGGTAGGTGCGTAGATTGACTGGTAAATCAAGAGCTTCACCTTTCGACTCAGCTCCCTCTTCACCACGACGGTCCGGTACACCGACCGCATAACTGCTGACGCTGCACCGATCCGTCTGTCAATCTCCCGCTCCATCGTTCCCTCACTCGTGAACAAGATCCCGAGATACTTGAACTCCTCCACCTGAGGCAGGACTTCTCCACCCACCCGGAGAAGGCACGCCACCCTTTCCCGGTGGAGAACCATGGCCTCGGTTTTGGAGGTGCTGATTCTCATCCCTGCCGCGTCGCACTCGGCCTCAAACCGCCCCAGCACATGCTGAAGGTCCCGGTCCGATGAAGCCAACAGGACAACATCATCTGCAAAAAGCAGAGATGAAATCCTGAGGTTCCCAAACCGGATCCCCTCCGGCCCCTGGCTGCGCCTAGAAATCCTGTCCATAAAAATTATGAACAGGACCGGTGACAAAGGGCAGCCCTGCCGGAGTCCAACATACACCAGGATAATATTTTGCATTCAAGGAAAAAAAAACTGCATTTCGAGGTGGTTAAATGGAACCTCAAAGTACCTTTTAAGTAATTATTATATTAGTACAGCCCGTCCCCACCTTCAGTTACTGTTGCTTACTCAATCAAGCAGCAGCTTCCGAGGTTTGAATAGCAGTATTACAGAAAAGTGTCTGAATTAAAGGCGACACCCTGTCTGAAGACTGACATCACTGGCGACAATCAGGTTTCCTGTGGAAACCTTGAAAGAGCAAGAAGGCCTGACGGACCTGAGAGGAAGGAGCAGGTTAAATGAGAGAGTAACATGTCCTTTAACCTTGTTCTATATCTGTTCTGCTGTAATCCCCGTTTTTCCACCTAACCAACTGTACAACCCCTGGGATCTGCTGATAAGCCACACATCTCTCTGCCCAGGCCCGCCGTTCAATTTCCTCAGGTCATGTCCTTTACTGCGCTCCACCTCGGCTGCTTTGAACTGACATATGTAGATTATATATGGAATCAAAAGGACAGGATGGCGGGACAGGGATATGAGAACTGTGCGGTTGTTAGCTTTGATCTGACCTTTTCATCTGCCTTGTACTGACTTTTTACTTCGGGATTTCAAATGTCAACTTCTTTTTTTTTTCCTTTTTATTCCTCCTTGGCTTCATTTATCACACGAGGCCAACCGGGTCATCTGTGCCTGATTAATGCCACTCTCTTGGTCTCTCTGCTTGTTTTCCCCGACCTAAAGGACAAATGTACTCAAGACACACCGTGGAAGTGCACGAGCCAGCCTGAACCAGGCACTGATTCAGCCTGAACAGGCACATTTTAATAGCTTTTCATTCACAGATTGACCTGTGGTACAAATACTGAGTTTAATAAACATATAGCAAAACTGTTTATTCACAGTGATGGACTGTCATGGAATGTCCACTTCTCACCTGAAACCAGCTGGCAGAGATCCCAACACCGTGAAAACAATAAAGCAGGAATATAAAATAGATTAATTAGATAGTTATTGCTCTTTACAACCTGCCATATGAAGATCGTGCCATTTATAAATGCCAAATGAACTGAAATTTCCTATTAAGGACAATTTACCTGTCTCTATTATATGCAGAAGGCCTTTTTTTGGACATCAGAGCATCAGGAGTGTAACATTAATGTCCTCATAAATCTTTTAAAAGACCCATATTATGCTTTTCTCTTGCTTTAAAGGAGCATGAGGCAGAATTGAGGCAGGATTTATGAAAAAAATTAGTATACGTTTTAAGTTTTCTAGTAATAATGTCAGATGAAGCGTTCCAAACCAAAACGAATGAGCCCTCTAGTGTATCTCTCCGTTGCCTTGAACAGGCTGTTGCTGCAAAATGTGCTGCAATTCGGACTCCGAATTTCCCGCGCTGGGCTGCGGATGTGACGTCACATGACGCTGCATGTGCGTTCTCCCCGTTCTCCCGTGCCGGCTTCGCTGTTGGCTGCAGTACCCCCAACGGCCATCGTGGTGAAGGGTGGCGCTAGAGAGTCTCATTTCTTAAAAGGAGCCTCATGCTGCTTTAAATGTTTCAAAAACTAGTACTAGTAGTATCAGGTATTTATCTTTTTGTCATCTAATTATGTTTCAAATACACAACTGATGAAACTATAAACCAAGTGCTCAAAATTTGAGGATTTGTTCTCATTTCCAAAAGTTCAGCATTGTTACACATTTATTGCATGTTTACCTTTAAATGGGAATATTCAGGAAAAAAACAAAAGCAGTTTCTGAATTGAACGTGGAATCATTAGTTTCCTATAAAAGCGTTATCCTCGTGGGTGTTCTGGAGGTTGACCCACTTTCCAGGGGTTTGAAACACATCACAGCTGGATCTGGTTTCTCACAGACCTTATTATTGACACACCCACTCCACGGATGATTCTGTTTTGATATTGTTATGTGCTTGCGAGGGAAGAGACTCCTGGTGTTATGTGCTTGATTGGTTCAGAGATGTGACCAATACGAACCAATTTGCGAATTTGGGGATGCAGCCTTCATCTGTAAATCACATTAACATAAATGTGCCCTTTGCATTTCTGCGATTGTTCCCCCCTCAAATGAGGAGTTAGTCTAAACCAGCCTGTCTCACACACATTGTCCTTCTAAAGCAGGGTCTTCCCTCTGCCCCTCCTCTTAATCCGCACACACAGCGGTGAGAGCGATGACTGCTCCATTAACCATGCTGAGGATTTAGTGAGAGTGATACATATAAAACAATGCGTTAAAATAAGAATGAAATAAAATAATTGATTTTGTCATAAGCCTGAAACCTTATCACAGCTGTATTATCAGTGTGAAATACACAGACTTTATGTAGTTCAACACTGACAGATAAATGAAAGCACCACCGCTGATAATGAGTTGGTGAGACAGAGATGGAGGTGTTGGTGAGAGGAAGAACGCTTATAATGCGTATTCCTCTTAACAAACAGTTTTTAATCACAGAATAAAACAAACAAAATGTAATAAACAACAACAAATGATTTATCAGCCGTATTATACATCCCTAACAATCCATAAGAAGAAAGAAGAAAGTAAGAAATGTACAAGTTTCAGTGTAACCTGCAAAGGTCCAAAAATTTGGAATGAGATTGATAGTGCTATAAAAGAGTCTGGATCTCTCTCAATTAAAAAAAAAAAGACTAAAACAAAAATTGTTATTAAATTATGTCTCTTATTAAATGTTTTATGTACCAATACCTGATGTATTATTTTTATAAGAATATATTTGTATCTAGGAAATCTGAGGAGGTCTCAGGGTTTTATTGTGTGTTTTTTCTTATTTAGGTTATAAGGTTATTATACTGTATGTATATGTATTATATGTGTAATTTATAGTTGTTCTGCTGTGTGACTGGGCCCCTATTCATAAGCTACAGTAGCTTCTGGGGAGTCCCATTTTACAAACCTCGATTGATTGATTATTATCTGTATTTGTGTTTTTTTATTATTTGTAAATAAACTCTAGACTATATGCTTTTCCACTCTCAATAAAAAGGAGTTTTTCATGCAAAAAAAAATAAGGTTGTGCCTGGCAGGAGAGATAACGTTGATAATGAGAGGTTTCATGAATGTCCAGAACTTCCACCTCTTCTACATGACAGGGATATGGCAGCGGGCCCTTGGTCTGCAAAGACGCATCTGAGCAGACAGCCAGACTTCTAAAACAAGATCCCTTGGACACATGAGGGTGAAGTCTGGATATTTGGCATGGTATCACATCCGGCTAAAACCCAACACAGCATATCTATCAACAACTGCTAAGCACAGTGGTTTAAGGAGGATTATTTAGTCGTGTTCTTGCAGCCACAGGAACTGGGCATTCATTGAGTTGACCATGAATCCTTCCAGGAATCCTTCCTGGGCCAACAGGACAATGATCCCAAGCACACCATAATTCTGCAAAAGAATGACTGACTGAGAGGAAAATAATTTTTGTTTTGCTAGGTGTTGCATCCTGTCCTAACCCTAACCCAAATTCTTGACTCCAAACTCAACAAAAGGTTTGTTGAACCTCAAGAGCATAAGTGTAAACACGAGTGAATGCCCAGACAATTTGATCCATGTAATCCTCAATTGGTTCAGGTCGTAATTCAGAAGGTCCCTGTTCCATTTGTTACGATTGGCAGCTATGAATCTGAATGAGTGTCTCTGTGACTTGTGGAATCCCCCATGGCTCAATTCTTGGACCCCTTCGGTTCCGTTTGTATATGCTCCCTTTGGATCAGATATCATAGCTTTTAACATGAATTATCCCAGTTATGCAAACGATACACAGCTTTATGTGTTTCTGTCACCAGACAACTGAAGCCCAATAGAATTACTGTCTCAGCATCTGGTGCAAATGAACAACTGGATAAGAAAGAATTTTCTCCAACCAAATAAAGACAAAACCGAGATTATTCTGTTTGGCAACAAAGACAGGAAGGTCAGCATTAGTAAACACCTTGAGTCTCGGGCTGCAAGAACTACAGACCGAGTTTGTAACCTTGGTGTGTTAATAGATTCAGATCTGGTTTTCAATAACCACATCAAAGCTGTCACTTGTACCCCATTCGCATGGAATTAAAATTATCTTGGGACCTGCAGGGATTTGTAATAATCATGGAGGACGTTTGTGATTTTAATCCCGTCCGAATGCATCATGTCTGTGCTTTGTAACAAAAAATTTCACAACAAATTATCCAACCTAGTTCACCAAACACCAAGGTTATGAGATAATTGTAATCCCCCAGAATGCATATGTCAGTAATTCGGTGATGTGCGGGCTGGGATCTTTTAAAATAAATCCCTCCTGTCGGCTTTTCTGCCTTTTTCACGGTTAAATTTAGCAATTGCGATGCATAGCTTGATATTATAGTACAACTTCATCTACCCCATACAGTGTTATGACCTGATATTTATAGATGACGAACGTATAGAAATGAATCAACATCAAGCTTCACAGAGACACTTTTAAAAAAAGAGATCCAGATCAGCAGAATGACAACGAGATGAAGACATGCGTGGCTGGATCACGCAGTAAGAAACTTTTTATTGTTCATCAAGCTCAAAGCCTCTCTGACAGCTCGAGACCTATAGGGCTTCAACAAAAGGTTTACTGTTACCGTGGCAACATAGACTGATATGCCATTTTCCGATTTTGTCACTAGTGTGTAATGTGACATGTAGTCACTGAAATATAACACTTGAATTTCTGATCTGACGCTTTTGACTCAATATTCAAATTGAATTTTAAATAAAAAGTTATTTTTTTAATAAAATGTAAACCTTGATATGACTTCTTAGTTCAATGTCTGTAAATTATGCTAAAACACACTTATCCAGCATGGATGGTCTGAACTAAATACTGATGCCGGGATGTCATTTCAGAATCACTGCAGGTCCAGGGGTCGTTTCAGTCCAGTGTGAATAGTACACAAGACAGCTCTTTAGCAACTCAATAACATCAACAGAATTATAAGTTTTGTCTCCCAAAAAGAACAAGACAAACTCATCCACGCCTTCATCTCCATGAGATTTGATGACTATAATGATCTTCTGACTGGACTTCCAGAAAAGAGCATATAACAGCTGCAGGTCATCCTGAACACGCTGCTAGAGTTTGAACCAGGGCTAAGAAAACAGAATACATTACTCCAGTTTTAAATCTTTATATTGGCTTCCAGTCAGTCACAGAATGGATTGTAAAACCCTGTTACTAGTTTTTTTTTTAACAAATGTCAGAACAGTTTAGGCCCAGAATACATCTGTGATATGTTTAAAGAATATGAACATAGTGGGGCTCTCAGATCCGTAAACTCAGCTCAGCTAATCCAGACCAGAGTCCAGACTATGGAGTAGCGACATTTAGCAGTTATTTTGGAAACAAGTGGAGCAAACTTCCACTGGAGATTAAACCTCCACTAACTGTTGACATTTTTAAATCCAGGTTACAACCGTTTGTTTTTTTTCCTCACGTTTCAATTCATGAAATCCACAACATATCTTTTATCCAAATAGACTGCTGCATTTCGTGAATCATTTTAATTTGCCTATTTTGTATTATTTTTGTATTTCATTGTGTTTTATGCACACTCTTAATTATATCTTAACATGATCATCATGTAAAACATACTGAATTGCCTTTGTGTGCGTAATGTACGATATAAACGACCTTGCTTTGTTTTGATGAACTGCACAAATGTTGGTCTACATTGCTACTTAAAGGGGCATGAGGCAGGATTGAGGCAGGATTTATGAAAAAAATTCGTATACGTTTTAAGTTTTCTAGTAATGATGTCAGATGAAGCGTTCTAAACCAAAAAGAATGAGCCCTCTAGCGTATCTGTCCATTGCCTTGAACAGGCTGTGTGCTGCAAAATGTGCTGCAATTGTGACCGGAATTTCCCGCGCTGTCCTGCGGATGTGACGTCAAATGACGCTGCATGCGCGTTCTCCCTGTTCTCCCCGTTCTCCCCGTTCTCCCGTGCTGGATTCGCTGTTGGCTGCAGTACCCCCGACAGCCGTCGTGGTGAAGGGTGGCGCTAGAGAGTCTCATTTCTTAAAAGGAGCCTCATGCTCCTTTAAAAGGAACCCTGGTTATTAAGACTTGTAGTCCCTAATTAGCCACAATTGTTCTCTTATACTAAAATATGTTGTTAGAAACAAATAAAATAATCTAATTGCTTTAAAAATCTACAATGTTTTATGGTGTTTTTATAGTTCATGCTTTATGGTGCGGTACTTTTTTTTTTTTTTTTACTTTTTTGTAGGTGCGCCGTCACCTTATTCAATTCAATTCAATTCAATTCAATTTTATTTATATAGCGTCTAATACAACAGAGTTGTCTCTAGACGCTTTACAGAGACCCATACCCAGAACATGACCCCCGAGCAGATATTACATAAACAATGGCAGGTAAAAAACTCCCCTAGTGGGAGAAAAACCTTAAGCCAAACAGTGGCAAGGAAAAACTCCCCTTTAGGAGGGAAGAAACCTTGAGCAGGACCAGGCTCATCAGGGGGGACCCTCCTGCCGAGGGCCAGACTGGTGGGTCAGGGACGGCAACAGCACAGCAGGCAGGTGGAAGCAGCAACGGGATGACCGGGGGTGGGGACCGCAGGCCAGCACACAGCTCCCGAAGCTCCGGCCCAATCAGCAAGTCCCAGGTTGGGGTGCAGGGTCAGGAAAAGACTTGTGCTCCGTAATGCAAGCTACAAGCCACCCACGGCCACCTGCAGGACAAAAGAGAGAAAAGGGAGGAGAAGGGGGAGGCAGCAACGGGATGACCAGGGGTGGGGACCGCAGGCCAGCACACAGCTCCCGAAGCTCCGGCCCAATCAGCAAGTCCCAGGTTGGGGTGCAGGGTCAGGGAAAGACTTGTGCTCCGTAATGCAAGCTACAAGCCACCCACGACCACCTGCAGGTTCCGGTGTCCGGCAAAGGATGCTGCAACATGGACAAAAGAGAGAAAAGGGAGGAGAAGGGGGGGCCAGCACAAGAAACTACAGGAGCGACTCTGACACACTAAAGTTTACACTACCTAGAGATTTACCAACACCAGCTAGAGGTTTACTAAACACTAACTATAGGCTTTACTAAACAGAAAGGTTTTAAGTTTAGTTTTAAAGGTGGAGGTGGAGTCAGCCTCCTTAACCCAGATTGGAAGTTGGTTCCAAAGTAATGGTGCCTGATAGCAGAACGCCCGCCCTCCAAATCTACATTTAGATACTCTAGGAACTACGAGTAAACCTGCACTCTGAGAACGGAGAGCTCTGACAGGAACATAAGGCACTATCAGGTCTTGCAAATAATGCGGAGCTAAGCCGTTTTGGGCTTTATACGCAAGTAATAAAATTTTAAATTGGATTCTGAATTTTACGGGTAACCAATGGAGCGACGCTAACACTGGAGAGACGTGGTCTCTCCTGCTAATTCCTGTCAGTACTCGTGCTGCTGCATTTTGGATCAGCTGGAGCCTTAATGTTTAGCTGTGTTTTGATCTGTGTTTCTGGTGCGCCGTCACCTGTTTAGCTGTGTTTTCATCTGTTTCTGGGTGTCAAAACAGTGGACGGGGGCTAGCAGGTGCCACCGTCTGACGTTACTACCCATAATGCATTGCGGTGTAAACAACAATGGCGACCTACGAGTTAAATTATATTTTCAAATTTTATAAAAACGAAGACATCAAAAAGGTTTTTTATATCACATTGTTATAATTGATACCAACATTTATCTTTTAAGACCTACATGTCTTAATAGCCAGGGTTCCCATTAACAATATAAAACACTCATAATGTCATGGACTAAAGGGATCTTTTCAAGTTGCTGTTTTAGGGGGTTTTACAGTTAAAGGGACACAATCCTGCTCTTGTAGTTTAGTGTCACTTACTTGACCTGCTTTGCTCCTACCGGGATCTTTGTTGCTCTGGCTAACGCGCTAGCGTTAAAAAAAAACAAACTGTGATGGGTCATTTTTTTCCAAAAATTGAAAATGAAGGTGTATCCTCATGACAACTGAGTGTACTGTACATACTGTAAACCCAGATGTGGACTTACCATCAGCTATGGAGGCCATGACCCTAAGGAACTTATGAGTTATTTCTTTGTTTCCTGTATTTTTATGGCTTAGTCAATACTTCAGGTGGTTTCCAATGTTACCAAAAGAAATACAAAGCACCAATGGCATGAACATGTTGAACCTCTTTGTGTTGTGTTCAAGGAAAGTAAAGCAGGGTTCTGGTTCAGGTCAACATAAACAGTAAATGTACATCGTTGGCTGAGCACTCAGAGGACTGTTCACTGAAACCAACACCTTGTTAATCTTATTCATCTTTTTCCAGCCAATCAAATGAAAAGATTCGAATGAAACACAGTATGTTCCTTTAATGTTTGCAGCGGTATCACTCCCACTCACTACCATGGCTTGAATCACACCTCCTACTCTTTAATCTACCGCTGAAAAAGAACTTAACAAGCAAAAGGAAAAAAGGAAACTGATTAAAAACAGCACCGGATGGATTTCCAAGTGTGTTCCCAAAATATGCCAACAAACTAAAAAGAGATTAAAGCAGCATGAGGCTCCTTTTTTTTTTTTTTTTTTAAATATTTTTTTTATCCCCAATTTTTTTACCCATTTCATCACCCAGTGCTCATACCTAGACAGTCCTTGGCATTGTTCCCCTCTGCCAACCCAAGGAGGGCCCTACACTGAGCTCAGGTCTCCTTCTTATCCTGAGGAGAGATGGACCGCTTCTTTTCACCAGACAGGATGAGGAGTCTCCGGCCGAACGTAGCGCGTGGAAGGATCACGTTATTCCGGCCGGATCCTCCCCACCCCATCTGGCGCCCCGGTTGGCCAGAGGGGGCATGTACAGCCCAGGACTGTTGCATGTTTTTGTGAGGGTAGCTCCCATTAGCTACCCAGGGGAACACGGGGAGAACATGCAAACTCCACACAGAAAGATCCTTTCGCCAACCCCACCCATGGTGTGGGCACTGAAGTCATGGGGGAACTAACACGCACTTCAGCGCCCACAGCGTCCCCGGCGGGAATCGAACCCAGGACCTTCTTGCTGTGAAACGGCCGCACTACCTGCTGCGCCACCGTAGCATGAGGCTCCTTTTAAGAAATGAGACTCTCTAGCGCCACCCTTCGCCACAACGGCCGTTGGGGGTACTGCAACCAACAGCGAAGCCGGCACGGGAGAACGGGGAGAACGCACATGCAGCGTCATGTGACGTCACATCCGCAGCCCAGCGCGGGAAAGTCAGCCCCAGCACTGCAGCACATTTTGCAGCACACAGCCTGTTCAAGGCAACGGAGAGATACGCTAGAGGGCTCATTCTTTTTGGTTTGGAACGCTTCATCTGACATTATTACTAAAAATCTTAAAACGTATACAATTTTTTTTCATAAATCCTGCCTCAATCCTGCCTCATGCTCCTTTAATGCAATTTCAAAAATAAAAAAAAAAGAAAAGTTATCTAAGATTTTGTCAAAAGAGTATAAGCAAACTAAACCATTTTAAACTTGGTTGTGCTTTTAATTCTTAATAACAGAAAAACGTCCCACCTAGGCTTGGCAACCACACACAATGAGTAATACTGTCCCGTATACAAGCAAAAACGACAACCGAACAATATTATTGATTCATATTAACGTATTAGAAAAGCGTAGTAGAATGCATGTGGAGTTTTACTTTCCTCTGCTTCACGGGGAGTTCACCTCTTGACTCATTGGTTTGGAATGAGGCTTCACTGAAACCCTTCCTTAACTTTTAAAACCTGTGGAAACCTGCCATCAGGAAAGAGAAAAAAAAGTCTCTCATTGAAAGTGTTATGAGATGATGTCCACCCTGCCCCCCCCTCCCCATCTCTGCTGAAATGCTTCCCTTCGGGACCCAAACAGCAGCAGCAGTGTGTCTGATCCATCTCCGAGCGCTCGCCTGCGCTCGTCTGCTTTGTTAATGTGTGAAAATGGCATCTGTGTGTCCGTTTCTTTTTTGTCGGGCTGTGTGTGCACAGCGTTTGCCATTTCCTCGAGAACTGAAGAGGCATTCTCTGGGAGCGTTGAGAAACCCACAGGGGCTTTGAGATGGCATGACGAGGTCCTTGTTTGACTTGGAGGGCCCGACTGTTTTTTCTGTCCAACCTGTGGCGAATTGGCAACGCTTGCTGAAATGAAGACGCCCGACCGCTGGTAGAGGAACCAAGCGAACTGTAGGGCATGAATGGGAAGCAGGGCTGGCAGAACGAGACAGACACACAGACAGACAGGGAACCCTCACAAATCAGGGGCCTGCATTATCTACGTAAATAGACCTGAGCAACAACTGTAATGACTGCCTTTGTTTGTGTTTGTGCGTGTGAATGTGTTTCTATGGAGTGAGCAAATGTGCATAATGGAGCTCTGTGTGTGTGAGAGAGTGTCATTGAAGGTGCCGCCGGCCGTTTGTACAGTAAGGCCACAACACGGTTTATCCAGCTAAAACTGGACATCTGGCCAGACAAGCGCCAGCAAGGAGGTTTCACACACACACAAAACAGCTGTTAATTATTTAGACTCACGATTGAACCGGGAAATGTTCGCAGAGGTCCAAGCTGAGGAAGCGCTCCAGCTGTGGATTCTGTGACATATCTGTGGTAAAAATGAATGAAGGCGCCAACAAACACCATGGATACAGCTCACAACACTCTTCCCAAACACACGCCACCAGTAGAGCCACAAGCTCGCCTACAACACAGGAACCAACACTGCACTTATGTTTCTATTATTTTTCTTCTTGGTTTTCCTGACGTACGGAGGAAAATCACTGTGGGAAATGAAATCATTTTGCGTAATTCTGCTTACAAGTTTGTGTGCCCTTCTGAAATGCTTATTTATTGACCATTTCAGAGGGGGTTGGCGGGGATTCCCCATCCTAACCATCCTACATGACCCAACGCATGAGTAGAAATACATTCATTGCAAACAAACAAACAAAACATACTCCACTAAACAAGTTCTTGAAAGCTTTTTTTTTCTTCCATATTTGGCCAGGAAGAAAAATGTTGTTTGTGTCTTTTTCATCAAAGTTCTGCTCTTGTTTTACAGCCAGGCCCCCATTTACTTAATATATTCTAGCGTATGTTGTTGCAGAAGCGTATTTAAAACCAATTTGTATGATTTTTAAACCATCAAACATGAAAATAGTTTGCTGTTTTGTCTGTCAGCTTGTTTAGGCATAAATACATATTAATGACATATTGTGTCCTTATTATCGATTTGGTCTTGAAATTATTTTTACAATATATTTTGAAAATAATGTGGTCTCAGATCAAAAGGGGTCACTTTAAGGAGGTAATGAGTCACTTCAGTTACTCCAGCATCCATTTAAATGATAAACTAATTAGTGGCGTGATTATGAAATAATTTTCCACTGTGATGTTTAATTCATAAGAAACAGAGCCGATATGTTGGGTTAACCAGTAATGACTGAGTAGCCTAGGGTCCCCACAATCATGAGGGTGGTTTCCTTTCTCAGGGGTCCAGGGTAGTTTGATGAGGCCTTTAAACATGGTCCATGTTACTACCACCAGTTATGTACGGCGGCCAAGACCCACCATTGCTGAAAATAAAAGTAACGCTGCAAACAGAAACAAACGCCGCTGCAAATAAAATAAACGCTGCAAACAAAAAGAAACGCCGCTGCAAATAAAATAAACGCTGCAAATATAAAGAAACCCCGCTGCAAATAAAATAAACTGCGAAGCAAATAAAATAAAAAAACAACGCAAATAAAAAAGCCACAACGGAAGTGAATTACCGGGGACTATTTTTGCCGATGCACCGGTGTTGCACATTAAAAATTACACATTGCGACGTTGAACACTAACCTTTTCACTTATTTTCTTGTTCGTTGTTCTCCTTATTCCTCGCTCTTCTTATTTCTTCCTTTTCACTTACGTCCTCTTGGTCTTCTTCTTCTCCTCTCATGTAAAAAACACCAGTGCATCAGCAAAAATAATCCCCGGTAATTCACTTCCGTTGTGGCTTTTTTATTTGCGTCGTTTTTTTTTAAAATTTGCAGTGTTTTTTTTATTTGCAGAGGCATTTGTTTTTATTTGCAGTGTTTATTTTATTTGCAAAGCATTTAATTTATTTGCAGCTGCGTTTCTTTTTATTTGCAGCGTTTCTTTAATTTTCAGCAATGGCGGGTCTCGGCCACCGTAATTATGGCCCCGTAAGCATTTTAGGGAGCTGATTGGAAACCTGTCCCTGCCTTGGATTAGGAACTAGGGCAGCCCCAAAAAACCACAAGGAAGGGAATGGAGGAAACTTGGTGTTGACTGGACAAGCTACAGGCAAGAGAGTAGAGTCTTCAGTCGTCTTGTTGCTCCTTTTGAATCTGAGTCATCCCTTCTTATTGGGATGTAAGGACATTTCACGTGCAACGCAGATCTCCAGCTGGCTCTTTCAATGGTGATCGCACTGTTCAAGTTGGATTTTCCTCTCTTTTTTTCCTCTTCTTCTATTTATTTGTGGCTGGCAAACAGCAATTACGGTGCACTAGCCCCACCAAGTGCTAGGGAGGGGTAGTTTACTTAGTCAGTGGATCCTACCGTGTCATCACTGTAGCTAGAGACGCAATAGCTGACAAAAATGATCTTTTTCAAGTTGCTGTTTAAGGTGGTTTTACAGTTAAAGGGACTCAATCCTGCTCTTGTAGTTCAGTGTCACTTCCTTGACCTGCTTTGCTCCTACCGGGATCTTAGTTGCTCTGGCTAACGCGCTAGCATTAAAAAAAATAAACTGTGATGGGTCATTTTTTTCCAAAAATTTTAAATGAAGGTGCATCCTCACGATAACTGAGTGTACATAAAACCAGATGTGGGTTTACCATCATCTATGGAGGCCATGACCCGAAGGAACTTTTGAGTTATTTCTTTGTTTCCTGTATTTTTATTATGCATTTGCCGATTTTATTTATTTGCAGACGGTCGTTTATTTTTATTAACTGACTACTATTATATATTTTCGCAGGAAAAATATCACTGCTAAAAAAGATGATAGAAGATATTTATTCGGAGAATTTCAGTTTTGAATACGAGGATAGTGACAAAGTAAAACAGTTAAAAGAGAAGTGCTGACTTTTTCGGCTCACTTGCGTAAATATCCGCGCCGATTTTTTAAAATAAATACACTTAATTGTACTGGAAAAATCTCTAAATCACAAAGAAACACTCTCGGATGTAATAAGAAAGATTTTGCTTTTAATTAAATTTCCTATAAAAAAGCGAAATATATCTTTATCTTTGTAAAATGATATTAAAAGTATCTTACATAATTTGAAAACCAAGAGAAATTTCAAGAAAAGATCCTGAAGAAATATATTTTAAATAATTAGAGTGTAAACAAAGTGCATATTTCCTTTAAAATTAACTAAACTGATATTGGATTAGATAACAATAGTAAAAAAAAAAGAATTAGAAAAAACAATTTTCACACCGTTTTTGTTATTTTGAGCGTGCGGCAGAAAAAAATTGGTCAAATCCGGCCCGCCAAGCAAAATGAGTTTGACACCCCTGGTTTAGTCAATGCTTCAGGTGGTTTCCAATGTAACCAAAGCAAATACAAACCACTCATGGCATGAACCAGTTGAACCTCTTTGTGTTGTGTTCTAGGAACATTGTTCAAGTTTGTTTTTCCTCTCTTTTTTCCCATCTTTGTCACATCGTCTTCTTCTATTTATTTATGGTTGGCAAACAGCAATCACGGTGCTCTACCCCCACCAAGTGCTAGGGAGGGGTAGTGTGCTAAGTCGCTGGATCCTACCGGGTCATCACTGTAGCTAGAAAGAAAGGTTACAGTTCCCGCTTCTGGCTGGTAAACTGGACCTCTGCTAGTGGAAAACTGCTCATGAAAACCAAGGAAAATCTGATGATTTTCCATGTCTGGACAAGTCATGAAACTAAATAATATATTTACGGGCACAATAATGGAATGTCGTCTTTGGTGAAACACTGGAGGTTTTTCTGCCACTGTGCACGAATTCTGCACGTAAAGGTATAGAGAAACGAGCAAGAGAGGGAATGAAAACATCATGTTAAAACACACTTCTGTTTATTTTCATAAAAGATGTGAAAGGGCGTGGCACATTCTCTAAAATAACTTTCTGAATGTGTGCATGAACCCTGGTAGTTTCCATTTTTACCTTCTCAGGATCAGGGCTAATTAGGCATGACTCATGAAGAAAGTGGGGAATCATTAACAAGTGATTTACTAATATAGAATCTGCTTGCCAGTTACTTTCATTAAGGGTTATTATACTTACCTGAACTGGGAGCGAAAGGAAGTACTCATGAATGGACCGTGGGGTCATTCATCATGCGAGCCTCATACGTTTATGCATGTTATACTGATCCATGTTCTTGTTCCACAGGAAGAAAAGCATCGGAGCAGAATCCCTGACTTCTTGTATTACAGACTGATTAAATCTTGAATTCATTTTTTCCTAATGCACCCCTCTTGACATTAATAAATCATATGGACTTCCACATCTACATGTGTGTGTGTGTGTGTCTGTGTTTTATTTGTTTAGGACCCAAAAACCAACTGAGCGTTTTCCAAGAGGTGGGATTCCTGCCAGTGTTCCTTCACCCGCCAGGCTTTATTGTTCCTCGGGCTGTTTCTGCGCAGCAGGAGGATGCAGTCTGTCACACACACGCACACACACACACACACACACACACACACACACCATTCATGTGGGAAAGAATGAGTCCAGTCTGGATTAGGCTATTCCCCCGATGTAACACTAGACAAGGCATCCAATATCTTCAGCCTTCTCCGTCCAAACAGTGACTTGGCACGGAGTGAGTGGAGGTCTGGAAAATCCCAGAGCTGCTGTAGAGTTTTTTTGGTGTGGCCTACTCTTTTATTACAACAACTCTATAAATGCTTACAGACCCTAAACTTGGCCCTTCCTGGAAGGAGCTTTCAAGAGAACGCCGCTGCACGCTCTAGGGCGGACATATATAATCACCACGGCGAGAACACAAATAGTTCCCGTGTAACAATATAGTACAAAATAAACACAGAGTGTGTCGTGTGTCTGTGCGTCCACCTCTCTCCCGGCGAGAGTGCAGGCACAGAGGCAGCTGGACGTCCTTCGTCTCGCTGTCCACGCAAACACTCACGTGGCGTGAGAGGAGGGAGGACGGAGGAATGCATACGAGAACACAGAGGTCCAGGTGGAAAACTGTTGGAAGTGTTTACAAAAGTCCTCAAACTCCATTTTTCCTGTTCCTGGGACTGATGAGACTGTGATTGAGGTCGTGAGAGCACTTTTACGCCCTCCCCCCAGACGTCTAACTCATCCTTTGACCAGCCTTCAAGGTTCAGAGGAAGGAAAGAAAAGAGGAGTTAAAAAAAAGCCCAGGAATTTAATTTCCCCCTCCCTCTTTCCTTTTTTTTTCCCTCTCCCTTTACCTCTTCCATCTGGAAAATCATTACCTGGCAGTGGACTGGAGGCAGCCGAAGCCTGTTAGATACTGTCTGACTTTTCCCTTCCCATCTTGTGAGCCTTTTATCTTTCAGCACCTCTGCTTCCCTGGATTCACTCTCACTTCAGCAATGTCATGTCTTTACATGCCTTTTTCTGGTCATCCCCGCTCTTCTGTAAAGGTTTTTCTGGGATGATCTTGTTGGCGGGGCTGTGAACGTCAGTTTTATTCCTCCTGCTTCCTCACTTGTTCCTACATTTATCGAGTACTTGCCGGCCTCTTAAGAGGGTTTAGGACCACCTGAAGTCCAAATAAGGCTCTGCTTAAAGTATTTGTTTAAATAAAGGAATGATTGATTACTTGTCAGAAAGAAAACAGTTTAAAGTAATCTATTCATGCTCATTTTTAGTCATTTAATTTAAAATGTTGCTACCTCTGGGGTAGATTTGTACGACGGAGTATTAGGGCCAAACTAAGACAAAAAAAATTGGAAATTACGAGAATAAAGTCATAATATAATGAGAATAAAGTCGTAAAATTACGAGAATAAAGTCGTAATGTTGCGAGAATAAAGTCGTAATATTATGAGAATATAATTTATGATAACTCTAACAGGAAGAGCTTCTTCTCCCTGTGTTAAAATGAGGAATATTGAGCATCTTGTAAGTTATATTTATATATTTATAATATATTACGACTTTATTCTCGTAATATTATGACTTTATTCTCGTAATTTTACGACTTTATTCTCATTACATTATGACTTTATTCTCGTAATATTATGACTTTATTCTCGTAATTTTACGACTTTATTCTCGTAATATTATGACTTTATTCTCGTAATTTTACGACTTTATTCTCATTACATTATGACTTTATTCTCGTAATTTCCTTTTTTTGTTTTTTTGTTTGGCCCTAATACTCCGTCGTAGATTTGCCCTCACTGTGACTTCAGAAGTCCGTCATTTTGTCAGAAAAAGCATACTCAGCAACTCTGCTGCCTGTACCCACGGTGCAGTTTACTCACCACCTGCGTTCAGACTCCAACTCCTCGCCATAGAGCAGCAGCAACTTTCAGCTTCAGCGTTTCTGCAAAATCCAGCATCATACCACGCCGCGATTGACCAACCTTTCCGTCACAAGCCAATATGCATATTGGAAACAAAGGCTAACGATCTGCCAGGGTGGTTATTATGCTCGCTGTGTGGTTGACATTTCTGTTTCCGTAGACAAACGCTGCCTGGAGAAGGAGCAAGGAGTTATCACAGTAACGCTGCTATGAGAAGTCAGAAAACACAGAAAAGCACAATGTGGCCTCTTAACTAGACCGACTGAAACTCATGTCAGCAAAGCTCAAATTAGCAACACCAAAAGTATTTTCGGGGTCTACTAAAATGTTCCGTCCCGCTGCTAACCCACAGTTTAATATACTGTACAATATCTGGTTGTTCATTTTATGTAAAGTTAAAACCACGGCTGATTCAGAGCTGTTTATGGCGTTAACGGTTCTGGATCTGCTGTTAGTTCGCCGAGCATCATTTCAAACTGTGAAGCACCAACCAGCGAGAAGATTAATAATCATAACGTGAAATTACTGCTCAATGTCTTACTCTGTTCGTATGTCGCTCATGGTTTAATTTCATGGACCTTAAGTGTAACAACAGTTTGTTGTGTCTCCCTGTGCTCCTCGGCATGGAAATCAGCTTCCAGATGATTAACTCAGCCCACAAAGAAATACTAAATACAAACATAAATGCTGCAGCTTCACTTTTCAGGACAGAAACAAGATATTTTCTCATCCAAATGAAGTGAGCATGAGGTGTGACAGCTTAATGAGTGAAGTGGAAACAGCGAGCACATATCTCTAATGGATCTTAGCAAATAATAAAGATGAATGAAAACATGAACATGGGAATGGGTGGCTTTAAACACTTAAGCAACTTTATTTATTTTCTTTTTCTCTGTTAAAAGGGCTTGAGTGGATTCATTACTCATCATAATAACTCATCTCCTTCTTTTCCAGCCAACGTGGCTCTTGCAGCCCCCTCTGCTTTTATTTGATTTGGCCCGAGTGCTGCGCCGTGAAAGCGATCCTCCCTAGTAAATCCGTTCATGGTTGACCATTTTGATTCCCCTAACCAGAGCAAAGTAAAGCAGAGCAGCCACATCTGGCAAACAGTTCTCACATCTGGTTTGTGTATCAGCTCCTTTGCACGGCCATCCACCACAGAGGCTCAGAGACACAAGATGAGATGCAGACACTCCAGGGAAGAGATGATTGAGTATGTTGAACGAATTTGTGTTCAGAGGTCAGATAATCTGAAAGAGGAAATGTCCCTCGGTGACTGAAGCTGCTGCATGCTCCAATTACTTTTGATATTTGTTTATTCATTAATATTTTGTAATTACTTTCTCTATTGTAGCAGTATCTCTAAAGGGAGCTAGAAGTTAGAACATGCAAGCTGTTCTTCATGATATAACTTATGATTGTATTCCCTTATAATTAGATTTCTTAAAAAAAAAAAAAAAACTTTTGTTAGCAGACAGACCTACAGACACTGTTTTCAGTGTATTTTTGAGCTAGAGATTCACTGTGACAGATGAAATGGATCAGAACTGGGTCTGAGCTTTAGGCCGCTTGAACAGGCAGATGTAGTGAAATGCTGCCCTCTGGTGGCAAGACTGGGTTTTGCACACAATTTTAATGCATGTTTTCTCTCGCTTTTCCCCCTTTTTTAATGAAATACCGTGATACTGCCAGAAATGCGTTTTTTGTCTTGCTTTGGTACCCTTACACCTCGGTAAGAACCTATATTTAAGTGTAAATATTCACAATTGAAGATCTTTTTTTACTAATAATAACCCCATAAGGTGTTTCCCCAACAGTGCAGTTCATTTTGTGTCAGCAGTTTCGTCTAAACAGGATAGTAGCAAGAATCCTGTTTTCATTTTGATTTTTCCCGGGGTCCGTTTCACAAAGCAGGTTAAACTCTGAGTCTAATCCTGAACTCTTAGTTGAGTTTTCGGTTCCAGAACAGCGGTTTAGAGTTAATTATAACTCTAAGTAGTTTCACCTGGAGTTAAGTGTGTACACCACAACTATAAAAATCCAGCATCAATGGAGCCCTGATACTACGAGTCACCATGGCAACGGGAAAGAGGAGGGCTGTTTATTTCACCCCAATTGAAATAGAGATTTTAATGCGCGCATACGGCGAATTTGAACAAGTTTTCCGAAGAAAGAGTAACACTGCAGCAGCTGCAAAGGAGAGAGAGGTGGCGTGGGAGAACATTGCTGCTCAGGTCAATGCGTAAGTTTAAATGTAGTCCTTTGCAGTCACAATAATATTACAGGGGAAAACTGCTTGAATTGTAGCCTATTAATTTATTTCATTTAGGTGCACTCACGTGGGGGAAAAGCGCACGTGGCAGCAGGTTAGGATGAAGTATAAAAACATTGTTCAAACAGGTAAGACTTCGACATAATCTCATAGGGGGGTACCTCATGTTGATCATGTTTTACATTGTAAACAGAGGTGGGTAGAGTAGCCAAAAATTGTACTCAAGTAAAAGTACTGTTACTTCAGAATAATATGACTCAAGTAGAAGTAAAAAGTATTCATCCAAATAATTACTTGAGTAAAAGTACTTGGTGAAAAAACTCAAGTACTGAGTAACTGTTGAGTAACGTCTGATTTATTTTTTTAACACAACCACTCACAGACAAAAGTACAAAATGATAATCTTCAGGCAAATTAAATCAATAAAATTAATAAAAAATAGCTTAAATTAAAATAATCTTAAAGTAAATTCAAGTACTTTAATAAATAATAAAATAACAGAATAAAAAAATAAATTAAGCACAAGTAGCATAAAATGTCAAGCCTTTGTACTTTTCTTTTTTAACCAGGCTCCGCAGGCAGAACTAGAACAAGCCCATGAACTCATAGAAACTCTGTGTGTGTGTGTGTGTGTTTGAGTCTGTAAATGTGACAAAACATGCAAAAACAAACATTTTTCCCAAAGAATCCCCCAGTGATGTCATGAGATTGACGCGTACGTCGATAAAAGGGATAAAAGAAAAGTAACAGCTCAATGTAGCCTAATGTAGTAGAGTAAGAGTAACAGTTTCTTCTTCACAAATCTACTCAAGTAAAAGTAAAAAGTATAGTGATTCAAAACTACTCCTAAAAGTACAACATTTCCCAAAACTTACTCAAGTAAATGTAACTCGTTACTACCCACCTCTGATTGTAAAGTAAATATTAAGTGGCTGTCTGACTGTGCAGTTGTTTTATCCCCAACATAATGCTGTTTTCACACACATAAATGTCTTATCTATATCATGTTCTGTTAAATAATGAAGCCTATTTAAACTAACACAGACTTCTACTCAGCCAACAGAAAGAAGGCAGAGGCCCGTAAAGCGGGTGGAGGCCCCGGCCCTGCACCGCCACCTCTACCGGAGGCAGAGGAGCTGGCCCTAAGGCCAGTGGCTGAGGGAATCCCTGGAGGGAGCTCATCCTCTGAGGCCACCCCCAGAGACACAAGTGCCTTCATAAAATGTAACATGCCTAGGCCTATATACTGTATCTTATTTTGAGCCTCTTCACACAAATATTTATTTCCCTTTCATGTCTTTTTTTTTTTTCTTTTGTCCCAACAGATTGTGATGGTGCTATCTGCCTGGTGGAGCTCCCTCAAGCCACAACAGACCTTGTAACTGTAAGTAGGTAATACTCCAAAGATTTTGCTGAATGGTAGTTTAAAGTATACTGAAACATGTCACTCATCTAGGATGAAGAGAATGAGGAAACGATGTCTGCTGCCTTTACAGAGGTGAATCCAGAAAGGCCTATAGAGGTAACATCGTTATATTTTAATGATAGTTCTCTTCCATTCACATTTCTTAACATTCTGGTGGAATATAGAGTGACATTTAGTCTACACTGAACACATTTTCATCCTTTTTAACAGAGCATGGCTGGGCAGCAGCAGGAGCGTCCCTCAACGTCCACTGCACAGATTGACACAGTGAGATAGATGTTCAATAAACACCAGAGGTTCATTCTGTGGAATTCATGTGCTACTGTATCATTTAATTTCCTCCTTATGTATTCCCAGTTACCAGTAAAAGAAGTTTACGAGAGTCTCCTGATTAAAAAAACAGATAAAGAAATGATATACTTGGACCGCCAGATTAAGAAGGCAGATCTGGAAATTCAAATACTGGAGCACAAGTTGGAGGTGGGTGCATGGTCACATGTTAACTGTTGGAATGTTAACTATTGGAAAGATTAAAACAAACTATCTTTTGTATTTGTAGGAAATAAAGAAGACCAAGTAAAATGTGCATTATTTGACTCCTGTGGTGGTGATGATGATGGTGACTTGATCTCGGAAGTGATTTTGGGGTCTTCAATCTGTAGGGCCGGGTGTTCTCCTCTAATAGTGGCAATATTATGAAGAACAACACATGCCACAATGTCACAGGCCCTCTCAGGGGTCACCCTGAGGTGACGTAGGCACTGGAAACGGGCTTTGCAGGCCTATAGTACACTCCACCCGGGCTCTCGTCCTGCAGTGAGCCCGGTTGAAGTTCTGTTGGGGGTAGAGGTGGGTGCAATTCATCGATGTGTCGATGCGTCACGTGACGATTTGGAATCGATTAATTAAATTTTTTTTTTTTAAGTTATCCTATCCAGATTCCAGACTGAATAAGCTGCTGAATCATTTCATTTTCAAGAATGCACATTTCTTATTGTTCACTTGAAATATGGCAGATATGTTTACAGTAAATAAAGTTGATGGAAGTACAAATCTTGTTTAGTTGAATTAATGAACTCATTAAATCCAGGGCTTGACCGTTTTCAGTGATTTCCCCCAATAGAGGGCGCTCTCATGCAAGTGCAGCTTTCCCTGGTCAAAGTTAAGTAAGTCAAAGAGCAAATGTTTACATAGTCATAAAATAAATTATTTTGTGTCTTTGAAAAATACATGTCAAATGTTCAAAAAACCTTGTTATTTACTTAATGAGTGTTGTTAGAGGAACTGAGTTAATTGATTGGCTATTTATTTACAAATGTAGCCACAGATGAAGACAAAATCAATCTTGTATGGAAAAAAGCATTTAAAAATCACAATCGAAGAATCGTGGCACCAATAATCTAAATCAAATCGTGAGGTACCCTTGTTTGCACACCCCTAGTTGGGGGTCAGGGTCAGGGGTCAGCAGCCTAGGTTGGCATGGGTAACCCCTGTCCCCAGCAGAAAGCCATCAAACTCTCCTGTAATGTATAGTGGATAAATTAAATGAAAGGAAGGAGACAAGTGAATTATATTGTGCAAATCTTTAGGCTGCTTACCATCCTGCAGTCTGTTGCTCAGGTTACTCACGATATATCCGTGAGTCATGAACAGACCCAGGCCACTTGGCCTCCACATGTGATATGATGTATCCAGCATCACATATGATCTTGACTGTGCAGAGAGTGACAGGTGTTAGTTGAACTATGATGCAGTCTTAACATTTTGAAACGGTAGTCAATCTACATGTACCTGCACATTTATGCTGTGAATAGACTTCCTATTCACATAATCGGCTTCATTATGTGAGGGAGCTGTGATTGGGATGTGTGTGCCATCTATGCAGCCAATCACACTGGGAAATCCTAAAAGAAATTAAAATGACTAATTCCAGTCTGAGGTTGCAGCACAATGTCATTAACAGAATATAAAATGAATTTAACAGATCTCTACATCATTCACCTGCAATCCTGTGGAACTGGAATGGCTTGGACAGGTTTATGTCCAGGGAAAACCACAAAGATAAGTAACAGCCGTTTCAGGGCGAGGCACACTTTTCTGACCGCCCTGCATACCGCTGCCTTGCTCAAGAGCTCTGCATCTCCGACATTGTACAAAAAACTTCCATTGGCAAAGAAACGCAGTGCAACACAATATCTGCTGGGATGTGAGAGCATGACTGCGACTGATTGTTACAAATGTGAGGACGGATTAGGTTGTGGATGTAGTTGATGGACTGTGATGTGAAACGCTACCGCTCAAGAAGAAAATAGTCTGGAAATGAGAGAACATTGATACGCGGTCTGATAACCATCTCCCGACGAATATTTAATTCTCTGTGCATTAATGCTGCACCTTCATCAATTGGGTCTTCATCAAAAGGACATGCCATGTTCGTGACAATGGACTTTTAATATATATATAGGCTACTGACTGTTTTTAATGACAGACGGCAGAACTTCGCCAAAACTCACCTGCTGACTGAATGAGGAAATCAAGTGTGCGTGTGGCTCTGAAAGAGACACAGAAACTCGAGGTTCATTGAGAAAAACCTGGTCCCGACCAGGTTAGATTCAGAGATTCTGTTACTATGGTAACTGACCCAGAGCTTAAGTTACTTCTCTTTGTGAAACAGGCTAGAGTTACCTCTCTTTCTCTGGTTTGAGTTACCTCCCTTTGTGAAACGGAAAACTCAGTTTCCCTCATATCAGGGTTAACAGACTCAGAGTTTTCACTAAACCTGCTTTGTGAAACGGACCCCAGTCCTTTTCATTAAAAAAAATCATTTGTTGTCTTCTTGTCTCTGTTTTCCAGGTTGCACCCACATCCATGATGAACAAGATGAATCAGGTGTAGAAACCTGACAGGTGGGTGGAAGTGTGGGCAGCAAAGACTTAATAACCAGCAACATGACTCACCAAACATCTGATTTTTGCCAGGAATTATTTTTGGAAACACTTTTGCACTTTTTTATTCCATTCTTTTAATTTCAAGAATGTTTTTTTTTATTATAACTTTTATTATTAACTTTTTACTGAAAATCAGTGAACAGGTTGTATCTCACATCTGTACTCGGCTTCATGGACTGATTCGAAATTCAGTTGATGCCGTTTAGCATCACGACTCAGTTAATAGTGACTGAAGATGTGCTTTGTAACAGGTCAACATCATCTTGCAGCCTGAGGGGTATTCCAGGAAGCGGGTTTTGTGAAAACTCTGAGTTTGTTAAGCCTGAGATGAGGGAAACCCGGAGTTTTCAGTTCCAGAAAGTGATTTAACTCAAACTCTGAGTCAGTTACTACGGCAACTGACCCTGTGAACCTAACCTGCTCGCTAGCAGGTTTGCTTCAATAAAGCCTGAGTTTCTGTCTCCTCCCTCAGTGACGTCAATTCAGCCAATGGGCCTTTACGCAATACACATCCGTTTTCTGCACCACAGACAGCAAGCGGCAGAGAAAAAGCGTATCTGACAAATGCAATTTAACTCATTCTGTTCACTTTATTCACTATGTCAGTGCAACAATATCACAGGGACATCCGAGTTTAACTTCAGTTAACAGTTAAAGTTCAAATGCAAAAAAGGAGAGGGAGGGAAGAGAGAAAGAGAGAGTAAAAAAAAGTCAAATATTTCCCTTAAACAGATTTATAAGAGGGTAGGGTGATTTGATATCTTACCTTAAGATGAACTTGCATAATTAATCCATCAGTGGCTACAGCCTCGTTAATATCTTCTGCTGCTGGGGCAACATTGGACCATCACTTGCCTTCTTTCTTTTTTTTTTTTTAATTGTGCGGTTGTCTGCTTCCTTTTCATTTTTTGTAAGTTAGTAACACTGCAGAGCTAAAAACAAGATTGATAGCGACCACTGTCGTCAGGGTCGCTGGGACATCACATTTCAAGATATGAGGGGGATACAAGTGTTGGGAAAGATAATACCTAGTGAAATCATCATGTTGTTCTGATATGCAATTGTAGTTATTTTATATGTATTACGTAATAGAATAAATCAATACAAATAGACACAGGGTAATTTCATAAATGTATAAAAAAAATTAAAAAAAAACATTTACATTTTCCCCTGAAGCCGAGGTGTGCGGCTGCCCCTGATCTAAATGACAATACAATTTCATTCAATACCATTCCACCACTGTTTTCATCCGTAACATTATAAGACAGTGTGCTTAAAGGTATAGTCTGTGATTGTATTCAAAAACATTTATTATTATTATTATACTGGGTGAAATGGTCCTTCCATCCTGAGAGTAGCCAGTGAATAATGTGTTCAGAAAAAGGAAAGAAAAAAATCGACCTCTCTGACAGCTTTAATCCTGTAAAAACTCTGACCAATCTGTTTTTTGCGCACCGAGTGGCACGGATTGGTCAGAGGACCAGAGGATTGGCAGGGGGGAAAGAACCAATCAGATGCCTTCATTTTAAGTCCCGCCCACGCCCCCCTCTGTCCCATGCGCGCACCAGCCCCCCAGTCTCGCGCTCAGCAGGTATGCCGATTTTTTCCAGTGTCCAGCCGCGGTACTGCAACAAAAAATCCCATGGGGCCCAGAAAGCTTTTTTCCCATAGACCGCAATAGTAAAAGAGAAGCCTCTAAAACTGTTCACAGGACACCTCCAGCTGTAATCACCGGCAATTACTAATCTTTGTATTCTATATTTTTAAGTCATGGACTTTATATCCGTCAAAAATGTTTTATAACGGCCAGAAAAGTCAAAGAAAAGTCTCTTTCTGGGCGTGACATCACGGCCGTGTCGGTGCCATTGATGTTGCCCCAGGGCATGATGGGAGGTGACTCAACTGCGCATGCTCTATGGGCCCCATAACGCGGAAGTAAACCCGGAAGTCAGGAACTCATTTCGGCTTATGCGCTAGGTGAGCAACTTACATTGAAATGAATGGGCGGCCATTTTCTGTATTCTATCCAGTAATATAATAGATCGATGGCACGCACTCTGCTTCCAGCCCCCGTGTCCACTTCCCACGGGTCCTCCTCGGCTCAGAGTGTCCCAGTGTAACCTCCCCCGCTCCTCCAGACCGACTGGCAACCGCGGCCTGACATCGGAGGGCCCCCGCGCTCCAGGCTTCACCGCCGGCTCGCGGTCGGGTGGTCACGTCGACCACCCGCCGCTACTGCGGGTCTGCCATGGACCCCCAGTATGGGGGTCCGTATGGGGGTCCCCAGTAGCGGAGCACCAGTGCGCCGTTGGCTGCGGTGCCCTGCCCTGCCCTGCCCCCCCCACCCCCCCCCCCCCCAAAACCGGCCTCGCTTACAGGTGAATGAGACATGGATAGTTTTGTTGAAAATGTGCTTTCCAAAATGTCCTGGAAAACTGGACTCCTGCAAATGCACGTTCCCCAAAGTTTGTGGGGGCGTGGCTTTGGACGGAGCGCTGACGGGAGGGGGAGGAGGGGGTGGGACTTAAGAGGAGGTGCTACTTTCAAATCTTGCTAGCTCTCCAAAATCAAGGACTATACCTTTAAATGTTAAAATGAATACTGCATTCAAACTTACACATTGACTGCAGCAACTTTCTCCCACGCCAATTGTCTCTCCTTTGCTGCTGCAGCTGTTTTTTTTTCCCAAAATATGCTCTCATACTCGCCATACGTAACGCACGTATTAACACTTCTAACTCCAGTGCCGTGAAGTATGTGGATCTTCAGATGCAAACTAATGTTTCAAAGGGATTTTGTAAATTGAAATGTTAAATAAAGTAAAAAAAAAAAAAGAAAAAATATGTGGATCTTTTGTTGTCGCCGGTTGCAATGGTGTTGTCACCTCCTTCCAAAACTAACCAGGTACATCATAAATGAATTAATAACATTAGGTCACATAATCCGAATACTTTCATTACATGCAAAAATAATTAAAAAAACAAAATCACACACACTGAACTTTAGAAAATGTTTCAGACTTTATTTTTGTAAGAACTGCCAACACATTAAGACATTTTTTTTCTAATGTTTACATAAAGTTCACTCAAATATTCAACCATTCTCACCACTTTATGAACCCAATTATGTAATGTATGTTTTAGTTCTGCATGACACACATTCAGAGGCACATTAATGCACCCGTGGCCTGCTCAGACGGACAATCGGAACCTTTGTTTCGGGTCGTCTGCGCTGAAGCTCCTGTCGCATTCAAGTGAAAACATTTCAAATTTGGCATCAAAGGAAAAAAAATTAAATAATACAATTTTAGACAGCACAACAAAGGAATATATTTTTTCGTCAGTCATCCGAGACGGTGCCCTGCGTCTCTTCTCCTGTGTCTCCTGTGCAGCATTTATGAAAAACATTCATGTTTTTCTTACTTCGAAAGTGACGACTCAACTGAGTTGAAGCATCTTTGGTTGATACGTTTGTGATGAGTGTTGTATTTTCAGTAATTTTATTACTGAATTTGAATTTTTGAATTTATTACAGTATTTGAATCACTGGCTTTAAAAAAAAAAGGAAAAAAAAAAAAAAGTAGTGAGTAAAACTGAAAGGGCTTTAAATTTGAGTCGGCTGCTGCTGCCCAGTGGCCAGTTGTTGGTCATTCTTAACAAATAAAAATACAGCCATAGTGTGTTCAAATGTTAAATGTTTTGACCAGTTTTACTGGAAGCATTGCTTTCTTTAGCCGTGGCTCCTGTTTGAATGCCGTACAGTGATGAAGGACACTTCAGGGTAGTGGATTCTCAACCTGCTTCTCGTTTTGTTAAATAAATTCATTTTAAGTGATCAGTGATTTACAGGCTTCACTTTCTGCTTTCTGGACTTACTTAACCAGCGCAACCTTGAAACAAATTAAAGAGGCTATAATTTTTAAGAATATTGAACATCATATATACTGTCAAGCGGGGCCTCTGAACGGAAACAAAGTCACAAACTAAATTAACTCCATCATCTTTTCCAGCGTGAAAATTAGATAAATAAGAAAGATTTCTATACTCAAAGCCACAGATGCTTCATCTGTGTTTTTAAGACCTATGTGGTAAATGTACAAAATACTATCATCTAAGATGATCTCTGTACGTCACTGGCGGTAAACAGGAAGTATCCCATCATGAAAAATGGCACTAATGTACAGCACCAATTTTGAAACTCGTTCAAAATCTGAGAGAAGGAAACACATGATGAAGAGAGAAAAGCAGCGCTTAGCGCATCAGGGAAAACAATGGTCCAATATATTTATAAAATGTGTAGGCTACATGTTTTTCAAACCTGTTTAAAGAAAAAAAAAAGTATCTCAAATCATAAGAACATAGACTAAAACGATTCAATCTGCAGATCTTTACGTCTGTTTTCAAATGAGATAAAATATAAATGACTGTTTCTTCTAAAGCCACTTTTTTCTTTTCTAATGTGTTTACTAAAAAGATATTCAAATAAAATCATGCCCAAATCTGTGGGATTGTTAGGGTACTATGTTAATTCCAAGGAGCCCGTGTGTGATCACTGATTGGTTGGATCTTCTTCTACGCCGTCCTCTTGCAGACGTGGATGAAGTAGCACGGCACCTGGCTCTGACCCGGCACGTAGGTCTGGAAATCTCCGAAGACGTTGTGCTGCATTTTGCCGTCAAAGGCCTCCTTGAGCAGCGCGCTGAAGCTCTCCAAGCGGTGAGGGTAGTAGGACAGGCGGAATTTACTGCAGAAAACCAAAGAGAAACACAAACATGTCACGAGTCCTCCGTCCCGGAAGGATGAAAAACTACCAGGGATGAAGAAGTCTGAGTGAAATGTGCCTTTTCTTTCCGTTTTTTGACATTTTTCTGAGCAACTCCCGACTGGAAATGACAATAATTATTCTTAATTGCTTGCAAAATAAATAGAATATTTACAATAATGTAAAAATGTAGTTTATGTGGCCTTTTGGTCAACAGCCTGGCCGGCCAAAAACATTCACTTAAAGAAATTCCGTGTCATGAAATGAGCGCAGCATCCTTCCCATTCGCAGCCATCCCCACCGGTACGAAATGTACCGAACCAATCGTGATAAAATAGTCGCTTTTTTTCATGACTCATGCAGCAGCATCCAAGAGCCACTAATCAGCAGAACCAAGACGCCTGCAGAGTTGTTAATAGCTGTGCAAAAACTGCAAAACAGTCATTCATATGTGTTTCTTCTCCACTGCACCGTTTCACACGCCAGATGTTTAGACTTGTCTGGTTGTTGGTTTCGTCAGTTGTGTCTCCATCTATTATCTTCCAAAGGCAGTTTCTTCTGCACGTGTTCATACTGACTCTGGAAAGTCAAATCCAGAGGAACCTGACTGATTCTTTACATTAAAGAGGGGAACAATCCCGATGACTGGACCGTCTAACATGAGAGGATGTTTCATGCAGGTCTAATGGCGTCCAGTCAAACTCTACAACTGAGGAGGACGACAGCTGCCTGCTGCGCTTCCGCTTCATAAAAATGAGACCCTGCGTTCTCATATGAGGACATTACATTTCTGCTGTTCTGCGCCATGATACTTCATTTGTACGAACATTGACCCATTGTCCTCATCCGGGACCCCCACCTGCACCATCTAGTGGTCTCATAATGAAATTACACTCATTTGGGAAAAAACAAGATGGCTGGGATCTCAATGAAAGTCTTCTATGGCAGCTCCCGACAGAAATATGGACAAGGTAAAAATCCTAACCTAATTTTATGATTGAAACTAGTATATTTATGCAGAATAACGTCTGCAGCTTCACATGGCATGCTTTTTTGATATATTTGAGTAATATTAGCAAGCTACAACGTCTGTAAACATGAAGTACTCATTTGAGGACATCAGGTCTATCTTCACTGCAAACACGTAAATTCTTCCAAGAACATTTGTCTTTATTTCTTGCCCAAATGTCCAATTTCTAGTCAAAATAAGTCTCATTACACTTAAAATACTTGTTTTTAGATTTCCATTTGTTTAAAGCACATTTTCACTAGAAATAAGTAGAATAATCTGCCAGTGGAGCAAGTTTTTATTACCTTGTAATAGGAAATAAATAATTGAAAATGATATATAAATATAAATGATATAGAGATATAACCTAATACCCATGTTTTTACTCTGTAGCACTTTATTTCATTCAAAATGCTGAGTATATTGCAAATAAAATGTATCATATTTTTATTATTAGAACCTGACCAGGATGTGCACGGACGCAGGGCAGGACCAAGAAAGGGAAATAGAGTTGTGGTGGTTTTTGAGATAACTACTTATTGTAGAAAGCAAAAATTTCATTTTTAGGCTATTTGGGTCCTCCTGATCCCAAATAGCAAGGAAAAAATGTATATGCAAAAATAAACCCATTGTCCTCATGTGAGGCCATTGGATTTGACATAGTTCAACATCACATAGAAAGCAAAAATTTAATTTCAACAAAGATTAGGTCCTACTGATCCCAAATAGTAAGGAGACATAAAAAATGCACATCAAACAAAAGCCCGGGTCTCAGGAGGTTAATCGGTTCTTGTTTAGTGGGTGAATCTGAGCATCTGAATGCGTGAAGCGTCGTACCTGACTTCAGGGAGGTTCTGCTGGGTGGCCATCGGTACGTGGATGGTGTAGTCCAGAGTGATCATGTGTGGTTTATTGTTGACCCACAGCACCGAGGTGGAGATGTCCTGAGTCAGGTCGCTCTGCAACAAATAAAACACATTTATTGGTCTCTGTCAGATCTCCGGATGTGCCGTCACTTTCGCAGTTATAAAAAACTTTCAGCATTTTTAACCGGTGATAAGAGTGTCGGACACTTCTGGTTTGAAAAGAAGAAAAAAAAAAGGACAAGAACGTTGCGATTACAAGTGTACGAATATTAAAACCCGTACAGACTTGACTGGCTGAGGATTTATCAACTCAAGCTTTAGTAATTACTGCTAACGGAGGGTGGAATAAGCATGTAGGACCTAATCTGGCCAGGCATCCTAATTCTTTGCCTTTTTGATCCAAGAGTTATTCAGGAGTAAGAAGTTCCACAAAGTGAAATGTGTAAGTCTGGCCGGGATAAGTAGAAGCTCGTTTCAGGACATTTTCAAGCATTCTTTTGGGAAAACTGCTCAGTTATGTAAAACAGATTTTAATAAGAAGTGACTGGATGAATCAACAAAGCTGATCTGCAGCTGCGGCGACACATGACTGTTTACTGAATACTTCCAGCTACAGAGCTCCTACTTTGGCCGGATTAAAGAACTGTTGGAAACTAATCTAAAGCAGTTAGAATTCAGCACAGATGGTATTTATGTGTTTTCAGCAGGCTCCATATTATTGTCAAATGCAGCCCTGCATCTATCTATCCAAAAACACGCACGCCGCTGTCCCGGGGAAGCAGCAAGCGGAGCTACGTAGTTAAAATCTGTCCCCACTTCATCAGGCCATAAAGTTGTTAATGTCGTTGATAAAGTTGATGACGACATTAACGACTTACATTAATAACTTTAGGACGTCTGTCGTCGTAAAGGGCGAGCCATTCACGAGGCAATGAGCTATTAGATCTGGGCTAAGTCCCGCCTTCCCACTGCAGATTGACAGGCGGCTAATTTGACATGCATGTGAGAATTGCAACGAAAACTGAAAACGCGAATCTGCGAGAGGCGGTTCGGAAACTGAGATGGTTTTTAAACTGATGGAGAGAAAAGAAAAGCACAAGCAAGAAAAACTCTCAGTTGGAGATTTGGATTTCTCGGTTACAAATTCTGGGTTTTGGTTCTCAGATTGTGGGTTTTTGATTCACAATCCATTTGGCACTGAATTAACACCATAACCTAAATTTAATCTTGTATTTATCTGATCCTGACTTATCTGAACCGAAAGCGGAAGAATGAAAAACAAAAGCAAAACTGCACATATAAGTCCTGTCAGATAAAAGTCATTGTCATATATATTCTTCATCCTTGAATGGTTTGAGGCAACAAAGTCAGAATCCTGGTGGTTCTGCTGCACGACTACCGACGACAACCTGCCAGGCTGCGCACGCAGATGAAAGTTGTAAAGATGAAAAAAAGATGAAAGAAGTAATTTTAATGTCACATTAATACGCACAAACAGGAAAGCTTTTTGTGTTTCAGTCAGCGGGGTGAGGATATGGAACAAGTTTTCAATGGAATTAAAGCAATGTCCAAATATTAAACAGTTTAAAATAAAATACAAAGATATTATTTTTCAGAGGTACAGGGATGAGCAAAATGTTTGGGTGCAATAATACAGTGTTTATTTTTTATTTATTTATTTGTATCCTTATTTTCTTACACTGGTCAGTAGCTTGTGTTGTTACAATGTTTTTTTTGTTTGTTTGTTTTTTTCCTTTTGTCCTATATGCAGTATGTGTCCCTATGTATACATGTATGTAGGTACTAGTGTCTGTGTGTGTGTGTGTGTGTGTGTGTGTGTGTGTGTGTGTGTGTGTGTGTGTGTGTGTGTGTGTGTGTGTGATTATTGTGTATAGGCAATATTATGTTTGCATAATGTTATGTTTGCACACATTGCATATATTAGCTAGTCATATTTAAGGAGAGGAGGTGAGAGTTTATAAGTTTTACTTCTTCTCACTCCCTTTCAAATATGTACTCTGTTATGTCTCATGTTAAGACGATTGTCTTATTTCTTTTTTTTTTTTTTTAAATATGATTCATATTCGAAATAAACACTACAACCAACCAACCAAAGCTGCTCGGCTGCTCCTCCTGGGGACGGGAATTACAACATTCATAAACAACACGGTCTGCACTTCCACGAAGCGGTGACGGAGCAGGTTGTGTTCAGCTGGCTGATGCTGTTCCTCCTCCTCAGTGTCTGAATAAACTAACGGGAGTCAATACGGAACCTGTCCTTGCATAACACCGCCTCTGTCAAACATTAGGGCTATTGGACGAGAAAAACACTTCAGGGTGAAGTGGGGGGAAAATGCTAAAGTCCACTGGTGTAGGCCGAAGAGTGTCACACACACACACACACACACACACACACACACACACACACACACACACACACACACACACACACACACACACACACACACACACACACACACACACACACACACACACACACACACACACACACACACACACACACACACACACACACACACACACACACACACACACACACACACACACACACACACACACACACACACACACACACACACAAATGTAATTTCTAGATCAGGATCAGGTAAAATCTAAAGAGAAACAATAACATATTTTGCAAAACAACTGTGTTGTCGCTGTAACAGTTACAACAACAACCTGTTTCACAAAGGAGGTTCAACAAACTCCAAGTTAAAAAACTAACTCGGAGTCTACAAACTATAAGTTAAGAAACTTTTCGGTTTCAGGAAAGGTGTTCAAAGTGGATTCATACAACTCTATACTATACAACATATTAGTGCAATCATATAATGAATACGAGCACATATTCAGACAAAAGTGCAACAAGGCTGCTGCATTAAAGGAGAGAGAGTTGGTGTTGGAGAGAATAGTGAGTGAATGTGTATGTATCTAAATCTTAGGAGTTAGTGTTGGCCCTGACCCCTAACCTGATTTATAATATTTAACCACTGTTTCAATGACGAATGGAGTATATTCTTCTCAATATTCACCGTCATGGGGGCATAATCCTGGTGGCGAAAATACAATGTAAAGAATCTTGAAACGGTTGAACATGATGTAGGTTAAAACATCATGTGACCGGCGGTTCATTAAAACATTCGGATAAATGAAAAAAAAAAAAAAAATCTAAATATAAAATCATTCAAGCTAGGAAATACGAGTTCATCCAGTCACACGGGGAAATGCTGAAGGGAAATTTCTACTCACTCAAGTCTGAACAGGAAACTAATTATCTTGAGCAATTGATGTCATCAACTTTTAAATCATGTTAATTTTACTTGATGACTTTATGGTTGTTGGAAGAAGAATAAAAGCGGAACGTTTATACAGTATGTGTGTGAGCTGACAGGGTTGACGGGAAAGGGGGGGGGTTACCTCCTTTCTCTCAGTTCTGCATCCTTCACTTTCTAACGTAAACGTTCAGTATCTGCAGCGTTACTCATGACACTGACATTTGCAACTAAATATCTGCTTATATAATACATAACCACGTATTGTGTGAAGTATGAACATACGTGATATTTGAACTGTCTATTGTTAACTGACACCAAAGTTTTGGATCATTTTTTCATCTTGATGTTACTGCTATAAGAAAAGCAAGTTAAAAAAGAAAGGTGCAACACATTCAACAATAAATGGCTTATCTTATTTATCTGATTTAAAGTGGCACCAAACAGTTTTTCTAAATGTTGAACTGTTTCTTTCAATTTCATTTGAAGCAATATTTCTTTTTTTTTTTTTAGGAAACACTATCTGACTTTCAGTCTCCTGACCCCGTTATCTGCAAAAACAAACACACAACAAAACTTACTTTGTACTTTGTTATGTTTTTTGATTGATTGCCATATGTTTATTGATTGTTTTTATTGTCCTTTTGTACGGCGAACTAGAATGTCCTGAAAGGCGCCTATAAATAAAATGTATTATTATTATTAAAACAACACCCAAACCATCCTTTTAACTTTGGCCTGTTTGTGCGAGGTAATTTGGACTTTTCCCTTCCTTTTCATGATTATTCATTAAACTGCAGTTTCTTTCGATTTGTACAAAAGGAGGAAGAAAAAAAGAAAATCCTTGTGTGTTTTGGTTACAAGTCAAAAGATAAAAGGTCAAAAGATATGTAGCAGGATGCGTGTATGCGTGTAGATCAATTTTTGCAGCAAACCTGGCTTCTTTCACTACCTTGTAGTAAATGTTTTTGCCTTGCGGTGCCCGTCCCGTCTCCAGGATGTAGTCGTAGTTGCGGTGGTCGATGATCATGATGCCGCCCGGTCGGACCATGCTGGCGATGTTGCGCAGGGCCAACTTTTGGTCACTCTGGTCCCCTACGAGGAGCAGCAGGTTTGTGTAAAGTCAGCACGAGGAGTTCTGATCAACCATGACACGGCTCCGTATCAGGCTTGAAGATGCAACACTGTTATCGTCATTATTATCATCTTCATTGTAGGAAACACTCCATTCCAATTTGGGATATTCAGAATATATATTTGATCAACAAAATACAGTTGGAGATCAATCACATCTGTCTAATCAACCATTTAACACACACACTTTTACAATTCCTGAGTTGATGACATGACGTTAGATTTGACGTTATTCTCATTTAAAAACACCCACCTTTGAAATGTAATGAATCACAAATTTTGTTTCAGATACGAACATTAGCCTTGTTTGTGATAGAAATTACTCGATTTAACTGAATTATGTCTCGAGATTAAGGTTTTGCAGGGTCTGCAATGCACCGCAGGCCGTATTTGAACTTTAATGCCTGCTTTCTTGTAAGGGCTTCCCGTGGTGTATCAGCGCGCTGCTGCGTGGCTGCTCAGAGATTAACCACGCACCTTCACCATTAATGTTGATTTCAGGGCGTAATCTACGCGGAAAGACTTTAAATCGTACCCTTAAAGTCTGGTAAGTGAGCGAAGGAGTTGCCGAGGCAGATGACGGCATCGAAGCCGGCTCCTGGTTTCTGAATGTCTTCTGATAACGAGAGCCAGTTTGCTTCTTCAATCACTGATGAAGAGAAAGAGAAATATGGTTACAGAGGGTGTGCTCACCATCCACAACTAAAAGAATCAGTGTACACCACTGAAAAACCATTCAAAAATGTAAATCTAACTATTCAATATGCCTGGGGAGAATGTCATACCCCACTGGTCGAAAGCTGGCTCTCTTCTTCTGTCCCATCGGGCCTTCAGTGCATACTTGAGCATTTTGTCACTGGCATCGGCACTGACCATGTTGAAGCCCTCCTCCACCAACATGATGGAGTCAACTCTGCAAAACAAAAATCATTTTGCTCCGTGAAAACACAAAACAGCTCAGTAAACTCAGTAAACCTGGAAAAACCAGGCCTGAGGCCGGACTGCAGTCTGAGCTGAAGTTTTGCTTGGACTTCTGAACGCGGATAAAGGCAGTCGGGGAGTTTGTGATACATATTTTGCAAAAGCTTAAACTATAAAAGACTGAAAACAACCCTGGACCTGAAAAAGGTAGGTATGCCAGTGCCTGCGATCATTAACAACCACGCAAACACACATGACCGGAGTCTGAAATGTTAGTATTAGGGCTGGGGATCGATTCAAATATCAAGAATCGATTCGATTCCGATTCTTAAGACTCAGAATCGACTATCAAGATTTGATTCGATTCGATTCCGATATTGATTTGGGTTAGTGTTATTAAAACTGTTTTTTGAGCTGTTGCATGAATTATATGACTGTAGCAAATGCAAAATATTACTACTAGTATTATATTGAGATTCAACAGCAAGTATTGCAGCTAATGATGCTGTAAGGACCAATCAACTCCCAGAATGATGATAGAACTGCTTTCAGAAACATCATGGGTCAGAATTACCAAACAGATCCAGGGCAGCAAACGGACGGATGAAATCGGTTTTATTTTTTCCCACATTCCGTTTTTATTTGTTCCATTTTCGGTCTATTTTGGTTTTTAATTTTTGAGCATTTGGTTTTTAGCATTTTTTGCAAATGTAACCCCAAGACAGTATATAAAGTAATGAAATATAGACAATTTATGCAATTATAACCTAACACTTTAATGTTTTCATACCTTTAAACATATTTAAAGGCAAAAACATGGCACCAGTTATTCTCGTGTCCAACAAAACATTCCTTTTTTGGAGATAAACAAAAAATAACCAAAAGTTGTAATGTAATGATGAAAAAAAAGAAAACATAAATAAATAAAAGAAAAAAAAAGAAACCCCCCCCCCCAAAAAAAAAATTAAAAAAAAAAAAAAATCGATCTTTGGACATATGAATCGATTTTTAGGAATTAATATGAGAATCTATTTAGAATTGGGAAATCGATTTTTTCAACACAGGCCTAGTTAGTATACGTGTGTATTGTGAAGTAAATCTTGGGAAAAGGAACTGTTTAAATCATCCCTGGGGATTGATCTGCACATCACACCCTGAGGCTTCCTGGATAAGCTGCCATAACTGTGATGACAGAACTGCTGGAGTCCCAAAAATAGCAGCGACATTAGTAACCTCATTCCACGATGAGCGTGCCTGCGTCTCCCAAGATGGTTGTGCAGCTGAGACACACCGCTACTACAGAATGGGGTCAGACACGGTGCGCTGGAATGCTCCGAAGTCCACGTGGACGTTCGCTGTGAGACAAGGAGCTTTATGTTTACATCTGAGATGTGCTTTCAGGCACCCATGACCCATTAAACTAACTAGGACATTTATCTACACTGTAATTGATCTTAAAGCCCCTTGGGGTTCATTGAGGGGAACATCAGGCAATGTTTGAGTCTGACATTCAGCCTGTGGCCTTGACGCTGTCCCCTTGCACTGATAGACTATCAGCTCAGATAAGCAGGCTGCAGGGAACCAGTCAAAACTCCCACCGACGACCGCACACCTGCATCAGGCAGACAGGGAGCACAGAGTTCTGACCTTGCTGTAAAAACGGGAATATTTACACCCCTACCTTGCTGTGCAAAAGTCTTAGGCACTTCTGCTCTTTTTTTTCTATCGACATTTCCATATCTATTCCCCAGCGTCTTTAAGGTACAAACAAACAAAACAGAAAACTATCCACCTTTATTTATGTCTTTTTTTTTTTTTTTAAAGTTGATACAATTTACTAAGGTCTAAATAAAATGTCTGACGTGTCACAAATGTACAACAGCTTCCTTTTTACTGACGGGTTTAAATGTATATTTGAAATATATTTGTTCAAGAAAAGCTTTATTTGTGTAATCATTTCTTTACTACGTCACCCGTAAAATCTTAATAGAAAGACTACTTTTTCACTGCGAAAATCCGGTTAAAAGACTTAAAAAGGAGTAAATCTGTATTTGTTTTGAGGGAGATCACTCTGAATACTGCTTCTTACTATAGAATCACTTTATTCTGAACGCTGTGTGGTTTTATTTTGTGTGCACATGATAGAGAGGTCAACTGTGGAACAGTTTGTCTAAGGCTGATGTTGATTATTGAAAGATGACCAATATTGAGCTAACTGAAAGGTCCACCTTTGGGTTAATGGACTGACAGATAAATATGGATAGTTGATTAAAGTTGAACAAGACAACAAGAGCGGTGGCTCAGCTCTGCGTCTGCTACATGAAATCATGTGCAACACGGTTTCAGCTTCAAATCCGAACCGAGGCCGAAGAGGCTCAGCTGCAACTCTGCACTTTCATTCATTATTCTCCAGCCTAATCCGGATTTTGTCCAGAGTTTAAAGGGTCAGCAAGCTGAAATTCCACTCAAGTTTGACTAACTCTTGAGTTCCAAAGGATAATCTTTCTGATTAACTTTGAAACACCACAAAGGCATAACAGGTTTCATTATAAGTCACTTGAGCAGGGCCAAAAGAAAGGTTTTCTTTGCCATCAGCTCCATCAGGAACAAAGAAGAGAGTCTGCATGAGATATACACTTGTACACCTGTAAAATCCATTCAGACACCTGGAAGATGATGATGAGAGCTATTTTGATTTTTTTTTTTGATTTTGAGTTTTTTTATTTCGGTCCATTTGGATACAACATAAAAAAAAAGGTCCAATATATTAAATGGCACCGAAAAGGTATACGCTGAAGCCAAGGCTTATTATGCCTACCCTTTTATGAACCTCGACTCAGGAGGTTTTATTCAAAACAAAACTAATAATTTGGGTTCAAACATTGAAAAAGAATGGATATATTGGATAAGTAACAGAGGTATCTAGACAAGAAGCAAAGACAAAAAAAAACAAAGATGAAAACAAAACAAAAAACTTACTATAAATTGCAAGGAGTGATTTTTGATCAGCAAGTTTCACATCTCTTTTAAATGTGTTTATTTTCACTGTCCTCCATATTTAAAAGAACTCATGATTCTATATAACTGTCCATACTCACTCAGGCATTTGAATTTTCCTTTTTTCTTTGTTCCTAGAATTTTAAAAGAGGTTGGGAAAAGATCATTTTATTTTAGAGCTCCATCAGATTGGAATAATCTTCCTCTCTTTTTGCGTTCCATTACCTCTTTTCATTGTTTTAAATTGGCATTATATTCTCATTTTAAAACAAATTGCCTAAGTTTTTAATTTATTTATGTATTTTTTGTGCCCTTTTTTCTATTTATCTATTTGTATTTATTTTATTTATTTTTTCTTTTCTCTCTGTTATGTTATATTTATCTCATTATTTCGGTTATTTAATTAGTCTACTTTGTAACTAGACTTATGTGGGTAGGGGTTGTGTGTGGGAGGGGGTGAGCAAGAAGTCTGTGTTTGTTTTATGTCTTGTATGTCTGAACTGTAATGTGATATATTGTAATGTTGTATGTTTTATGGGACCCCCTTGAAAATGAGATGTTACATCTCAAAGGGCTATCCTTTAATAAATTCTAAATCTCCTCCAATAGGCCTGCACAACCTGCTAGTACAGGAATTACACATCTGGGCCAGATGATCTGGCTGAATAAATCCACTCACGTATAAGCATGACATCTATTTAATTAATCTTTCATTGAGTAAAAAGCACGTTTAATTGCATCATTTTAGATGCTGATGTAACTTGGGACACACATTGCTGCGGTGCTCATCCTGACGTTGCACAAGGTTGATTTATGGTTCCGCGTTACACCGACGCAGAGCCTACGGCGTAGCTACGTGCGTCGATTTAACGCAGACCCATAATTCATGCTTTTTTTACCCGGTTCCGCAGGCTGTGTCCAGCACCGTCCGCACCCCGTGCTGCTTCAGCAGGGACACCACCCAGCTCTTGTACTCCTTCGTCCTGCTCTGGATGTCTCCGATGTACAGCTCCCACACTTTGGCCGCCTTGCCGTCGGCGTACTGGTCGGGCAGCCCCTCGGAGGGCACGCCGAGCGAGCGGGTCCTGAACACGCTGTCGACCGACATGCTGCTGGATAATAAATAACGTGCCGAAGAACCGCGGGGCTTTAAAATAGTGTGTGATGAGGATGAATTATTATCTTTCCTGACAGGTGGCCTCGCCTCACACCTTCCCGGATCGGGGATGTTATTATTTATACTAGAGACGCAGGAGGAGAAACTTTCAGCCAATGGCGCGCCGGCTCGGAGGGACGCCTACTCTCTGATTGGCTGAAATCAGAAGGGAACGCCCACTTTACTGGTGACGTCAGACGGAAGCGAGTGTCTGGCTTTTGAAGTTTTGCCATCCTAAATTTTGTCTTGCAGGTTCATCGTCACGTTTTATGATATCGCAGCCAACATTGTATCCAAATGAAATATATCAGCTCACGTATGCTTTGTTTTATTGACAGGAATACGTTTAGGTTAAGATCTGCTTCTGAATAGGGAAGGTTTTGCACAAATATGAAGTCAATGTTACCTGACAGGATGTAATCAGGAAAAGGATACCCCCTCAAATATTTCATCATGCCTATTTCATCATATACCGTCTTTTTGTAATATACAAAATACAAACTGTAAATCACTGTATTTTTCTCAGTTTTATATTTATGAATATCACAATATATGAGAAAGTGAGGGCGTATTATCTGTAGATAGGATCTCAGGTCTTGATTTCACTATTCAAAATGCACCTTAGCCTTTTTATATTTTTATATTATTTATATTTCTTATCTGTTCGCACTGTCTTGCACTGGAGAGATGATGCTGCTTTTAATCTCACTGTACCCATGTAAACAACACCTAAACCATCCTTTTAACTTTGACCTGTTTTTGCCAGGTAATTTGGACTTTTGCCTTCCTTTTCATGAATATTCATTAAACTGCAGTTTCTTTCGATTTGTACAAAAGGAGGAAGAAAAAAAGAAATTCCTTGTGTGTTTCGGTTACAAGTCAAAAGATAAAGGTCAAAAGATATGTAGCAGGATGCGTATATCGTATTAGGATCATTTTTGCAGCAAACCTGGTGCTTTAAATCTCACCTTACCCATGTATAATGACAATAAAAGTATTGTATTCTATTCTATTCTTGAAAATAATTATGGGATGAATAGTTCTCCATTTGATAGACTCAGGTTGTCAGCCCTGGAACCACTTTTTTTTGTCTCTTCTGTAAAAAAAAAAAAAGAAAAAAAGTGAACTCCTCCTGCTGCCATTGGCTCATCACGTTCATAAGACATTTACAGGCCAAGGTGAGGCTGTGTCAGCTACAGCCGGTCCCAGCCAGGCTGGGTCCGTACTCCCCTGTCTAATCGACTCCTAACTACTGCTCCCCTGCATGTCCTCTCTAAGTCGTACATGCAAATGCTCTTTTTCAAAACAGCACGAGCAAAGGTCGCACTTCAGACTGCAACAAGCTGCCTTTCCAGGTTTAACTTGAAACCCAACCTGGTTGCTATGTGTGTGTGTACAGTATGTCTGCGTGAGACATAGTAAAGGGGTTGAGCAGGATCCGGTTTTGGTAAGCACCCTAAAGCCTCTAGCTGACAAGTCTTTAGAAAGTATCAATGAATAATGACACAGTATACTTTTAGTAATTTGGCAACCATTATCCTTTCTACTTTGGATGTAATACTGTCATTATTCATGATTTAGTGTTGAGCATAAACTTCAGTTGCGTGATATATGACTTTATCTTTAACTCAAACCATGTCCTTAATATTTGTAGCAAATCTTTCCTCCTTGTGAAGGATTTTATGTAATCTTTACCCACATATTTCCTGAAACACACAGACTTCATTTAATATTCATATAATTTCTGCTATGAAATATCATATTCTTACCATTCTTACCGTTATTTTCTTTTGTTGAAGAGAAGTGGAAATGTGGTCAGGCACGGCACTGGAGGATGGTCAAAGGTTTTTGACCATCCTCCATTTTTAGGTCACTGGGAATTTATATGGGACTTTCTAATAATTACGGATGTAGTTTTTATAGGTGTTAATTTGTTATTTGGTATATAAAACCTGCTCTTAAGAGTATTTGCCATGCAGGGGAAATTTGCGCACTAGACAAATCTCAAAACAGTCAAGTTTTTATCACTTTTTCCTTTGTTCTGATGTAACTTCTTGCATTGTAAACCTCACTGCTTAATCATGGTAAAAATGGTAAATGGTGCATACTAATAATGAACCGAGGTAACGTTAAAAAGACACTTCGTAACACTTTATAGCATGTTTCTGTTTCACTCTGTTTCTCACACACGCTCAGGTTGTTTTTCTATTTACATATCTTCCCCCTACATAAAGTATTATTTTATTTATTTATTTCTCTAAACACCGGCACCAGTAATTGCATAAGAGGTAAAGTGGGTTCAATGTTTTGGCCTGGGACACTTTGACAGGTACAGAGCAGAGGATCATCCCTCTACCCACTGACCCATGGCCACCTTTCAGCTAAAAAAAGAAAATATGTGAAAGCAAAGCTGTTAAGAAGACACCTTGCTTTCCAAGAATGCATGTTGAAACTGACAAACAAGAAAAATGATCTCATCCCTTCAAACCTCTGTCGTCAGCAGTCTGATCAACAGTTTAAAATGAAATAATTGAAATAAACTAACTAGTTGGACTGAAAAGAACAGTTGTCGACAAGTTATCTGTATCAAACTAATAAAACAATAGTTGTAAATGTGATGGACAATTTAGCCTCCGCCACTTCATTCAACCAAAAATGCTGGGAGTTGCAAAAAATTTAGCCACGGCCGTTAGGGAGAGTGGGGTAAGTTGTCACACTTTTTACTCTAAGTTGAATTTCTTACCAAGTATGAGCCCAACAGATTTCCTTTCAACATGTGATGGTAGCCTAGAATGTTAGGTAGGAATGGAACTACTTTGTTCTCTCACAGCTTATTCTTATGAAAATATATGAACTGTCAAATACATCATGCACACTTTTTACCCCGACCCTGGGGTAAGTTGTCACATACTATGGGGTAAGTTGTCCCAATGTTATTTCAATGGGATTTTTTTTTTTAAATGGAGACCAACCAAAAAAAATAAAAACCACACTGTGCAAAGCTGTGACAGCTCATACTACATCAAAACATGTCTTTCTAGTTCAGTGTTCTTCAACCCTGGTCCTGGGAACCCACTGTCCTGTATGCTTTAGATCAGGGGTGTCGGACTCCAGTCCTCGAGGGCCGGTGTCTCTGCAGGTTTTAGATGTTTCCCTGCTTCATTGCACCATGATACAAGTGACTGTGTCATCAACAGAACTATCCAGACTTTGATGACAAGCTGGTGAAGATGATTAATTAGAATCAGGTGTGTTAAAGCAGTGAAACATCTAAAACATGCAGGACACCGGCCCTTCTAGGATTCAGTTTGACACCCGTGCTTTAGATGTTTCCCTCTACCAACACACCTGATTCAAATAATCAGCTGGTCATCAAGCTCCGTAGAAGCCTGATAACGACCTGTTCATTTAAATCAGGTGTGTTGGTAGAGGGAAACATCTAAAGCATACAGGACAGTGGGTTCCCAGGACCAGGGTTGAAGAACACTGAACTAGTTCACTACTATTCAACTGACCCAATTTCTATGTAAGTTGGTAAGTTGTCACAATGTTATCCTATTCAGAACAAGAGGAACAATGGAGACCAATATAAAATTAAGTTTTATTTTATTGAAATGTAATAATAATAATAATAATAATAATAATAATAATAATAATAATAATAATAATGACAACTTACCCACACTGGACATTTTTGCTAGCAACAAAGCTAACTAGCATTTAGCAACTAGCTAGCTAGCTAAAACGAATGTAACATATAGCTTTCCATTGGTACTTTTTACTGGTAATACTTGATTTTAAATAAACCCATTGGACAAAAGACGTGAAGAAAAACACTGAGGAAAAAAATAGTTCGAAATTTACATGAAAAACACAAAAAGTTCTCTTACCTCAACGTCGAGTGTCTCTCACCAAAGTACAGCATGTGGGTCTTGTCAGCGCGCAAGTCTAACAATATCATTACCAACGTTTTGTGGCAGCGCCCTATAGTGGATGGGATATAATGAATGTGACAACTTACCCACGAGACAACTTACCCCACAGACTGGTTGTCTTGTCTGCCCCAAAGAGATGAACATCGACCTTTACAATGTTTTGTCTACCAGAATCATCATTGATCATCATTCACCTAGTTGGAAAAAACATATTCAAGAGCGTTTAATAGGTTTTTCCACAAAGTAAAAACTTTGGCTCTGGTTTTACAAAGTGTGGGGGAACATCTCAAATACTGCAGCACAACATACATGTAAGGGCAATTATTATTACAATGGAAAAAACCTTCAGAAATTACTTCATGTATTTTTATAAGACAGCATACTTTGACAAAAAGAATCCATCCATCCATCCAGTTTTTAAACTGTGGGGGGTAGTTGGAGTAGTCTTACAGTGCTTTTTCGCTAGGACCTAATCGGCTCGACTCGACTCGGTTTGGTGCTTTTCCATTGGGGGTCTACCCCTGCCGAGTAGATATCCATCCATCCATCCATCCATCCATCCATCCATCCATCCATTTTCTATACCCGCTTTATCCCTTGCAGGGTCACGGGGGTCTGCTGAAGCCTATCCCATCTAATTATAGGCGAGAGACAGGGGTACACCCTGGACAGGTCGCCAGTGCAGAGTAGATACTTTTCTGTAACTACTCTGGAGTCAGGCTGTATCTGATGTCATACTTTCAAAATTGGGCTTAAAACTTTCTCCTTTGACTAAGCTTGAACCAGCCCAATATTCATACTGTTACAGTAGGACCTCCCATGGTGCACTGGCCTCTTTTGTCACTGTTTTCTCTTGCTTTTAGAAAGGGGGAGGATGCCCCAGGTTTTATTGCTTGGTGACCCCCCTTATCCCGTGCCTGGTACAGAATTTCTCCTTTCAGAGAAAAGTCAGAGTAAACTCACAATAAGCTCAGCACATACACACATTCAGTTAATCAGCACATGCAGTTTACATATTCAGTGTGGTTTTTAATTATTTTATTCAACATTAGCTAGTAGCATTAGCTCTATCTAGACAATGGCTAACATGACAACTAATATTTTCACGTCACTAGTCACATGAAGCACACATATAACGATAGGAGACAGGTTGAAATGAACGAAGCTTCCCTTTAAAGCAGCACAACGTAACTTTCAGCTTTTGTTGAGTTTGGCGTCTCCTTTGGACAAAAGCGGTAGTGCTTTACCAGTAGTGTGGCAGGGTTCCTACCATGCTCCTCAAAGTTACATAGTGCCAGTGAAGGCGATACAGACCCCTCAGACCATGACAGAGGTGTCATTAAACCTGTTGGAAGTTGATGTACCATCACAATGACTCTGGAAATATTATATTAAGGTGGAAAAGTTACGTAGTGTCGCTTTAAGGAAATAAGTTTAAATGAATGAAAAAAAATTAATTAAATAAATAACCAAAAAGTAAATCTTATATCAAATTAAGTCATTGTACATTCATAAAAAATAAATTAGAATAATAACCAAAAAGGAAAATTTAAAGGCATCAAAATAAGGAAATTTAAAGATATCAAATATATGCCTTTTGAAAACAGAGGCCAACAAAAACACAATCAGTTTTTCTCTCTGTAAACAAATCAAACACACCCTTTTGGTCCATTGTCCTTCTCCTGGACTCACCCTGGTGCATTTTGGGAAGTTTGTGTGCATCATTTTGAGTGTTACAAAGCTGCACACACACACACACACACACACACACACACACACACACACACACACACACACACACACACACACATTCACACTCACACAGAGCTTTAAAACCTATTTTCCTTTTCCCTGAAGCAGAACAAACCTTCCTGTTTAAGGCACATCTTGCATAGAACAATCAGTAAAATGAACAATGTAACAATGTGCTGTTGTGATTCAGGTGCCTGGACAAATCCGCAAATCCGTTGTCATTAGCAGGTCATTTTTCAGACTGAGCAAACACGGTTTGAGTGGTGCACCATCATCCAACCCCATGACTACCTTCTGAATGAAGGTGAAAGTGTTGACAAGCTTCTTTGGGTAGTCCAGATGCAAAGCATAAACCAGTCCAAACAGTAACACATATGCATCGACCACCGCAAGAATACCAACAGGAGTGTCACTGATGTCTGGTTCCTCTGATTCCTCCCTCTGGAAATGCAAATGACAGTTCAAATATGATTAGCTTGAATGAATCAGACAACTGCATTTTTTTAAAAGGTGAGTATTTCTTGTTGAGTCATCATTACTCAGCAAGAACATGAATAGTTATTTCACAATAGAGTCATAATTCAAAAGTACACTGGTAAGTATTTCTCAACAGGAAAATACTACAAAGTTAAGTAACCTCCTCCACTACTCCTCTCCCCCACCAATTAAGGTAAAGTGGCTCAACTAGAAAATTTGCTCTCAGAAATTTTGAGAAATCCCTGGGACCGCTGTCAGGGGTACCATTTTAACCTGTGTGTGTCTGAGATACTGAGAGAGACAGAGAAAGAGAGGAGTGTGTATGTGATGGTGAGAGAAAGAAAGAGGTGAGTGTGTATGTGAAGACTTACGTTCTAAGTCTTGAAAAACTGTGTGTCCTCTTCCCGCAGGTATACTGAGAGAGCACGAAGGGCTACAGTGGGTTTCATGTTGATATCATGCACTTCCTGGGTGGATAAACAAAAAATACATGAGAAAAAACAGGGGCAGCAGTGGTATAGTAAATGCTGACAAACCTGGGAGCCAGCTGTACCATGTGGAGGAAATTTAGACAAAGTCCATTTTAGCTTTTTTTCAACTCACCTCAATTTCATAATACCGTAGGATGCCTCGCAGTGCTTCTGCCACCCTTCCAGTACAAGCCGCCTTCTGCCTGTAAAGTCCTATGAGCTGGGGAATGTGTTGATCTAGTTCAGCATAAAACTGGTTCCTTAAATTTACATTGTTGATCCTGTGGAATTCGGCACAGACCTAGAGCGTACGTGTGAAGTTTAGTTTCACATTGGTGCATTTCTGTGTGGGAGGATTGGAAGGTCTTGGGTTTCTGGTAGCGAGAAATTATTTAAGTGTGTCTGTTTATTTTATTTTTCTTCTCTATTTCTCTTTTCCTCTCCTACTAATCTTCACACACAGATACAGACTCTTATCTCGGTCATAAATTCCCGAGCCATTCTGAGCTACCGACACACACCCACCCGTCCTTGTTCATTTTACGTACTTTGCGGCTAATGTTGGTTGCCGGGGCCTGTGTTCGGATTCCATCCTTCAACTATTATTCTGTAGAATAATTCATCTTGAAACTGATTTTGCTGTAGTTATTATTTTTCTGATTACATCAGGTGGTGCCCCGTTTGGATGAAGCATTTTGATAATTAAATTTGATAAATAATCTACTTTACTAATTATTAATAATTGTCGAAGGACAATTATTAATAATGCTCTTGATAACTGAAACAGCATCTGCTGTGTGGCACAACAATTACAATGAACTGGACTGAACCCGAATATAGATACTAAGAACTAAAATGTACTTAACTGGACTGCAATTAACTTATTTAATTTCTGTGTAACGTGCTTTGAGATGACTTTGTTGTGAATTTGAGTTATACAAAATAAAGTGAACTGAAATGAACTGAAAAATCAGAAGAACAAAACACATGAAGATAAATGTGACATTTTTACCAGCTTACAGCGGTACGACCCACACTGTACAAAGTCATTTTTCATCTGTTTTAAATTATACAAAACAGCTCTTAATTAAAATAAAAAACTGGACTATTTAAAGGTTTAGTCCTGACCAAATCGGGGTTCTTAGAGAAATGTTATTTGGAGGCCCCCCGCCCCACACCCCCACACCCCCACACCCTCACATCTCTCCCCATCCCAAATGTATCATAGATACAAAATGACCGTATAACATGCCATTTAACTTGACAACCTTTATTAATAATGACTGGAGCCAACTTGTGCTACCGGGATAACCGAACAGGAATGAGGACACGTGGGTTGGCGGGGAAATGGTGGACTTTATTTATTTAAAACTGAAATAAATAAACAAATCCTAGTCACAAATAGCCATTAATTACTCATCAAAGAAAGTTACTTCCACCACCTCAATCCCCCATAAAAAACTGAAAGCAGGTCTAGAAGGTCTGAACTCAGAACTAAACGTGCACCTTACCTTTTACAGAGGCACACGTCTCTATTTTCTGGATGCAAAGTCATCAATGATGTCTGAAACTTCTTAACAACATAAATTGATTTAAAACTATAACCAATATGTTTTATAACGGCTAACGTTTATAGCTTATATACAACTTACTGGTCATTTTACCACTCTTTTTCAACAGAGGTGAATGCATAGGGCGTTAAGGCATTCAATAAATGTTCATCAGGACCACTCTGGAGCCGCTAGGGGGCACAGTGGGTTAAGCAAGCAGCTCATATATACTGAGGCTATAGTCCTCCTGCAACGGTCGCAGGTTTGAATCCCGGCCTGTGCACCTTTGCTGCATGTCATCCCCATTCTCTCTCTACCCCCTTCCTGTCTGCAACTTGAATAAAGGGCCACTAGAGCCACAAAAAATCTTAAAAAAATAAAATAAAGGACCACTCTGGACAGATATTCCTATCTGATGATTGGCAACTCAGGTGTTTGTGCTGCAAAGTTTTATTTCAACAACATACCTTCAAATGAAGCACAAGTTTCCTCGTGTTTGACATTTTATTTCTCTCTTCCTCACTCCTGAGTCTTTTGGATGAAATCTCTCCTGCCATAGCTCTGCAAAAGCCTGCTTGCACGCGCACCCCTCTGATTGGGCAGATGTCAACTGCCGTCAATTATTGTGTAGTCAAGATTAGAGGTCTCTTTTCTCTCCTCCGCCTCATGCAACTGTGTCCCCGGGCCCTTGAGCAAAGTGTGGCCCCCGTTGGAAAATGTGGCCCTACACACAGAGCATGTTCTGCATTTAGGGAGGGGCGCCCTGGGTTTGCAGTCACTGATGATTTTTGTCTTCTATCTTACAATTCTGACAATTCTGGTCTTGTAAATACAGTCCCTTTAAACACAAATTAATCTAAGTATCAAACGATTTGCTGGTTAAGCGAGGCAGCCTGCATTACTGCAGTGGAGCAGCTTCCTCTCGCTTTTCAGCAGTCTGTTCAGAAGGACAGCAGGTGTCAGCAGAGAAGCAGCTACAAGGACAACAGGCCGCTGATGTGATGAATGAATGAATGACACCATGAATGAAAGATGGATGAAATAACAGATTAAAAGAGTTACAATAAATATAATCTGTTTAAAGTAACATTGAAAGACGCTTCTGTAACGTATGTGGACCAATTCAAGAGAGATATTTGTCTTTTTAGTCCAAAGTGCACATTTATCTGATCGGTTGATCAATATTTTAAAGTTATAGTTGTAAAATATGGCCTGAGTGAATAAAATGAAAAATGTTTTACTTAAAGAATGAGCACAAAAAAGGAACCAAAACCATTTAAAATAAATAGCATTTAGGTATAACCTTGCATTAAAATGTGTGTTTTCCCAGTATTAAAGGTCCTAATGTAACGTGTGTAATAACATAAGAATCCTGTGTTGCATTTGACTTCAGTATCTAAGCTGACAGCAAAGTTTAAATAACAACAGAAGTATTTTAGCAGAAAAATACCCCGCTGAAAATGTCAAGATGATGCAACGATACAACTGACCAGAGTAGTCAATGGTCATCATTTTAGAGTTTATAACCAATAAAACTCCTCAATGTTTAGTTTTAGTTTTTTGTTAAAAATCTTTAATTAAACTTTAACAGTTTATTTATTTTATTTATTTAACCTTTATTTAACCAGGCAAGCAAATTAAGAACAAATTTCTTATTTACAAGTGCAGCCTAGTGGGGTAAGGGGAGGGAGCGAGTTTAATCTACAACAAAAACAAAGAATAACATGAACAAATAAAAACAGGTCACATATTTTCACTCTGCAGTCCATGTTGCCTTTCAATCAACTCAGCGTTGATTGTATTGTCTTTCATCAGATGTATTTCATGGATTCTTCTTATAGCTTTAATATGTCTCCTTAATGAAAGCGATGGTTGCAGAAAATGTATTTGTTACAACAAAGCTAGAAAAACACAATAAGATTGTTCGTTAGTCTGTAGAGGGAACCATGCCCTGTTGTCCCACCTACAACTGAAAGCACCGTTGAGGTTAAAGTATAATACATATAAGTAGAGGCTTAAAAAACAAAGGTGCCACATACAACAAAAATGTACACAGATTCATGTTGCATAGATTGTTGTTCTTACAGGTAATCCATAAGAATCTGATGGTGCAAAAAGGCAAAAATGTTAAAGATGAGAAGAAAATACAATTTCTAATTTGATATTACAAAAATGTATAAAAATTAAGAGATTTTATATTTTTTTTTATTTATTTGCTGTAAGACATAACAAAGATCAAGCTTCCCATTTTTCGTACTTTTTTTCGTATCTGTACTCAAGAAGACGAGATTATGTTTAGCTAGGGGTGGGTATTTCCAAGAACCTCACAATACGACACACATCACAATACTTGAGTCACGATGAGATACGATATTGCGATATCCAAATTTTATGATATATTGCGATGTTTTACATAGTTCGCTGAAAACTGTAAAAAACATTATGCAAAAATGTCTAAGTTGCACGTACTTCAGTACTTCAATTATCAAATAATTCATGGTTCAAAATAATGTAATTCAAATTATTCATGCCGTTTTATTGTATCTACACAGGCTAAAGTTACAACATATTTGTATATGTTTTTTCATATTATTTACATAATATGAAATTAACATTAAACAATATTATTTAAACCAATGTATACAATGCAGTTGTACTGGATTTACAACCTCTCTGAAACATGATTTATTATTGAAAAAAATAAATCAATTCGACTGGCACAGTATCGGGATATATTGCTATATCGATATTTTTGCCCATCCGTACATTTAATGCTATTATACTTTCAGTATTATGGATAGTGCATTTTATTTACATTTTTATATACATTTAAAAAAGTTTTTAAGACTTGGTTACAAATAGGCTCAATATATCCCTGAAGCAATCATCAACGTTTTAACAAAAAGGAAACATTCTTCATCAGCGTTGTGACCTTTAACCTTGGGTGGGGACACCTTTAGTGGGCTGTTTCCTGCTTAAAAGGGATGTTAAAAGAAAAACAACCGATATTTCTGCTTTTATTGTAATTCTGCACACAAGAAATGTAGAATTATTCATATCTGAAAAAGTTGCTCTAAATTTAACAACTTGGTCTCCCTGAATTGTAGCATGTTTCCTCACTATGCATTCTATGCAATACCGTTCACGTATTTGATCTACATTACAGACTAAAAGACAAATGAACCTATAAGACACTAGTGGAATGTACAGTATGTTCATGTTGACCACGTGCAGACCGTGTTCATCCTTCAGTACTGTCTCTTGGAGCAGTGGACTGCAGATCGGAGCTTTGCTCTCTGCGTCTCTGCCGCTTCATGACGTAAAACCTGATAACAAACACCGATGCGAGCACAGCCACCGCAACAACAACCCAAATCCAGAGGAAAACACCTGCAGGAGCAGATGAGCTCTTCACCGTGCTGTTTTTGGGAGCTGGTTTAACAAATTCCGAGACTGGAGCTCCAGTTAAATATCTGTCACCGTCCGAAGCTTGGGTGCATTTGACCCCGGCTTCAAGTATAAACCCTTCCCGGCAGGAGCACACGAAACTCCCAATAGTGTTTCTACAGTCTTGATCACAGTGATTCATGTCACATTCATCCAAGTCCATGCAAATGCCATCACTTAGTAAAAAACCGTCAGCACACTCACACGGGCCCTCAACAGTATTCTCGCATATTGGAAGGCATACCTCTTTTGCACAGTGTATTTTGCACTGTCTGGGGTTTGTTCTGTCAGGGATATATCCTTGGAAACAGGAGCATTTGTAACCCCCAATTACATCAGTGCAGGTGTGCTCACAAGGACCAGTTTTGCAGCCGGCAGAGCTTTGAAAAATAATTGGAAATGGTAAAGTTTGTGCCAGGCACGCATCTTTGAGTTTTGTTTTGCACAGATAGCCATCCGCTTTGTCGGAGCACTGCCTCTCTGTTAAGTTTTCATCGTTCGAAAGGGCTACGCAGTGTGGAGAGCAGAGTTCAGTGCTCTGTGCCCAGGTCTTGAAGAACGGAATAAAGGTCCTGTTCTTGTCACCAGAGATCCAATCGTAGCCTCTCAGAGGGGTGGAGAGATTGCTGCAGGCTCCAGCTTGCAAACGTAATCCGATCCAGAAGTTTCCGAGGAATTCTTTCCTGAAAATATCAAATATTAGCTTATCAGACTTTGACTGAAATGTCAGAAGCTTTCCATTGCTTTCACGACACACTTCCTCAGCTGTTCTGAAATCCACGCTGTGCCGATTCACGGTTATGCAGTCATCTCCAGAACAAAACGGCCTGCAGCTTCCAGTTTGCTTCGAGCCAAATCCCGATATAAAGGATAACAATAGCACCGCTGATATTAAAATATCCATCATTCTTACACTCACTGACTCCGACACCGTCGGCTGCAGGCTGGCGTTCTTTAGCTGTGAGGAATTTAAAGTCTGCGGCTTCAGACTCCGGAAAAAGGGTCCCTCAGGATCAGGAAGGAAATCAGATAAAGTCAGAGTGCTGTTCTTTTCCACAGCTCTATCAAACACAGACATGGATCAAACAAGATCCTGGAATGTATTCATAGTACCAAAAACAAAAAATATGTAGCCCCTGTTTTTACTGTCTATTGTTGAATAGACAGTAAAAACAGGAACTACTTTTAACCTTCTGCAGACCTTTACAATGTGTTTACCAATTTATAAATATATGTATATATGTATATGTATATATATATATATATATGTATATATTTCTAATAGGAATATTTAACGTCTTTTTAACTTTTTAACTGGACATTTTTTAAAGAGCTTTACAACTCACCAATTAACATATGTGTATATATATATATATATATATATATATATATATATATATATATATATATATATACATATATATGTATATACTGTATATATGTAGAAAGAGAGAGAGAGAGAGAGAGAGAGACAGAGAGAGAGAGAGAGAGAGAGAGAGGGAGGGATCTTCCTAGAAGGTTGTTTAGAGGAAGCCTTTCCTGCATACTTAATACAGAATACAAGTGTTGAGTCAGAGGTTTGAAATGAACATCCAGATAAGCATAATTTGTTTTAAGGTGGGGACTGAAGTTCTAATACAACTTGTTTTTTCTGTAGTCAGCAAACCTTTCTTGGGGGATAAACAGTAGCACCCAGTGAAAAAGATCCGATGTCACTGGTGGAGGGAAGAAGTGATCTTCATATCTTTTAAACAAATACTTTTATTTAGTTTTGGTGTGATATGATACTTCCAAACACATTACATGTATTTACACACTAGTTATTTACAGCAAAAGCACATAAGCCATAAATCTACTTTAGTCAACATAATACTTCACTGTATTAATTACTTTTTCCATTCATCACATCAATACAGCAGGTATAGTCACTAGTCAGTAAGCAGATTAAGCAATACCCCGACACAAACAAACAGTACCACTGAAACATTGAAGCATCAATCATGGTGAAATAATCTCTTTATTGAATTGTTCTACAAAAGGCAACCATTCTTGATAAGATCTTGTACTTTTGCACATTACCTACTTTCAAAACATCAGTAAATCATCTACAAATGTCTTCCCCCTCTGTTGTTTAGTCTTGACAAGTAAACGTGCATATCATATCTTTAGATTTCCTCGGAAAGGTAAGATACACAGGAGCTCATACGGGCTCTAACATGTTCGCTGGCAAAACAATAAGAGAAACTGCTTGATTCTTTAATAAGATCACGTGGCAGGGTGGAGGATTGGGCGTGGTCTGCGGGGAGCAGCACACCGGTGGCGCCTGGTTCCGTGATCTCTCCACCCAGCCTGGCTGTTTGAACTGCACACCAGCAAGCTGTTCTGCCCAGAGGAAGGACAAAGAGCAGAGTGCTGTCACACGTGTGTCTGGGTGAAAATAAATACTAACAATTTCTTCACTAAACCCCCTGTCCTCCTTCCTGTCGGTCGACCCCAAGTGGCACGAGCGTGCTACAGGTCATCTTTATTTGTCACGTACACAGTTATACACCATACTGTGCTGAGTGAAATGGTTTTTGTATATTTCAATAAAAAAGAAAAACAATCCAAATTAAATTAAAATAAATCAGCAAACCAAACACTGTTATAATAATAATGTGCATGTTGAAAAAACAAAAAAAGAAAAGGGGGGGGGCTGATCCAACAACAGTTTAAATTTCCACCCGTTTCAAATGCTATCAGTCCACTGAATAGGAATTTATCATGTGTAATCAGAGCCTTGAATGGTAGCCGGTAGATTTTTGTCATTATTCTTTGGGTTGATAATGGCTACTGCTATTGAAAACTAAACTTAGGCTCAGTAGATGTTTTGTCACCGGTTAGAATTTGGGTTCAGGGTTTAGGTTAAGGTTAAGTTTAGGGGGAGGGTTAGGTTAAAAAAACATCTACTGAGCCTAAGTTTAGTTTTCAATAGCAGTAGCTGGGAACGCCATTATCAACCCAAAGAATAATGACAAAAATCTACAGGGGTAGACAGTATCTCATCTACTCACACCATTCAAGGCTCTGATTACACATGATAAATTCCTCTTCAGTGGACTGATAGCATTTGAAGCGGCTGAAATTTCAGAGTTGAGCATACAGATGGCCCGAGGGAAGAAACTCTTCCTCATCCTCCCGGTGGCAGACTTTAGGCACGGATAGCGCCGCGCTGACAGCAGCAGGGAGAAGAGGGAGTTTCCAGGATGATGCCTTGACCTGCGTCGCTGGATGTAAATGTCCCGCAGGTTGGGAGGGTGGATCTTATTGTCTGCTCAGCTGAACCAGCCGCCCTTTGGAGCGTCCTGCTTAGTGCAGCTACCCATCCCTGGGTCATACTCCCTCACCGGATGCAGGTTAAAAGTTCCTGAGCACTGGGAGCGGGAGCTTGGAGTCTCTCAGGCGTCTGAGGTGATGGAGACGCTGTCTGGCTTTCTTCACAGTGGACTTGATGTGATGTAACCAAGACAGGTCTTGCGTGATTGTCACGCCAAGATATTTAAAACAGGGCACTCTTTTCACCTCTTTTTGGCCTTAAAATGAGACGGTTGAACACCAAAACCTGGATAAACCTGTAACTCTGTTATACAGGACTGTCTCAGAAAATTAGAATATTGTGATAAAGTTCTTTATTTTCTGTAATGCAATTAAAAAAACAACAATGTCATACATTCTGGATTCATTACAAATCAACTGAAATATTGCAAGCAGAATATTCTAATTTTTTAAGATAGGATATTTTTCTTAAGCTGTAAGCCATGATCAGCAATATTAAAATAATAAAAGGCTTGCAATATTTCAGTTGATTTGTAATGGATCCAGAATGTATGACATTTTTGCATTACAGAAAATAAAGAACTTTATCACAATATTCTAATTTTCTGAGACAGTCCTGTATACTGCATATGTACTGTACATGTTTTTGTTTAGTTTTTTAAGGTTGTTAAGTATCATCTTTACAATAACACTCCTTCGGTGAAACCCAACATGTGCACACAAGTATTTTTCCCAATCACAATCAACAAGGTCATCGTGTTATTTTTGAGACTCCAATGATATAATACGCTGTGTAACTTTACGTTAAGTTGCCAAGTAGGTCAGAAGTTGCTGAACTGTGTCATGATCAGTTTTATGTAACGCTTGTCCGCATCATTGAAACGAGTGTTGACGTTAAACATACCTGTAGTTCACCCAGTTCAATGCTGATTTTGGCTGCTGAGCCGCATCACATAAGCCGGTGCTGCCTCAGGAGACACTCAGAGCAAAAACATTTCTCATGATTTTAGGTTCTGAATAATTAAAACAATATCTTAAACAAATACAAAGACAACAAAACTTGTTCATGGCTCTGTTCCTACAGTGAAATGCCAGGTAGTAAGAGCTCTATCTGCCAACAGAGCTTTGATTAAGAACTCTAATTAAGGTTTAAGAGTGCTGTGCTGTGCAGAGATCTTAACAGGACAGTGAAGTTAGTTTCTGATTCCCACTGAAGGACCCCTCCTCTGACTTTTAAAGCAATGAGGCCTTAGACCGGGTCCACGACAAAAAACACAACACTTAAACTGCTTAAACTTGGAGTAAGTTATATTTAGATATATTTAGAATATCTCAAACACAGTTTGTGATTTGTGAAACCTTTATTCTATTTGTAAAAAAAATTTAAATAGGACTGTTTAACTGACCTTTCACTGGTCGAAGTATTAATAATATTTTGAAAAACCAGAATATTTACCCCCCCAAAAAATATTATATATTTTTCAGTTTTGTATAACCTTAATTTTTTTGTCAATAATTTCATATTTAAACTTTATGTCTATGAATCATTAAACTGGTGGTTGGTGGTGTTGAAGTCATTTGTGAAGAAAAAAAAGCAAAAAAAAAGCATTATTAGGTAAATAGTGTTTATAAAGTGCTGGTTGCCCTGAGATGGAGTGGCGACCCATCCAGGGTGCACCCTGCCTTTGGTCCATAGTGCACAGGGATCGGGTCCAGCCCACTGGTGAAGCAAGTATACAATGGATGGAAAAGTCGGCTGTTAAATTAAAGTCCTTTAATGTTGATTAGGAAGAACTTTTGGTTTGAGTTGTAGTTTGTATGTAGTTTGCTGTTGTCACAGTTCTTCTCCGAATACAGCATCATGTACTGTATGTGTTAAAATAACCCCTCTGGATTGTGATTTGCAGGAATGAGGTAAGCATAATCTATTTTAAGGTCCATGGGACTGAAGTTATAATAGAACGTTTGTTAGTCAGGAAAAAAAATGGATTAAATAGTGAAAACAATTACTTTTCAAATGTTGAAAATGGAGGGGAATTAGTTAGTAACCACCAGTGACAAGGATACGATTTTACCTGTGGAGGAAATAAGTGAATAAACTGAACAATGTAAAACCCTCATAGACATTGTTGAAAAATTAAAGATGGGGGGGGGGGTTCTGTAATAAATCATTTTAAAGAGATCTTGAAATTGTGATTAAAAAACCTAAAGTTGCTGCTGGTATGTATGTATAGCAAGAAAAACAAAACATATACATCCTCTGTTTCTACTGTAGGAATATTCAACGTGTTTTTAACTTTATGTACATTTTTTAAAGAGCTTTACAATTCACCAATTAAAACAAGCACATCCATACAACCCTTCTAGTGTGTCCCACTATATATATATATATATATATATAGTGTGATCTTCCTAGAAGGGTGATTAGAGGAAACCTTTCCTCTAAACCTTTCTTGCATGCTTAGTACAAAATACAAGTGTTGATTCAGAGGTTTCAAATGAACATCCAGATAAGCATAATCTATTTTAAGGTCCAGGGGACTGAACTTCTAATACAACTTGTTTTTTTGTAGTCAGCAAAGCTTTCTTGGGGGATAAACAGTAGCAACCAGTGAAAAAGCTCTGATGTCACTGGTGGAGGGAAGAAGTGATCTTCATATCTTTTAAACAAATCGTTTTATTTCGTTTTGGTGTGATATGTTACTTCCAAACACATTACATGTATTTACACACTAGTTCTTTACAGAAAAAGCACATAAGCCCATAAATCTACTTTAGGCAACGTAATACTTCACTATATTTACAACAAAACGTAGTACTTTTTCCATAAATCACATCAATAAAGCAGTTATAGTCACTAGTCAGTAAGCAGATTAAGCAATACCACGACACAACCAAACAGTACCACTGAAACATTAAAGCATCAATCATGGAGAAATAATCTCTCAAATTATTCTACAAAAGGGATCCATTCTTGATAAGAAGTTTTACTTTTGCACATTACATACTTTCAAAACATCTGCTGTCCATATTTCAGTCTTTTTTCTGCAGTGAAGCTAAAATGTATAGTTTATAGACCATTGCAGCCTTTCATTCAGTAAATCATCTACAAATGTCTACCTCCGCTGTTGGTTAGTCTTGACAAGTAAACGTGCATATCATATCATATCTTTCATCGGAAAGGTAAGATACACAGGAGCTCATACAGGCTCTAACATGTTTGCTTGCAACAAAATAAACGAGAAACTGCTTGATTCTTGGCCTTAAAATGACACGTTCAAACACCACACACACACACACACACACACACACATATATATATATATATATATATATATATATATATATATATATATATATATATATATATATATATATATATATATATATATATATATATATATATATATATATATATATATATATATGTGTGTGTGTGTGTGTGTATACTTTTTTTTCATCTTAAAGAGATATTAACATTGTGAATAAACAGCCTTAAGTGATTCGTGCAGAGGGCTTGACCATTGCGGGGATGCTGTCATCACAGGAACTGAGCAGCTGACCTATGAGTTGGATGACGGCCTTCCGATTTATTTAGCAGGAACGTGATACACTTTTTCATGTTTTCAAACAAACAGTTTTATTTAGTGTTGATATGATTACTTGGTCTGATACGATACTTCGAAACAGATTACATATACATATATTGACAGCTAGTTAAAATCTAGCTAAAAGAGAAACAGCTTGATTCTTGGCATGATAAACACACGTTTGCACCCTGCAACCTGGATAAACCTTCTCTCAGTTAATCAACTTTACATTGTCCTGGACTGTTTGGCCTGGCAGTAAAATAACAGGCACCGCCCAGTCCAAACAATGAGCTCTTCTTACGCAGAACCCCTCACATCCGCTTCAAACAGTAACAGGAAAACTTGCACTGGTGTACTCTGACCCGTTACTGAGCTACTGTAAGGCCGAGAAAGATCACTGTTTAACGGACAATATAGTTCACCATCTCTGATTTGATATGTACATGTCTGATAACATTGTATAGCTCCAGCACAACCCCCGATGCAAACATTTACATTTCATAAATAGAGAAAACAGTCCACACAGACACTTCCTGTTGTCGTCGGCTCATAAATCGTCAGTCAGGATGGACTCGTATAATTTCTCCAAGCGTGGATCCACGCCAGAGGACACCCAGCAGTAGCCGTCCGTGGTGGTGATGGTGGTGTTCTTCTTCACCTCTTTTTTTGAGCGATTACATCGAAAAATGGCAATAAACAAGGTGACCAGGACCAGCAAGACCAGAGGGATGACCGAGCCAAGGACGCAGATGATCACCCTGGAGTTGACCACGTGGGCCACGTCGGCCACTGAGGATGCGTTGATGTTGGTCAGGTTCATCAGGTCTGGCAGCAGCACATCGGTGTGAGGGGACTGGTGCTGCAGCTCCACTGTGCTTCTGGTCAAAGTCTCCGTGGAATCGTCCTGCATTTCTTCATCCACTGCCTCATCCGATGGGGCCGTTGGTGTGATGGACATGTACGGTCCGTCATATTCTGATTCGTAGCTGCACATGTAGCTTCCCACAGTGTTGATGCACATAAGCTCAGCCGGACAGCGCTCATTCAAACACTCATTGACGTCTTCACACGAGAGCCCATCCCGCCGTAGAGCGTAGCCCTCGTAGCAGGAACAGAAGAAGGATCCAACAGTGTTCAAGCAGCCCTGCTGGCAGCGTGGCTGTGCACACTCATCCACATCGATGCATTCGCCGTCCACCATTTCATAGCCTTCTTTACACAAACACATGTAACTGCCGTGCGTGTTTACACACAGATGACCCTCACAGGCCTGTGACTGGCATTCGTCGATGTCAGAGCAGTTGCGCTGGTTTTCATGCAGCTCAAACCCATCGGGACATTTGCAGGAAAACCCTGTCCTCCCCATGACGCACTGATGCTCGCAGGTGTCAGGACCACACACGTCCTTCATCGTGCACGACAATCCATCCCCTTCCAGCTCATAACCTTCTTCGCAAAAGCATTGGACATCACCTGCTTCCCGATGGCACGAATGTTCACATCCACCGTTGTTGATTTCACAGGTCTGTGCAGCAAATTCGCAAAAGGGGCCGGGATGGGTCCAGTTATAATTACTGCTCAAACTCATGCACACAGAGTAGTGTGACGTCTGGTCACTACACACAATATTAGCATATGTTCCGACTGGAAGTGATTCCATCGAACCTTTTTGCGGCTCTTTTGCGAAGGGAGGTGTGTAGGTTATTTTTCCGCGCCCTGACAGATGTAAAGGCTGACACATCCCATTAATATAAAACTTACATGCATAAGAAGCCAAAGTCTTGCAAGCTCCTGCCGTCCATTGCAGCTGCTCCTGTTCTGAGAAGTTGTAATCAACCTTTACACATCTCTCCTGTGTGCATGTGGACGTAGGCTCTTTCTTCCAGTTGGAATAGTGGGAGTTTTCCTCCCCAGAGACCCATTTAAACCCTCTGAGAGCCTTTTCCTCCAAAACGCAGTTCTTTCTGTGCAGCTTTAATCCAATCCAAAATTTGGCCACTTTGTCATGATGGTGTCCTGGGATCAGTGAGAAAAGCGAACGCAGTTCTTCCTCTTCATGCATGTCTCTGACCGTCGTCAGATAACCTCCATTGTCTTCGCAGCCCTGCTGGGCCTGGCTAAAGCTCACCCTCTCCATGTGTAAGGTGAAGCAGGCGTTAGCGGCGCACAGAGTTTCATATTCAGCCCCAGATAACCTCTCAAAGCTGTTGATGAGCTGCAGCAGAAGGATCAGCAACATCATTGAAAAAGAGATCACCAAATTAGCTGATCCAGAGGCTTCCTGGGAAAAAAGGAGACCAATGTATAGTTGTCCATTCGTAGCCAGAGAACAACTGGTGGGAGTCTGAAACTAACACTCAAGCCTCAAAATCCTGTTTGGGACCCAAACTAAAGACGGAAGTCATGTTTCGCTGCAGTTATGAGCCCTTTCTTTCTCTCCTGCTGTCTACTTCCGTTTTGTAAAAAGAAAACAATGAAAGGCCACACAGTGTTTTGACTGGTCCTCCAGATGTCTCCGGCCTCTGGAAACCCCAGACATCTCAGCAGACTCCCTTAACTCTGGTTCCTTACAAGACATGAACTGGATGAGGTCACTTTATGAAAACACACTGGCATTAAAGATGCTGCCACACGGAAAACCTCTGGTCTGCCTTTTATTGTCTAGTAGTAATATTACCACATTGGGGTAATGACCATAAATGTTGTATTATCCCATTCAGTCTGAATAGAAAGGTTTCATTACATATTTTCTAGCACAATCAAGAAAAAAAACAGATTTTTGATCATTAAATATGCACACACATTGTCTTTCTATTATTCTCTGATGAAAGGTAAATTCACAAGTTGGAAAAGTCTCTAATATTAGGGGTCCGAGGACTATTTGAAATACCAGTAATTTTGTTTTAATGCTTCATATGTTGTATACAAAGCACATTTAATCACCTGATTATGTAATTGGTCTATGTAAATACTTTTTCATACTTTCCTACATCACACTGATTTATATTTTACAAAGAAAAGGGATCTCAAAGTCAAGTTTTTCAACTTTTTTTTCTGTAGGTAGTACTGTAGGGGATAAATGTGACGTCCATCTGTTTACGTGTTTATGTGTTTTCTCACACTTCACTCAAGAAATGTTTCCACAGTTTGAATCCAGCTAGTGGGAAGTTGGTGATTCATTATCTGATTATTCTGTAGTTTTCAGGTGCAGGCAGTATTTTCCATCATTACAACCTGCTGAACATACCGTTCTACATGCAATGTGCCAAGGGCCCGCGTGTGAAACATGTCATTTCCTGTATTTGTTTAAATGCAGGAAGTGCCCCGACAACAATCACTGGAAACTGAGAGAAAACCTCCCCCACCCAGTGGGCTCAGAGATCACAACCTACTGGATAGCAGTAAAAACATAATTGCCTTGCATACTCTCACTGTCAAATCTATATCCACATTTCCATTTTGGCTGTTGCAATTCTCGTTTTCAATCTACATTGCACACTACAAGTTGTTGTTACAAGTTGTTTGGATGCCAGTACATGATGGACGTTCATCTTGACCATTTAAAGGAGCCGTCTGTAAGAAATGGCCAAAACTGGTTCTGCAGTCACTTTCAAAATATTGTTGGGCGGCGTGTACCCTCCCCCTCCTCCCCCGACCAGAGGTTGCCAGGTAGACTGCAGAATGCAGCAGGAACGTAGGCTGCCATGGCAATAAAAAAAACAAATCCTTGTTTTATTTCGGACCTTGTCACAATGTAACTCGGATTCATAACGAGGTCTTTTAGTTTTTGGAAAGCTACACATTTTTTCATCCAACACGTTCGTAGCGGCTGCTGCGATAATTAGAGCCGAGCTGGCAACCCGGATGCCGAAACATTACTGACTTGGTGATTGGGAGATAGGTGGAGGGTGGAGCTTCAGAAACAATACTGACTTGGTGATTGGGAGATAGGTGGAGGGTGGAGCTTCAGAAACAATACTGACTTGGTGATTGGGAGATAGGTGGAGGGTGGAGCTTCAGAAACAATACTGACTTGGTGATTGGGAGATAGGTGGAGGGTGGAGCTTCAGGCCAAAACAAAAAATGACAACATAAACATCAGTTGAGGGCTGCAACTCCTCTTTTTAAACGGGAATATCCTGGCTTGAGTGCTGTTGTCAGTGAAATAAGTATTTGAAATGAACATGATTTTTAAATGTCTGTTGACATATCGGGGTCATTTTATGATTCGTTTTATTATTGCTCTTACATACAGCTCCTTTAAAGTAGACATATTCTGAGAAATATAAACCTTACTATCCTTGAGAGTGTATAGTTGATCGTTTGAAATGTGATGACCAAATTAAAAACTCTGACAGCTTGATTCTGTCTCTTTGTTTGAGACCACGTCTGAAAAGATGCCTTTCAGAGCCAATCAAATCTGTAGGATATTGTGACATAAGAGACGTAGATCAGGTCAGACGCAACACTGATTTAAGTTAAGGCACACCCTGAGGAAGAGGGGGTGGAGTGGAGTGGAGAGTCTGACTCCACCCCCTAAAATCAGCTGTTTTGAACACAGCTGTAAAGACATGGTTGAAATGGAAGCTGTTGTAGTGTCACAGGAATTTGTTTAAGACAACAGCAGAGTTGATATATATATATATATATATATATATATATATATATATATATATATATATATATATATATATATATATATATATATATATATATATATATATATATATATATATATATATATATATATAATGCATCTGGCTCCTGTTGTGGAAATCTTGAAGAAACGTGCCATACAACATCTGAAGGAACTTTCTTTAAAAAGAGACCAGTGAATAAATGGTGTAGGTGTTTTAATGAATGAGAGACAACTAGTTTCATTTAAAAAACAACAAGCGCTAAAAAAAAATGTATTCTTTGAGTATCATCACAAAGTCTTGATCTGTAGCCCAATATCATCACCACAGACAAATTTCTCTTTAAATTCTGGGAGGCTCTGAATTTCCTGATGGGTCTTGTGTGAGCACGTGCATGTGTTTGACTGCCAAAGCGGTGGGTATTTTATTTTATGTGGAATGTAATGTTGATGTTCCTCAGCAAATATACGTATTAGCCAGAGTAACAAAGAAAATTGTTTCTGCAGTGTGTTAACTATTTATGTAAAGATAGCTGTGCCAAACAAAAAGAAGCAACATTGCTTTTGGCTGCAGTCCAGAAAAAAATCACACAGTATGGAACTAAATTGCTGCAATCATTAAACCAATCTAAAAAGACCAGTGTGAAATGTTTTAATCCTGTTAAATATAATAATAGCTCATATGTTCTTGTCTTATTAGTGGGACAGAATTATAGAGATTATTATCATCGTATTTGAATGTCCTTGGTCCTATCTTTCTACTCACAAAAGGAACAGAGCAAATCTGCACGGGACACTAGCAGAGCACAAAAAAGAAAACATTACCACAATTTTTTTGCTCTTAAACTCTAACCATTGCCCTGGATTCAATTTTAGCGTGAATACAACTCATATCATCATCACAGTTTTCTTTTTTTTTTTTTTTTTTTTTTATCATCATCACAGTTTTCACTAAAACTAAAACTAAAAATACATATTGGTCCGTTATAATAGCTTTGGTTTTATAAAAAGCTTAATTCTCCAGCATAACATACTTTCAGTTGTTTCATTTCTGTTTTCACATTATTAGTACTATCATGTGACAAAGTCTGAAAAAAAGACAATTGCTTTGGCACAAACAACTGTCCAATGAGAAACCTTTCTTAAAATATCTTCTCCTGTATTTCTGCAGATCCATCTTCCCTGCTTGGTTAGGTGTACATGGAAATGAGCAACCACTGGAAATAAAGCAAGAGATAGGATGTTGACGCAAAAGATGTAACAAATACTAATTCATATTTTTTTCATTACTCCACTTTATGAGTCTGAATCAAGAACTGGTTGACTCTTTATCAAGATGGTTTCATTACCTCAGATCCCTGAAGAGTCATTGATTTTCCATCAGAGAGCTGTTTGAAGATTTCTGTTGAGCAAAACAGATTTAATTTTTTTTTTTTTTTTAATTATAGAACTTTTTTTTAAATTCCAGATGATAATCTTTTAAATGGAAAATTCTGTTTTCTCAGGATGAGATATTATGTTTTCAAAGTAAACAGTAACTGTTAATCAAATCTATTCACATTCATGACTGTGATCATGATTTCCACTTACTCCACATGCACTCCAGACGAAGTATGAGGCTGATGAAGCTCTCCAGAGTCATGTGACCAGAAGATGCGCCATAACGCAGAGCCATCAGGTTGAGCATGTCATCACTGATCTTCATTCCTGAGAAACACACAGTTCTAAAGTTATCTGGCTGTGAATGACTTCTTGCTTTGTTCATGTTTAATTGACATTTACAAATGTAGTTCCAAGATGCATAACAAAGTGTGTGCAGCAATGCCAGTCCTCCCTAGGAGTGACATAAGCAATTGGCCAGGAAACCATCTACCGTGTGGCACCACTGCAGCGCGTCAGATTTGTTCTGGAGAATCAATCAACGCTCCACTCATGTCTTTGCAAAGATATCTGAGGTCATGAAGATTTTTCCCAGCCGCAAAGCCTCAGGTGTGGTTAAGATTTGCTCTGCGATAGTGAAGCTTTGAACATTGTGAGGCAAAACTAATTGGAATGCTCCTTCAGTGTCGTATGAAAACCGGGCAGATCTGTGTGCTAATTCCTCCTTGTTCAAAGCAAAACGTATCACACTCTTCAGCATGTTAATGAAGGCTGGAGGAGAAACTTTGAAAGTCAAAGATTACATAAGAAATTATGTGTAGAATGTAGATAAGCGGGCCAACTTGGTGCTGGAGAAGTTACAAGAGGTGCGATGGCAAATTTTGCCTTCACTACTTGATTAAACTAAAAATACTGAGAGCGGCAGAAATGTAGCCATGGCTGACCAAGTGTACAGACTGGTAGTCTGTCCCAAAAAGAAGAACATCGGCCTTAACAATGTTTTGTTTACCAGAATCCTAGGAATTAATCATTATTCTCATTCATGCTTTAAAAGAAATTATGCTTCCTTTATTTAATTGTCATTCTGCATCGAGACGCCTGCTGCATGTTCTGACCCATTTGCATGCAACTGCTTATGATATCTACTGAAATCTGGATCATCTCTCAAGTCTTATTCTTGGTAACTTAGACACTCAGTTTCAGTCCAGATATTCACCACAAAGAACGCATTAAAGAGCATTTAATTGGTTTTCCCACAACATTAGCTATGTAGCATTTACACATCGATACTGTACCTGAAGCTAAGAACGCATTCCTCAGCTCGCTGAGTGACAGTGTTCCTGTCCGGGAAACATCAGTTTGGAAAAAAATGTCCTGAGGAAGTAAAAAGAACAGAAAACAAATATCACATTTCAACTTCCTTGATAGATATTTATTTTGATTATTATTTATTATGATGATTATTTGATTATTTTGATATTTATACATAAGGTGGACTTGTTTTTCTTTACCATGTATGCAGCAAGCTTGTTCCACAGACGAACAAACTCCTCACTGTTCAGTTTGCCTGTGATTGATGTCTTAGAAACAAATTATTAAGGCAACAGACTGTATGTGCTCGGGGAGGGGGGGGGGGGTTATAGTTGTGCAAATCCCTCCCTCTAGTAGATTAATTTAAATTAGTTGATTAGGAATATTCATTTACACCGTGAAGCAGAATCCAAATGCAGGACACTCAGGTAGCAGGAGTTTAAAAACAAAAGTGTTTATTTAAACAATAAGCGTTGCTGACCAGGAATAAAAATAGACGTAATTCCCAAAAGACCTTTAACAAAAGAACAAGAAATAGATTCAGGAAACAGCAAGGGCAACAAACTGATCGGGATGGCAAACAGATGGGAAAAACCACAGCCACAGAGAAGATTATGGACCAGCAGGGTGGAATGGGAAGACAAGACAACATATACACTCACTGCAGCTGACAAGACACAGGTGCTAACAATAAGGGAGATGAGGCCAAGGAAACAAGAAAAGACAAGAAAGACTAAGTAAAACAGGAAGTGAAGTTAACAGAACCAGAAGAGGAAGGAGGACATGACCAGACCAGATCCAACGCCACAACAAACCGCTCATCCAAACAAAGAAAATGGCAAAGGCAGGTAGGCTTAAGGGAATTCGTTGACTGTAAGCTTGACACACTCCTGTAAGACGATTTAATGGTATTTTCCAGTTTAAGTACCGTAGTAAAAGTGAATGTATAGATTGGGAGTGAGTTACACAAGCCCCTTTTACATTGACCGATGCGGGTTGGCGTGTCGAGCGGCCCCACGAATAACTCCCCTCTGAGGGTAGTCTTAAGCACGGTCAGGTCTAATGTACACAGACGGGTCCCTAAAAGGGATTTATTGATCAGGCAACCTCAGTACAGCCCACCAGGGAAGATTTTTTTAAATGTATCTATTTGTTATTATTTTATAAATTAAAGGAGCTTAAGGCTCCTTTTAAGAAATGAGACTCTCTAGCACCACCCTTCACCACGACGGCCTTCGGGGGTACTGCAGCCAACAGTGAAGCCGGCACGGGAGAACGGGGAGAACGTGCATGCAGCGTCATGTGACGTCACATCCGCAGGACAGCGCGGGAAATTCGGGACCGAATTGCAGCACATTTTGCAGCACACAGCCTGTTCAAGGCAACGGAGAGATACACTAGAGGAATCATTCTTTTTGGTTTGGAACGCTTCATCTGACATTATTACTAGAAAACTTAAAACGTATACGAATCTTTTTCATAAATCCTGCCTCAATCCTGCCTCATGCTCCTTTAAGGGAACAGCTGATGAAAGTAACAGCAGCAGCAGGATGTCACATGTAATAATAATAATAATAATAAATTTTATTTCTAAGGCGCCTTTCTAGGCACTCAAGGTCGCCGTACAAAACATGTTAAAATAATTGCAGAATACATTTAAAAACAAACATCAGAAGTATTAAAAAACAGTAGAGGTAAGAACATTAAAAGAGATGAATTGTTAAATGGGATAGGCAGTCTTGAACAGATGAGTTTTGAGTTGTGATTTAAAATTAGGGAATGAATCAATGTTCCTGAGTTGGGGTGGTAGTGAGTTCCAGAGACGAGGAGCAGAGCGGCTGAATGCTCTGCTCCCCATGGTGGTGAGACGGGCGGAGGGGGCAGACAGTTGTAGGGAGGAAGAGGATCGTAGAGCTCGGGAGGGAGTGTGGACGTGGAGGAGATCAGACAGATATGGGGGGGCGAGGTTGTGGATGGCCTTGAAAGCAAACAGAAGGACCTTGAACTGGATACGGAACTGAACCGGGAGCCAGTGGAGCTGTTGGAGGACAGGAGTGATGTGATGGATGGAGGGGGTCCGAGTTATGATGCGGGCAGCTGAATTCTGGACCAGTTGGAGTTTATGGAGGGATTTGTGAGGGAGGCCGAAGAGCAGAGAGTTGCAGTAGTCCAGGCGGGAAGTGACGAGGCTGTGAACAAGGATGGCGGCAGTGTGGGGGGTAAGGGAGGGGCGGAGGCGGTTGATGTTACGTAGATGGAAGTAGGCAGACCGGGTAATGTTATTGATGTGGGATTGAAAAGATAGTGTGCTGTCCAGGATGACACCCAGGCTCTTAGCTTGGGGGGAGGGTGAAACAGTGGAGTTGTCTATAGTGAGAGAAAAACTGTCGGTTTTGGATAAGGTGGATTTAGTGCCAATGAGGAGAACCTCTGTTTTATTGCTGTTTAATTTAAGGAAGTTTTGGGTGAACCAGGTTTTTATTTCAGAAATGCAGTCAGTAAGGGAGGTGGGCGGGAGAGAGGATGAGGGTTTGGTGGTGAGGTAGAGCTGGGTGTCATCAGCATAGCAATGGAAGTGGACGTTGAATTTGCGGAAGATATTGCAGAGGGGAAGGAGGTAGATGATGAAGAGTAGGGGCCCCAGGACAGAGCCCTGGGGCACACCAGAAGTGACGGAGGAGGGGGTGGATTTCAGGGACTTGAGTTGGATGAACTGAGTGCGGCCAGAGAGGTATGACATGAACCAGTCCAATGGAGTGTGGGTGATGCCGATGGAGGATAACCTGTTGAGGAGGGTGGTGTGACGGATGTTGTCGAAGGCCGCACTCAGGTCAAGGAGGATGAAGATGGTGAGGAGTCCAGAATCAGAATCATGTAGCACCTTTATCCCCAAGCTCCTCAGCCTCAGATCCGAGAACACCATAAACTGTTGTCTGTCCGGAACCGCAAAGGATGGTCCATTGTTTGCACAAGTGAAGACAAAAATGACAAACCGGGGGTTCGCAAGAAGCAAAACCCAGCCAAAAAACATCCATCCCGATGTTCATATATTCTCGTTTTGAAAATGACACCTGTCTGATGGTGTATAAATCTTGCTGATGTAGGGACAATACGTCATTCTACACGCCCACACAGGTTGCGTTATGTTTCTCTTTTATAGACTCCCGACGCGCCTTCAGGCCCGAGGTGACAAATAACACGCCTTGTGTTTACATTACCAACGCGTGTTAAACAAGCATTCATCATTCAGTGACATTAGCGGGACCGTAAAAATGCTTTAAGACTGTAAATCAGCAGGATCAGAAAAGAAAAAAATTACGACATCAGTCAAAGTAAAAACTAGAGTTGATGCACATCAGCGGATCATTAAAGCCACATGAGAAGTTCCAGAGATGCTGGAGTAAACCCCACATGAGGAGAGACGAACCTCAATCATAAGAGAAACTGCTACTCTGTTCCTTCTAAAATGTCCGCAGCACATGAGGACGACTCGACATCATCCAATAAAATCATTGACTATTCAAATCAATCAGAAGTGATCAATCTTTTATTGACATTAGACTCAGGTTAAACCGACCTATCAGGAATTATTTGAATGTCTTTAAATGTCATTTTAATGTTTGTTCAGATACAATTTAGTAAATGTTCTGTATCTGGTCTCATCTGGATCAGTCACCTCATACGGCCATCACAGATCAGGGATGAGTGACAGATGTCCCACCTGTCAGCAGCACCTGCTGGAAGACACCTGTTGGTACAGGAACCAGTGGGGTGAGGACTTGTACTGGTTCTGGCATGGAGCCACTTCTCCCAGTCTCCCTTTGTAACTGTGACCAGTTCAACAGATCCAGAAAGATCCTCTTGGTGACTTAAAACTGCTGATGATCCAGTCTTCATCTTGGACCAGCAGATCAGCGTGGTCCAGGTGGTCTAGGGAGTGCATCTAATTGTCTAACCTTGTAATTCTATAACTAATCTCATGTGACTTGTTCTTGATTAATCTGATCATCAACCCCGTTCATCTCATTTCATGTGATGGACTTTGATTGATGTGTATTCCCAATTTAACGAGACACAAACAGAGACAGTATCAGTTTACTTTGATTTAGGTGTGTTGGTTGGAACTGAGAAAAACTGGACAGTCTTGTTTTGTCTCTCTTTGAAGCTCCAGTTCTGTTGTCTCGGTGTCAAATGTGTCATACCATAGGTATTCCAACTATTATATGTGAACACTTTGATCTCTCCACCATGGTCTTCTCAGCATTCTTTAACAATTGCCAAAAGCATCACTCTTTCTTTGCCAGCTTAAGTTCTTTTACAGTGAAGAATCTGCCACTGCCAGTAAATGCACCACAGGTAAGTGATTGATCATGCATGATGTGGAGCAAACTGGAAATCTCGTCCATAACTTCAAGTCCAGTTCTGACGCTCACATGCCTACTTGCATGGTGCCCTAACATGGCCACTTTGCCCATCGCTCACTCACACACAGATCGACAGTATTTAGGAGGGAAACACCTTCAAAGGCTCAGATTGTTCAAGCTGCAGCCTTAATCCAGTTTTTAGGTGTATCCAATCAGAATCTGATCGGACCGTTTCTCTGGTAACCTACATACAGCCTGATGTAAAGATACCAAAAATAATGGTGGTCAGTCATTAGAACCTACCCTGAATGGAGAAGGTACCTGTGAACTGCTTTTTTTAGCATATTCCCCTGAACTGCTGTTGTCATTATGTCATGTCAAAAACATGGGTTAGAACAGAGCAACATCAGTTGTTTCCATGCTCTGAACCCATCACTGGTATCAGTCAGGTAGACATTTGAAACAGAGGACTAATGGAAAGCCTCATTGAGCAACCAGGTGAAGATAGATCTATGAAAATATCTATGGAATCACTTTTGAAACCACCTCACTACATGCTTTGAATTAGAGTTAGGGGGGGGAAGTAGCAGACCACATGGTTTATTTGGCCGTTCAGATGGCCAAAAAAGCTAGATACAATGTGAATATTCAAACAACCACATTTGGGCTGGAAGTCTGACCAAAGCTATAAAGGAACAACTCAAGGAATACTCACCCTGATGGATATTCAAAGTAGACCATCATCAGGATCATTATACCATTCTTTGTTGGTCAACTCTTTTCATTATACATGCTAATTTCTTCAATGTGTAACTGTAATCCACCACAAATAATAATAAAAATCACATTTTGTATTACAAAAAGATACATCCATGAGAGCAACCATGCTGCGACAGGCATCGATGCTGAACCCGCCGGACTTTAAGTCTCCTGAAATAAACAAATAAATAAAAGAAGTGTGAGATTTAAAACAACTGAAACTCTAATGTTGTAGCTCGGAGGAGTATTTCAAAGTCCAAACCTTTAAGGATCCTATCATTTAGGATCTCCTGGAGCTGCTCAGCATCAACTTCGTCATACTTTTAAAAAAAGACGACAAAAAAAGCAGACATTTAATCTGAGTTTCTGCTCATCTAAAACTGTATTTTTGGTGTTTCTCTCTTAAAAGAGCAAAAATACATATTAAAATGGGTTTATGTTAATAATGAAACAGAGAGAGCACGTGCTAAATTAGAAAAAAGCACAGTCTTTTCATACAATTAATAGCATGTCTCCATTTTAAGTGCCTTTTCTGTTTAGGACTTTGAACTTTCTCTTAAAAGACTTAAACATCATTGCCCTTTACTTTTGGTTACATTATACACAGCATCACAACTTTCTTCAAACAACGGTTACAGGTCAGAAACTACCTTGTCAGAGTGTTTTCGGAAAAAGACTCTCTTATTTTCATCTTCTTGTGGGTTCCTGAGCTTATTGGCCTGTACATTAAAAGTATGAAAGTAGGAACTTAATTGACAATCCTCCATTTAGGTTTTTTTAACATGTAGCAGAACAACCAATAATGATCTCTTATGGCTGTGACGCACCTTTTGAACTGGTTCACGTTTATAATCGTTGGAGTTCTCACTGTAGAAAAACATTTACATACAAGATTGGTGTCTTTATATAAAACATTCTGACTCAGATCATGTTTTAACAATTTATCTTAGTAATCTTAATACAGAAAGTATGGACATACTGGCCCTGGGTCTTTGCCTTGGAGTGGATGGTCAGGATGAAGGAGGCGGTCTCATTGGGTTTGAAGGTGCACGGCACAATCAGGTATTCGCCAGGCTTCAGCGAGAGGAACTCCATCACCTCACGTGCATTCATGTACGTCTTGGTGTGGGCAACCGGTGCACGGGTGCTGAAGAAGGAGGCGGGGAGCTTCCCACTCTGCGCGCTGTACTGCAGTAACACCAAGATATTTTGGTTTGAAAAAGCCATTCGGAGAATAAACTGAGAACAAATGATGAAGGTAAAACAGTTTCTTACTTTTTCATTCAGCTTGAAGCACAGGCAATTATCCACATTAAACACAAAAAGAAAAAAAAACGTAATTGTTAAAGTGTCTTTACTTTAGCTGCACAATATACAAAGGAAATTCAGTATGAACGGTCAAATGGATGAATTATTAACAGGTTAATTATCATTGTCATATATCAGTGAATGATTTATTTGTAAATATAATTTATTTGTATAGCATATTTCATGTACACGACTATTCAAAGTGCTTTATATACCAAAATCTTAAAAAATGCATTAAAAAGTTAAAGAGTTTAAAAGCATGAATTAATACAAACAAAATAAGATATATAATATATAATAAAAAAGTTTGCATTGCATTATGGTAGATTACTGAAATGCCACAGTAAATAAAAAGGTTTTCAACCTTAACTTACAGCAATTGGTATTTTCAGCAGCCCTAATGCATTCTGGGAGTTTGTTGCACAGGTGAGGAGTATAAAACAATGGCTCACTGTGTCTGGTTGTAACTCTGGCTACAGAAAGTGGGTGTGACCCTGACGCTATTCTGGTTGGTTCATGATGGACTAGGAGATCCTAAACCAATTAAAGCTGCAAGCAGCGATGAACGGGCACTCGCACCCTTGTGCATGTTCAGGTGTGCTGCAGTGGAAGCTTGTATGACTTGCATGTAGATTCTTCAGGCCTGGACATTTAGTGGATGACACCACCCACGACTCTCTATATCAAACCATTCAAACGTTATGGCAGAAAGTAGGAACTATCACATATCGACCAATCAGAAGAAGGGGCGGGGATAATTTGCACCAACTATGGTCAAGGACTCAAAACCGAGTCCGATGACACCACCCACGACTCTTTATGTCAAACCATTCAAAAGTTATGGCAGAGAATAGGGACTATCAAATGTTGACCAATCAGAAGAAGGGGCAAGGTTAATTTGCACCAATTATGTTCAAGGACTCAAAACCGAGTCCGATGACACCACCCACGACTGTTTATATAAAACCATTCAAAAGTTATGGCAGAAAGTAGGAACTATCACATATGGAGCAATCAGATGAAGGGGGGGCGCGCTTTTTGGTGTCTAGCGTCGCCACGGTAACGCTTTTGACTGAGAAAAGTAATGTGCATCGTCGCAGGATCGAAACGCACATTTTATGTATAACACACCTGGGTGCACGTTACAGTTTGGGCGAAGAAGCGGCCAAAGAAATGGCATAAATTGCGGCAAAATTACACAATTAATTTAAAATGGCTGACTTCCTGTTCGGTTTAGGCCATGGCGCCAAGAGACTTTTCTTTAAAGGAGCTGTATGTAAGAGCAATAATAAAACGAATCATAAAATGACCCCGATATGTCAACAGACATTTAAAAATCACGGTCATTTCAAATACTTATGTCACTGACAACAGCACTCAAGCCAGGATATTCCAGTTTAAAAAGAGGAGTTGCAGCCCTCAACTGATGTTTATGTTGTAGAAAAAAATTCCTACAGATACAATAGGGCCTTCGCACTGTAAGTGCTCGGGCCCTAATATCAAAAAAGAAATCCTGTAATGGAAACTTTTGAACATTTGAATATCAAATATAAACCTTTTTATGCTTCCAGACGGTGGTGTTATTCTGTAAAGCTCTTGTTATATTAAAATGTTTATTAATATTATAATTTTTTAATAGCTACTTAATTGAATAATTAATGCATTTACTTTATTAATATGTTTGTAATTAATGCAGTGATTCTGTAATAATGAAAATAAATTTGCCACACTTTTTTTTCTATGCTTCTTTACCTACTATATGGAAATGATAGTTATACAGTCCAATAAGGACAAAGAGAAAAAAGAACGACACCAGTTTTACCTCAAACACAGACAATCCAATGTGGAAGTTTTGCACCAGGCGTCGGTTCTTCTTGTCCGGCTTTTGCATGAGCGACACCAGGATATTTTTCCCTCCATCGCTCTCGTGGTATTCACCACAAATCTTGATTCGATACTGTGGATTTGTCCAGAAACTGTCTATAAATAAATGACAAAAATGATACCCATGTGCATGAATAAAAATCTGAGATTAAAGATGATTGATGATTGAAAATCCTGGCTCAACAGATGATTTTAAACCTTAAACTTAATTTTATAACAACATGCGTGGTGTAGTTTTTCAGTGAGTTGCTGTTGTTTGTTAAAGGTGTACAAGGTTTAAAAAAGTTTTTAAACTAGTCCACTCTGACTTGTTTGAAGTGAAATAACTGGTTTACTGGTTTAACTGCTGTAATTAAGTATTACGAAATCCTGTGTAAAACTGTGAGAACCCTCTCTTATCTCACCTTTCAGGCCTTGACACTGTTTATTGGAGTCATGCTGCTATTTCAGCTCAGTGTTTTTAAAGCACATGAGCAAAGTCCTCCAGAACATTAAACTGATTGTCACCACTGATACCAACAACAACAACAAAAAAAAAAAAATGTCGACCACATTGTTAGTATACACTAACAATTATCTTTTTTTTTTCATTAATTAATGAGTTGAAAGCCTTTTGAATAATTCTAGCTTTAATTCACACTGTTCTTTATATTTCTGCCAAAATTGCAAAAAGATACTTTGTCTCATTGGATGTGTTTGATACCTTTGTTATTTGCGCAGCCTCCAGCGGTCGTCCCTGCAACCCACCTGCCCTCGTACATGGAGGTCTCCCAGACACCAGAGGAGTTCTCCTCCAGGAAGTCTGGACTCGGGCAGCAGATATCAAGACTGCTGTAGTACTTGCAAAAATCTTCCACTGTCATCCTGTTGAATTTGGTGGAGGAATTTTTATCTAAAAATAACTCCAGGCCCACATGGCCCGCATTCAAGATTCACAATGAAAAAAAAATAACCATTGTGTTTTCTACCTTGCTATGTATTTGGCTAAATGTACTCACCAGAACTCTCCATCGTCAGCCACGCGAAGGCACATGTCACGATCTTCTGAGCTGACTGATTGCCACAAAAGGGACCTGGAAGACAGTTTCACTTTGCAGTAAGCAAAGACAAAACCATTTTAGTCAGACAAATTAGATCAGAGGACTTTCAAATTATATCTAACTGGAAAACAGCTAACAAGCACCAAAAAATAAATAAAAATTAATATAACCATAACTTTACACGCAGTTTCTATTTCCACATGTGAAATTGTGGAAACATTTCCCGTTTTAGGATTGTTAAGAATACAAAGATTTGTCTTTAATTCATAAAATATAAAAACAATTAAAGATAAATAAGTTTGCTAGTTTATTACTTTAAAGGGGACCTATTATGGCATCTAATACCTATTTTAAATAGGCCTTGAATGTCTTAAAAACAATTTTTGCTAAATAAATTAGAAATTCAGCCTGTAAACCATGTCTTTATCATCCCAGTCTCTAACCTCATTGGCCGGGTTTCCCAGATCCAACCTCTCTTAAGGATTTAAGAAGGTTCCAAAGAAGGTTTGAACTAAGAGACAACCCTAAGATACGGATGTTTCCCAGATGACTTCTTAACACCGTTCTTTAGTTTCGCTCTTTCAGAAGCTCTTTGGAGCAGCTGTCCGGTTCTGAAACCAAATCAATCGATGCCAGGCAAATCGATCACCGATCACTATCAGCGCATTTTCACATGCAGCACTGCTGCCTAACGCACTAATTCCCTGCTGCCTGTGCGTTATAATTAAAAATTAAGATGATAAATATAATTCAATGACCCTTTTTCATCCAAACGGTGCGTTACTCCGTTATTTCTGGCTACAGTGAGGCTTTTTTTCCCCACACGCAGAAACCGGGAGGAAACGGGGTGGGCGTGTGTGTGCGTTCAAAAACATGAGCCAAGAGAAGGCGAGTTTCGCAAATCGCAACGTGGAATTACAGCAATCCCTGGTTTTTCGCAGGGGTTATGTTCCAAAAAGAACCTGTGATAAGTGAAATTCTTTTTACAATTATAGAGGGCTTCTAATTGCGGAGATCATCCCCGCCACGCTGCATCCCGACTCTGCAGCGTCTTTTTATCCTAAAGCCCGCGGTGCAAGTGGGTCTTTTCAAGAGAAGAAAATAGTTATGGGTCGTTGTCTTCGCTCTTTTTTCTTCTGGGCAAAAAGATTCTTTAATATAAACCGACACCATTGATTATATTTGAGACTGTAATGAACGATTCATCAAAAGCCGTTCTTCAGCTGCTGCTTCCCTGTCATCACATACCTGTGCGCTTGGGCAGGAGGATCGGTGTGACGGCTGCCTGACAGCCCGGTCCGACAGCATGTCCAGGGGACGCACGAATGCGTTCATAAAAACAGTTCTGCTTCGCGCACGGTGACGCGGTTGATTTGCAGCGAGAATATGGTGTATAGCAGCCAAATTATCAAATAAATGATATTCATGATGATCGTTTTATTTGTGCCTAATGCATAAAGCATATACAGGAACTAGGGTTGCCACCTTTCAGAAATAGAAATAAGGGACGCCCTGATTTCAGCAGTGCAGGAGCCAAAAAAAAAGCCCAAAAACTTCTAAACTGAATAAAAATGTGTTTATTTTATATGAAAAAACAAAATGCTTTGATTTAAAGTTTAAAGTGCTTTAATAGCATTGAACTTGCATGACTGTACAGACAGACAACCATACTAGCAACTGAAATATCCTCCTATGCTACGTATGTCAATATCAGCCCAGATGTAATATAGCCTACAGGTGAAGATTATGGTGTAAAAGTTAATTTATTTCAATAATTCAACTAGAATATGGTGTAAAAGTTAACTTATTTCAATAATTCAACTAGAATATGGTGTAAAAGTTAATTTATTTCAATAATTCAACTAGAATATGGTGTAAAAGTTAAGGAAAATACAGTACAAATCGTGTCCCGTATTAGTTCAATACGGGACGCAACATTTTTTTCTCAAATAAAAGGACAATTCCGTATTTTACGGGACGGGTGGCAACCCTAACAGGAACACACTTGTTATTCCTTATTTTTCTTTTTTTCCCCCCTTTGCTGTCACCAATAAATGCTAAACAATATAAATCTAAAGTATAAAATAGATCAAAATTTGTGCGGGGTGCATTGTTTTAATATCTCATTGCTTGGTGTGATATTGATTTGCCTGACGCGGCTGGATCTGTGAGTCTTTGTTCACTAAGATGGTTGTAAAGACTGGGTCAGCAGCATCTTTCATTTCCTTCTTAATGAAAGAGATACTTAAGCTAAGAGCGACTCTGGGAAACGCGATTTTCTTTCACAGGCTCCTTAAGAAGGTTTGAAAGAAGTCTTTCGCTGTTAAGAACTACTTAACTGATCTGGGAAACCCGGCCATTATCTATGCGGGATTCTGAGTGGGCGGGGCTATGATAATGAGGCATGTGCTGATTGGCTGCCTGAATGACGCGATACACCGCTACGAAAAATTGCTGGAAGCTCCAGCCGGCGGGGTTAGTTATGGGCGTGGTTTCACACATCGGAGGCCAACCTATGTAAATCGCTCCCGTCGTTACGTAACGACAGGCGCAGAATCTGAACGGCTAGTAGATCCACATCACACTGGACGGCTCATCCGGGCGGCTGTACAGACACTGCAGAATTTGGTTGCTTTCCTCCTTCTCTGAGTTGGCAGGCTGAGGGGAGACCACTTTATATATGTTAAAGCAAGAGAAAACGTGTTTTTCATAATAGGTCTATTTTAAATTAAAAAGTTTTAAAATGTATTATATTGTATATTCAATACAATTGCCTTTTAACTGCAGAAAGATTTTTCTCCATTCTTCTTGACAGAAGAGAGTGGCAGCCTAGTGGTTGCAAAAGCGGGCTGGAGTCTGGAGGATCCAGGTTCCAGTCCCCAGATTGCAACCATGGTGAACCACCCTGGGCCCCTGGGCAAGGCCCTAGTCTAATTAGAGATGGGTTAAATGCATAGAAAACAAATCTACCTTTGGGTATCAATAAAGTTACAAAAAAATAAATAAATGGTGGAACTGAGTCATATTTTGGGCTTTCTTACTCAAACACGTCTTTTCAGTCCTGCCCACAATTTTTCTGAGGTCACAACTTTATGATGGCCTCTCCAGTGCTTGTAATTTCAGGGTATGCTTTGTGTCATTGTCCATTTGGAAAAAGAACCTGTGGACCCCACAGCATGATGCTACCACCCCCATACTCCATGGTTGGGATGGCGTTCTGAGGGGTAATCACGTACCCCTTTTTCCTCTAAAACAAACAATGAGTATTTGGACAAAAAACGTTCACTTTTAGTGTCATCAGATTACAGGACATGTCTTCAAAATAAATGCATATCTTTGTCCCCATGTGCAGTGCAAACTGTAATCTGGCGTTTATCTGGTGGTTTTGGAGCAGTAACTTTCTTTTCTCTGTGTGGCCTTTCAGCCGATGTTGGTGCCAAAAACATTTTACTTTAAAAGGTCTTTAAAGCGGCACTATGTAACTTTTCCACCTTAATATCATATTTCCAGAGTCATTGTGATGGTACATCAACTTCCAACGGTTTAATGACACCTCTGTCATGGTCTGGGGGGGTCTGTATCACCTTCACTGGCACTATGTAACTTTGAGGAGCATGGTAGGAACCCTGCCACACTAAAAAACTACACATTTTTACAGCTTTGACTGCTTTACTGCATACGTCACTTCCCCCTCCTTCCCGATTCGTAGTTGAGAAGAAAATGGGCGGGGCGTGGAGCGCAGCTCCGCAGAAGCTGGTAACCCGTTGCTGTGTTGTGGCTGCAGCAGCTCCACACAACAGACGTGGGGAAAAGATCGCTAATGGTTTAACTTTTCACCGCTTTCCTGCTTGGAGGCAGAACCACGGAGGCCGGCCAAGTATCTGATAACAAAGTAAAAGAGTAAAAGAGTCGTCGGCTTGGTTGGATCGCGGCTGTAACGAGTCCGACCAAACATAACGTTCCTCAGTAAACAAACAAACACTCACAGACCGGGGTCGGATCAAAACACGGGTTTATTTAACCACAAACAAACACTCACAGACCGGGGTCGGATCATTCTAACGGGTTTTATTCCCCACTTCTCCAGCTAAACGCAGTTGCTGGCAAGCTCTCTGCGGTGCGATTAATTTTGTTGAGGAAAAAATATTAACTATTTGATTTGTAGCTGCAGAGGAAAAAAATTATCTCACGAGGAAAACAAAAATATTGCTCACGCCTCGGAGCCTCTTCAGCATAATATAGCAGTCAAAAAAAAAGAAAAGAAAAGTAAGAGTAATACAAAACATGTACTGTATGTTGTACTATTATACTAATTTATTGAAACACATGGCAAGTCAAACATTTACCAAAGCAGCTGCCAAACACTCCTAAACAAGGTAGTAAGACGTGGGTTGTGCAGAACTGCGGCAGTAAATCCCTTATAAAGAGTGGCGCTCCGACGAGGACCTCCATTCTTTAGTAGGGATTTCATATGGATCCAGACCGTTAATAATCATTATTTTCTCCATATACCGCTCCCTGGCTTCCTTGTTTAAGGTATCCCGGTAAATTACAGTTCCTTTCCAGCAGTTTAACATCTTTTTTTTTGCGTTCCGTCTGTTCACTTGGTGAAACAGAAAAGCGTCCCGTCTTCCCTCAAAACAAATGCACGCGACGGGACAGGAGTTTTCCGGCAGTACGCACTGGTGCTCATGGGAAACGTAGTGTTCTTTCTGGTAAAGCACTACCGCTTTTGTCCAAAAGATGCCGCCAAACTCAGAAAAGTTGAAAGTTACGTTGTGCTGCTTAAATTATTTTTATTGGGTTCATTTTCATATTTCACACCTAAATCGTTTAATCTCAGGGGTGCAGAAGCTGTCTCCTTCCTCTCTGTGGTGTGTGTGTGTTTATAATGTATGCAAGGTTGCAAATGTATAACAAAGTTCTTACATTACTTGCAAATAAACTATGAAAATCATCTTTTAATTTAGATGCATTTCTACATGAATCAGAGACAGAGTTGGATCTGTTCTCACCGATCACTCCAGTCTCCGTTCCACTCTCCTTTTCCCCAGGGGTTCCACAAACGCACCAGGTTTATGAGTCTTCCTCGGCTCATCATCTGACCAGCAATCACATCACAGAAATCACCATTAACAGAGTCCATAAATGTAAAACGAGAGTCAGTTTCTGTTACTGTATATTTGTTATTAACCTCATTGTCAAAGCGTATGCTCTCAGATCTAGGATTACCTGCTCACCTGTTTGATGCCTGTCACAGTGTAGGCATGACCCTGGACCAGGCCATTTGGTAATAAGGTCATAGAAGAAGACGACCTCTCCTACAAGCAAAACATTCATACACAGTGTTTGTTTATGTCAACATCCAATGAATGTCAGTCACTACATGTACCACCAGATGATAGGCTTTTGTTTGGGAAAAAAAAGATTTATTGTACTTAAAAAAAAGAAAAAGAAATTAACTAAATTAACCAGGTAATTTAGGTAATTTGAAAAGTATTTTGATTATGGAAGAAAAAAAATTGCAAAAGTAATCAGATTTAGTGAAAACTTGAGATGAGTTGGATTTACAGAAGCCCTGTAAATTAAAAAAGCTAATTTCACACGCACACAAAAAGTAATGGATGCTTCAATATCTTACGTACGCTTTGATGTGTACCACAGCCCATCAGGGCACTGGATTTAGCAGCTCTGCACATCAAGTCCAGCAGCTCCTGGGGAGGCTCAGACAGCTGTATACACATGTGGACACCACCAGTGAAGTCCATCATTGCCTCTATTGGAGTTCCAGCACTCATGTCCGTGTAGGAACCGCAAACTCTGACATAATGGATGTGATACTTTGTTTTGTCACAATACTTGTGGTAATTTTTACAGATGCAAACAGAGTGGGTGTAAAGCTCATACATATGAGGAGCGGTGCACTCACTTGGCGTAGGCTTTCTCCAGCAGAGCAGGCCAGAACTCGGTTTGTCTTTTGGATTGAACGAAGATCAGTCTGCCGTTGATTGTTGGCAGCTTATCATCAATAACAACATCCATCCATCTGCCAAATCTCCAGAACTGAAGATTTGAAAAAGATAGCATCAAAGATTAAAACAATAATTATAGCTGCAAGCAGTGATGAACGGGCCCTCGCACCCTTGTGCACGTTCAGGCGTGCTGCCGTGTGATTGTATGACTTGCATGTAGATTCTTCAGGCCTGGACATTTAGCGGATGACACCAGTCACGACTCTCTATATCAAACCATTCAAAAGTTATGGCAGTCGGAACTATCAGATATCGACCAAACAGATGAAGAGGCGGGGCTAATTTGCACCAATTATGTTCAAGGACTCAAAACCGTATCCGATGACACCACCCATGAGTCTTTATGTCAAACCATTCAAAAGTTATTGCAGAAAATAGGAACTATCACATATCGACCAATCAGAAGAAGGGACGGGGCTAATTTGCACCAATTAAGGTGAAAGAGTCAAAACCGAGTCAGATGACACCACCCGCAACTCTGTATGTCAAACAATTCAAAAGTTATGGCAGAAAGTAGAAACTATCAAATATGGACCAACCAGATGGGGGGGGGGTGCGCTTTTTGGCTTCTGTCGTTGCCACGGTAACGCTTTTGACTGAGAAAAGTAATGTACATCATCAAAGGATCGAGACGCACATTTTGATATCTAACACACCTGGGTGCATGTTACGGTCAATAGGAACTCAAAAAAAGTTACAAATTTTAAAGATATACTGAGTGTGTATAAGAGGAAAATAGATATTTAGAATTTTTAAACAGTCAAAATCTAAAAGTGATGACTACAAAAAAGGTGCCAAGAGTATATAAAAGGGACGTGCAAAGTCATATCTGAATGTGCTTTAAGAGTTTATTCGTTGTTGGCTCTGCCGTAGTTGAGTTTGTTATCTATTATCCTCATGTTGCTGATGAATACCTGTACCTGAGAACTGGAATTCCTTCAGATGCCAACAATGGTGTGTATTTCCATGTAATTCATTGCAATAAAACCATCAACACATACCCTTAGTGTACCTCAAACACTTTTACCTGATCTGACCTGCTGCTGCAAGTTATAAAACCACTTCTGTTTCTTTAACTCAAGCTGCTGCTGCTGTCATGCAAGGGGTTTGTGCACAACAAAGTATTTGGCACCCCCTTCCAGCAGGTGTGTGTGTGTGTGTGTGTGTGTGTGTGTGTGTGTGTGCGTGCGTGCGTGCGTGCGTGCGTGCGTGCGTGCGTGCGTGCGTGCGTGCGTGCGTGCGTGCGTGCGTGCGTGCGTGCGTGCGTGCGTGCGTGCGTGCTAGCGTGCGTGCGTGCGTGTGTGCCTAGGTTAAAACAGCCAGTGTGGATGGGACAATAAAAGGAAAATCTGAACTACAATATACATTTATAAATTACATTAAAATTAATTTAAATGAATTAAATTAAATATATAAATTATAAAAAAACGGTAATGAAAATACATAATTCCCCTTGAGGGATTAGGAAAGCATTGAATTTCAGGAGCAATGATCTAGTATTGTAGCATTAGCTGACGTGAAGGTGGGAGATTGTGGGCTGGTGTTGGGACATCTGGCCATAAGGTTTTATTGTGTGAAAGAATAAACAAACTATGGGACCGCCCTTGTGAGGAAAACACATACAAATTCTAGTGTTTGGTTTCATACCATGTTATTTTATTTATCTATTTAGTCACTTTGCAAACACTTTTGTCCAAAGCGATTCACTGTAAAAGCACAAAAACAAGAAATGAAAGGGGGAGAGAGGAGCTCTTAGAGGAAGCTCCCGACACTGTAATGTTTGTTGGAAGGTTGTTGCACTATAGAAGGATAAGGTAGGGAAACATTTTGGACTGGAGTGGCTGTAGAGTCCGTTTTGTCAGACGATGCTCGTGTGCTGAAACGTGACGGACGTGTAGTGCCATGGGTTTCTACCAGATCTACCAGGGGGAGCAGTTCCAGCTGGCACTCTAGGTTAGCAGAAGTGGCTAAAGGGAACCAGTGGAGCTTGATGAGTGACACACACACACACACACACACACACACACACACACACACACACACACACACACACACACACACACACACACACACACACACACACACACACACACACACACACACACACACACACACACACACACACACACACACACACACACACACAAACACAGCACATCTAAGGACTCAGTCCATCATCTATTGACCTTCAGCGTCTGCGTCGGACAACTCTCCTGCGTCTGCGGGCGACGCGGGTCCTACGGACTCTCCGGCGCCTGCGGACGGGGCGAGAGCTCTGTCTGCGTCTGCGTGGCATTGTCAAAAGATATGATGAGAACTAGTAAGAAGGAGTTCTATTTATAAACTCTGTTACAAGCATGTTGATGGAATGGAATGGTTAATGGAATTGATGACATCATATATTCTTCAATGGAATTGATGACATCATAACTTGATGACATCATATCTTCTTCAATGGAATTGATGACATCATAACCTGATGACATCATATCTTCTTCAATGGAATTGATGACATCATAACTTGATGACATCATATCTTCTTCAATGGAATTGATGACATCATATTATTTGGGGTTTTTAGGGCCCGAGCACTTACAGTGCGAAGGCCCTTTTGTATCTGTAGGAATTTTTCTCGTTCTCGTTTTTTTTTTTTTCCTTCTTCCGGCGAAATTATGGCCTTTTTGCCCCTCTAAACGTGCCCAAAAGTCACCAAATTTTGCACCCAAGCCAGGCCTGGTTTGCATTAATGGGCGTGGCCTAATGGCTCAACAGCGCCCCGTGGAAAACTTTGTGCCTCAAGCCCCACAATACGGTTTGACATACATGCACGAAAATCGGTACACACCTGTATCATGTCGCAACGTAAAGAAAAGTCTCTTGGCACCATGGCCGTAACCGAACAGGAAGTCGGCCATTTTGAATTAATCTTGTAATTTTGCCGCAATTTATGCCATTTCTTCAGTCGCTTCTTCGCCCGAACCGTAACGTGCACCCAGGTGTGTTATACATCAAAATGTGCGTCTCCATCTTGCGACTACGCGCATTACTTCTCTCAGTCAAAAGCGTTACCGTGGTGACGATAGACGCCAAAAAGCGCGCCCCCCCTTCATCTGATTGGTCCATATTTGATAGTTCCTACTTTCTGCCATAACTTTTGATTGGTTTGACATAAAGAGTCGTGGGTGGTGTCATAAGACTTAGTTTTGAGTCCTTGACCTTCATTGGCATGAATTAGCTCCGCCCCTTCTTCTAATTGGTCGATATGTGATAGTTCCTATTTTCTGCCATAACTTTTGATTGGTTTGATATAGAGAGTCATGGGTGGTGTCATCGGACTTAGTTTTAAGTCCTTGACCTTTATTGGTGAAAATTGCACGCGCGAGGGCCCGTTCATCACTGCTTGCAACTTTAATTTGGTTTAGTTTTTACTTCATAAAAGTGATGATGTCATAGAAAAAAAAGAAAGCAGACTTTTAATTACTTTAAATTACAAAATAGTGAATAAGAGAATGATGACTGTAATAAAACACATCTTACATGGTTACACCTGATAAGTTTGGAACCGGGGTAGCACCAACTCTTTGCCAGTCCGTTACTTCGATGGGCAAGGTGCCATTAAAGTAAGATTAAATAAAGATATGGGTAAATTAAACAGTATGTATGGGCTTCTTTTCAGGTTCAGGTTCGTCTGGCAAAGTGAAAGACTGGAAAGATGGAAAGCCCTCGATCATGTCTTCTAAATTCAGTGGCAGCCTTCAGGGTTCACTTGGTCATCAAAGGTAAAAATAAAATATCGAAATACGCGGTCACCGAGCAGTGAGATTTTATAAATCATATTTTTGCATTCTTTGACAACCCCTGTATCAAAGTATTAGGTTTTTGATAACAAGTTTGTCCATCTAAAGTCAATATCTACTTGTTAAGACACTTCTAATATCCGCAATCAATATGCCAATATGCAGATTTGGGGCCTCAAACCCTGTTGAGAAAACTTTCGTTGTTTGGCTTATACGCTCACGCACGCACGCACGCACGCACGCACGCACGCACGCACGCACGCACGCACGCACGCACCCACGGGACAAAGTGTAGATTTTAATGTCAATATTGTGATGGCAGGTGGGAAAACCAAGAGCTCAGTTTTGGCAATATTAAAACTATTTTAAAACATTTAGAAACAATGACAAGTTGTGTGATTAGTATTTACCCTGAAATGAAACAGCCCGCAGTAGTTCTCATCAAACTCCTGGTCAACAGGAACAACCTGCCTGAAGATGTGATTCTGGAAAGTCAGAGCTCCGATAGATGCAAGAAACCAGCAGTTTCCTGAAAAAACAAATACTACTACTACTACTGATAATAATAAAATAACAATAATAACATTAAAAAAAGAAGAAGATGTCAAAGATGCTCTATGGACAAACAATTTTCCCACCGAGAAATCCTTGACCAAAATCGAACCTGGAGACCCCATCAACGACAAACGATGGATTAGGAGCAATATTCTGGGAAAAAAAGCAGATTGGTCATTGAAAATGTGTAACTTTTATGATTTTACTTAAGATACTAGTTCATATAAATTCTGGTTCATATTCAAGGCATTCCCACTGTATGTTTGTCTGTAAATATCTGCTCAGCTCACCTATCAGAGCTGATGGGCGCAAAATCCACACCGTCTTTTCTAAGGAGTTTTACGTGATCTGTGGTTAGTAAGAGTTTGCCAAAATAAACTCAATACACTTATTAACTGGTCTAACTGGTCTAATCTTGTGTATTTCTTTCCCTTTCTGTTTGTCGCTGATACTAATCTTCAACTTCAACTTCATTTTATTGTCCCCCAGAGGGGAAATTCGCTTTACAGGGGGGGGGGGGGGGGTAAAACCAAGAAAGATAAGACATTATAGGCATAAAAACACAAAGCACATTCACACAGCTAGGACACAGCACACAAAGTACACACAAAATACCCTGAGGATGTAGTGTGGAGAGTGGGGAGTGGAGTTCACAGCTGTTCATTTGTTGAGTTTTAAATTAAAGGAGCTTGAGGCCGGATTGTGGCAAGTTTTATGAAAAAAATCTGTATACATTTTAAGTTTTCTAGTAAAGCTGCATGCACGTTCTCCCCATTCTCCCGTGCCGGCTTCACTGTTGGCTGCAGTACCCCCAACAGCCGTCGTGGTGAAGGGTGGCGCTAGAGAGTCTAATTTCTTAAAAGGAGCCTCAAGCTCCTTTAAGTTGGGTGATGGCGTGAGTTATAAAATAATTTTTCAGTCTGTTTGATTTGGTCCTGGGCAATCTGAATCTCCTGCCAGAGGGTAAAAGTTCAAACTCGGCATGGAGAGGATGGTCAGGACACTGTAGGATGTCCTGAGCCTTGGATGTTACCCTCCTGCCAAAGACAGTAGGCAAGTCAGGGAGGGCAACACCAATAGTTTTGCTGGCAACTTTGACAATGTGTTCCAGCCCATTTTTATCTCCTAGTGAGAGGCTACCAAACCCAGAGATAATGGCAAATGTCAGGACAGATTCAATCACAGAGTGCTAGAACATGGTCATTAATTTGTTGCACACTCCAAATCGGTTAAGCACCCGGAGAAAGTGCAAGCGCTGTTGTGATTTTTTATACACAACATCTGTGTTCTCATTAAAAGACAACTTGTTGTCGATGACCACACCCAAGTACTTAAAAGTTGTGACTCGCTCCACACTCTCCCCCTTAATTACTGTTAAGGGTTGTGGGTTTGGGTTCCTCCTAAAATCTATGCACATGTCCTTGGTCTTTCTCACATTTAAGTTTAAAAAGGAATCATCACACCAGTGGATAAAATCGTCCACTGGTCCAGGAAGTGTGCCCTCCCCCTGCAGCAGACTCCAATCTAATCTGAATCTAAACCCTAATCTGCTTTTTTTGGCCATCTATCAGTGATACTAAAACATTATTGCTCCGTTCATATTATTATTCTCAATCAACGTTAGAAAGTCTTTAAACACTGAATTCAACCAGAACTACCTGTTTTATCAGATCTTTTTAATAAGGTGCATGGTTTATCCGTTTTCCTCTCTCCTGCACACCAGAAGCCTTTTTTTTATTAGTTTGCACACAATAAAAGTAACACTTACAATCAAAATAGTAAAACAAATGTGACAGGAGAGGTCAAAAAGCCAACAGGCTTATGCAGCGGATCTCCCCTCAATTTAGGAAGTAAAACAGTAACATAGTTAGTCAGTTGTTTTTTGGTCTCGAACTGGGTTTGTAGAATCTTGTAAAATTCTTATGCGTTTGCTGATGGACATGTTTAATATTTCTAATCCCATGTGAGTCATTCATCCATGATCTATACCTGATTATTCCCATTTAGGGTAGCAGATTCTGGTGATCTTCATCCCAGCTCTCTTTGGGTTACACCCTGGACAGGTTGCTAGTCCATCACAGGGCCACGTCCAGACAAACAGCCACACACACACTCACACTCACCCCCAAAGACACTTTAGATTCACTAATAAACCTGACATTCGTGTTTTCAGACTAGGCAGAGAGAAAACTTACAAACGCCACACAGAAAGACTGATCTGAGACAATTTCCTTAAGAAACATTGCATGCTTGAAGTGCGTACCGCCGGTCTCAGCCACTCCAGTCGACCCAGGTCGGAGGGGGTCAGTATTCCATGGCCAATGGAGCTCCTGTCAGGTGGGAACATTTCGTCCACAAATTTGATTCTGTTAGTGACACAGTATGCCTTCAGCTGTTGGACGTCTTGATCGTAGAGCCTGTTGGGGTTTGTGGTGCTCCCATAACCCTCTTCTTTGTTACGAGCCTCCTTAATGTTTAGACACACGCCGGGTGGGGGCATTGCTGCAGTTTTTGGGCTGTGATAAATGAAAAAGTAAAGGTAAACACTCTGAGGCATGAGGTTCGTGGGGTAATTTTGCTATGTGTCACTTTCACATTACATATGCAGTGATAAAATAACAAGGATTTGGGGAACAAGGAAGTACTAATCAGAGAAACTGTAACTGAGGACGATGATCGTCTCAAATTATGTCAGCTGTCCTTATGAAATGTTCGCTGCTGATCCCGTAGAAGACACACAAACTGTTGATCTGGGGTCTCTTCAAGTGAGAACTACATGCTAACATCGGCTCACTGAGTCTCAGAAAGAGAGTGGGAAGAAGAAGAGCTTTCATACGGCGGTTTATTGCCTTGTCGGCCACTGAAACTACTTTCACAATAAAAAAATGTATTCACACAGCATGGTCCAGTAGATTCTTTTTCTGTATCATACATGCATTATATGGATTAATCCATCAGGCATGACGTGAACTTCAGTGCCTTGCTAAATTAAAAAACAAAAACAAAAGAAAAAAAACTTTCAGTTGGCAGAGAACTGCTTAACTCTGCAGGCTGACTTAAGAAACCTATATAATGGCTCAAAATGAGGAGAGAAATCTTACCGAACTACCGAGGAAGAAAATGGAGGATAAGTCAACCAGTAGGTGAAGAGCTTTCTTTGCAATGTTCACGCAAACATCCTATGAACAAGCGTCAATTGCAGTTACCTGTAGGTTAATCCTCCTACTTCCTACTGTTGTTGCTTGCACAAAGAGGCGATGGTTTCATTTCGTTTTCATTTGTCACTCATGGATATTTATGGTTGTACTGGGATATTTTACTGCATTTTTTTATGACTTTTTCTTCTCTCCACGACAGAAGCTGTGAATTATTAATCAAGGTAAGCTAAGGACACTACGGTAACTGACTGCAGTATGAAACCATCTGGCTGTGCATCAAGTTGAACTAAAAGAAGAACAATGCACCTACTGTATGACGCTGTATTCGGTGGACGTTTGAATGAGATAAAGCAACCTGATTAACTCCAGTTTAGCACTCGATGACCCCTGCATGGATCAAAAACAAATGTATGAAAGTATATTATTACGTCCCTCATCCTTTGCATTCCCGTATCTCCCTGTCTTTTATCTGCCTGGACAACCATCCCAGTCAGCACTTGGAGGAAACTGCGAGTTGTTTTACGGCACCATGTCACACATCAAGAAATGTGAAGATAACTCACAGCGCTAATGAAACCTATACTAGTAGTATGGACTGATTTTGCCAAAACGTAGCCAGAATGCAGAATGTGAACGGCTGCACTATCTGTAGTGTGCTAAAGATGCTATGCTACTTCTGGAAAAAGCAGCCTTGAACAGTGAGCCTCACAGATTGTATCCCATAATGAATCGGAAAATGGCAAAATATTGATTGAACCTCAAATATCCTGAGCACAAAAAATGAAGATGACAAGACAAATCATTCAAACTTTCCAACCCAGGGTCACAGGGGTCTGTCGGAGCCTATTCCAGCTCTGTTTGGGTGAAAGTCAGGGGTACAACCTGGACAGGTGGCCAGTCCATCACAGGGCCATGCAGGGCCGGTTTTTGCTATGGGCAATATGGGCGACTGCCCAGGGCGCAATCTGGGTGGGCGCTCTCAAAAAAAAGAAAAAAAAAGAAATCGCTCTGACAATTCCATCTCAAATCTATTCAATGGGCTGTTATTGTCACATCAACTTGCTGTGTGTGTGTGTGTGTGTGTGTGTGTGTGTGTGTGTGTGTGTGTGTGTGTGTGTGTGTGTGTGTGTGTGTGTGTGTGTGTGTGTGTGTGTGTGTGTGTGTGTGTTTAGAGAGCAGCCTTCTCCTCTCGCCCCCCTAGAAGAACTTCCCTGACCTCCCATCAAAGTCCATGACTCTGCTTGAGCTGCTTACTTTCATCCATGAGAAAGAGCTTGCAGAAATCTACCCCAATCTGTGGACTGCACTCAGAATTGGTCTGACCCTACCAGTGACAGTAGCGGAAGCAGAAAGAGTTTTTCCAAGCTGAAGCTTATTAAAACATACTCTAGGTCCACTATGTCACAGGAGCGTCTCTCTAGACTTGCCATCATCAGCATCAATCATACAGTACAATACAATACATGCACAACGGATTTCGTATGATGAAGAAGGCTAGAAAAGTCAAGTTCTAGATTGCACTTTACCACTTTACACCTGCTGTGAAAAGGTGAAAGAGCCAGGTTAAAAAGAGTGCTACAGTCTGAGCACTCAATTCAGATTATGTGAATAATTATATATTTTTTTAATTTATTCATTTTATTTTATTCATTAGTTATACATTTGAATGTGTGAAGAATTAGTGTAATTTACACAGGGGCTGTGCATTGATGTGATGTGATGTGTTTAGTTTTTTTCTTAGCTGCGCGGGGGTGGGGGGGCGGGGGATGGACAGTCTGCCCAGGGCGCAAAAGTAGCCAGGACCAGGACCGCCTCTGGGGCCATGCATAAAGACTAATGGCGCTTTTCTACTAGTACCTACTCAGCCCCGGCTCGGGACGGCTCGGGACGGCTCGTCACGCCTCAATCACTGAAAAACTTGACCGTGTTCACCTGTTGGCTTGCAGGGGCGGACAGCGAAACTTCAGCTGACTGTGGACTCACAAACCTTTCAAATGAACCATTACTTACTCCTCTTTTTTTTTGTCATTATTCCAAATCAAGAGCAGCCCACATCAAACACACGATAATGACTACGAAAAGATGGTTGGAAATATTGGCTGTATTCAAGTAAAATGACAGAAACCATAACAAGAACAATAGCAGCAAAAAATGTCATTGGGATTACTTAACAGCGACTTGTTGAATGATCTCAGACAATCAAAAATGAGCAGATACACCATTTACGAAAGCCTGCTTCATCTTGTTATCTCGTCATGCCACAAGTCTGTTACTGGCTAGAGAGTCTAATTTCTTAAAAGGAGCCTCAAGCTCCTTTAAGTTGGGTGATGGCGTGAGTTATAAAATAATTTTTCAGTCTGTTTGATTTGGTCCTGGGCAATCTGAATCTCCTGCCAGAGGGTAAAAGTTCAAACTCGGCATGGAGAGGATGGTCAGGACACTGTAGGATGTCCTGAGCCTTGGATGTTACCCTCCTGCCAAAGACAGTAGGCAAGTCAGGGAGGGCAACACCAATAGTTTTGCTGGCAACTTTGACAATGTGTTCCAGCCCATTTTTATCTCCTAGTGAGAGGCTACCAAACCCAGAGATAATGGCAAATGTCAGGACAGATTCAATCACAGAGTGCTAGAACATGGTCATTAATTTGTTGCACACTCCAAATCGGTTAAGCACCCGGAGAAAGTGCAAGCGCTGTTGTGATTTTTTATACACAACATCTGTGTTCTCATTAAAAGACAACTTGTTGTCGATGACCACACCCAAGTACTTAAAAGTTGTGACTCGCTCCACACTCTCCCCCTTAATTACTGTTAAGGGTTGTGGGTTTGGGTTCCTCCTAAAATCTATGCACATGTCCTTGGTCTTTCTCACATTTAAGTTTAAAAAGGAATCATCACACCAGTGGATAAAATCGTCCACTGGTCCAGGAAGTGTGCCCTCCCCCTGCAGCAGACTCCAATCTAATCTGAATCTAAACCCTAATCTGCTTTTTTTGGCCATCTATCAGTGATACTAAAACATTATTGCTCCGTTCATATTATTATTCTCAATCAACGTTAGAAAGTCTTTAAACACTGAATTCAACCAGAACTACCTGTTTTATCAGATCTTTTTAATAAGGTGCATGGTTTATCCGTTTTCCTCTCTCCTGCACACCAGAAGCCTTTTTTTTATTAGTTTGCACACAATAAAAGTAACACTTACAATCAAAATAGTAAAACAAATGTGACAGGAGAGGTCAAAAAGCCAACAGGCTTATGCAGCGGATCTCCCCTCAATTTAGGAAGTAAAACAGTAACATAGTTAGTCAGTTGTTTTTTGGTCTCGAACTGGGTTTGTAGAATCTTGTAAAATTCTTATGCGTTTGCTGATGGACATGTTTAATATTTCTAATCCCATGTGAGTCATTCATCCATGATCTATACCTGATTATTCCCATTTAGGGTAGCAGATTCTGGTGATCTTCATCCCAGCTCTCTTTGGGTTACACCCTGGACAGGTTGCTAGTCCATCACAGGGCCACGTCCAGACAAACAGCCACACACACACTCACACTCACCCCCAAAGACACTTTAGATTCACTAATAAACCTGACATTCGTGTTTTCAGACTAGGCAGAGAGAAAACTTACAAACGCCACACAGAAAGACTGATCTGAGACAATTTCCTTAAGAAACATTGCATGCTTGAAGTGCGTACCGCCGGTCTCAGCCACTCCAGTCGACCCAGGTCGGAGGGGGTCAGTATTCCATGGCCAATGGAGCTCCTGTCAGGTGGGAACATTTCGTCCACAAATTTGATTCTGTTAGTGACACAGTATGCCTTCAGCTGTTGGACGTCTTGATCGTAGAGCCTGTTGGGGTTTGTGGTGCTCCCATAACCCTCTTCTTTGTTACGAGCCTCCTTAATGTTTAGACACACGCCGGGTGGGGGCATTGCTGCAGTTTTTGGGCTGTGATAAATGAAAAAGTAAAGGTAAACACTCTGAGGCATGAGGTTCGTGGGGTAATTTTGCTATGTGTCACTTTCACATTACATATGCAGTGATAAAATAACAAGGATTTGGGGAACAAGGAAGTACTAATCAGAGAAACTGTAACTGAGGACGATGATCGTCTCAAATTATGTCAGCTGTCCTTATGAAATGTTCGCTGCTGATCCCGTAGAAGACACACAAACTGTTGATCTGGGGTCTCTTCAAGTGAGAACTACATGCTAACATCGGCTCACTGAGTCTCAGAAAGAGAGTGGGAAGAAGAAGAGCTTTCATACGGCGGTTTATTGCCTTGTCGGCCACTGAAACTACTTTCACAATAAAAAAATGTATTCACACAGCATGGTCCAGTAGATTCTTTTTCTGTATCATACATGCATTATATGGATTAATCCATCAGGCATGACGTGAACTTCAGTGCCTTGCTAAATTAAAAAACAAAAACAAAAGAAAAAAAACTTTCAGTTGGCAGAGAACTGCTTAACTCTGCAGGCTGACTTAAGAAACCTATATAATGGCTCAAAATGAGGAGAGAAATCTTACCGAACTACCGAGGAAGAAAATGGAGGATAAGTCAACCAGTAGGTGAAGAGCTTTCTTTGCAATGTTCACGCAAACATCCTATGAACAAGCGTCAATTGCAGTTACCTGTAGGTTAATCCTCCTACTTCCTACTGTTGTTGCTTGCACAAAGAGGCGATGGTTTCATTTCGTTTTCATTTGTCACTCATGGATATTTATGGTTGTACTGGGATATTTTACTGCATTTTTTTATGACTTTTTCTTCTCTCCACGACAGAAGCTGTGAATTATTAATCAAGGTAAGCTAAGGACACTACGGTAACTGACTGCAGTATGAAACCATCTGGCTGTGCATCAAGTTGAACTAAAAGAAGAACAATGCACCTACTGTATGACGCTGTATTCGGTGGACGTTTGAATGAGATAAAGCAACCTGATTAACTCCAGTTTAGCACTCGATGACCCCTGCATGGATCAAAAACAAATGTATGAAAGTATATTATTACGTCCCTCATCCTTTGCATTCCCGTATCTCCCTGTCTTTTATCTGCCTGGACAACCATCCCAGTCAGCACTTGGAGGAAACTGCGAGTTGTTTTACGGCACCATGTCACACATCAAGAAATGTGAAGATAACTCACAGCGCTAATGAAACCTATACTAGTAGTATGGACTGATTTTGCCAAAACGTAGCCAGAATGCAGAATGTGAACGGCTGCACTATCTGTAGTGTGCTAAAGATGCTATGCTACTTCTGGAAAAAGCAGCCTTGAACAGTGAGCCTCACAGATTGTATCCCATAATGAATCGGAAAATGGCAAAATATTGATTGAACCTCAAATATCCTGAGCACAAAAAATGAAGATGACAAGACAAATCATTCAAACTTTCCAACCCAGGGTCACAGGGGTCTGTCGGAGCCTATTCCAGCTCTGTTTGGGTGAAAGTCAGGGGTACAACCTGGACAGGTGGCCAGTCCATCACAGGGCCATGCAGGGCCGGTTTTTGCTATGGGCAATATGGGCGACTGCCCAGGGCGCAATCTGGGTGGGCGCTCTCAAAAAAAAGAAAAAAAAAGAAATCGCTCTGACAATTCCATCTCAAATCTATTCAATGGGCTGTTATTGTCACATCAACTTGCTGTGTGTGTGTGTGTGTGTGTGTGTGTGTGTGTGTGTGTGTGTGTGTGTGTGTGTGTGTGTGTGTGTGTGTGTGTGTGTGTGTGTGTGTGTGTGTGTGTGTGTGTTTAGAGAGCAGCCTTCTCCTCTCGCCCCCCTAGAAGAACTTCCCTGACCTCCCATCAAAGTCCATGACTCTGCTTGAGCTGCTTACTTTCATCCATGAGAAAGAGCTTGCAGAAATCTACCCCAATCTGTGGACTGCACTCAGAATTGGTCTGACCCTACCAGTGACAGTAGCGGAAGCAGAAAGAGTTTTTCCAAGCTGAAGCTTATTAAAACATACTCTAGGTCCACTATGTCACAGGAGCGTCTCTCTAGACTTGCCATCATCAGCATCAATCATACAGTACAATACAATACATGCACAACGGATTTCGTATGATGAAGAAGGCTAGAAAAGTCAAGTTCTAGATTGCACTTTACCACTTTACACCTGCTGTGAAAAGGTGAAAGAGCCAGGTTAAAAAGAGTGCTACAGTCTGAGCACTCAATTCAGATTATGTGAATAATTATATATTTTTTTAATTTATTCATTTTATTTTATTCATTAGTTATACATTTGAATGTGTGAAGAATTAGTGTAATTTACACAGGGGCTGTGCATTGATGTGATGTGATGTGTTTAGTTTTTTTCTTAGCTGCGCGGGGGTGGGGGGGCGGGGGATGGACAGTCTGCCCAGGGCGCAAAAGTAGCCAGGACCAGGACCGCCTCTGGGGCCATGCATAAAGACTAATGGCGCTTTTCTACTAGTACCTACTCAGCCCCGGCTCGGGACGGCTCGGGACGGCTCGTCACGCCTCAATCACTGAAAAACTTGACCGTGTTCACCTGTTGGCTTGCAGGGGCGGACAGCGAAACTTCAGCTGACTGTGGACTCACAAACCTTTCAAATGAACCATTACTTACTCCTCTTTTTTTTTGTCATTATTCCAAATCAAGAGCAGCCCACATCAAACACACGATAATGACTACGAAAAGATGGTTGGAAATATTGGCTGTATTCAAGTAAAATGACAGAAACCATAACAAGAACAATAGCAGCAAAAAATGTCATTGGGATTACTTAACAGCGACTTGTTGAATGATCTCAGACAATCAAAAATGAGCAGATACACCATTTACGAAAGCCTGCTTCATCTTGTTATCTCGTCATGCCACAAGTCTGTTACTGCATGCTTCACCATCAAAATTAATGATATAAACACACTTTTCTTTATTATTTCTCAAGAACCAGCACACCAAGTATGAAAGGACAAGTGTAAACATGTCTCTCTATCTCAAAACACCAGTTTATTTTCTCACTGACAGGTGCATACCGTCAGTGAGAGCGGAAACTGTGTTTTGCATTATTCATGATAAGCAAGTGTCTACAAGTGTTATTCCATATTCCACCTTTAAGACAAGAAATGGCTCTCACTGGATTAAATGTAACATAAAAGGCTGCATTTAATTAAAAACTAATTATAATCGCCTTCAGAGATTTTAGGGCTAAAGCTTTTGTTACAGATCTGTAATGTAATAATCTTTGCCGGTATACACTCATGAAACACACTGAAATTAGTCCTCTGTTTTTAACCCATCACTAGTTGAACTAGGAGAAGAGGGCTGCCATTTGTCTGACCTCTGTAACTAGGCTACCACTCCCCCAGCTTTCAGATCATCACTCAGTTTGACACCCACATGCTGGTATCTGCCTTCAGTCAGTAAACATTTCCTGAGAAACAGAGCAGAGAAAAAAAAAAAACACCACAGGTTGGCCTCCTAATAAGCTAACACGGTGCCAATAATGCCTTCAGGGATTCATGGGCATTATAAAAAGGTTTGCGCCTTCATAACGAATACCTTTATACATAAGCTTGCTGATCCATCCTGACTCCAGATTTTCTAAGCTGTACTTTCTGGAACCGAAGTGAGGTAAGGTTAAGATTTAATATAAAAATACATATTTGTAAGACTTTATGTATCAGTTGGTACCCCAGTTCCATTCTTTCCCATTGTTACTATAGTAACTGGGCTACTTTGATATATAGCTACTCAGTGTTTTAACAAATGACTGAAATGCTTATGAGAATGAATCATTCCACTGGAGAGTACTGACAAAAACATTGGTGTTTTCACTGCCGGACAGTGCAGCGATGCCTGCCCCAGGTGTGTGCACGAACATCATCAATGCACGTAATAAAGAAGATGGTTTTGGGACCGTTACCAACCCTGAGAAGTTCCTCGGCCAAGACTTCAAACAGCTGAAAGAGTACTGTCTCATCCGGCGGGTAAGGTACATTGACGACACCTTTCCCCCCGACTGGAGGTCCATCGGCCAGGGGGTTCTGAACCCGTCTGACCTGGCCCGAGTGGAGTGGCTGAGACCAGGGGTGAGTGTTTCACTGAACACAGTCCACAAATAAATGTCGCAGCTGAAAAAGTTACAATTTATTAGTCTATAAACAACCGGCTCAGTTGCAGCTTTGATTAAAGGCTGTTGATCTGGATTGTCTGTTACTCTGTAAATATATAATTCAAGGTGAATGCTTTAGCTTCATTAAGTATTTTTTACCAGAAATACCAGATTTTTTTCCCTTTGTCTGCATATATATTAATGGTTAATACTAAGTTTGACAAAAGCCATGTGCATTTTAGTCTTGGGACAAAGTTTTGTATGTGTATGTGTGTGTGGGTGTGAGAGAGAGAGAGTGTGTTTCCTGCAACAGCCCTCTTGAAAGTCTAGCCATATTCTATTGAGTCCTAGAAGAAAAATAAAAAGACAAAAAATTCTGCCAAAGAGGACAGTGATGGGACAGTGATGGGGCAGTGATGGGACAGTGATGGATAGGAGAGTGATGGGGCAGTGATGGGGCAGTGACGGGACAGTGATGGGACAGTGATGGGGCAGTGACGGGACAGTGATGGGACAGCGATGGGGCAGTGATGGGACAGCGATGGGGCAGTGATGGTGCAGTGATGGGTCGGTGATGGGTTGGCGATGGGGCAGTGATGGGGCAGTGATAGGACAGTGAGGGAGCAGTGATGGGACAGTGATGAGGCAGTGATAGGACAGTGAGGGAGCAGTGATGGGACAGTGATGGGGCAGTGATAGGACAGTGAGGGAGCAGTGATGAGGCAGTGATAGGACAGTGAGGGAGCAGTGATGGGACAGTGATGAGGCAGTGATAGGACAGTGAGGGAGCAGTGATGGGACAGTGATGGGACAGTGATGGGACAGTGATGGGACAGTGATGGGGCAGTGATGGGACAGTGATGGGACAGTGAGGGGACAGTGATGAGGCAGTGATAGGACAGTGAGGGAGCAGTGATGGGACAGTGATGGGGGCAGTGAGGGAGCAGTGAGGGAGCAGTGAGGGAGCAGTGAGGGGACAGTGAGGGGACAGTGAGGGGACAGTGATGAGGCAGTGATGGGAGCAGTTTGGTGACTGTGCTGTCTTGTAATGTATTGGCACCTTTCCACTAGGGGTCGAGGCGTGTCAAGTAGATACTTTTTCTGTAACTACTCCAAGCCGAGGTTCTAAGCGGCTGAGTCGGGCTGTATCTGACATCATCACACTACACGCCACCGATTGGTCAGGAGGGTTGGCCCAATCGCACAATCGAATACGTAACAGCAGCTTTGCTCCAACTCCGTCTATTTCTGATCTGGGTACTGAAAAGAAACTAGGGCAAGGCGAGTCGAATCGAGTCGAGGCGTGGTGTCGGGCTGAGTAGGTTCTAGTGTAAAAGCACCATAAGTGAATGAATGTGTAATGTGTTTTGTTGGAGTGAAAGGAGACACGGGACAACCAAGTATTTGCAAACAGAAGAGGACAGAGAAAAGGGGAGGAGCTTTCCCTTAACAGTTATTTAATGTGTGACGTGTGTGTGCAGTTTGTGTAGTGTGTGGAGTGTGTTTGGGATGCATGTAGGCATGTTAGTATATTTAAGTGTCTGTGGCACAGCTGGGGGGGAAGGGCAGTATTGATACATATGAATTACATAAAAATGACATATACATAGTAAACATACAAGTATCTTTAGAGCAATGTGCAAATACCTATTTGAGACTGCATAATCATCCTACATTTATCATCTCTTTATATATATATATATATATATATATATATATATATATATGTATATATATATATATATATATATATATATATATATATATAGTGTGTATATATGTGTGTTGTGTACTTTATCACCGCTCATGGTTAGTACACTAGTATAGGTAGCTATATTTATGCATGGATATGGAAATGAATGTTTTGTAAAAATTTTATTTTATTTTTTCCCCTCCCCCCATGTTCATTTCTTTGTTTATATAAGGGTGCTTTCACACTTGTCCCGTTTGGAGCAGTTGTTCCGAAACAGGGAGTGTTTCCCCCTAAAGTTTGTTTGATATATCTGAACACAGCAATCGTGCTTGGATGCGGCACAAAACAAGCGAGCCGAGATCGCCTAAGAGAGGTGGTCTCGGCTCGCTTCCAATCGAGACCTGGAGCTGTGCGTTTGCAGTGAGAACATAATCGACACAGCAACCGACACAACTCCATTCATTGTGTATGTGCTACTGCGGCGCAAGGAGAAGAGTCGGCGCAGCCTCCACAACCTTCTCTCTTATTGGACACAACATTCTCTCTTCTCCCTTCTCCCTTCTCTATTGGACGTGCCGAGATGTCGTCCCAGCGCGGCATGGTGAAATTAAAAAAATTTCAATTCGGGCAGGCAGGCGCGGCGCACACTGCGAGCCCGGTGGCAGAGCGGTCGGCTCTTGCACCGCGGTAGCATACAGTATACACAATGAATGTGATCGCCGGCGGTGGTCTGCGCTTTGTGCCCTCTCTGTGAAAGAGGTTATAACCATTGTTTTTTCCCGGGGTACGGAAGAGGAAACTCCTTCCGCGTTCATTTCTGACCAATGAGAGAACAGTTGGTTCGCGCATGGCATTTGTTAACAGCTTTGAAACGCTACAGACAGTTGCCTTGTGAACATAAATGCCACAAACGAAAAACGAAACAACTGTATCGATTTAGCCCCTGAATCGGAACAAAACAAACGGGCCACAGGTCTGAAAGCACCCTAAGTGTTGTGAGCGAGTGAATTCAATCCTAATTCTAACCACCACGTAACTGAAAAGACAAAACAAAACAGAAAACACAGCGTAACTTGTTATCAGTTCAAATTCATATCTGCAAAAAAGATGCAAATATAAAAGATTAAAAGAATCTTTTTTGAGAATACTAAATTACTACTACTTATTAAACATAAACCAAAAAAAATTTACAAAACACAATTTTTTCCAAAATGTCGCTATTGCAGGAATAGCAACATTTTAGACAGACAGACCGACAGACAGACAGACAGACCGACAGACAGACCGACAGACAGACAGACAGACAGACAGACAGAAGGACAGACAGACAGACACACACACACACACACACACACACACACACACACACACACACACACACACACACACACACACACACATAGATAAAAACAATGAGACCAGTTAGAATTGTTTAGACTTGTTATAAAGTATATATTTTTTATTTTGGCAAACATTTAGTCTTAATGTTGTGATTGACATGTTCACATCCTTCCGCCTTTTCAGAACATCATTTCCAATGCAGCCTTTGTTGTTGATGGGGTTTCCAGGTTTGACTTTGGCCAAGGATCTGTTGGTAAGAAAATGCTTTCTTTCTTTCAGTATAATTCATTAAAATGTGTCTGCATTAAATGCTATGCACGTCCAGACATGAGGCCGAATTAGTGTTAATGTTCAGAAACTGCAGCAGTCAGCACAATCTGAACAAGCAACATGTTCAAATGACTATATTTATCACAAAATAAAGTTCATCCTGTGATTAAGTCAACAAAAAGAAGGTGGAAAAAAGAAAAACACTTTGATATTTCAACCTTTGTCTCGACATTTCCAGATTATTAAAAAGTATCTACATGATGGAAAACAATTTTTCACTAAACCTGAAAATAAATAAATCTGTAATTAAAAAACAAGCAAACAAATAAATGAACAGATAAATAAGAGGAGGAAAATTCATCTGTTACCCAGGAAACTGCTGGTTTCTTGCATCTGTTGGAGCTCTGACCTTCCAGAAAGACATCCTTCAGCAAGTTGTTCCCCTGCAGCAGGAGTTTGATGAGAACTACTGTGGAATCTTCCACTTCAGGGTAATTAAATCTTTGATTTTCATTTTTGAAAACAGATATGGTCACCTTAAAGTCTTAATGATACCCATTTTCTTTTAACTTAAACAATATTGAGTAAAAACACACAAGCAGGAGATACCATTCATCTATAACATACAACAATAAAAAGCGGGGGTTTTGAAAGGGCATGTTAGGCTTTTAGAGTACATTAAACATTTGTTTCAAGCATTATTGTTTTAACTTTTACCTTTACCTTTTTTACCTTACCTTACCTAACTTTGACAAAAACACATTGATGTTTTCATTCAGCAGAAATATAAGCTCTTTATACTCCATAATTTACTCCTCAGTTCTGGAGATTTGGAAGATGGGTCGATGTTGTAATTGATGACAAGTTACCAACAATCAACGGGAGACTCATCTTTGTCCGCTCCAAAGACCCGACCGAATTCTGGCCTGCTTTACTGGAGAAAGCCTACGCTAAGTATGTAGCCCGAGAAAACACTGCAACCTGGTTTCTTGTCTTCCGTGTTCATGAAAGTAACCTTCCACACTCGTGTCAGGGTGTGTGGTTCCTATTCAGACATGACTGCTGGAACTCCTGCGGAGGCTTTGGTGGACTTCACTGGTGGGGTCCACATTTGTGTCCAGCTGTCGGATCCACCTCCCAAGCTGTGGGAACTGATGTGCAGAGCTGGCAGGTCCAAGTCCCTGATGGGCTGTGGTACACCTCAGGGAGTAAGCGCACATTTTTTTCTTCCCCTTAGTTAGTTTCAATTTATTGTCCTTTCGGAAATTCTTTTTGCATCTGTGGCAGTCAGAATACATGGTCAAAAACAAAAAAACAGAACAATATACAAGACAATTCGACATAGAACGATTAAAGGAGCATGAGGCTCCTTTAAGAAATGAGACTCATTAGCGCCACCTTCGCCACGACGGCCGTCAGGGGTACTGCAGCCAAAAGCGAAGCCGGCACGGGAGAACGGGGAGAACGCACATGCAGCGTCATTTGACGTCACATCCGCAGGACAGCGCGGGAAATTCGGGCCCGGAATTGCAGCACATTTTGCAGCACACAGCCTGTTCAAGGCAACGGAGAGATACGCTAGAGGGCTCATTCTTTTTGGTTTGGAACGCTTCATCTGACATTATTACTAGAAAACTTAAAACGTATACGAATTTATTTCATAAATCCTGCCTCAATCCTGCCTCATGCTCCTTTAAGTGCAGTATAGTACAACACTATAACATAACTTAACACAATGATCCTAAAGTGCTTCACACCAAACCTAGTGGATTATGAAATGAATAATGCATCTATAATTTATTTAGCAGAGCTATACTAGAGGGTATAAAAGATCTTTGGGCCCGGGAGGTCCGCAGAGGCGGTACCCTCTGTCCCTTTATGGACTATGTAAAAAGGTTTAATCAGTTTTAACAAACTGCTGTTAAACAGTTATAACAACATTGATATACAGGAGGCCAAAAAGCTTTTTCCTTTTTCTTTTTACATGAGATTTTCTGTGGGATGTGAAGGAAGTGGGGGCTCATCCATTGTGCAATGATATCTATGTTAGCGCTTTAGGCTCTTTGGCACAAATTATTTCTATGCAACAAATCTTTAGGTTCACTACAAAGTACTACAGTAAAATACAGACGAGGATATCACTTGTATTGTTTCTGAGTGTTAATTTAGTGCACAAAGAACATCCACACTATATTTGTGTAAGATTAGAAAGTTTTACAAGGTACGAGCCTGAATTATTGGCAAACCTCTGTGGGATACATTTGTTTAACACAAGTTTGAGAACAATATGTTGAAAGCAAATAAAGTTGACCTATAACCTGACCTAGAAAAATATTTCTCAGGAGACAAGCGCCAACACAGTGTTACCAAACGGACTGGTCCAAGGCCACGCCTACACGATCACGGGTGTGATGGAGGTAGAATTTCTTTGTTGTTTTTTTGTTGTTTTTTTAAGACATTGCGACACATGTGCTAACTGTGGTGTCTCTGTGTGCATGATTGGTGGACAGATTATGAGCCAAGGAAAGCCGGTAAATATACTGCGTTTGTGGAACCCCTGGGGCAAAGGAGAGTGGAACGGAGCCTGGAGTGATAAGTGAGGACGACTGAAACTGTTTTACAACCAAACTGAGCAGTTTTCAGAATTGAGACATGGAGATAATTTACCAGTTGACTGCATTTTCTATATATTTTCATACAAAGCCAGTTGTTGACTGTCACAACCAGGCTAGGACTCAAGACGCAGTTGCAGGAAAAAGAGAAACAAAAACCCTTTATTGTGAACAATAGAAAACACTCCGAGATAAAAGAACAAAAAATGGCTATGAAACCAAAAGCTATGAAATGTTACAAAACAAAACTGGCCCCACTGAAAAGAGGAGAACAACAAGGCTAAAAAAAGGTTACTACTAAATGAAAATCCCTCTGGATCCCTCTAAGGAGGAAAACAAAAAGCTATTCAAACCACAACTATGAACCTAAACTATCTTGGCGCAGCAACAAGTATCCTGTGGTCGAGACAATTGCCAAAGAGAACATAACCTGACAAGACGCACTAGCACAGCACAAAGGAAGATGCAGACTTTGAAACCCAGGGTAACAAGGGACAGGTGGAGATGAGCAGACCAAGACACATGAGGAAGGCTGAGTGACCTGAAACAAGAGCAGAGTTAAAACCTTCAAAATAAAACAGGAAATGACAAGACAAAACATGACGACGGGACCCAACCCCAGCTTGACCGTACTGCGGTGTGACGTTGACAACTCATGTTTATTTCTCTTTTCTCAGTTTTTCACTTTACTGTTTTGCATATAAGTAAGTTTCGGAACTTCGGATTTCAGTGAGGCCATGTTAAGTGATATTTGATGGATTTGAAGGAAGCATATGGAGAGAAAATCAACTCAAAATACTTGTGTTTGCATGCTACTTGATTTGTGTGTATTATTAGATTTTTGCATGCATAACTTGCTCAAAGTTACGGACAAAACGGTAATTACGAATTCAAAAAGCCTCCTAAATACACAAATTGTTACATACGCATGCACGAATCTCCTGATACACACGCACAAAGCTATAGATACACACAAATGGTTTTGAGACTCTTTTCACAAATCCAAGAAGCCTCACAGTCTTGTCTTTGCCTTAAATTAAGTCCCACTATAATCAGATGCTTTTTATTATGTCTTCAAATAACAAAAAAACAACACAGGACATAATAGTTAGTTCTAATTTTCACATGAACGTGTATCTTCATGCCTAGAATTCTTCATATCTGTTTGTTGAAGGTCCCGTCTGTGGCAAACCGTGAGTCCTAAGGATAAAAACCTGTGCCATTCAGTTCACGACGATGGAGAGTTTTGGTAAGCATGCTGACGTCTGACAATTGTAGTAATCTTTCCAGAATTTTCAGTATAAACCATCCAATTGATAAATATTCTATCCAGTTTAATTCTCTTCTTTTTGATAGTTTTCAAACAAATAATTTTCGATGATTTGGTTTAGCTATTAATTACTTTAAATATATCTTTATAAATTGAATTTAGCTTTTCTTTTACTTTTTTGGGATACCTCCAGTTCGCAACAAAACTCATCTCAAGGCACTTTACCCAAAAAACAAGTTCAGTACCATAAAGAACAATCCAGTTCAATTATATTCCAATCAATCGTAATTCCTTCTATTAGAGTCCAGGGGCCTCATTTATAAAGCTTGTGTGCACACGAAACAGGGCTTGAAAGATGCGCATGCCACCTTATACGCAAAGGTTGGGATTTAAAAAAAAAAAACGAACGGGAAAATGTACGTATCTTTACGCCAACCCTGACCCTTGCGCACAAACATTTTGAAGATATGGGGAACTGGCGACGCAGACGGTGAGGTGGTGAAATGAAGCCAGATTCATGTCATACTTTTAATGTCATCACATATCAGACTTATAATATAATAGCGCTGATCATGTCCCTCTGTGTTTGAGGCACAGCGTCAGTCAGTCGGCCACTTCCAGCTGCGCCATGCGCTTGGACGCTCTGGTGCTGCCGGTGCTGCAGCCGCGGTGCAGGACACGCCGTGCAGGTGTCGTGCCAAAAAGTGATTGAAGGCCAAATACAGTTAATGAAAGGTTTTTTCTACCTAAATATGACTTGATCTCATTCTTGAGCTTCATAATCTGAAAATCTGACGTTTTAGCGCTATAGCTCAACGGGCTGCTGTGCGCGCTCCCGCCGCCAGAAATCAGATTCTGGCAGGCAATCACTTTTTGGCACGACAACGGCGTTTACAGCAGCAACGACGTGCTGCCACTCACTCGCTTTATTTTTGTTAGTGATGCCACTGCTGTGACCACCAAATAATGTTGTTTTCCTGGCCTCCACCTCATCCACAACATCTCGATCTCAGTCTCCGTGAAATTAAGTGGCACAGTTGCTCGACACGTCTCATTCATCCTGACGCGCAGCAATCAGGCTGCAGGAAGCCGCTGCGCATGCTCAGCAGGCTCATTCATATGCAAACACAGTCATCAAGTAGTTTGCATTGACCATTTAAGGTAAAAAGTGGGCGTGTAGAGGACGGGATATGAGGCGAATTCACGTGCGCAACCTTCCAGCTGGACTGTGATTTATAAAGCGAACATTGCGTGTAAGTGTGCGTGCACACGGTTTTATAAATCAGGATTTTTTTGTGTGAACGCCATTTTCGGCTTTTGAGTGCACGTACACTTTTAGTATGAATACTACGCACTCTTTTATAAATGAGGCCCCAGATCTTTGTTTGGGTGCAATCTCTCATCCTGAGAAAGGATAAAACAACAAGCTTTCAGGAGCTGAAGTTCATGTAGCTGAACTTGCACATCTTATTTTTTGCAACTGATGCAGAATAATTGTTTTCACCCATAAACCTGAATAGGATGAAGCAGATATAGATAATGGATGGATAGACAATAAGTTCATGTTCATCACCAAGATGTCCAAGTAGCAGGCAATATTGTAATAATGTTTTCTCTACATTGTTTCCTTTCAAGGATGACATTTGAAGATTTCAGTAAGTTCTACTCAGATCTGGACATCTGCTGCCTGTGTCCCAACTTCCTGGATGGAAGCTCTCAGTGGAAGACTTCTTTCAGCGAGGGCCGATGGGTTGCAGGAACTACAGCTGGAGGCTGCATGAATAACCTTGGTATTTTATGAATATGTGAAACCATGCAAAAGTTTACTCAAATACAGTTTGTGCAGACTGGAGGTTTGTTTGTTAAAAATCCTACATGTAGAATTATTGAACTAAAGCATATGAGCCTCATGAATATTGTGGTTCACCTGTTTTTAGAGTTGTACCAGCATAAGAACTCTCACAGATTCTGCTGATTCTGCTTTCTAGTATTAGCATCATGTTGGCAATATGTGTTATTTTAGGCGGTAAAATCTAGTGATGTCCCAAATTTCAGATCTCATGATTTCTGAATGATGAGGATGGTGTGGAAATGATCACATTTTAAAAAATTGTTCCACTAAATAACAATATTTAATCAATAATTATATAAATTATTCACTGTCTATCATTCATTTTTTTGTTTTTTTTAATTTTCTATATACATATTACGGAAGTGTTCAATGAAAAGAAAAATCATAAAACATTTATTACTGCCCAAATGCTGCACCTCTGGACTCACCTGTAAATGATTGATGTACTTTTGGTAGAGGCAAAGGCTGCAAAGGCTATTTTAGTTTATAACTTACAAGTATCTGATTTGGTTTTACATATTTTACTGGCATATAAATCAAATTTGAGGTAAAAATGCTGAAAATTGCCTTCCAGACAGCTTCTGGACTAATCCACAATACCGGGTCCAGATTCATGAGCCGTCCGGGGGATGTGCCGACAAACAGGAGGGAAAAAACATGCTTGTGTCTCTCATGCAAAAGCCTGACAAGAGGAACAGACGGCTGGTCCAAAGTCTCCATATTGGGTTCTCCATATTTAAGGTGAGTATTATCTTTTGTTGCAGTGTGCCGGGGGCCACACATATATCATGCTCTGGGGCCCACGCACACTTGGAAAAAAGCGAGTGAGTTATCTGTGTGGGTCCTGGATGGATTAGCCTGGCCAGTCATCCTAATTATTTCCCTCCTTGATACAAAGAAGTCGTCCCAACAGATGCAAAGGAACCTGTTTCTTGGTGACATTGAAATCGACACACAACCAATCAGAGGAGCAAAATCATTTGATAGTCCCAATCTTGCTCATTTTAAACAGCGGGTCTGAGATGCTCCTCTGTGAGTCATCACATATATTGTAACCAGTACTCAAGTTGTAAAAAAAAATCAGGGGGGATGGTGGATTTTATCATATGGGGACAGATAATTTGTGCTGATTACAAAAAATAGTATAATATATTTCAAATAATAGCACTGACCAAAACACCTGCAGAAATACTGCAGGAATGACATAGCAGCAGTTAAATGCAGCCTTCTGTAAGCTTTAAATATCCACTGGGCTTACATCAAATACATCAAAACACAAAAATAAAAACAGTTTTCTGAACTTATCAATATGCCCCTGTCCTTCACAGGATAAGTAAAATGGATCACTGCAAAAACTCAAAATCTAGACAAATAAGACAAGAATATTTGTCTTATTTCTAGTTAAAATGACTCATTTTAGTAAAAAAATAATCTCATTACACTTAAAACAAGACTCATCACTGGAAAAGGCAACAATTTTTCACCTGTTTCAAGTAGATTTTCACTTGAAATAAGTAGAAAAATCTGCCAGTGGAACAAGATTTTTTTGCTTGTAATGAGAAGATAAATCTTGTCCCACTGGCAGATTTTCCTACTTATTTCAAGTGAAAATTTACTTGAAACAGGTGAAAATTGTCAAATAAGTTATTTTTCTGGTGATGACTCTAAATGTTGAAATACCAGTAATACCACATTCATTGATGAAATGACATAAGGGATGGAAAGGGGGGATGGCAGTTTTACTGGGGGGATGATTTTGACAATTTTTATTTCAGGGGGATGCCATCCCCCCTCATCCCCCCTCAACTCGAGTACTGATGTTAACTTAGAGGGGACCCATTTCACAGGAGAGTTTTCATAAAGGCTATGCTGAGATGATATCTACAGTAATTACCAGTCCATGTACAGTTGTTTTAAGGTAGTTCTTGTGCATATTTCTGGACCAACGTGTTAATAAAATGTTCATCATTTTTATCACATGCATTATTTTCATAGTGCACTATATTATTATCTTACTAACACACTCTTTTCTGTTGGCTTATTTCTTTGAAGGTGACTGAGCAGGTAAGGTTTTTTTTTTTTGATAAACATGTTCAAGATGAAGATGAAATAAAGAAGAATCAAACATTGTTCTTTACTGGGTGTCCAGTACAAGGCACAGAGAGGAAAGTTCCCAGCTGCTTTCTTCAAGACGAACAAGCCCGTCGCCCAGAATAAAACGTACATGAACGCACGCGAGGTGATGGAGTTTGTGGGACTGATGCCTGGTGAATACCTGATTGTGCCGTCCACCTTCACACCCAATGAGAGTGCTTCTTTCATCCTGACCATCCACTCCCAGGCACAGACCCAGGTCCAGTAAGTCTCTCACCAACTCAGAAAATGCCTTTGAAGGCTTAAAAACGATTGACAAAATACAGCATTAAATCAGGATGCAAGTATCCTAATTACTGCAATGCTTGTCCAACTAAAAGCTTGTGTCTCGTGTTTCTTCTCAGTGAGAATTCTGGTGGCTTCATAGAGACGAATACCGAAACAGAAACAGAAAAGGTGAACATTATTATTGCTGATGGTTTTTTAACATACGAAAAAAAAGCATTTATTCAAGTACCTTCCATTGTTTAACTGCCCGGGCAACAATAGGGCACGTTTGAGCCCATCACTGAATACAGTACTGACACAATTTATACATTAATATTTCTCAGTACTTCTTATCATTCTTGTTTTTTTTACCTTGCTCGGTTGATATTCTCTAAAGTCACAGTTGGTTTAAATTCTAACCCCACACCAGACTATCTGTGCAGTGTAATGTAGCAAATGTTCGTTCGTTCGTTCGTTCGTTCGTTCGTTCGTTCGTTCGTTCGTTCGTTCGTTCGTTCGTTCGTTCGTTCGTTCGTTCGTTCGTTCGTTCGTTCGTTCGTTCGTTCGTTCGTTCGTTCGTTCGTTTTTATTTATTTCGAACATGTATATATAAGTAAAAAAAAGATAAGAAAAACAAATACAGGTGGGCATTCGCCACATAAAGAAAAAAAACACATCAAAAAACATATTTCAGTTACATGTTCAAAAAGGAGTGGGAGGAAGTATAAACTTATTTAATCCCACCCCCTTTCCACAACTAAACATAAATTATATGCCTGTATTTACGCTTTATACTCGACACTAATTTGTATAATAAATAAATATATATCATTTTTACAAAAATAACCTGTTTAATACCAAATGTAAGCTCTATCATCCATGTCATCCACTGATCAGTAAACATTATTAAATACATAAAAAGTTGCCATATGCAAGAGTAGAGTTGAGATATTTCTAACTCTTACATGTTACACGGTTAAGTTTTAATGTCTCCTTCCACCACAGGTTAGAAATATCGGCTATCTTCATGTAGTCATCAATACAAATATGACACCAGAGGGGTCAAAACAGCCCGCTGCTTTGAGATGAAGCTGATTTAGTTTTGTGTCTTTAGTAATTTACAGTTTGTACACCCTTAATCTTGTGACGTATACATAACAATAGAGATGGTTTCATTCATTCTGAGCTGAAATATTTCACTATTTTGCAGGCCAAAGTGGAGGAAAATGGAACTGATGAGGGAAATAAGACCTTGCTGTTCCGTCAGTACTCTGACAAGGTGTTGTGAGTTTTGTCATTAAAGGTTTTCTGTTTTAGTTTTCAGTTGTTATCCATGATAATGAAAACAAACATGACTAAAGTCGTCTCATGTTCTTGTTTTGTTTCCAGTATGAGGAAGTTGATGCCGAGCAGCTGCAGAGCCTCCTCAATCACAGAATCCTGAAAGGTTTGCACTGTAAAAACAGTAGACTGGGCACTGTTATGCTGCTAACTTAGACAAACTTTAAGTACTTTTTCCTATTTGCATGCAGGAGATTTGAAATCTGGAGGCTTCAGCATCGATGCCTGCCGCAGCATGGTTGCCCTGATGGATGTATCCTCCTGTTGGATGCTGTTGGAACTAGTAATTAGTTCTACAAGCTAATCCACTAAAGAGCTGAAATCTTTTGATGTACCGTATTGGCCTGAATATAAGACAGTGTTTTTTGCATTGAAATAAGACTGAAAAAGTGGGGGTCGTCTTACATTTGGGGTCTAGACATTATACCCATTCACAATGCTAGATGGCGCCAGATATCTTTAAAGCGAATGCTGAACTTAACTCCCCAGGCCAAAGCGAACTCCTGTCACGAAGAAGAAAAATAAAAAATAGTATAAGAAAGAAAAGAGAAGAAAATAAAAGAAGAGATAACAAAAAGTGGAGAAACGTAGCGACAATCTGGAGAAAAGTGGGTGGAAGTTCGGCAGGTAAACCGGCAGCTGTGGAGAAGTTATGATGCAAACTTCAAGATAATGATTTTAAATAGTCAAAATAACATGCTTTTTCTCTCGAATATATTGTTATAATCATTTGTTTCAGATGTACTGTAATTATTTTCTGTATAAAAATTGAATTTGGTGTTCAAAAAGTCTTTCTTTAAACTTGAGTCTTGAAAAAGAGGGGGTCGTCTTATAATGGGAGTCGTCTTATATTCGGGACAATGTAATTTTATGAAATTTCACCCTTTTAAACCTGCATGGCCTTTTTTATTTATTTTTTTTTAATAATTTTTTTATGACATGACTTTATTTAAATGTCTGACTCAGCCATGAATGCAGCGATAATACCTTAACAGAGGGTTCAACAGACATCCATCACTGGCAAACTGAACGATGAAGAATTTGTCCGTCTGTGGAAGAAGGTCGTCATGTACAAGGTAAGCAGACGGACATTTAAGAAAAGTTTTTGTTTTTTTATATTGAACAAATGAGGAATAAAGTCTGTGTGAGTCACTAGTTACTGAGTAGCAGCTCAGTTGCTTAATCATTAGCTACTGATTAAACAGCCTGGCCGTTAACTGTTCTCTGTTTCCCAGGACATTTTCTTCCAATGTGACGTTTCACAAACAGGGACGCTGTCGCTGAGTGAACTGAGGAACGCAATCAATGCTTCAGGTGTTTGAATTCATCAGTTTGCTTTATCTTTACAGAAAACATAGTGAAACAACAGGTTTTCAAAATACATAGAATACAGACAGTTACCGTATTTTCTGGACTATAAGCCGCTACTTTTTTCATAAATTATCAACCATGCAGCTTATACAAAGGTGCGGCTATTCTGTGGATTTTTCTTCCACCGCTCGGGGGAGTGCTAACCGGAATTAGAATTAAAACTAAGACAAAATAAATGCAAAGAAGAATACGCTACTTCTTCTTTAGCAGGTAGAAGCAGATTTCAAACAGATAAATAGATAAATAAATACCGGTTATTTTTCTTGGTTCTGTCCAGTTTTAATCAGCAAAGTTGCTGCCGTGTTAAAAGACACTGTTAGGAAAGGATCTATCTAGGTACAAACATGTACATCATTTACAGTTCAAAATCCTTCTGTACATGTAGTAAATATCTAATCTAACAACATAAATATCTGGGGCTTGCATATCTTTTCTTTTTAAAAAGAGCGGATGCGGCTTATAGTCCAGAAAATACGGTAATCACCTTAAAAAGAATTCATTGTAAAAATGTATCATGAGACAAAATAACAGAACTTTCAAATAATCTTCATGGTGAGTTTAAGCTCATCACTCAGTTGCCTGGAGCATTAAATCCAGCGTAAGTCCACATATCAAAACTACTTTACATTACTTCTTTAGTCCATGACAGAAGCTCCTTATCTTCTTAAAACTCGTTATAGCCCTCGTGAGCCCCAGGTTCATGGGGCGAATGTCATTTAAGAAAATAATCTTGAGATTAGGCCGGGAGAGAAAGGTTTTAAACTCCATATGTGCAGTAATGCTGCATTGCTGCCTCCTAACTGCTGGCTGTATAAGCAGGAGACTATTTTGCCAAAAACCTTACAAATTCATCATATTAAAATGACACAAATGAGTTTTTCATGTTAAACTATCAAGCTCAGTTTCATCTGAGCAATATTGGTGTGGTATAATACCCCCGCTCTGTCATCCCTCTCCAGGTGGTAATAACCAGCTGCAGTCAGGTTGGACTCCCATCCCTGTTTATGAGTCCTGCTGCTGCCCTCTAGTGGCCAAAATATCCTCTTTAGTATTAGAAAGTCAAGTACCAAAGCAACCGCCAAAAATAACATACTGGGATTGCAACATTTGATATCAGGCGCTATTTCTCTGAAATGCTTGAACATGTTTGTTTCTTTCAGTTTTACCTTTATTTTGTTGCCATAACGATAATGACAATATGAAGTAGTTTAGACCACTGTCAGCCAGTTGCAACACCAACCACTTCAATGCAGACTTACACATTATGGTCTTGTGCTGTTTGTTTTGCAGAAAAGGGGATCAATGATGACATGCTGAATTTATTAGCCGTGCGTTACGGTGCCGCCTCTGGTGACATAACCCTGGAGAGCTTCATCAGTCTAATTCTTCGCTTCGACTGCATGTCCAGTAAGTGTGTTTGGACTGCTGGTGAGGGTGTTAATGTAGACAAAACGTGTAAACTTTTGTTCCAGAGTGAGATACTGGCTAAACAATGTAAGATATTTCTGATTGTGTTGTCATTTGTGTAGAATTTCAGCCTTGGATCAAATGTGCAGCTAACAGCGGCTCTTCTACTTGCCTGCTGTTGGGTTGCTGCAGTTGACCACAAGCAACAGAGACACAACTTTTTAAAAATGTTTTTTATGGCTTTTATAGTTTTTCCTTACCTGCTTAGAAGAGGAGGGTGAAGTGGAGAGGAGTCTCTTACTGTAGTTGCAGTCTACAACTGTGGGAGTGGTGCAGCTGTTACCATGACAACCTTAGTTAGTAAAAAAAAGACAAAAAATAAAGGCTGCGTCCGAAATTCCATACTTCCACCCTAATGAGTTCCTATTATGATTATGCAAAAACAGTATGTGAGATTTTAGGGTGCGTCCGAAACATTAGTACGCAATAATATGCGCTATCCATACTCATTCGGGATACATTTATTAGTATGGATTGATGGACACTAGCTAAGCAGAAACTTCCCACAATGCAATGCAGCAGTGTTTGGTTGCTAAGTGATACGTATATGTCATGAGTATAATATTAAGTGTAATGATATTATTATATAATATTCATATTATAATATTCGTATATAATAATATTATATAATGTCATCTTGTTTCGGCCAGGATAAACGGGAAAGAGCGGAGCGGTGCTGCTACTGCTGCTGTGACAGGAGTTGTTACCATGGTAACAACTCCCCCTCTCAATGGCAGGAAGCACCCTGTGGCTCTGAGTAGTACGTCCGAATTAATGCACACTACTTATATTTACTCAAAAGTGTGCCAAACTTAAAGGTATAGTCCGTGATGCTGGTTACACTGGGACACTCTGAGCCGAGGAGGACCCGTGGGAAGTGGACACGGGGGCTGGAAGCAGAGTGAGAGTGAGTGAGACAGAGGGGGGCGTGGCCGGGACTTAAAATGAAGGCATCTGATTGGTTCTTTCCCCCCTGCCAATCCTCTGGTCCTCTGACCAATCCGTGCTACTCGGTGCGCAAAAAACAGATTGGTCAGAGTTTTTACAGGATTAAAGCTGTCAGAGAGGTCGGATTTTTTTCTTTCCTTTTTCTGAACACATTATTCACTGGCTACTCACAGGATGGAAGGACCATTTCACCCAGTATAACAATAAATGTTTTTGAATACGATTACAGACTATACCTTTAAGTATACGTCTTGAGTATATACTGTTTAGTATGGCATTTCAGACGCACCGAAAGACTGTTTGTCCCACAAAATAGAACATCCTTCGAAGCCTAAGTTTTTTCTCTCTCTCTCTCTATATATATATATATATATATATGTATATGTATATATATATATATATATATATATATATATATATAATGCATATCACATTCACTAAGTTTTGACATCTTCAGAAGTCACATAATTACTACTGTCCTGTTGGCTCTTTGGTAAAGCTGCATTCGCCTGGACATTCCTGTAATGTGGCCATGTAAGCGTGTAAAGAGTCTCCAGGTGGTCATGTAGTAGAAGTCTCTGTGAGACAGGTTAGTGCACGGACCGACAAACTGGAACCCCGTGACCATCTCTGAAACCCACTATACCGTATGAAAACAACTTCTAAACCTTAAAACATGGCCTCATCATCATTATTAGTCTTAAGATAGGATTTACATATTTCCTGGTCCTTTCAAGGTCTTGTCTCACTGTTTTTTATTTCTCAACAGACATTTTTAAGCTGCTGTCAGATGGAACAGCCATGTCCCTACGTAATCCAGAGGTAACTAAAGAAACAGTCTCATTTTAAAGTTTAGTTTCGGATAATGCTACCCTGAGGGTTCTTTTGTTTGTTTTTTTACTTAAACATGATGCCATATTTAGTAGGTAGTCTTTTGTCCTTCACCTTGAATGTCACTAGTCTAGACTGATCCTTAGGCACTTGGTCATGTGACGGAGCAGGATATTGAGCCCCACGTTGCCTGCCACATTGAATTCATGGCAGCCACTAAGGCGTCACCTGCTCCCAGTGTCCTCTGCTGATGAATGAGGGTTGTATCAGGAATGGCATCAAAAACCCTCATAAAAACCTATCAATATAAATCAATATACAGACTATGTTCATCAGGGCCCTGCGATAGACTGTCCAGGGTGACCCCTGCCTCTCGGCTGGGATCAGCAGACCTCTGTGACCCTGCAAAGGATAAAACCGGGTATAAAAGATGGATGGTCATCCATCCTAAAAAGGAAAAGCCAATAAAACTCTACAAGAAAGTTGTTGTTGCTTTGTGATGCGTGATGAAGACATGAGCCACATGCTCATTTGTCATTTCTTTGATTGCAGTGGATGTACCTCGCCATGTACACCTGACCTGACAGAGAAGACCAACTGCAAGATAACAAAAAAAATGCAAGATGGGTTCTGCTTTAACTGAGTCATTACGGATTTGGTTTCCTGTAATCCTTTCAGTTTTTCTAATATTGTTTAGAAAACAGAGTGGCAGGTGTGGCACCTTGAACTTTGCTCGTCTGTGCAGAGTCTAGCTCGTGGAGTTAAACTGCTGTCACGTTTGTTACAAACATCTTTGCATTTTCCTCTATTCCTCTGATTTGTTCTGTTTTTGCTTTTCCAAAAGCATAGCAGTTTTTATTGCAAAAATATTAACAGATTTAGTAATAAAGGATCACAAATAGTATTATAAGTCGTCATTAGATCATTAATCATGTGCAAGACCAGAGTTATTCAGCTTTTTACAGGCGATCTTGTCTCTGCTCTGATTTAATATCTAAGATCTACATTTTACTGAGCACCTACATATTTCCTGGTGGTAAGATGTTACCATTGTAACTTGCTAAACTAAAATGGCATTTATGGCAAATGTTTTACTTGTTAAAAATATTAGCCGGTGATGCATATTTGGTTATTTTGGGTTGTAGCATATTTGTGTTTGTGTGGTCACTGCAGTGCTGCAACTCTCCTGACCTGACAGCTTCTTGAAAGGTATAATGTCTTTTGACCATTTTATTTTTGTTTTGTAGATTTCTTTACCAAAATAAAAGACAAGCTGTTCTAGATTTCTGATTATTTGTACATCGTGCACACAAACACATGCAGTCCATCAAAGAACGTCGGCTCTTGATTGTAGGACAATTATGAGAATAAAAAGCTGTTTTAAGACCAAATTTAAGCTGTTTTTTGATGGCAACTGTAATATATAGACTGTTGAAAATAATGAGTTTGATTGTAGAAAATCTGTACATGACCCTGCAGAGAAGAAGATAGCTGAGTTTTCCTTCCATGTACTTTTACAATTAGATTGGTACCAGTAAGTATTTATTAATTTAGGGAATAATTATGAAAATGTTATACCATATATTTTAGGGATCTATTTCACACACACTTTAGCTTTGAATCCATTAGATTTATCGTGAGCATTATTTATTCATTATTTTATTTACACGGACACAGGATGAGGCCAAAAAAGAGAAAACATTTAATCTCTGAAACTGAGCAGCTCAGCAGTCTATCATTGTTGACATGTTTACAACATGCATTTATTATCTTAGTATACTGTATATGTTCTTTATTTCAGTTTACACATAGAAAACTTCCTTTCCATGACAGTTCCTGCCCGTACACTTGTCACCGCTAACCAGAGGTGTCAAGTAATGAAGTACAAATACTTTGTTACCTTACTTAAGTAGAAATTTTGGTTATCTATACTTCACTGGAGTAATTATTTTTCAGACGACTTTTTACTTTTACTCCTTACATTTTCACGCAATTATCTCTACTTTTTACTCCTTACATTTTAAAAGCGGCTCTATTTCATTTCGGCCTTTAAAAAAAACTATCCAGTTAAATTGCTCCATCCGGGTAGAGTGAATTTGGTTGTGGTTGTGGCACAGATGTTCTTTTCCAGTTTTGTTCTTACATCCGTTCCCTCAGATTCCTGCAACTAAACTTGGATGTACATTCCAATAAAGGTTAGGATAAATGATAACATGCCTCTGAAGTTTGACTTTTTGCACCATTACAATACTTATAGGCAACTAGTCATCATATCTCCTGCTCTCTGAAACACATGTTAATGCTCAATAGTACACATATATGGTTCTTTAATATATTTGCATTATACTAAGATGCATTCATTTTCAATGGCTTTTGTCCTTAATGGCTTTTTTCCCCCTTACATTACTTTTACTTTTATACTTTAAGTAGTTTTAAAACCAGTACTTTTATACTTTTACTTGAGTAAAAAACTTGAGTTAATACTTCAACTTCTACAGGAGTATTTTTAAACTCTAGTATCTATACTTCTACCTGAGTAATGAATGTGAAAACTTTTGAAACCTCTGCCGCTAACATAGTGCACGACCACTTTCAGAGACTTTACCGGGGAAACAGAAACAAATGCAAATGGCCACTAGATGTCCTTGTACCGTATGAACTCAAAAACACGGAGAACAGACAAATCTGAACAGTCTAGTCCGCCTACTCAAGGTCGTTTATTGCTCTTGTGACGTTTTGGCTGAACATGAACACAAACGGTATTCTTGGGAAACTGAATGAAAAAAAACAAACAATAAACGAAATGTTTACCTTTTATGCCCCTGTGCCTTTAAAGCATTCATTTCAACCATGAATAAATGGCTTTGCGAGTGAAACCTGCATATTCCCTGCATGCCTGCACTGCCCTGTTTACAGCAGGTCAACTGTGCACAACACTGGCAAGCATAATTAAGCATAAGTATCTGCCTCTCACAGCTGCACCTCTCTTTTTTTTGGAAAAAACAAAACAAAACACAGGTAGGGCCTTTTAAGAGAAAGCCACACGTTGACAGCAGTAGCCTCAGGCGTTGTCATGCCTTATAAAGGCACAAGTGCTTTCCCCCAACATCCACAGTGATCCACACTGACTGCAGACTTACCTGAAAGTGCTTTCTAAACCTCGGAGGTGAGCTTAAGATTTTCATTAGTTAGAAACATTTAACTCGAATTGACGCTTCAGTTTTATTTCAAGGTGTGTAACTGATATTGTCACATGAGATACAGTGATTGTTTGTGCATTTTGTTCGATGTCTGCTTGATGTTTGGAGGAATGCAGTTGTTTTATGTAAACCAGTACATTCATGGTAAAGCTTTAGTTAGACAGCTGCCTTTTTATGTATTTGACTGCATGTTCATAGACGCTTTTATACACTAACTGAGCTATCTTAATCTATGTGGTGCAGTAATATTAAATTATGAAAATGTAGAGTAAAGACAAAAAAACTAAACCAAAAAACAATCCGTGTTTTCAACAGCTCTCAGACGCTTCAGCGATGCCTGCCTCTGGTGTGTGCACGAACATTATCAATGCACGTCACAGAAAAGATGGTTTTGGGACCATTGCCAACCCTGAGAAGTTCCTCAACCAAGACTTCAAACAGCTGAAAGAGTACTGTCAAATCCGGCGGGTAAGGTACATTGACGACATGTTTCCCCCCGACCGGCGGTCCATCGGCCAGGGGATCCTGAACCCGTCTGACCTGGCCCGAGTGGAGTGGCTGAGACCAGGGGTGAGTGTATTTGATGAGGTCCAATCCCATCTATTTATGCCTAAAGTTGGTAAATGTGGACAAAAATGAGAATAAATGTTATTTTCAAATAAAGAAATAGCATTGAGAGTTAAGATAGATAACTGGAAACTCTTTGGTATAACTAAACTAGAGAGGGTTCAGTCATGCAGGTATCTGGGGATTACTATTGATCAGAACTCCTCATGGTGCCTATCCCAGCTCAGCCAGGAATCCAAGAGATGAGGACAAAAGAACCTCTAACAGAACCACAGTAAGCCAAAAGATGACCTAAACAAATGCAAACCAGCCAAATAGACGAAAGAAAAAATAAATAGCAGGAAGGAAGGGAAAGAAAAGACATCATATACTCACTCGGGCTAATGAGACACCAGTGCAAACAATTAGGATCATGGGAAGTCAAGAAACTAAATCCAAGGACGCAGCCTTTAAAAATAAAAAGGGCACAGGTCACAAACATAAGACCAAAACTGAAGAAGCAAGTAAAACACAAAAAAGGAAACTCAGAACACTACAGAAAACCCTAAACCATGACAAAACCTGAATTTTAAGCTACATGTTGAAAACCTTTTATCTAAACTAAAACTGAAGTTGGCGATTCTTTTCCAGGAAGCTACTGCTATTGTCATCAGTTGACAAATTAGTTGATCTCAGTAACTTTTATGCCATTAATGGATTATGGTGATTTACTTTATACGAACACAGTTGATCAATATTTCAATAAGCTGGATGTTGTTTTATCATTGTGTCCTCCGTCTTATCCCGGTGCACGAGACTCAAACTTATTGTGTTTTATGCCACAGCTGAATCTCCGTATGAATCTCTTGTATGTTCGAAGGCTCTCACACTGGCTCATTTTTATGCATAAATGTATTGTTGGACTGTTCCCTTCATATCTCTGTGCATGGTTCAAATTAAAAAATAATTACACCCTTTGCTCACATAATGGAGATTCTCTGAAGTAAAAACAGATTTTGGGGAAATATTCTGCCCCACCATCCTTCAATGAACTTCAGAAAGATTTGAAAATGTCAGAACTAATCACCTTGGGTGAATCAAAATCTATTTGAGTGGCGAGAGAAAAGCATGTAACTGCTCTAACTGAGGCGACATCCTGTATGATTGTGGGTTTCTGGGTTTTATGTGTTTGTGATGTAACTGTTATGATGGCCGGGTCTTGTAATTTCTTGAAATTTTAATTATTAGAATTTTTTAAATAAAAAAAAAAAAAAGAAAATATAGGACTTTATCACAATATTCTAATTTTCTGAGACAGTCCTGTGTGTATATATATATATATATATATATATATATATATATATATATATATATATATATATATATATATATATATATATATATATATATATATATATATATATATATATATATATATATTGAGACAGTCACTGGGGTTCTGCACGTGTACTGTATTTAACTTCCTTTTTTACTTAATATAATTATTATTAATTATCTTATGTTTCTGTTTTGTTTTTGTCTCTTCCGTTACATTCAGTTAGTCTGTAACTGTGTTTTGCTGCTGCCTATCTAAGGCAGGTCTCTCTTGTAATTGAGACCCTGGGTCTCAATGAGATTTTAGCTGTATAAATAAAGGTTAATAAAATAAATTAAAACAAATATTTTTAGTACTTATAGTACATACTTGTATAATAGTAAGATTTGCATTTTCTATCATATCTCCAGAACCATGCAGCATAGTATGAAAATGTATCTTTCTTTTCTTTGCTTTGAAGATGCTGAATCAAATCTATCCAGTGAGTGAGGGGTTCTTAGTGTAAATATGTCTCAAGTTAAAGATGAATGTTCACAGTCCTGGTCTGCTGTTTCAGAAAATTGTTTCCAATCCATCCTTTGTCGTTGATGGGACCTCCAGGTTTGACTTTGGCCAAGGCATGGTTGGTAAGAAAATCTCTTCTTTCATGATAATTCATGATGTGTGAATGATCATGCTGTTTCAGACAAGCGGCAGAAGACAGACATGAGTACAGAGGTTCAGGAACCCTTATGCAGAAACCAGAACCATCTGAGAATAGAAATTAAATGTTCAAAGAGCTCTTTTACTACAAAATCAGCTATCAGTCTGTGATTAGTTCTGCACGCCAAAAAGAAAGGGAAGGGAAGGGTGTGGCAGCGTTGAGGCTCAAATACAAGACTTTTACAAGAATGACTGGATTTGTTTGCCAGGTGGATTGAGTGTCAGTGTAATTGCTTCCCACATGATATTAAAGGTCAGCCTAATGACGGTTTGAATAGGGTTGGGTAACAAAAACTACTCAGCTACGAGTCCAAAAAGCAGAGGGAAAAAGTAACATTTCCGCTTGATTTTGCAAGTTTGCATTCATGCACAAGTAGAAGTTTGACTTTTCAAGTGACGACAAAGGAAATCACAGCATGTCCATCAATCATAATCTGTTGACACATTCGTGTGGGTCTTGTCAAATGGCTTCCACCCTGCACACCATCATTTTTTTATCTCTCGGATGTAAATCAGTCAACGCACTATATTTTACTGTGAGAGTTCATTGTACTGACAATGATTCTTTTACTACCCAGGAAACTGCTGGTTTCTGGCATCTATTGGAGCTCTGACCTTTCAGAATGACATCCTTAAGCAAGTTGTTCCTCTGGAGCAGGTGTTTGATGAGGAGGAATACTGCGGACTGTTCCACTTTAGGGTAAATAAACCGTTTGGCATTCCATGCAATGTGGTTTAGCATTTGACTTATATCCAAAGCCCCCACAAGTCACAAGTCTTGGAAACCATTCTATGTTGCTACTACCACAATTGTTAAACACCTTTAGAGAGAACTATCTGTTTTATTCGTCATGCTAAGCTAAGCATGCCAATGTGAATAACAATGTTGGATGGAAGTGTTTTAGCACTTAACATGTTCAAATGCAGCAGAAACTTCAAAACTCTTCATACTCCATCATTTACTCCTCAGTTCTGGAGATTTGGAAGATGGGTCGATGTCATTATTGATGACAAGTTACCAACAGTCAACGGGAGACTCATCTTTGTCCACTCCAAAGACCCGACTGAATTCTGGCCTGCTTTACTGGAGAAAGCCTACGCTAAGTATGTAGCCCGAGAAAACACTGCAACCTGGTTTCTTGTCTTCCGTGTTCATGAAAGTAACCTTCCACACTCGTGTCAGGGTGTGTGGTTCCTATTCAGACATGACTGCTGGAACTCCTGCGGAGGCTTTGGTGGACTTCACTGGTGGGGTCCACATTTGTGTCCAGCTGTCGGATCCACCTCCGAAGCTGTGGGAACTGATGTGCAGAGCTGGCAGGTCCAAGTCCCTGATGGGCTGTGGTACACCTCAGGGAGTAAGCACAATTGAACGCACATAAACACACATTTTTTTAAAGGCAATGTGGGCTATCCTGTTTTTTAAAATGAGGTGTCAGATCAACATGTCGTACGAACAGAGATTGTTTCAGTGAATGCAGTAACATGCCTGTATAGGCACTGTGTTTTCTTTCTCTTCCTTGCCTTTAGGGGAGTATGCCATAAAGGCAACAGAAAGATTTACAGTACCTGCCACAACCTGACAAGTAGAATATGAAAAATATGTGTCAGCTACATGCACTTTGGGCAGTCAAGGCACAACTTGTTATTTTTTGGTGTGTTTGATGGTTCTTGTCTTTTTTCAACTTGTTGAATAAAAGAAGGTTTAAAGAAACTTTCCTTAAAAGGCCATGAAAGAAAAATAGAGTGAAGGAATGAAGCATTAAAGCGTTTTTACAAGATCAAGCACAACTTTAACGTCAGTAAACCACTTCTTACTTCAGAGTTCCTGTGGGATGTGAGGCTGGGTCCCCATTGAATGGGCTTGTTCAGGCTCATCTGTTGTTTTTACTGTCATAACAGGGTATCTGAGTTAGTGCTTTGGCCTCTTTTATATGTTCTTTGAGTTACCTTTGTGCACATGTCAAGGAATGGAAAAAATGTGGGTGGTACATGTTAAAGTAATAGCTGCAGAATCCCAGCAAGTAACACTGTACTGAGAAGGTGATCGCTCTTGTTGTAGCCTAGTGATGTATGCACATATTTCTCTCAAATTTGGCAGCAATAATTCATGTAAAAATACAAAACACAATCAAATGTTAGGGACTCTTGTGATGCAAGATGAGAGAATCTCCACATTCGCCCCCCGACACACCTTGGGAGAAACTGCATTTTGTAATTGATGAGATTAAGGGGTTTACATCTATTGAAATCCACCCACGTGTGTTTCATGGATGTGGTAAATCCAGTAGATAGAGCTGTGACAATAATCCCATTCACGCCTGCCGATAGGGGGGGACAAACGGGTCTGTTGTCCCGGGCCCAGGGTAGGGGGGGGGGGACTGAAAAAAAAAAAAATTATTCTCATCAAATTATGAAATCATTTTTCAAAATGTTTCAAAATATGCCTATTTGTGGAAAAAATATGTAGTATTTGAGTTACATAAAAGCATGTTTTCTTCCTAATTGTCCTTGTGGTCAAGAACCCCCAACACAAATATGGTTTGGCCGCTGATCAAAATTTGATGTTATCATTTAATTTGAAGTTCAGTGCGCTCAAAATGTCCAGTCAGCACAAGTCCGGTGCTCAGAAAAGAAGAGAAGGGAGAAGAAGAAAATAGAGGCCTCATAGATTCTCTACACAAATATTTTAAAAAGGGTGGTGACGGTGAAGCTGGAATTAATAAAGTCAGTGTAGAGCAAGGTAAGAAACAGTGCAGCCAACGTTTACCAACCTTGTAACTTAAGCTAACTGGCTAGCTCTAATGTTAACGTCCATTAGCTTGTACAAAAACCTGAAGAGCAGAGGGAGAGGAAGAGGGAGAAGGAGAGATCCGGGCGCAGGGGGGCCCATCTTAGATTATTTTGTCCGGGGCCCCGGCAAGACTGTCAGCTGGCCTGATCCCATTCATGACGTATTCATGTTGAATAGGTCTTTAAATATATTCCACATTATATTGGTCAAATACTGGAATATTGGAAACAGATATACTATAATATCCGGAGAGCACAGTTGGAAATTAGTACTCAGTAATGTACAATATCATGTATCTCTATTTCTTAGGACACATCTGCCAACACTGTGTTACCAAACGGGATGGTTCAAGGCCATGCCTACACAGTCACGGGTGTGAAGGAGGTAAACAAATACTCAGTAGTTTTTTACAATAATTCCATACAATGTGCTAACTCTGGTTTCTCTGGTGATGATGGGTGGACAGATTAGCAGCCGAGGACAGGTGGTAAACCTGGTGCGTTTGTGGAACCCCTGGGGGACTGGGGAGTGGAATGGCGATTGGAGCGATGGGTGAGGAGGTCTCATATAATTTTACAACCAAACTGAGCATGTTTACTGTCTTGACAGCCATAAAATGTTGAGAATCTTCACCAGCAGAATGCATTCATCAACAAGACTACACATGAGCTGCCGGACTTAATGCCGTGACTTGTACACACACGTAGACATCGGCTGAACAAAATTGTGGGCTTTGTATGTTTCTGTGGCGGTGTTGCTGCTGTCTGAAGTTTAAATTTTGATGCCTCGATGTGAGCGTCATCCAAAAATAAGACTCTCAGTAACACACCACCATCGATTGTTGCCACCCTGTCACAGCTTTCAACTACCCATTTCGAAGGCACAGCAAATGCAGCATGGAGTGAAACTGGATACTTCCACCCTGATCTGGGTTTGTGATCCCACAATATCTACCCTGCAGATCTGAATGCCTGTTTAATGAACCGAGGCTGTTCCGGATGAATCGGCATGCCCATGTTATGTTCCTTTTTTAACCTGGCTGTGATTTCAAACACCCAAATAAAGGGTTTAAAGAAAAAAACACATTATTATGTTTTTATATGTATAATTGAGTGAATACCATGATAAGATTGTTGTACATCCTTTAACCTCTAGTGAGAGAAGTCTAGAAGAATTGGTTCTGGCACTTTTCAGCTTTGCAAATGCATCTTGTTGACGTTTTGACAACAGAATCTCATGGGCGTCTACTCCAGGGCTTTACAGCTTTATGTTGTCAGGGGAAGCACTAATCCTACTAGGGATGCCCCGATACCGATACTGGTATCGGTATACCGATACTGGTATCGGGGCCGATACTGCCCTCATATACTCGTACTCGTACTCGCAAAAATCCTCCGATACCACACACCGATACTTGTAGTTACTGGTTAGCGCCACTAGGGGGAGACACTGAGCCGCCCCGCCCCGCTGAGCAGCAGCTCTGTGGCTGTAGCCAGCTGTTCCATGTTTCAGTAAATTCTATCTTCCTTAATTATACAAACTGGACAAACCTTACTCACAGGGAACTTTATTAAACATTTCACGTAACTCACAGTACGACATAAACAATCCCATTGTTACATTCCGGTTAGCTGCGTTAGCCTCGTTAGCCGATTAGCCGCGTTAGCCGATTATCCGCGTTAGCCGATTAGCCGCGTTAGCCGTACCGACAGCCTGCAGTCTGTCTTGCTTCTTTCGTCGTCCCTTATTTTGAAATATGGGGGGGTTGCGAGGGTATAACCTTCCGGTTAACCCTGATTTTGGGTTCTGACAAGGTCTCAAATCACTCCAATTTGTGATAAAAGGGTAGCTCATAGCAGAAAAACAAAAACATTGTGAGAGACACAGAGGCCGGCAGATTCTGACAATCTTAATTTTATTCAGATATTCCTTAAAATGAGTGAGTAAGCTCAGTGCGAACACAGATTTAGATTCTTTTGAAGAAAACATTTGATTACATTACAGTGAATGGGGACTGAGTCAGATATTGGCGGCGCTCTAGCCTCCCCCGTTTAAATTTTGTTGGTGCACATTCCCAAAATCTTTATTCAAACAGGTAGGGCTGTCTCTGGCTTGAAGCGACTGATCACAATTCATTTAAGACGATAATTACAGTATAAAAAAAATACTAAATACTATGTGAGTCAAGGATACGAAACTAATTGCATGCAAGCATGCAATTTTGTGCCCGCCAACCTAAAGTGATTTAACTAGTCCTGAAAGCTGCAGATCACCTGTGTGGAACCTGATCATTTAAAGCCAGTTTTGTATTCTGTGTTTTGACATGGGAGCTGAGGATTGGGTCGTCTTTGGGCCTTGAGCAATTCAAAACATCCATTTTTTTCTAGCTTTGAACGCCTTCGTCAATGAAAAGGAAAAGGTCAGAGTTAACACATCGATTACACTCTTGTGGAAAACAATGAGCTGGAGTTTGGTTTCATTTTTGGTCAGAGAAAGTCAGAGATGATGCTACTTCCACACAAAATCAGTTTATATATTGCAAGTTCAAACATAATTTGTAATAGCTGAATATTTCAGCAGGGAGGATTTAAAAATGTTGTATAACCTAATTATAAACTGCAAGCCCTTAACTTCTTGCGCCATGTCAATGTGAAGAGTAGAAATGTAACCTTATGTAATACATAAATAAAATCTGTTGATTTAAATCTATGTGTTTCATTTAGCTCTTGATACCAGTAGGATTTCACAACCACTTACTTCCTCCTCCTTTTTGGACACATTGTCTTTAAAGGTCCCCTCTGTGGCAAACCGTGAGTCCTCAGGATCGAGACATGTGCCTTTCAGTCCGCGATGATGGAGAGTTTTGGTAAGTATGGTAACAGCGATGTTTACATGAGCACTAACTGGAATTGAGAAAAAGATAATGCACATAATGGAATAACATCAGACTTGAAAAATGTCTTATTTAGTGCAAAATTGTTTTTACGCTCACTTTTCTTGCGACACAAAAAATGAATATTCGTCAAAATTGCAATACTTTTTAAATGTATTCTTTGTATTTACAAGTCACTCGCTGGATGAAAAACATCTAAAACATTCTGCAGAGCCGTTCTTAAGGGCCTGGAACAGGGAGCTGTTACATAGCATCATATTTGGCAGTTTTACTCTTGGATTTAATTCTCCGTTCAGGAGTTCAAGCATTTATGCCCATTTGATTTGCACATCTTATCTAGGCTTGCTGAAACAGAGTAAAGAAGAAAAAAATGCATTAAATGGGCAAATTAACTCATGTCCAAGAAAGCACCAGTATTTTACATGTTCTCACATTACTGTTTGATTTTCAAGGATGACCTTGAGAGACTTCTGTAAGTTCTACTCAGATCTGGACATCTGCTGCCTGTGTCCTGACTTCCTTGAGGAGAATTCCTCTTGTCACTGGAAGACTTCTTTCTACGAGGGCCGCTGGGTGGCAGGAACCACAGCTGGAGGCTGCATGAATAACCCAGGTACTTTCTGAAAACATGAACTCATGCAGAATGAATTACCTAAATCATAAGAGCCTTATAAATGAATCAGCGCATTTGTTTACTTTTTATATCCATCTTGATGTTGTATATCCACATGTAACAAAGGCAACAATTAAGTATTTGTAGGCAAAAACAGTAGAAGCAATAATGCTTTTTTTCCTCGTACATTTTCAATGCAACTGTTTTACGTCTGTTTAGCTTTGCTGTGTCTTCTGGTCGATTTAAAACCATGATTGTTTTAGTAAAAACGCTGAATTATCTCCTTCTTTGTCTTCCAGATAGCTTCTGGACTAATCCACAATATCGGGTGAAGATTGATGCACTAGCCAGTGGATGTGCTGGCAAGCAGGATGATAAAAACATGCTGGTGTCTCTCATGCAAAAGCCTGACAAGAGGAACCGACGGCTGGTCCAAAGTCTCCATATTGGGTTCTCCATATTTAAGGTGAATAATTTGTTTCCTTGTTTCTGTCACGGTGCAGAGCCAATAACAGACACTCATCGTATCGTTATGGGGGAAGGATGTGGTTGAGGAGATACTTGGTGGATAATGAATTAGAGATGTGTGTGTGGGCTCAAAATGACGAATAAACAAGGTCAGGTTAGTATTCAGTGTCAACCTGAGTCAAAGTCACACAGACGGCTAACCATGGCACGAAACTGACCATAAGGACAAACCAAGGAGGGGCCCATTTTTCATCCCTTTTACTACCAACATGGGCTGAGTGTGCAAAGGCCGACTGACTATGTAGATCAGGGGTCGGCAACCCAAAATGTTGAAAGAGCCTTATTGGACCAAAAACATAAAAAACAAATATGTCTGGAGCCGCAAAAAATGAAACATTTTGTATAAGCCTTAGAATGAAGGCAACACATGCTGCATGTTTCTATATTAGTTAGAATTGGGGGAAGATTTTTTTTTTCATTATGCACTTCGAGAAAAAAGTCGACATGTCAAGAAAAAAGTCGAAATGTTGAGAAAAAAGTGGGAAATGTTGAGATTAATGTTGAAGTACAATCTCGAGAAAAAAGTCGAAATGTTGAGAAAAAAGTCGAAATGTCGAGATTAAAAAGGAAAGCAAAAAGGAAGAAAAAAAGAGGAAAAAAAAGGAAAAAAAGAAGAAAAAAGAGAAAAAAAGGGAAAAAAAGAAGAAAAAAAAGAGAAAAAATTAAAAAAGAAAAAAGAAGAAAAAAAGGGAAAAAAAGGACAACATTTTTGAAAAAGCTCCAGGGAGCCACTAGGGCGGCGCTAAAGAGCCGCATGCGGCTCTAGAGCCGCGGGTTGCTGACCCCCGATCTAGATTGTTATTGATACTGAAGCTGCAGTATTTCACACACAACGGAAAATATTCACTATAAACTAAACAACCTTTTGTAATTTTTTCCTCTTATTTCTTTCTAGGTGCCTGAAGAAGTAAGTTTGTTTTTATTGTTCTTTTTTTATTATAATACATAGTTCATATATTGCCCTCAGATGTTGAAGTTTGAGATAAGATAAAAAGGACTTAAACCTTACTTAAAACTGCGTTTTCAGTACAAGAAACTGAGGGGCAAGTTTCCAGCCGCGTTCTTCAGGACAAACGCACCGGTTGGCCAGACTAAGACCTACATGAACGCACGCGAGGTGATGGAGTTCATGGTTCTGGAACCCAGTGAATATCTGATCGTGCCGTCCACTTTCCGTCCCAACGAGACCGCCTCCTTCATCCTGACCATCCTCTCCAAGGCCGAAACCCACGTCCAGTAAGCCAGTCGCCCACCAGCGTGACACACTCAACATGTCCCAAGTGTAAATGTCAGTCAGAGCACTGACATCGTTGCTAAAATTGCACTGAAGATTGTAACGACTTAATAATAATAACTGAGTTGAAAAAGCAACGTACTGTACCAATGCCTCTTTTTCCCCAGTGAGAACTCTGACGGCTATAACCACGTACACATGGAAACAGATGAGGTGAGCAAGATTTGTTCATAATTTACATTTAGGAGTAGGCTACGTTGTTAAGAGAATTTGTTATTCTCGACTTGACATTTGTCCATACTTATGACTAATAGCAACCAGCCTAGAGAGGGCCCTTAGGTGTTCAGCACTTTGTGCCAGAAACAATATATATATCAATCACAACGTTATTCTTTATCACACATAAGTCAGTAAGTAAGTAAAGTTTATTTCTATAGTGCCTTTCACAGACAGGGGAATGTCACAGGGTGCTTCACAAAAGAATAAACACTATAACATAAATGGAAAATACAATAAAATCAAAAAGACACAATATTAAACCTCCTGGAGTAACTACTTAGTCTTAATTAACAGCATAACAGTTAGTCTATCTACGTAATTTAATGACCAAATAGATTACCATATGCAAGCATGTAGTTTTACTTGTTAGAAATTTGTTATATTATTAAATTATGTTTAAATAAGAATCAAAATAATTGAAATTCAAACAAGGAAGCCATGGTGACTTGAGTCAGTCTTGAGTCCACTTTGCCACCTATCAGGTAATATAGTAGTGAAGGACAGATACATAATACATTAGATGGATTAATTGATCCTGAGCTGAAATACCTCTATTTTGCAGCACAAAGAGGAGGAAAATGGAAATGACGAAGAAAATAAGAGAATCCTGTTCCGCCAGTACTCTGACAAGGTATTGTGAGGGTTTGGTTTGTTTAAAGGGATTTGAGTTTGTTATTCAAAGATTCAAAAGATAGATTCAATATATAGCTGCACAGTGGAGGTATTCCTGATCATGAAAAAAAAGGTGGATCAAGTCTTCTCATGTTCTTGTTTTGTTTCCAGTATGAGGAAGTTGATGCCGAGCAGCTGCAGAGCCTTCTCAATCACAAAATCCTTACAGGTTTGCACTGTAAAAACAGTAGACTGGGCACTGTTATGCTGCTAACTTAGACAAACTTTAACTACTTTTTTCTATTTTCTTGTAGGAGATTTGAAATCTGGAGGCTTCAGCATCGATGCCTGCCGCAGCATGGTTGCCCTGATGGATGTATCCTCCTGTTGGATGCTTGCACTGAACCATCAAACAAAGTCCTGCTTTTCTCATCATTGTTAAAAGCTAGTCTTCCAAAGGGTGTTTTGATGTAATTGCAGCAATGCATGTCTAAACCTGCATGCCCTTTTCCTTGTTGGCAATGCATGGCTGCATTTAAATGTCAACCTTAGGCATGAAACTACATGTGCAGTGTTACCTTAACAGAGGGTTAAACAGACATCCATCACAGGCAAACTGAACGGTGAAGAATTTGTCCGTCTGTGGAACAAGGTTGTCGTGTACAAGGTAAGAAGAGCAGAGTGCCGAAACGTTGCTCACAAGGAATACAAAATGTCAAGCAGTTACTCCCAAACAATTTAATCCACCACTTCTTTTATAAAGTAGCTGATGATTAATTTTTGGCAATTAAAACATGAATGAGAACTAAACCAGCAGGTACTTGTAAACTCAGTAAACCGTTAAGACTGTGAGTGTTTCCCACGGATAAGGTTAAGTCCTCATTCAGTGAAAAATAATAGGACTCAAAAGCAGCAGTTACGCAATTTGCCTCTACACATGTTTCTGTTTGTTATGATAAGAGAAGATAAGCTTTTTTTCACAGGGAAATTCACGACCGCTAATGATTATTGTCTGATATAAGCGTGCAACCAAAGACACAGATAAGCTGCTCTCCATTTTCTTATCATACAAGGGTAATATCATGATCTAAAACAACTGCTTCTCAGTAGAGTAGAAAGAGACAGGATTGACCTTTCTGAAAAATTCTAAACAATTTCTTTACAAGCTTTTGGAGCAGCAACGTGTTTTCAAATGCAGTCTGTCCTTACTGGCAATAATTAATGAAAGCCAGAACTTAGAAAGAAAATAACTTGTTAAAGGAATTTAACAAATATAACGTAATTCATCCTCCACCATTTTTAACAATTAATACTTTTTTATTTCATTATAAGTTACTCAAGGTTTCAGTTTTTCTCTACATGCATTTGTTGCCAGCTTGCCTGGTTGTAAAGTGATGCATGAATATGTTTCAACTCTTAATGCATCTTCATCAGCGTGGAAAGAGCTAACTGTCCTCTGTCTCCCAGGACATTTTCTTCCGCTGTGATGTTTCACAAACAGGGACGCTGTCACTGAGTGAACTGAGGAACGCAATCATGGCTTCAGGTGTGTGGATCAGCTCTTTTCATCTATTCCAGAAAAAAATAGAGAAACCATGGGAAACCATCTTCAACAGCAGAAAATACAAAACAAGAAAACATATCAAGTGACAACAAAAATACCAAGAACATTCAAATGAGCAGTGCTCCAGGTGCCTGAACCAACAAATTCAGTATAAAAACCAGTTTGCAGCACAAGTCATGTCAACAGTCCACTACAGAAGCCACTTAATCCAGCAGTTCGGCCGCAAACTGGTAGAAACTGAAAAAAATGTGCTGCCCCCAAGTGGTCAAACAAACACTGTACATGCTTAAAAAAAGAAAAGTACAGAGCCTTCCATTCCAAAACTTAACCAACTAAAAGGGACTATTTTTGTTGCTAAATAAAATGTGATGTAAGGTTATATTGGTTTTAAATGTCTAGAATCTGTATTACTTTCAAATGTACTTTTATTGTGATTTTAGTGCTCACCGTGTTGATCTTTTCAATAGTGAGACATATTATTTTCATGTGCTGTTTGTTGTCCAGGAAAGGGGCTCAATGATGACATGCTGAACTTGATGGCTCTGCGTTACGGGAACTCCTCCGGACACATAACCCTGGAGAGCTTCATCAGTCTGGTCCTTCGCTTTGAGTGCATGTCACGTAAGTGTATCAATCTTTAAAGAGTTAACAGTCCAAAAAGTTCCAGAGTGGATCAGAGGGTGAGAAGGTGAGAGGCTAGTTATATTTTGATATCTATAATTACGCTCGGCATCAAATTAAGCCCTATAGAAATACGGGATAATCTTTTTTATAATTTTGTAAATCGGGTCAGTGTACAGAGCCCCATAGTATTCATGTGGTAGATATTTATGTGAGACTGCATGAGAATGGGTTTGCACATGTGTTGAAATATTGCTGTTAGAATAGCTTATTACAAGAATTTTACTGCATATAAACAATCTGGTCTTCTGTATATCTCTCTTGGTCATGTATTACTTAGAATTTTCTTAAATTTGAAAGTAGTTTCTGCATATTTCCTAGTCATTTTTATTACATTAATGCATTTGCTCTCACTTAAACGTGTTATTTAAACACTGAAGTTCATTGCTCGTTTTATTGTCTTTATTTGAGACTTTGCGCTTTCTGAATTTATGGGAATTTGTTTCCTCAACAGAAATCTTTAAGGACTTGTCTAAAGAGGTGCCAAATGGATCAGCCATGTCTCTTCGGGAGTCAGAGGTAATTACATTAAATTTACTTTCCATTTAAACTTTCAGAACATACACGTGACTCATTTCAAACAAATGGGGGGAAAATGGTCAGGAATTCTACTTTGACACATAACATTGTATTTTGACCCTTTTTTTTCCTCTCTTTCTCAGTGGTTGTATCTTGCATTGTACACCTGAGCAGACATAGAAGATCAAGAGCAGCGAAATCAGTTTAGAAATGCAAGATGGGATCTTCTACAAGACTGTAGAGTATGGCTCCTCTACTTCTTTTACTTGTGGCAGTTGGCACTTTTGCGATTGATTAGCCTGAACTTTGTTATGGACACTCGTCCCTCCTCAAATCTTACAAATGACTTGCCCTCTTGATACAGCGATGTCAGTTTACATTTTAACTCTTTATGCTTACTCACATTTAGTAAAGAAGCAATAGTGTAATAGAGAGGAGTGAATAGTTGTAAAATAGTTGCTGTATTTCACAATGTATTGTAAAATATTTTCATGTGAGGACATTGTTCGTCCAACTTTCTATCTGCGGTTAAGTCATCAAGGCAGAGCCAACATTTTATGAGTTGTATTTCCTTTTACTTCTGCCAAACTTGCGCTTGGCTTGCCTTTGCCCTGCTGAAATACAGGCCATCAAAAAAGTGTAACCTATTAAAAACACAAGATGTAAAGTAACAGTTAATAACCCTTTTGACAGGAAAGTCCATGTTCCATTTGTTAGATTTATTAACGTTCAATGTTCACTTTCTTCTCATTAGATTGTGTGTTTTTAGCCTACTATCTGAGCTGAGCTGTCACAAGTACACTTCTGTTCCCACGGCAGAAAGATTGAACCGTGTCCTTCATTTATCCGACATACGAGTCGTACTTGCCAAGTGTGAACATGGAGTACAAATTTGGTGCACTTGGAATCTAGAAACGTCTTGTATAACACAACTATCGCCTGTCATGACTGTTAGCTAGCCTCACTGATGATATACATGTGGTTTTCAAAAGGTGGATTGTTTCTTTTTTCTGAATCGTTCTGTATTATCCAAATAAAGGCATTATCCAAGGATTTGTAGATATGAAAATCTTTTGACATGGTGCGTACAAACAGACACATGTGTATACATGTATAGTCGTTTGTGGGAATAAAAATTCCCCCTGTAAAATGTTAACAACCTGTTTTAAATCCAATGTAAAGTTAATTTTCAGTTACCACTGCCAGACTCTGTCACAAAACGGGAACTTAGACCTGTTTATAGAAAAGAACATCAGGGACTTCAGGGAATTTCATTTTCATTTACCTAAACAGACGGTGACAAAAGTATTTAGAGTTGTATCAGCAATTATTTATTGATACAGAGAATAACTTAAAATTATATAAGTTAATACAGTAAATTTGATTGGTTTGTTTCATATGCTTTTTTGTCCATTTGATTTAATTTATTGATAGCAGTACTTTATTTCAGTAAATCACCACCTAAAACAAATAATATTGTAGTAGATACACAATGGTGCAAATGTGCATTGGTTACATTCAGATAAGGTGAAGCAGAAAAATAAAACAGATTCGGTTACACATTTTTCATTTATATGCGGAATAAAGAATATTATATTATAGAACAATCAAGAATCAAGTATTGCTGAAAAGAAAATCAAAAGTTGCTGTTGCTGAGATTATGGATTCATAAAGACGACTGTTGGATCATTTGAAGCAAAGCTGTTAGCAGGACAGCCAAGAATACGGATGCTGGACTGCTGGTGTGCTCCATTTCTCCGTTTACGGGTGTTGCTGGAAACCAAACACAGATTTAGAACATATATAATTTAACATTTTTTCCTCATAATTATTAGCATAGTTGGAAAATAAAAAGTACAATACTCATATAAGGTTTAATAAAATATATAATATAATAATAAAACAAAATTTTAGGCAACAACATAAATGCTGATATATAAAAGTCCTTTTTTACAGCCACTTTATGTAGTTATTCTGACCACATGGGGACATACAGATATGTTTTCTTGACAAAAAAACTATTGCTGATTTTCTGGTATTGAGTCTTGTAATACCATGTCGTCTCACCAGAGGTGCACTTCATTGTTTCTTATGCCAGAGACTGACGTGAACTTCTTATGATGTGTTCTCTTCTTTGAATTCTTCATTTTTTGCATCTGTGACTATACAGCTGATATCATTGGCCAAAAAGCTGCAGTTTTGTCTTGTCTTGGATTTGCCCATGTCAAATTTATTTGTTTGCTTTTTTAAACAATTTTCTTCACCAACAATTTAAAAGTAATGTCTGATTCTCATTAGTCAAGGCTCGGTATATTATTTAGTAGAAATGATTGTTTCAGTTTCAAGTTTTTACATAGATCATTGTGGGTTCCTGTGCTGGAAGGGCTCAACTTTGCCCTCATGTACAGTATGAAGCTCTGTGTGTCTATAAACATGACTGAAAGAACAATTTGAGACCGTATTTAAGGAGCTCAGTGTTTTGCCCAGGCACATCTTCACCTTTAGAAGAATTGCACGAACCTTCTCTATCAACTAACAGCCCAAAAGTGAGTGTAAGTGGAGCGCACTCACCTTGTGACACTGTGGTGCCACTTCCCACACTTGAAGTTGTATTGGTACCTGCAGTTCCTGAAAATGAAATGAAACGCAATTAGTAAAATAATGTGGTTCTGTTCTCTCTGGGCTGTAAATACTATATGTTGCAATCAATAAGGACCTTCACTGCATAACCCGAGACTCATGTTGTCTGATGCTTTGGCTACTAAGTTTGGGATCTCCCACAGTTTGTAATTGCAGATAGCAGCAACAGTTCACAAATTTCATGGACCATTGGATTTGGTGTTACCCCTCTATGTGTAGCCAATAACAAAGCCTTTAATAGATTTTGACAGGTTCAAACAAACAAACTTGCAATCCAAGTTTATCTCTATATAATCCAATATGAGCTTGAACTGTGCTGAATTTTTACCAGACATGTACTGGAATGTATGGACCACACTGACATGCTGACATTCTTCAGTATCACAGCTTGTAATGAATGAATGCAGGGGTTAGGGGTTATCATTTTTTCTGATTGCGAACAAAGAGAAGTGAGAAAAACAAAAAGGTTTTCCCCCATAAATCTTTCTCCAGATTTAAATAGATCATCTGCATGTGCAGCAGGGCAGATGTGACGTGGATGGAGGTTAGAGAGTCTTTAAACTCAAACTCTGTTGTTACTTAATGCACACAGAAACCAGATCCAGGATTCAGGCTCATCGTACCATTGGTTGAATCAATCCGGTTACTGATCAGGCCCAGACCCAATGTGTCCAGGTCGGACTGTAGCTGCAGGTTCACCCAGGTCTGGACCAGGGTATCGTTCTCAAACAGCTTCAGATCCTGCAGGTGGCTACCCATGATGCCTCGCACATTGTTCACAGTCAAACCCTGTGGATCAAAAAGGAAGAAAAAAAGGAAAAGTGAGGAAAAAAACAAAGGTTTGTGTTATTTCTTGAGGCTTTTTTGTTTTACCGTATTTTCCGCACTATAAGGTGCACCGCATTATAAGACGCACCGCCAATGAATGACGTATTTTAAAACGTTTTCCATATATAAGACGCACCGCATTATAAGGCGCACTAAATATATGGTAAAATACTGTACTAGTGGCTGGGGTTGAGTTACGTATCTACCTGATGGAGCTGTGCTACAGGAAATGCTACAAAATCCTACAGCAAATGCAAAAAAAAAAAAACAAGAAGAAAAGTACCGTATGTCAAACTTTATTAACAAAATAAAAACCAGCTTTGCTCCGTCTCGTCAAAGTCACCATTATGCGAGTCAGCGTCGCTGCTGTTGTCTTGAATGTCTGTGATGATTCCTGACGTTTATAGCGCCGTTACTTCGGCGACACCAACTACATTACCCACAACCCCCCTGACTACAGTAACAGAAATTACCGTAATGATCATATATAAGGCGCACTGCCGGTTTTTGAGAAAATTAAAAGCTTTTAGGTGCGCCTTATAGTGCGGAAAATATGATAGTTTAAATTGCTGTCTTAAAAGTCCAGCACACACAAAAACTCAATCAGATTTAACCTTTGGGGTTCCAGCTTTGCGCCGTGTCACAGTGTGTAATCACAGTCATTTGTCTGTTCAAACTGGGTCACTAGTAAAACTTTCTGCAATGGCTCATTTTAAAGATTAGAATAGGCAGGATTTATGTAGAGCTGCGACAACTACCCTGGGACAGTTGTAAACACTAATATAGCAACCGAATATGGACAACTGTTCCTAACTGCTTCTGTTATTGCTTCTTTCACAAGTATCCTTACTTTGATGACATCTTGTTCCAGGCTCCTGAACGTGTCCATGTCCATGCTGATGTTCTGTGTTGACAATGCTACCACGTCCACAAGAGGCGCTCCACCTATAAAGGTTTAAAGGAAATAATAAATAAAAGAGCAGTTCTAAGGTAGCTGGAGAAATGGCTGAAGAAAAAGATACATATTATTACCCAGATAGGCCTTAATTAAATTGTAAAAGCTGCTGGAACTGGTTGAAGCTGAGCTGAAGGAAGTGTTGCCGATCTTGTACAGGACTGTCTTCTGCTCAGCTGAACATGAGGCCACATTCAGAAGCTTGGCATTTCTGAAAAGTGAAAGGAGAACGCAACGCAGCGTTACATCCGTATACAGGCTTAAAGTCGTTATGAACATTTACCTCTAAGCAACATTGCTGACACCAACCTGAAGCTCTCTGGGGTGATGGTCATCAGCGTGCTGGTGTTTAATGAGCAGAGGTTGGAGTCAATTGTGCTCAGCTCACTGCTTCCCAGGGAGTTCCCAGAAGTCTCCAGATACTTAGTGATGATTGCTTTACTCTGAGCAACACAGAGAGAAAAAACCATGAAGGAACCAGAGCATTGGAATGTTGAGTGTGGTGTTGTCGGACTTCCTGTTGCAGTACCTGTGCTGTCTCCCAGGTTCCATCTTCAGTTTCCATGAGAGCTGCCAGCGTGTCAATTTCAGTGACGTTCCACTTGGAGATGTCATCAAGGGATGCCACACGAGATACTGAACCAAGCATTTGCACTTCCTGATCAGGAACGCCCGACGGGAATGCCTGGAAGAGCAAAGAATGGGTATTCACATATGCAATTTGCTCACTTAAGACAGAAAACAACATGCACATATGCCACGTCATAAGAACTGCTGTGTTTGTTAACCCGGATATTTACAGTATGAAACTCGAAAAAACAAAAAGGCATTCTGGTCCTTTTCACAAAAGTTCCAGCTGGTCCCACATTACCTGGTTGAGCTTCTTCAGGATGATTCTCTGGAAGTCATTGTCGTCCACCTTCTCGCAGATAGAGTTTAGGTTATCCTTCAGGACGGAAACGTCCAGGCAGACGTCAAACTGTGTCTGATCGTAGCCGAAGGGGAAGGAGGCGTCGCTGACCGTCACCTGGGTGATGTTACCTGCAGTGCAGCCTAATGAATAAGAAAGCGCTAGTTAGAGCACTGGTCAAGCTAGGGCTTCAGGTAATTGTTAATTATGCTGCAGGAAACCTTCTTCGGTTAAAAAATAAATTGTCCAGTCTATTCATTTCATAGCAACTCAGAGGTTTTAACTTTTTCACTCATTTATTTTTCCAGGTTCTAGTTTCAGTGCCTTCTTTGTAAAAATATGCCAAATATATTTACCTGCTGCTCTTTTCACCAAAATCAGGCTGATCTGTTCGAACAGCTTCTTCAAATTTCCCTTATTTGTCTTTGCTTTCCTCAAGTTGGGCATAAAACCTCTGAGGAATATTTTCTTTGTTTCCTGCATAAGTAGAAAACAATGTTACATGAACTTTTGTTTTTCCAACACAAAATCAAAAGAGCATAAGCGATCTTCATTTCTAAAACAGAGTAAAAACAAATGAATAGACAATTCTGTAGCAAGAAAGAGAGAATAAGTTGAATACATACAGTTTTCAACTGGCCCCAGATGTTGCTTGTGAAGTATAGAGGAAGGATACCAAGGTCCCCCAGGGTTTGCTGGTTCCATGTGGTGACATTTCTGGAAATTGAACATGAAATCATATAGTTTTGACTGCTACATTGCTCTCAACCTTATAGTTTAGGATGCAAAATTTGGTGCAAAGGCATGAAAATAGCTTGAAACAAAAAAAAAAAAAATTCTTTAGTTACTAATTATGGAGGACTTTTTGTTGGTTTAAAAGAAAAAACAACTAAAGGGGAAATAATTTCACTTTCAATTATTCATCTCAATTATTCAGTGTTTTTAGTTCCAGTTCAATCACGATATATACTTCATGATCCTGGTTATGTTGCTGTTGTTTGTTTTATTTATTTTAATATTTCCAACACGTGTTTGGAAACTGTAGAAAAGATAAACATCTACATTGTCCATTCTTTGGAATCAGTAAGAAACAACAGGTCTTCATCTGATGAGGAATAAGGGGCGTGGCTCTGCTCAACTTACAATACTTTTTATCTACATACTCTCTTTCTTTCAAAAGATTAAGTTTAAGAAGTTAAACTTGTTTTGGAAAAACTTTCTGGCAAAGTGCTGGTTTGATTCTGACTTTTAAAGACGTTTCTAGAGATTTGCACGCAAGACGATCTTGCCTTAAAATGCTGTAATTTACCAAAACTGCTCCTGTTTGATAAATGATCACACCTTTGTGTAAATTCTGTCTACTGATACTGTGCCTGGAAATCTTTCAGTGTCCCAGCCAAGATATCTTAAATCTTTTTTTCTTCTTCCTTGTTTAATGAAGGCACAATTAAAAGAATGAGAAATGAAATACATTGTTAAAACGTTTTTATACCCATATTGTGTTTTCCCTGATAGGAGCAACGTTTCCATGGCAGCCACCTGGCTGTCTGAGAAGTCCTTGCAGGCTTTAAGTTCTTCCAAGATCACAGGATCCGAGTTTTCTATGTAAGATCCATCCAGAGTGCAAGACATGCTTCCAAGGACCTCCACATTGTCTTTGCTGAGGCTTGAGCCATTTATGCCCTAAACAATTTAAAATGAAGCATGTTAACCCACTGTACTAGAGGTGTACACTGAATTCTCACAAATTCTTATGAATGCAATTTTTTCTTAATTTTAACGGCACTCACCAAGCAGGTCCTAGCTTCACTGAACAGTTTTGCTCTCTTGCCCAAAACACTGGAGAGCAGAGTGAAGTCTGCAGCACCCAGTGCAGACAAGTATGACCTACAGTTGTTTTTCTGGATATCTTCGCTGCTGTAATAAATTAATTAAAAAGTAAAGGTATCAACAAATGTTCTCTTCTTCAAATCAGACACACAATCTATGAAATCAGCACAGAAGAACATTTGGGAATGGGCTTACTTGAAGTACAGTAGCATGTCTGGGGGATAATCTGTGAAGTTCTGGGAGAGTTCTCCATTGAGCAGGTTGTACATGCAAGTCAGCTGAAAGCAGTAGCAGCACCAATTTATTATCATACAAGTCGGCAGCTCATATCAGTGAAATACACTAAAATGTATGGTTTGGGGTGATGGTCTGAAAGCCCAAACTTTATAATTGATAATATCCTTAAATGAGAAGATTTTACCTGCGGTTCCTTCAGTGCCACCTTAGCTCTGCCTCTCCTGTTCCTGGAGGAACGGATCAATCGCCGAATCCTCTTCTTGGACATACTCTGGGCTGCCGTGCAAGTGAAGCCTTGCAACACAGACGGGGAAAGCCTGCAAGGCGGAGAATTGAAACCACAAAAAGAATGAGTAGAGCCTCAATGACTTCCTTTTATGGAAGTTCAATAATAGTTAGAATGCTTGGTCACTTACTCCTCGATGTCAAAATCTACGCCAGCCAGATTCCCGAAAAATATGGAAGACTGAAAGAATAATAGGAAATAAAAGTGAAACATACATATTTTAGAAAATATTTCTAATCTGTTATTTCAATGGAAGAACCATGACGTCAGTGTGTCAGCATCAGTAACACCACGACCAAGAACTGACCTGATCACTTGTCCACGTCTTTTTGTTTAAGGTGCTGAAGTCGACATCCGTCTCAGAAAATGTCAACAGTGATGGTGGGATCTCAGTTGCCAAGGCATCGGGGACATTCTGCACCACTTTGGCTGGACTTGTGTCCACAGAAATGATCTGATTAAGCGTAAAGGCATTTCAATGTTACTTATCGACTTCCGTGGAGACAATAGAATAGAATACTTTATTGTCACTATGCATGGGTACAGTGAGATTAAAAGCAGCATCACCTTTCCAGTGCAAGACAGTGCAAACAGATACAAGAAATATAAAATATAAAAAGGATAAGGTGCATTTTTAAATAGTCAAATCAAGACCTGAGATCCTATCTACAGATAATTACACATATTTACACATGTGGTGGAATATTGCACAGATAGACCGGGAAAAAGTATTGCACGGTAAAAACAGTAATTGCACACGAAGGCATTCAAATTTTGTTCAGGGCGATTATGGCTTTAGGAAAAAAGCTGTTTTTCAGTCTGTTGGTTTTGGACCTGGAAGGCTGGAATCATATTATTTAGTACACCTGAAGCTTTACACTCCAACATGTCTTGAGAGAATAACAGTAATCCAATGAAACTAGTTTCTGTGATCTTGATCTCTGTTTTTTGAATGATATCACTGACTCACAAGGGTTTTTGCAGTGTCTTAAATAATTCACCTGTACATGAATGGATCGCTGTGTTAGGATTACAGCTGGGTTTCATGATGATAAGTTCACTTTATACCTTTTCGACCAACGTCTGCTGGAGAACTGGTGGTGAGTTCAGCATGTTGGAAATGAAGTTGGTGTTGTTGCTCGCCTTGAGCAGTTCAGAAGCTGAGATTTTCTCTATTGACGCTGAGGGAACTCCAGCAACAAGCGACCCAAGGGACTGCAGGGATGCTGCACTTTCCACCTGTCAATCACATTTGCATCCTTTAAGGTTATGGTCTCTGACCTCGAAGCTACTTATGGATCACTTTATATTACAATAACAGTAGCTACTGAAATAGATAGAAAGGAAAACATGTGCATCAAAACATCAAGTATGTGACGTTATTGGAACTTGAGTGGCTCACTCATACCTGGAAACCGGAGGAGGTCAGGCTTTGGATGATGGTTCTTGCCTGGTCTTGGCCCCAGCTCACTGAGCCCAGGGTGGACAAAGAGGAAATCAGCACAGTCGAGGGCACAGAAGTGATCTGGCTGATGGTCAGGGTCGAAGAAGCATCGCCGAGGTTTACAAACGTCTGCTGTGTGAGTGTCTGGATATTTGATGCCAGAATGACAGTCACCTGTAGAACACAAAAGAGATGTCTTTACATTCAATGTATTGAGGAAACCACCATTAACAGTTCAAAAAATAAATCCTTTGTAACTGATATCTTATTCTAAGAGACAGTTATTAGATGTTAGTTTTTGGTTGTTTTTTATATTTTAAGAATTTCACTTGAAATGAACTCTCTGATAACAAGTTCATGTAATAAGTGACATACTATCAGAACATTGGTGCTATAAATAAAACACTATTAAATGGGGAAAAAAAACCTTAAAGCTGGTACCTCTGGGTCTTGTGTCCCATTACATAGTTCTTTCAGTTTCCCCAAGACAGTTATGGCATCAGCTTCATTCAGAGAAGAATATGCTGAACTTGGTATGCTGGAAGAGCACATGAGCGAGTCTGGGAGCCTGGATTTGAAAAAAAAAGAAGACATATTAGTTAACATAGAGCATTTTAACAGACAGGGTAACATTGATTATTTTACCAAATATCACAATGACATTATCGTCAAACTGGTACATGAGAACGAGTACAACTGCTACACTCACTTGCTCAAGTTGAAGACGGGGTTGGAGTCAAAAAGCAGTGAAATGTAGTAGTTGGTTACGTTTTCTGGGAGGGATGTGCTGCTGATGAGCTGTAGATTGGCTGTGTTCTCCAAGAACCCTTTCGTCTTTAAAAACATACAAACAAGCAGGTCAGGCATGACAATTTTTCTTACTTTGAAAGAACTAAATATTAGGTGAAACTTGGATTTGAGTCGCTCACTAAAACGTCACAGGAAAACATCTGCAGAGGGGCCAATTTGTGAATTTTCTATGGCTTATTGACGGATATAAAAAATAAAATAAAAATGGTGCATTTCTGAACAAAACAATGACAAGATTTCCCCTCAAAAGAAAAAGCATACGTTCAAGCAAGTGCTGCAAAATTGCGGCTGTTAAAAAACACATATCTAACGGCTTACATGTGCATTTTAGAAACACACGTGAAGCAGTTACAAACCTCAGAGACGGGGACAAAGGCGGTGAGATCATCCAGAGTGAGGAAAGTCACAAAGTTGCCGATGTAATTGACAAACCAGGCGGTGGAATTGAGGTCTGTGTCATTGGGATTGTAGCATTTCACTTTGGAGCCTGTTCAAAAACCAGAAATTTAGGAATTTTTAACAAAAGATTCCAGTGAACATTTGCTCATTTCATTTGACACATGATGGAGTAAATATGTGCAAATGAATTTCAACACTGGGACTTAAATCTTTACCTTTTTTTTAATTTTTGTCATGAAATTAATTAAAAGCAGTTCTATAGATTCTAAACAAATACATTATACATCTCTTCTGCATAATTTATCTGCTCAAAAATATTACCAGCACTTAAGTAGCTCCTGATGGTGGTGTACACATCCTCTCGTCCAATCTCAGAGTTGTTGTATGTGAAGCCATTTCCCATATAAAACACCCTGTCAACAGTTAAGCGGTGCAGATTGAGTAGGAATCCATCTAGAGAACTTTGATACTCTGTGTAAGAAACACTTACAGTTTCTGGAAGGCGGGACATGTGGCATTCTGCACGCTGGGGAAGCTGATGAGCGTCTTGTTGAGGAAACTCAGGTAGTTCTTCAAACGCAGCTCAAACCAAGCGTTCACCTCGGCTCCTTTTTCGCTGCCCAGGGCCAAATGCCAAACGCAAGGGAGGATCAGCTTCTTCATACGATCAGGAACATCCTCCTATAGGTGGCATATTCATGTCATTACACATTCAAAGACACAATGAAGTAAGCCCACATTGCAGCCAACATGTAGACACGGCTGAACGACACACGTACGGTTTCTAGGAAGGCAGCGGTGTTGTTGTAGTTGCTGAAGATGGTGCATATGTCAAAAGAGGATATGTTATCAGTCATGTTTGACTGTCTCAGGAACTCGCCCAGCTCTGAAGTGCTGATGGTGTTTAAGAGCTGAACAAAAAAAAAAGTCTTTTATTTTTATATTGTTACTCAACAAGCACAATATAAGCAGACGTTTTAACTTAAACTTTAATTGTGATAATCCTTGCTTTTAGTGATTTTCCTTTTTTTTTTTTTTTTTTACAAATTCAGATTGTTTTTCACCTCTGACTTGCGGGTCGATGGCAGAAGAGATAAGAATGTGGACACTTCTGGAAAGCCGAAGCTGAGGAAATTGTTTTTCAGATAGATGTAGAAGCTTCCACCACTCCAACACTTCAGCAGAGGTGGACCTGTTTTACAGGACAATATGTATTATTTTGGCTTCAAAATGATAATAGACTTTTACTTTAGCAGGTGCTAACACAATAATATTTGTTTTGCCAACATTTGGAATACTCTTATTTATTTCTTTTTTTTTCTTTTGGATGCTCATTTGCAACACAAACCTTGAAGGAAGAGGAGGATGTTTTTGTAGATCTCTTTTTGGGTGTTGCTGCTTAGTGTCATGTGTAGTGTGTCAAGCAGTGTAATCCTAATTGTAATAAAGGAAATTAGATGATTAAAAGACAGACAATTTTATTTAAACCAAAATCCAACAACATATTACGCTATTTAAGGATCACAGATTATATTTCCCCAGTATACTGCAAAATCTAGATTTGTATCAAGTTCTTACATCTCTTGTGTGCTGTTACAACTCCTGTTTGTCCCGATGTGGAATAAGGGGGTCACCAGGCCTGAAGTGAGGTTGACCAGCAACGGCCTCAGTCGCACCTTGAGCCACTGAATGAACTCTTCGTCGCTAATGTCTGATGTGGAGAGACCTCCTCTGTTAAAAACTGCTTGGAGAAAGGCAGATTTCACTTCTTCAGAGTAGTTGGCTGACTGGGCCTGTTGAGAAATGATCCTAATGTTAGTAACAGGTGGACATTTAAAATGAACTGGCGCATTTGAACCAACAAGCAAGGTTCTATTTCCATGGTTTACCATTTATACATTATTTTTAATTTGATTACAGAAATAAATGATAAATAAAGCTGCTTTTTTATCCAGAAATGCCCTCTTGTTATAAAGGTCTCCAAATAGGTGGCTCACTTGCAGAGTTGTCAAGTAACAAAGTACAAATACTTTGTTACCTTACTTAAGTAGAAATTTTGGTTATCTATACTTCACTGGAGTAATTATTTTTCAGACGACTTTTTACTTTTACTCCTTACATTTTCATGCAATTATCTGTACTTTTTACTCCTTACATTTTAAAAACAGCCTCGTTACACTATTTCATTTCGGCCTTTAAAAAAAAAACTATCCAGTTAAATTGCGCCATCCGGATAGAGTGAATTTGGTTGTGGTTGTGGCACAGATGTTCTGGTCCAGTTTTGTTCTTACATCCGTTGCCCTCAGATTCCTGCAACTAAACTTGGATTTACATTCCAATATTCTTAGGATAAAAGATAACATGTCTCTGAAGTTTGACTTTTTGCACCATTACAATACATAGGCAACTATTCATCATATCTTCTGCTCTCTGAAACACATGTTAATGCTCAATAGTACACATATATGCTTCTTTAATATATTTGCATTATACTAAGATGCATTCATTTTCAATGGCTTTTGTCCTTAATGGCTTTTTTCCCCCTTACATTACTTTTACTTTTATACTTTAAGTAGTTTTGAAACCAGTACTTATATACTTTTACTTGAGTAAAAAACTTGAGTTGATACTTCAACTTCTACAGGAGTATTTTTAAACTCTAGTATCTATACTTCTACCTGAGTAATGAATGTGAATACTTTTGACACCTCTGCTCATTTGTCCCTGTTGACAAGGGTGTGTACTTGAATGTTACAAGTCAGGAACAGTAAAGGAAGCTGTAGCAGTTGTCCTGACGCCACCCAGTGGCACCTGAGCAACTGTGTTTGTAAAACTGAGTTCATGATTTGAAATTTTTTTTCTCTTTCTTTCTTCTCTTTAAATAAGAAGTGTAGCCTTATTCTCCTTTCTGTGTATTTTTAACTAAGAAAAGTAAACGTATTGTTATTATTGTTGTTGCACGTTCACAATTATTGGCTCATGAACTGAGCGCGTGGAGACGCTACAGTGCAGTAGGTCTTCTCATAGGCCAGCCAACCTGTCAATCACACGAAAGGCCCTCCTACTGTACCTCGGAGCTGATTAGGGGCCCATTTCACAAAGGAGCTTCAACAAACTCCAAGTTAGGAAACTAACTCGGAGTCTACAAACTATACGTTAAAAAACTAGAAATTTAGGAGCAGCTGATTTGACCACGTAAATACGAATGACGGCTGCTTGACCGCAGTTGAGTTTCTCTGAGTTCAGGTTTAACATAGGCCTACAGTTTCATCAGACGGACCCTGGACCCCTCGTCTCATCCATGCTTTCCTCCGGGTGAGTAGGCTACAAAAATCATCAAAATGAGCCTCATTTCCGTCTTAAAAAGTAAAAATTGAGCCCACGTAGTCTTTAGTGAATTTGTTCCTGGTCATTTTTGTCTTTTTGACCTTATCCACAGTCTGACTAAAATACAAAAAAAATAAAAAAATGGATAAAATAACCGGATTCAGTGTTTTAAATTCCTACAGCAGAACGCCACCTGTTCGTTAAATAACATTAACTGCATTTTTATAAACCCATGTTTACTCGTTCTACAAAAGCGTTTTTTACAGTAGGTTTTAACTCAGAATAACATTTAATGTGTGTGTGGTTATCACAAGAACCCTTCCCTCAGTTTTACACTCCAACACGTGTAGTATTTGCAATCAATGTTCAGTGTAAAAGCAAACTTTTTTTTTCCTTTCTTTTTTTTTTTTTAATTCCCTCAAATTAAGATTCTCCTGTTTTACGAATGTTACAGGTTAATTTACTTCCAAAGTGTGATAGACTGAAAGGCCACTATAACGAGTGAAAACCTCAGGTATAACATAACCTGGTATAATCTGTCTGTCCACTTTTCTGCTGCCATTTAAGTTGTCTTTGTTTTTAGGCATGCCATTTATTTATTGTTGGTGTTGATGAAATGTACTGTCAGTGAAGACGAATCTCCCTACGTGACCAATAAAATAAATCTAATAAAAAATAAAAAGAATCTTAAAATCTAAACAAGCAGTTAGATATTAGGTGAGTAAATCAGTAAGTAATTACAGTATATCCAGGAATATTACAGAGACAAAAATGGGTGCTATGTTACCTCAATGGCAGGTGAGACCACGTCAAAGAAAGCACCGAAGTCAGGAGGGCTGATGGCTGTCATGATTTTTGTTACATCTTCTGCCCCCTTTAGCTGTGAGGGGATTCCTGCCAGCTGGCTCAGCTGACTGAGGGTGAGAAGATCTGCAACCTCCACCTAGAAGTGACAAGTGGCCAGCAACAATAAAGTAAGTATCAACACAAAAACATCAACTTTATAGTGTCATTCAGCTCCAGACTTATATATAAGGGGGGCACATGGTTGGTACTCAAGGGCCGGTGTCCTGCATGTTTTAGATGTCTCCCTGCTTCAACACACCCAGCTAGACATTAACAGGCCTGTGCAGACCATAATGACATGCTGTTGATGACTTAATTGGAATCAGATGTGTTAAAACAGGGTAACCTGTAAAACATGCAGTAGACTGGCCCTTGAGTACCAACTATGTGCATCCCTGCTTAATGTCATAAATAGCATGACATTATGAACCAAAATAAAATTAGGAGCACCTGATGATCCATTGCAAATAAGAAATAATTAATATAAAATATAATTTAAAAAACTGAACATACTTCCACAGCACACTACTGAAACTTCCTAAGCACATATTAACCTCAAAAGAAAACTGGCGTATACGTGTGACCATCACACATTTTGTTTATGTGATAATTTAACCAACGATATCTGACAAATTCCAAGATTTCTGAGGCGGCCTCATCACCATGACCCAGAACTAACAGGAAAATAATATTAACTTGAGACAAAACAAGAATGATTCAGTCCAAAAAATACTGGTAGGTCTACTCAAGTATTCTATCAAATGTTTTAGCCATAAATGCCAACATGACCTAAAGTGTAATATTACCTTAAAGGGAAAGTTCGGTTTTTTACAACCTGGACCTTATTTCTGGCATTTTTTATGGTTGTATACTCACCCAGAGGTGTTTGGTGTCATTTGGAGTACTTCGGAAGATATTAGGAGTTTTTTGCGAGCCTCTTCTCCATATAACGGTAGCGCATAGGGCACTCGCGACACAGACGATGCAGCGTCTAACACATGATTGCCGCGAAACTCTTCATTTCTTTTATGAATCACTCGATCTGCTTCCAGGACCTGTTGTAACATTGTGGCGCTGTCTTTGTATTAAACAAATCCGTTTGTAAACAAGACCTCTGAACTCATGACGTCATCTCTGTGTGCGCGTCCCAGACACAGCTCCGTGTACAGCTGGAGTTCGCTACTGTTAGTTTACTGTTAGTTATTTGAAACATGTCTGAATATTTGTCAAATTCTGAGGTTGTGGACGACGACTTTGAATATGATGGACGTCCTTACCGTTTTGAGCCAGAGTATACGGCTGAAGAGCTCACTGAACGGAGGACAGAGTGCGCGCACTCGCGATGACGTCATAAGTTCAGAGGTCTTGTTTACAAACGGATTTGTTTAATACACAGACAGCGCCACAATGTTACAACAGGTCCTGGAAGCAGATCTAGTGATTCATAAAAGAAATGAAGAGTTTCGCGGCAATCATGTGTTATTTAGACGCTGGATCGTCTGTGTCCCGCGAGTGCCCTATGCGCTACCGTTATATGGAGAACAGGCTCGCAAAAAACTCCTAATATCTTCCGAAGGACTCCAAATGACACCAAACACCTCTGGGTGAGTATACAACCATAAAAAATGCCAGAAATAAGGTCCAGGTTGTAAAAAACTGAACTTTCCCTTTAATAAACAACTTTATGCCACATACAAATAGAAGGAAGGACTTATTCACCTTTGGACCAGTGACCAAAGCACAGGCGTCATTCAGAACAAAATCTCAATGAGTTATTTTGCCAAAGACATTTAGCAAAAAATATTTTTTTCACCTTGATTACAAGTTTTTTTCTTTTATTATTCAAAGCCAAAATTAAAATTTGATTAATTGTGCAACCCAAACATTGTAGCTGCATGACATTTGTGTTATCCGGAATTGTGGAGACTGGTACTAAAAGGCAGTTGAAATGTCATTTCTGGCGGTTTTTGGGCAGGTCAAAAATTCTTCATAAATTCAACCTAAATTCGATCTGGTCTGCTCTGCACCTGGGAGTAAAGGCTGATTTATGGTTCCGCGTTACACCAACGCAGAGCCTACGCCGTAGGGTCTGCGTCGATTTAACACGGAACCATAATTCAGGCTTAATCCGGTCGTTCTGTAGCTTCTGTGCTGATTTCTCAGGCGGCCGCTTCGACATGTTTGTTTTGTTCATGAGGGCAGCGGGGGCGGGAGGGGCAGAGAAGCGCGCAGTGTCCCCAGCTTTTAGTGACCCCTCTTGGAGCATTTTCTCGAAAGAAAAGTTACGCTTTGTTAATGCTACCGCTACTCTTCAACACCATATTCATTGTTTGATAGTTTAACACCACGTGCATGAGTGAATTAAATGAGGTGACTACTGGGATTAAAGTTCACCGGCCGAAAATGTAATAATGAAAAAAACAATCTTTAGACATACAATCGATTTTTAGGAATTAATATGAGAATCGATTTAGAATCGGAAAATCTATTTTTTTCCACACAGGCCTGGTGTTGACATTCTGAAGTGTTGATAGAAAAGCATTTCATTCACATGGAGTTCTTGGACAACACGGTGGAATTCCCCATCCTGCTGTCGGAACACCGGCTTCACCTGGTGGATTCTGCACTGTTTTTTCCATAGATATAACAGCGCAGCAGTAATGATCCTCGAATACTTGCCTCAAAATCTGAACTGGATAGCTGCATTTTATTGCTCTTACCAATGAACATGGCTAAATTTTACCTTGCTCTGCCTTCACCCTAACATCCCATTGACTTCGGTTGCTGAACCATCATCATCAAATCGATGCAGCTAATGAAAGTAAGTTGTCTTTTGATCCTGTATTATTACTGTAGTTAGCTTGGGCAGCAGGAAAGTCAAAAGTATTTGGTTTCTTTTAGTGATTTCAAATCTACAATGCTTAGTTTGGTTGAAAGATATCCGCTTTCAGTTAGTACTTTCAGCAGACATGCTTGCAGTGTTGTAGTCTAGATACTTCTGATACTTTTCCATAATTTTGAGTTATCTGCAGATTTTTTTTTTTCAATTTTCATTTAGTTTGATGGAAAGCATTTTGTGATATGAAAGATTAAGAATGCATATATAGCGCAGCTAGTGGTTTATTGTCTTGTACCTTTGCATTTTTCTACGTTGCAACTATTTATATCTCTTGGTACATTAAAAAAAAAGAGGATAAGTAACAAACAAGCAACAAGATCATATGAGGAATAAATTCATTACTTACTCCACTGAAATTCTTTTTCAAGAACAGAAAATCCGGGTAAGAGGCTTGGAAACTGAACAGACCAAAGTTGTTTTTAAGCCAGCTTCTGTCATCATTTCCAGATTCAAAACATGACACGCCTTGGGAACAAAAAACAGAAAAAAAACATGTCTTGAAACTGAATATAACCGTGATTTATTCAATTCAAACCGACTACTTCTGGTAATGCATGTCACACTGTTTTTGTACAAGTTACCTGAACCGGACTGTCCTCTGAGATATTCTAATGCAAACGTGGATACTTGCTGGGTCTGATTTGCAGAGAGTTTTGGGAAAACGTTGTTGAAACCCGTGACTCTGAGAAGACAAGAATGTATATTTCATTCACCAAAATTTATTCTAAGATGGTCTAGAACACATCAGTGCATGTGATCAAATAAAACAGACACTTCACTCACATCTCTCGATAGGACTTGCAGGTGATATTTTTGGGAATCATTTTAAAGATGTGAGAGTCAACACTTGGAAGGAAAGGAATCAGATAAACCTGGAACCATGACTTGAATCCCTCAGCTTTTAGCAGAGATAGTTCTGGACCAAGTGCCAATAGTGTCAGATTTAGGATGGTGTAACTCAGGGTAGGGTTAACAGCAGTCAGGTTTTGCTAAAAAGAAATAGGCAGTTAACAGAGGAACATTTTGTGGTTTAATATATTCATTGTAACTCTCAGAAAAAAAATACTTACCACTGCAGCATCGTCAACAAATGTCTCAAAGAAAGTTTCAAGGCTTTCTAAAGATGATGAAGCAGTAAGTTTTGAGAACACCAGTATGACAAGAGTTTCATTGGATAAGTTGTTTGGTTCAAGGAGGAATTTAGCTTTTTCTTCTGAAGAAATTGAGTCTAATATGGTGACCTGAAACAATTGTAAAAAAAAAGAAACAAAAGAGGAGTAAAAATATGTCCACTTATTTCAGTTAAACATCAATAAACATTTTAAATATAATCATGCAGAATCTAAGAAATACCTGAGAAAGGTTGAAGATTTTGAGATCAGTGTAGGATACGTATTGAGCAAATGGGCCCAGGTTTGTTTCAAGCCATTCGGCATCAGTCTGCATTCCCTGCCTGCAATCTAAGATATATTCAAAGGGATGTTAGAACAGTCCCAAATTGATAAGTAGCTTTTTTCATTGATGAAACATTTGAAAATCTATGTTTCTTCACATTGGTATTCAAGCAGATTTTTAGCGTCAAATTGAATGACATGGACAAGTGACCACACTCTGACTGCGTCAGTCCTACCTGGCTTGTTGATGACACTGGCAGATGTTGTCAGGTAGTCCAGAAGAGCGTCTGTGATTCCTTGTTGTCTATGTAAGGGTATGTCAGGGAAAACACGGGCCAGGCCGCTCACACTGCAAAAATTGGAAAAAAATAGTTTTGTAACACAGTCCTTTGAAAGTACTTTGTACTTTGATGCATTGGCGTCTTAGTTGTTGTCAAAATGCAACTCACACAACATGGTAGGTTGTGCAGTTTACACTTGAGGTGGCAATCATGAGCATCTGTGGAGTGAAACTTGCAAGGATGGAGGCCAGTTTGACATTGAACCAAACGTAAAAGTCCCGTTGTTTGAAAGTTGGGAAACGGGTACTGATGATGAGGAAGGTTCTGTTCATGATAACATCTCTCACAACAGGTTGGAATTGTGGGATCTGTCAAAACATGACATGTAAGGTTTCAAATTGTTGATGTTGTGTGTAGAGCATAATATGAAGTTTGAAATTCTTGAACTGAAGGGTATGTATTAAAGTAGTTGGGTAAGAATGATTGATTGATTGATTACAAAGAATGATGTGTTTTAAGACTGTAATTATCCTCATTGCTGCAGTTGAAAGTGTAGCTTACCTGTCCGTTTACTGGCAGCTGTGTGAGGAATTCATCCACATTTTCCAGAGCGTCGCCATCCTCAAGTCGCTCAAAGACTTGATCGATTAGTTCCGTGTCATTGGAGGACCCAGAGCTCAGCAGTAACTGTGCCACCTGAGAGGGAGTGAGCTCTGACAAGGATAGATTCTACAAAATAGAAAGAAATACAAAGTCAGCCATAACTCATTCCAAAATGGCAGGGCAAAAGATGATAGTTTGAAACAAAACGCCCATTGCAGTGCAGTAGGCACTCACAGCGGAAACGTTTGGATAGAGTGCTTCCAAATCCTGTAGAGATGCAAAGGCAGAGAAGATGCCAAGGTTCTTTTGTAGCCATTCTTGACTTCCATTGACAGATGAGATGCAGCCTGGATCTGAGTAAGATAAAAAAGGACAGACATTGGATGGGTGCTCATATTGCAGCGGCTATGAAGACATGAGCAAACTGAGCCTGAGATCCTGCTTTTACCTGATGAATCATTTCTTGAGAGGAATGGTCTTATGAAATTAGTGAAGACTGTTTGCTGTCTGTTGCTGTCCATGAATGGCCTTTGATTGCTGAATTCCTTGATGCTAAAATTTGAGGAGAGACTTTAAGCATCTGAACATCGGGAGTGGGTGCTGCAAAACAGTTGAGAGTGGAGTAGTATATCATATATATACTTACACAATCTGGTACGTGAGGCAGCTGAAGTTTTTGGTGCTAAGACAGGATAGGAAGTTTGTGGATGGAGAGGATAGGAAGGGTTGGATCGTTTTCTGGAACCAATTGCTGATGAAATCCTCATTCTGTAGTTGTGCCTGGCTGAAGTTGGCAAGTTTCACCTCTCCCAGAGCCTCGAGAGCATTTGACAAAGCTGGGCTGCTGTTGTTGGGGGCCTGGGATTTGGGAGGACAATGGTTAGATGTATAAATTCACACAGAAAAATAATCAGTATAATGTTTGGCCTATGATTGGATTTACCGTGGTGGTGAATGTTTCAAGGGCCCGGTCCAGAGCAGGAGAAGTCTTTTGGAAGAAAAGCTTCCAGATCTCAACTGGGTATGTTGTTTGGCTTTCCAGTGAGCATTTCAGCAATGTGGCCAACTTATTTTGTGGGAGATGTGTGGCCTTTAGTGTGAGGGATTTACAGGAAATATAGGTTATTTGTCAGAAATTAAAAACACTTGTCTGTTAATTATAATTTAACAAAAGTGTAATATGCTTTTTTGAATTAACATTTGCTTCCATCAGTCTTACCAAGGAACAGGCATGTTGAGTGATGGTGAAATTGCACAAGACTGAAGATGAATTGTCAATTGGCAGTGCTTGCTGGAGTTGTGATCTGAGCAAAACGATAAGAAACACATTGTGGCCTTAGTTACACTGTGCTAGAGAATGTACAAACTCACCACCAGGTAAAAGAGCAAGCCACCCACCTATTCACAGCAGCACAGATGAGGTCCTCTGTAGAATGGGGAAAACAAGTTAATACATATTAGTGTATGAGATGCTGGTACTTCAAAATGAAGTTGGTACATTAATGTGGTAACAAGTAATTTTCAGCAGACTTACCATCAACAGGTGTCTCTTTGCACTACAGACAAATGAGGCAATACATATATATTAGTCTTTTAGAAATAACTCGATGAAATGTAGTATCTTTTCATAACTTCTATTTCAAAGTTTTTTCCCCATGTTTTTCTCTTTTAAATTGTCAGCAATTATTGTTTAATTCACTGAAAATACCCCCCAAAATTGAACTTACCACAAAGGAATCTGGTACTGAGCAACCTGTTAGAGAGGAAAATGTGCATGTTGTTATTAATACGTTGTTGTCACATGGGTGACATTTGGCTTTGCTAAAAGATAATGGTACAAAAACAGTCTTTCTACTTACGTGGGAATCTATTCTTTAGGAATCTGATGCTTGATCTCACACCCATTGAAAGATTCAGTGGCAAGAATTCCAAACTTTCCTTAAGACCAGTTAGGCTGAAGAAAAGACAAGTCATTATTGTGACTTTTCTTGAATTACAGTCTGGCAAATTGAAAAGACAGATTATATCATTCTTGTGCTGAGAAATGTGTCTTACATAGCTGTGTAGGATTCACAACTGATGCTCCTGGGGATCACCCGCAGGTTGTCTGGATGCAGGCTTGGTATCACAGGAACCAAATAGATCTGGAACCACAGCTGAAACTCTTCAGGCCCAAAGTCCCCAAATTTAGGCGCAAGGGCAGTAAGCGTCAGGTTTAAGATGGTGTCTTGTACAGCTGGATTTGTGATGAAAGTAATGTTTTTCTGAAAGCAGAAGAATTCATTTTATAGTTCAGCAGGAAATTTTTAATATCTGTGAAATCATTTGAAAAGTATTGCAACATTGATGGTACACCTTTGTAATATTATATATAACAATGGCCAGAGTTTTGGCGAAAATGTCAGGATTCAGTCAAGTATATGAAATACATTATTTGACTTCAGTCATGGCTGCTGAAAAAACCTTTTGAGTCCAGGCTATGCTATGCATGTCCATGTTGTCAAACATTCTTTTGTTTTGTTGTTTGACTAACATAAAAAAACAAACAAACATAAAAGTTAGACAGAAGCATTCACCTGCTTGATGTTTTCTGTAAAAGCCTGGAAAAACTGATTGAGTGTCCTGTTATTGCCGGACTGGGTAAGGTTTGTTAGCACCACTCTTACGAGAGTGGCATTTTCCAATGCACCGCTGTCTGGATCCAGTATGAGTTCAGCCTTCTGTTGTGGTGTAAGGACACCCACAACTGTCTCCTGTTGATGCAAAGCAAAATCACGATTGAACGACTTTTCTCATCAACATGGCAGAAAGACCCAGGTGTACAACTTCCATGTTGTTGATGTGGTGCTCCCTATTTCCTGGAGGATTGGTAGTGAAAGTACTGGCTTACCTGGGAAAGGTTGAAGATTTTGAGATCAGTGTAGGATACGTATTGAGCAAATGGGCCCAGGTTTGTTCCAAGCCATTCGGCATCAGTCTGCATTCCCTGCCTGCAATCTAAGATATATTCAAAGGGATGTTAGAACAGTCCCAAATTGATAAGTAGCTTTTTTCATTGATGAAACATTTGAAAATCTATGTTTCTTCGCATTGGTATTCAAGCAGATTTTTAGCGTCAAATTGAATGACATGGACAAGTGACCACACTCTGACTGCGTCAGTCCTACCTGGCTTGTTGATGACACTGACAGATGTTGTCAGGTAGTCCAGAAGAGCGTCTGTGATTCCTTGTTGTCTATGTAAGGGTATGTCAGGGAAAACACGGGCCAGGCCGCTCACACTGAAAAAATTGGAAAAAAAATAGTTTTGTAACACAGTCCTTTGAAAGTACTTTGTACTTTGATGCATTGGCGTCTTAGTTGTTGTCAAAATGCAACTCACACAACATGGTAGGTTGTGCAGTTTACACTTGAGGTGGCAATCGTGAGCATCTGTGGAGTGAAACTTGCAAGGATGGAGGCCAGTTTGACATTGAACCAAACGTAAAAGTCCCGTTGTTTGAAAGTTGGGAAACGGGTACTGATGATGAGGAAGGTTCTGTTCATGATAACATCTCTCACAACAGGTTGGAATTGTGGGATCTGTCAAAACATGACATGTAAGGTTTCAAATTGTTGATGTTGTGTGTAGAGCATAATATGAAGTTTGAAATTCTTGAACTGAAGGGTATGTATTAAAGTAGTTGGGTAAGAATGATTGATTGATTGATTACAAAGAATGATGTGTTTTAAGACTGGAATTATCCTCATTGCTGCAGTTGAAAGTGTAGCTTACCTGTCCGTTTACTGGCAGCTGTGTGAGGAATTCATCCACATTTTCCAGAGCGTCGCCATCCTCAAGTCGCTCAAAGACTTGATCGATTAGTTCCGTGTCATTGGAGGACCCAGAGCTCAGCAGTAACTGTGCCACCTGAGAGGGAGTGAGCTCTGACAAGGATAGATTCTACAAAATAGAAAGAAATACAAAGTCAGCCATAACTCATTCCAAAATGGCAGGGCAAAAGATGATAGTTTGAAACAAAACGCCCATTTCAGTGCAGTAGGCACTCACAGCGGAAACGTTTGGATAGAGTGCTTCCAAATCCTGTAGAGATGCAAAGGCAGAGAAGATGCCAAGGTTCTTTTGTAGCCATTCTTGACTTCCATTGACAGATGAGATGCAGCCTGGATCTGAGTAAGATAAAAAAGGACAGACATTGGATGGGTGCTAATATTGCAGCGGCTATGAAGACATGAGCAAACTGAGCCTGAGATCCTGCTTTTACCTGATGAATCATTTCTTGAGAGGAATGGTCTTATGAAATTAGTGAAGACTGTTTGCTGTCTGTTGCTGTCCATGAATGGCCTTTGATTGCTGAATTCCTTGATGCTAAAATTTGAGGAGAGACTTTAAGCATCTGAACATCGGGAGTGGGTGCTGCAAAACAGTTGAGAGTGGAGTAGTATATCATATATATACTTACACAATCTGGTACGTGAGGCAGCTGAAGTTTTTGGTGCTAAGACAGGATAGGAAGTTTGTGGATGGAGAGGATAGGAAGGGTTGGATCGTTTTCTGGAACCAATTGCTGATGAAATCCTCATTCTGTAGTTGTGCCTGGCTGAAGTTGGCAAGTTTCACCTCTCCCAGAGCCTCGAGAGCATTTGACAAAGCTGGGCTGCTGTTGTTGGGGGCCTGGGATTTGGGAGGACAATGGTTAGATGTATAAATTCACACAGAAAAATAATCAGTATAATGTTTGGCCTATGATTGGATTTACCGTGGTGGTGAATGTTTCAAGGGCCCGGTCCAGAGCAGGAGAAGTCTTTTGGAAGAAAAGCTTCCAGATCTCAACTGGGTATGTTGTTTGGCTTTCCAGTGAGCATTTCAGCAATGTGGCCAACTTATTTTGTGTGAGATGTGTGGCCTTTAGTGTGAGGGATTTACAGGAAATATAGGTTATTTGTCAGAAATTAAAAACACTTGTCTGTTAATTATAATTTAACAAAAGTGTAATATGCTTTTTTGAATTAACATTTGCTTCCATCAGTCTTACCAAGGAGCAGGCATGTTGAGTGATGGTGAAATTGCACAAGACTGAAGATGAATTGTCAATTGCCAGTGCTTGCTGGAGTTGTGATCTGAGCAAAACGATAAGAAACACATTGTGGCCTTAGTTACACTGTGCTAGAGAATGTGCAAACTCACCACCAGGTAAAAGAGCAAGCCACCCACCTATTCACAGCAGCACAGATGAGGTCCTCTGTAGAATGGGGAAAAAAAGTTAATACATATTAGTGTATGAGATGCTGGTACTTCAAAATGAAGTTGGTACATTAATGTGGTAACAAGTAATTTTCAGCAGACTTACCATCGACAGGTGTCTCTTTGCACTACAGACAAATGAGGCAATACATATATATTAGTCTTTTAGAAATAACTCGATGAAATGTAGTATCTTTTCATAACTTCTATTTCAAAGTTTTTTCCCCATGTTTTTCTCTTTTAAATTGTCAGCAATTATTGTTTAATTCACTGAAAATACCCCCCAAAATTGAACTTACCACGAAGGAATCTGGTACTGAGCAACCTGTTAGAGAGGAAAATGTGCATGTTGTTATTAATACGTTGTTGTCACATGGGTGACATTTGGCTTTGCTAAAAGATAATGGTACAAAAACAGTCTTTCTACTTACGTGGGAATCTATTCTTTAGGAATCTGATGCTTGATCTCACACCCATTGAAAGATTCAGTGGCAAGAATTCCAAACTTTCGTTAAGACCAGTTAGGCTGAAGAAAAGACAAGTCATTATTGTGACTTTTCTTGAAATACAGTCTGGCAAATTGAAAAGACAGATTATATCATTCTTGTGCTGAGAAATGTGTCTTACATAGCTGTGTAGGATTCACAACTGATGCTCCTGGGGATCACCCGCAGGTTGTCTGGATGCAGGCTTGGTATCACAGGAACCAAATAGATCTGGAACCACAGCTGAAACTCTTCAGGCCCAAAGTCCCCAAATTTAGGCGCAAGGGCAGTAAGCGTCAGGTTTAAGATGGTGTCTTGTACAGCTGGATTTGTGATGAAAGTAATGTTTTTCTGAAAGCAGAAGAATTCATTTTATAGTTCAGCAGGACATTTTTAATATCTGTGAAATCATTTGAAAAGTATTGCAACATTGATGGTACACCTTTGTAATATTATATATAACAATGGCCAGAGTTTTGGCGAAAATGCCAGGATTCAGTCAAGTATATGAAATACATTATTTGACTTCAGTCATGGCTGCTGAAAAAACCTTTTGAGTCCAGGCTATGCTATGCATGTCCATGTTGTCAAACATTCTTTTGTTTTGTTGTTTGACTAACAGAAAAAAACAAACAAACATAAAAGTTAGACAGAAGCATTCACCTGCTTGATGTTTTCTGTAAAAGCCTGGAAAAACTGATTGAGTGTCCTGTTATTGCCGGACTGGGTAAGGTTTGTTAGCACCACTCTTACTAGAGTGGCATTTTCCAATGCACCGCTGTCTGGATCCAGTATGAGTTCAGCCTTCTGTTGTGGTGTAAGGACACCCACACATGTCTCCTGTTGATGCAAAGCAAAATCACGATTGAACGACTTTTCTCATCAACATGGCAGAAAGACCCAGGTGTACAACTTCCATGTTGTTGATGTGGTGCTCCCTATTTCCTGGAGGATTGGTAGTGAAAGTACTGGCTTACCTGGGAAAGGTTGAAGATTTTGAGATCAGTGTAGGATACGTATTGAGCAAATGGGCCCAGGTTTGTTTCAAGCCATTCGGCATCAGTCTGCATTCCCTGCCTGCAATCTAAGATATATTCAAAGGGATGTTAGAACAGTCCCAAATTGATAAGTAGCTTTTTTCATTGATGAAACATTTGAAAATCTATGTTTCTTCGCATTGGTATTCAAGCAGATTTTTAGCGTCAAATTGAATGACATGGACAAGTGACCACACTCTGACTGCGTCAGTCCTACCTGGCTTGTTGATGACACTGACAGATGTTGTCAGGTAGTCCAGAAGAGCGTCTGTGATTCCTTGTTGTCTATGTAAGGGTATGTCAGGGAAAACACGGGCCAGGCCGCTCACACTGAAAAAATTGGAAAAAAAATAGTTTTGTAACACAGTCCTTTGAAAGTACTTTGTACTTTGATGCATTGGCGTCTTAGTTGTTGTCAAAATGCAACTCACACAACATGGTAGGTTGTGCAGTTTACACTTGAGGTGGCAATCGTGAGCATCTGTGGAGTGAAACTTGCAAGGATGGAGGCCAGTTTGACATTGAACCAAACGTAAAAGTCCCGTTGTTTGAAAGTTGGGAAACGGGTACTGATGATGAGGAAGGTTCTGTTCATGATAACATCTCTCACAACAGGTTGGAATTGTGGGATCTGTCAAAACATGACATGTAAGGTTTCAAATTGTTGATGTTGTGTGTAGAGCATAATATGAAGTTTGAAATTCTTGAACTGAAGGGTATGTATTAAAGTAGTTGGGTAAGAATGATTGATTGATTGATTGATTACAAAGAATGATGTGTTTTAAGACTGGAATTATCCTCATTGCTGCAGTTGAAAGTGTAGCTTACCTGTCCGTTTACTGGCAGCTGTGTGAGGAATTCATCCACATTTTCCAGAGCGTCGCCATCCTCAAGTCGCTCAAAGACTTGATCGATTAGTTCCGTGTCATTGGAGGACCCAGAGCTCAGCAGTAACTGTGCCACCTGAGAGGGAGTGAGCTCTGACAAGGATAGATTCTACAAAATAGAAAGAAATACAAAGTCAGCCATAACTCATTCCAAAATGGCAGGGCAAAAGATGATAGTTTGAAACAAAACGCCCATTGCAGTGCAGTAGGCACTCACAGCGGAAACGTTTGGATAGAGTGCTTCCAAATCCTGTAGAGATGCAAAGGCAGAGAAGATGCCAAGGTTCTTTTGTAGCCATTCTTGACTTCCATTGACAGATGAGATGCAGCCTGGATCTGAGTAAGATAAAAAAGGACAGACATTGGATGGGTGCTCATATTGCAGCGGCTATGAAGACATGAGCAAACTGAGCCTGAGATCCTGCTTTTACCTGATGAATCATTTCTTGAGAGGAATGGTCTTATGAAATTAGTGAAGACTGTTTGCTGTCTGTTGCTGTCCATGAATGGCCTTTGATTGCTGAATTCCTTGATGCTAAAATTTGAGGAGAGACTTTAAGCATCTGAACATCGGGAGTGGGTGCTGCAAAACAGTTGAGAGTGGAGTAGTATATCATATATATACTTACACAATCTGGTACGTGAGGCAGCTGAAGTTTTTGGTGCTAAGACAGGATAGGAAGTTTGTGGATGGAGAGGATAGGAAGGGTTGGATCGTTTTCTGGAACCAATTGCTGATGAAATCCTCATTCTGTAGTTGTGCCTGGCTGAAGTTGGCAAGTTTCACCTCTCCCAGAGCCTCGAGAGCATTTGACAAAGCTGGGCTGCTGTTGTTGGGGGCCTGGGATTTGGGAGGACAATGGTTAGATGTATAAATTCACACAGAAAAATAATCAGTATAATGTTTGGCCTATGATTGGATTTACCGTGGTGGTGAATGTTTCAAGGGCCCGGTCCAGAGCAGGAGAAGTCTTTTGGAAGAAAAGCTTCCAGATCTCAACTGGGTATGTTGTTTGGCTTTCCAGTGAGCATTTCAGCAATGTGGCCAACTTATTTTGTGTGAGATGTGTGGCCTTTAGTGTGAGGGATTTACAGGAAATATAGGTTATTTGTCAGAAATTAAAAACACTTGTCTGTTAATTATAATTTAACAAAAGTGTAATATGCTTTTTTGAATTAACATTTGCTTCCATCAGTCTTACCAAGGAGCAGGCATGTTGAGTGATGGTGAAATTGCACAAGACTGAAGATGAATTGTCAATTGCCAGTGCTTGCTGGAGTTGTGATCTGAGCAAAACGATAAGAAACACATTGTGGCCTTAGTTACACTGTGCTAGAGAATGTGCAAACTCACCACCAGGTAAAAGAGCAAGCCACCCACCTATTCACAGCAGCACAGATGAGGTCCTCTGTAGAATGGGGAAAAAAAGTTAATACATATTAGTGTATGAGATGCTGGTACTTCAAAATGAAGTTGGTACATTAATGTGGTAACAAGTAATTTTCAGCAGACTTACCATCAACAGGTGTCTCTTTGCACTACAGACAAATGAGGCAATACATATATATTAGTCTTTTAGAAATAACTCGATGAAATGTAGTATCTTTTCATAACTTCTATTTCAAAGTTTTTTCCCCATGTTTTTGTCTTTTAAATTGTCAGCAATTATTGTTTAATTCACTGAAAATACCCCCCAAAATTGAACTTACCACGAAGGAATCTGGTACTGAGCAACCTGTTAGAGAGGAAAATGTGCATGTTGTTATTAATACGTTGTTGTCACATGGGTGACATTTGGCTTTGCTAAAAGATAATGGTACAAAAACAGTCTTTCTACTTACGTGGGAATCTATTCTTTAGGAATCTGATGCTTGATCTCACACCCATTGAAAGATTCAGTGGCAAGAATTCCAAACTTTCGTTAAGACCAGTTAGGCTGAAGAAAAGACAAGTCATTATTGTGACTTTTCTTGAAATACAGTCTGGCAAATTGAAAAGACAGATTATATCATTCTTGTGCTGAGAAATGTGTCTTACATAGCTGTGTAGGATTCACAACTGATGCTCCTGGGGATCACCCGCAGGTTGTCTGGATGCAGGCTTGGTATCACAGGAACCAAATAGATCTGGAACCACAGCTGAAACTCTTCAGGCCCAAAGTCCCCAAATTTAGGCGCAAGGGCAGTAAGCGTCAGGTTTAAGATGGTGTCTTGTACAGCTGGATTTGTGATGAAAGTAATGTTTTTCTGAAAGCAGAAGAATTCATTTTATAGTTCAGCAGGACATTTTTAATATCTGTGAAATCATTTGAAAAGTATTGCAACATTGATGGTACACCTTTGTAATATTATATATAACAATGGCCAGAGTTTTGGCGAAAATGCCAGGATTCAGTCAAGTATATGAAATACATTATTTGACTTCAGTCATGGCTGCTGAAAAAACCTTTTGAGTCCAGGCTATGCTATGCATGTCCATGTTGTCAAACATTCTTTTGTTTTGTTGTTTGACTAACAGAAAAAAACAAACAAACATAAAAGTTAGACATAAGCATTCACCTGCTTGATGTTTTCTGTAAAAGCCTGGAAAAACTGATTGAGTGTCCTGTTATTGCCGGACTGGGTAAGGTTTGTTAGCACCACTCTTACTAGAGTGGCATTTTCCAATGCACCGCTGTCTGGATCCAGTATGAGTTCAGCCTTCTGTTGTGGTGTAAGGACACCCACAACTGTCTCCTGTTGATGCAAAGCAAAATCACGATTGAACGACTTTTCTCATCAACATGGCAGAAAGACCCAGGTGTACAACTTCCATGTTGTTGATGTGGTGCTCCCTATTTCCTGGAGGATTGGTAGTGAAAGTACTGGCTTACCTGGGAAAGGTTGAAGATTTTGAGATCAGTGTAGGATACGTATTGAGCAAATGGGCCCAGGTTTGTTTCAAGCCATTCGGCATCAGTCTGCATTCCCTGCCTGCAATCTAAGATATATTCAAAGGGATGTTAGAACAGTCCCAAATTGATAAGTAGCTTTTTTCATTGATGAAACATTTGAAAATCTATGTTTCTTCGCATTGGTATTCAAGCAGATTTTTAGCGTCAAATTGAATGACATGGACAAGTGACCACACTCTGACTGCGTCAGTCCTACCTGGCTTGTTGATGACACTGACAGATGTTGTCAGGTAGTCCAGAAGAGCGTCTGTGATTCCTTGTTGTCTATGTAAGGGTATGTCAGGGAAAACACGGGCCAGGCCGCTCACACTGAAAAAATTGGAAAAAAAATAGTTTTGTAACACAGTCCTTTGAAAGTACTTTGTACTTTGATGCATTGGCGTCTTAGTTGTTGTCAAAATGCAACTCACACAACATGGTAGGTTGTGCAGTTTACACTTGAGGTGGCAATCGTGAGCATCTGTGGAGTGAAACTTGCAAGGATGGAGGCCAGTTTGACATTGAACCAAACGTAAAAGTCCCGTTGTTTGAAAGTTGGGAAACGGGTACTGATGATGAGGAAGGTTCTGTTCATGATAACATCTCTCACAACAGGTTGGAATTGTGGGATCTGTCAAAACATGACATGTAAGGTTTCAAATTGTTGATGTTGTGTGTAGAGCATAATATGAAGTTTGAAATTCTTGAACTGAAGGGTATGTATTAAAGTAGTTGGGTAAGAATGATTGATTGATTGATTACAAAGAATGATGTGTTTTAAGATTGGAATTATCCTCATTGCTGCAGTTGAAAGTGTAGCTTACCTGTCCGTTTACTGGCAGCTGTGTGAGGAATTCATCCACATTTTCCAGAGCGTCGCCATCCTCAAGTCGCTCAAAGACTTGATCGATTAGTTCCGTGTCATTGGAGGACCCAGAGCTCAGCAGTAACTGTGCCACCTGAGAGGGAGTGAGCTCTGACAAGGATAGATTCTACAAAATAGAAAGAAATACAAAGTCAGCCATAACTCATTCCAAAATGGCAGGGCAAAAGATGATAGTTTGAAACAAAACGCCCATTGCAGTGCAGTAGGCACTCACAGCGGAAACGTTTGGATAGAGTGCTTCCAAATCCTGTAGAGATGCAAAGGCAGAGAAGATGCCAAGGTTCTTTTGTAGCCATTCTTGACTTCCATTGACAGATGAGATGCAGCCTGGATCTGAGTAAGATAAAAAAGGACAGACATTGGATGGGTGCTCATATTGCAGCGGCTATGAAGACATGAGCAAACTGAGCCTGAGATCCTGCTTTTACCTGATGAATCATTTCTTGAGAGGAATGGTCTTATGAAATTAGTGAAGACTGTTTGCTGTCTGTTGCTGTCCATGAATGGCCTTTGATTGCTGAATTCCTTGATGCTAAAATTTGAGGAGAGACTTTAAGCATCTGAACATCGGGAGTGGGTGCTGCAAAACAGTTGAGAGTGGAGTAGTATATCATATATATACTTACACAATCTGGTACGTGAGGCAGCTGAAGTTTTTGGTGCTAAGACAGGATAGGAAGTTTGTGGATGGAGAGGATAGGAAGGGTTGGATCGTTTTCTGGAACCAATTGCTGATGAAATCCTCATTCTGTAGTTGTGCCTGGCTGAAGTTGGCAAGTTTCACCTCTCCCAGAGCCTCGAGAGCATTTGACAAAGCTGGGCTGCTGTTGTTGGGGGCCTGGGATTTGGGAGGACAATGGTTAGATGTATAAATTCACACAGAAAAATAATCAGTATAATGTTTGGCCTATGATTGGATTTACCGTGGTGGTGAATGTTTCAAGGGCCCGGTCCAGAGCAGGAGAAGTCTTTTGGAAGAAAAGCTTCCAGATCTCAACTGGGTATGTTGTTTGGCTTTCCAGTGAGCATTTCAGCAATGTGGCCAACTTATTTTGTGTGAGATGTGTGGCCTTTAGTGTGAGGGATTTACAGGAAATATAGGTTATTTGTCAGAAATTAAAAACACTTGTCTGTTAATTATAATTTAACAAAAGTGTAATATGCTTTTTTGAATTAACATTTGCTTCCATCAGTCTTACCAAGGAGCAGGCATGTTGAGTGATGGTGAAATTGCACAAGACTGAAGATGAATTGTCAATTGCCAGTGCTTGCTGGAGTTGTGATCTGAGCAAAACGATAAGAAACACATTGTGGCCTTAGTTACACTGTGCTAGAGAATGTGCAAACTCACCACCAGGTAAAAGAGCAAGCCACCCACCTATTCACAGCAGCACAGATGAGGTCCTCTGTAGAATGGGGAAAAAAAGTTAATACATATTAGTGTATGAGATGCTGGTACTTCAAAATGAAGTTGGTACATTAATGTGGTAACAAGTAATTTTCAGCAGACTTACCATCAACAGGTGTCTCTTTGCACTACAGACAAATGAGGCAATACATATATATTAGTCTTTTAGAAATAACTCGATGAAATGTAGTATCTTTTCATAACTTCTATTTCAAAGTTTTTTCCCCATGTTTTTCTCTTTTAAATTGTCAGCAATTATTGTTTAATTCACTGAAAATACCCCCCAAAATTGAACTTACCACGAAGGAATCTGGTACTGAGCAACCTGTTAGAGAGGAAAATGTGCATGTTGTTATTAATACGTTGTTGTCACATGGGTGACATTTGGCTTTGCTAAAAGATAATGGTACAAAAACAGTCTTTCTACTTACGTGGGAATCTATTCTTTAGGAATCTGATGCTTGATCTCACACCCATTGAAAGATTCAGTGGCAAGAATTCCAAACTTTCGTTAAGACCAGTTAGGCTGAAGAAAAGACAAGTCATTATTGTGACTTTTCTTGAAATACAGTCTGGCAAATTGAAAAGACAGATTATATCATTCTTGTGCTGAGAAATGTGTCTTACATAGCTGTGTAGGATTCACAACTGATGCTCCTGGGGATCACCCGCAGGTTGTCTGGATGCAGGCTTGGTATCACAGGAACCAAATAGATCTGGAACCACAGCTGAAACTCTTCAGGCCCAAAGTCCCCAAATTTAGGCGCAAGGGCAGTAAGCGTCAGGTTTAAGATGGTGTCTTGTACAGCTGGATTTGTGATGAAAGTAATGTTTTTCTGAAAGCAGAAGAATTCATTTTATAGTTCAGCAGGACATTTTTAATATCTGTGAAATCATTTGAAAAGTATTGCAACATTGATGGTACACCTTTGTAATATTATATATAACAATGGCCAGAGTTTTGGCGAAAATGCCAGGATTCAGTCAAGTATATGAAATACATTATTTGACTTCAGTCATGGCTGCTGAAAAAACCTTTTGAGTCCAGGCTATGCTATGCATGTCCATGTTGTCAAACATTCTTTTGTTTTGTTGTTTGACTAACAGAAAAAAACAAACAAACATAAAAGTTAGACAGAAGCATTCACCTGCTTGATGTTTTCTGTAAAAGCCTGGAAAAACTGATTGAGTGTCCTGTTATTGCCGGACTGGGTAAGGTTTGTTAGCACCACTCTTACTAGAGTGGCATTTTCCAATGCACCGCTGTCTGGATCCAGTATGAGTTCAGCCTTCTGTTGTGGTGTAAGGACACCCACAACTGTCTCCTGTTGATGCAAAGCAAAATCACGATTGAACGACTTTTCTCATCAACATGGCAGAAAGACCCAGGTGTACAACTTCCATGTTGTTGATGTGGTGCTCCCTATTTCCTGGAGGATTGGTAGTGAAAGTACTGGCTTACCTGGGAAAGGTTGAAGATTTTGAGATCAGTGTAGGATACGTATTGAGCAAATGGGCCCAGGTTTGTTTCAAGCCATTCGGCATCAGTCTGCATTCCCTGCCTGCAATCTAAGATATATTCAAAGGGATGTTAGAACAGTCCCAAATTGGTAAGTAGCTTTTTTCATTGATGAAACATTTGAAAATCTATGTTTCTTCGCATTGGTATTCAAGCAGATTTTTAGCGTCAAATTGAATGACATGGACAAGTGACCACACTCTGACTGCGTCAGTCCTACCTGGCTTGTTGATGACACTGACAGATGTTGTCAGGTAGTCCAGAAGAGCGTCTGTGATTCCTTGTTGTCTATGTAAGGGTATGTCAGGGAAAACACGGGCCAGGCCGCTCACACTGAAAAAATTGGAAAAAAATAGTTTTGTAACACAGTCCTTTGAAAGTACTTTGTACTTTGATGCATTGGCGTCTTAGTTGTTGTCAAAATGCAACTCACACAACATGGTAGGTTGTGCAGTTTACACTTGAGGTGGCAATCGTGAGCATCTGTGGAGTGAAACTTGCAAGGATGGAGGCCAGTTTGACATTGAACCAAACGTAAAAGTCCCGTTGTTTGAAAGTTGGGAAACGGGTACTGATGATGAGGAAGGTTCTGTTCATGATAACATCTCTCACAACAGGTTGGAATTGTGGGATCTGTCAAAACATGACATGTAAGGTTTCAAATTGTTGATGTTGTGTGTAGAGCATAATATGAAGTTTGAAATTCTTGAACTGAAGGGTATGTATTAAAGTAGTTGGGTAAGAATGATTGATTGATTGATTACAAAGAATGATGTGTTTTAAGACTGGAATTATCCTCATTGCTGCAGTTGAAAGTGTAGCTTACCTGTCCGTTTACTGGCAGCTGTGTGAGGAATTCATCCACATTTTCCAGAGCGTCGCCATCCTCAAGTCGCTCAAAGACTTGATCGATTAGTTCCGTGTCATTGGAGGACCCAGAGCTCAGCAGTAACTGTGCCACCTGAGAGGGAGTGAGCTCTGACAAGGATAGATTCTACAAAATCGAAATAAATACAAAGTCAGCCATAACTCATTCCAAAATGGCAGGGCAAAAGATGATAGTTTGAAACAAAACGCCCATTGCAGTGCAGTAGGCACTCACAGCGGAAACGTTTGGATAGAGTTCTTCCAAATCCTGTAGAGATGCAAAGGCAGAGAAGATGCCAAGGTTCTTTTGTAGCCATTCTTGACTTCCATTGACAGATGAGATGCAGCCTGGATCTGAGTAAGATAAAAAAGGACAGACATTGGATGGGTGCTCATATTGCAGCAGCTATGAAGACATGAGCAAACTGAGCCTGAGATCCTGCTTTTACCTGATGAATCATTTCTTGAGAGGAATGGTCTTATGAAATTAGTGAAGACTGTTTGCTGTCTGTTGCTGTCCATGAATGGCCTTTGATTGCTGAATTCCTTGATGCTAAAATTTGAGGAGAGACTTTAAGTATCTGAACATCGGGAGTGGGTGCTGCAAAACAGTTGAGAGTGGAGTAGTATATCATATATATACTTACACAATCTGGTACGTGAGGCAGCTGAAATTTTTGGTGCTAAGACAGGATAGGAAGTTTGTGGATGGAGAGGATAGGAAGGGTTGGATCGTTTTCTGGAACCAATTGCTGATGAAATCCTCATTCTGTAGTTGTGCCTGGCTGAAGTTGGCAAGTTTCACCTCTCCCAGAGCCTCGAGAGCATTTGACAAAGCTGGGTTGCTGTTGTTGGGGGCCTGGGATTTGGGAGGACAATGGTTAGATGTATAAATTCACACAGAAAAATAATCAGTATAATGTTTGGCCTATGATTGGATTTACCGTGGTGGTGAATGTTTCAAGGGCCCGGTCCAGAGCAGGAGAAGTCTTTTGGAAGAAAAGCTTCCAGATCTCAACTGGGTATGTTGTTTGGCTTTCCAGTGAGCATTTCAGCAATGTGGCCAACTTATTTTGTGTGAGATGTGTGGCCTTTAGTGTGAGGGATTTACAGGAAATATAGGTTATTTGTCAGAAATTAAAAACACTTGTCTGTTAATTATAATTTAACAAAAGTGTAATATGCTTTTTTGAATTAACATTTGCTTCCATCAGTCTTACCAAGGAACAGGCATGTTGAGTGATGGTGAAATTGCACAAGACTGAAGATGAATTGTCAATTGCCAGTGCTTGCTGGAGTTGTGATCTGAGCAAAACGATAAGAAACACATTGTGGCCTTAGTTACACTGTGCTAGAGAATGTGCAAACTCACCACCAGGTAAAAGAGCAAGCCACCCACCTATTCACAGCAGCACAGATGAGGTCCTCTGTAGAATGGGGAAAAAAAGTTAATACATATTAGTGTATGAGATGCTGGTACTTCAAAATGAAGTTGGTACATTAATGTGGTAACAAGTAATTTTCAGCAGACTTACCATCAACAGGTGTCTCTTTGCACTACAGACAAATGAGGCAATACATATATATTAGTCTTTTAGAAATAACTCGATGAAATGTAGTATCTTTTCATAACTTCTATTTCAAAGTTTTTTCCCCATGTTTTTCTCTTTTAAATTGTCAGCAATTATTGTTTAATTCACTGAAAATACCCCCCAAAATTGAACTTACCACGAAGGAATCTGGTACTGAGCAACCTGTTAGAGAGGAAAATGTGCATGTTGTTATTAATACGTTGTTGTCACATGGGTGACATTTGGCTTTGCTAAAAGATAATGGTACAAAAACAGTCTTTCTACTTACGTGGGAATCTATTCTTTAGGAATCTGATGCTTGATCTCACACCCATTGAAAGATTCAGTGGCAAGAATTCCAAACTTTCGTTAAGACCAGTTAGGCTGAAGAAAAGACAAGTCATTATTGTGACTTTTCTTGAAATACAGTCTGGCAAATTGAAAAGACAGATTATATCATTCTTGTGCTGAGAAATGTGTCTTACATAGCTGTGTAGGATTCACAACTAATGCTCCTGGGGATCACCCACAGGTTGTCTGGATGCAGGCTTGGTATCACAGGAACCAAATAGATCTGGAACCACAGCTGAAACTCTTCAGGCCCAAAGTCCCCAAATTTAGGCCCAAGGGCAGTAATCGTCAGGTTTAAGATGGTGTCTTGTACAGCTGGATTTGTGATGAAAGTAATGTTTTTCTGAAAGCAGAAGAATTCATTTTATAGTTCAGCAGGACATTTTTAATATCTGTGAAATCATTTGAAAAGTATTGCAACATTGATGGTACACCTTTGTAATATTATATATAACAATGGCCAGAGTTTTGGCGAAAATGCCAGGATTCAGTCAAGTATATGAAATACATTATTTGACTTCAGTCATGGCTGCTGAAAAAACCTTTTGAGTCCAGGCTATGCTATGCATGTCCATGTTGTCAAACATTCTTTTGTTTTGTTGTTTGACTAACAGAAAAAAACAAACAAACATAAAAGTTAGACGGAAGCATTCACCTGCTTGATGTTTTCTGTAAAAGCCTGGAAAAACTGATTGAGTGTCCTGTTATTGCCGGACTGGGTAAGGTTTGTTAGCACCACTCTTACTAGAGTGGCATTTTCCAATGCACCGCTGTCTGGATCCAGTATGAGTTCAGCCTTCTGTTGTGGTGTAAGGACACCCACAACTGTCTCCTGTTGATGCAAAGCAAAATCACGATTGAACGACTTTTCTCATCAACATGGCAGAAAGACCCAGGTGTACAACTTCCATGTTGTTGATGTGGTGCTCCCTATTTCCTGGAGGATTGGTAGTGAAAGTACTGGCTTACCTGGGAAAGGTTGAAGATTTTGAGATCAGTGTAGGATACGTATTGAGCAAATGGGCCCAGGTTTGTTTCAAGCCATTCGGCATCAGTCTGCATTCCCTGCCTGCAATCTAAGATATATTTAAAGAGATGTTAGAACAGTCCCAAATCGATAAGTAGCTTTTTTCATTGATGAAAACATTTGAAAACCTATGTTTCTTCTCATTGGTATTCAAGCAGATTTTTAGCGTCAAATTGAATGACATGGACAAGTGACCACACTCTGACTGTGTCAGTCCTACCTGGCTTGTTGATGACACTGGCAGATGATGTCAGGTAGTCCAGAAGAGCGTCTGTGATTCCTTGTTGTCTATGTAAGGGTATGTCAGGGAAAACACGGGCCAGGCCGCTCACACTGCAAAAATTGGAAAAAAATAGTTTTGTAACACAGTCCTTTGAAAGTACTTTGTACTTTGATGCATTGGCGTCTTAGTTGTTGTCAAAATGCAACTCACACAACATGGTAGGTTGTGCAGTTTACACTTGAGGTGGCAACCATGAGCATCTGTGGAGTGAAACTTGCAAGGATGGAGGCCAGTTTGACATTGAACCAAACGTAAAAGTCCCGTTGTTTGAAAGTTGGGAAACGGGTACTGATGATGAGGAAGGTTCTGTTCATGATAACGTCTCTCACAACAGGTTGGAATTGTGGGATCTGTCAAAACATGACATGTAAGGTTTCAATTTGTTGATGTTGTATGTAGAGCATAATATGAAGTATGAAATCATTGAACTGAATATTATGTTTTAAAGTAGTTGGGTAAGAATGATGGAAAGCCTGAGATTCTCGTGATTACTAAGAATGATGCGTTTTAAGACTGGAATTATCCTCATTGCTGCAGTTGAAAGTGTAGATTACCTGTCCGTTTAATGGGAGCTGTGTGAGGAATTCATCCACATTTTCCAGAGCGTCGCCTTCCTCAAGTCGCTCAAACACTCGATCGATTAGTTCCGTGTCATTGGAGGACCCAGAGCTTAGTGTTAACTGTGCCACCTGAGAGGGAGTGAGCTCTGACAAAGGTAGATTCTACAAAAATGAAACAAATACAAAGTCAGCCATAACTCATTTCAAAGTGGCAGGGCAAAAGATGATAGTTTGAAACAAAACGGCAATAGGCACTCACAGCGGAGAAGTTTGGATAGAGTGCTTCCAAATCCTCTAGAGATGCAAAGGTAGAGAAGATGCCAAGGTTCTTTTGTAGCCATTCTTGACTCCCATTGACAGATGAGATGCAGCCTGGATCTGAGTAAGAGAAGATAGGACATACATTGGGTTGGTGCTCATATTGCAAGAGCTATGAAGACATAAGCAAACTGAGCCCAAGAGGCTGCTTTTACCTGATGAATAATTTCTTGAGAGGAATGGTTGGATGAAATGAGTGAAGACTGTTTGCTGTCTGTTGCTGTCCATGAATGGCCTTTGATTGCTGAATTCCTTGATGCTAAAAATTGAGGAGAGACTTTAGGCATCTGAACATTGAGTGCTGCAAAACAGTTGAGAGTGGAGTAGTATATCATATATGTACTTACACAATCTGGTACGTATGGCAGCTGAAGTTTTTGGTGCTAAGACAGAATAGGAAGTTTGTGGATGGAGACGATAGGAAGGGCCGGATCGTTTTCTGGAACCAATTGCTGATGAAATCCTCATTCTGTAGTTGTGCCTGGCTGAAGTTGGCAAGTTTCACCTCTCCTAGAGCCTCGAGAGCATTTGACAAAGCTGGGCTGCTGTTGTTGGGGGCCTGGGATTTGGGAAGAAAATGGTTAGATATACAATTTGCACAGAAAAATAATCAGTATAATGTTTGGCCTATGATTGGATTTACCGTGGTGGTGAATGTCTCAAGGGCCCGGTCCAGAGCAGGAGAAGTTCTTTGGAAGAAAAGCTTCCAGACCTCAACTGGGTATGTCGTTTGGCTTTCCAGTGAGCATTTCAATAATGTGGCCAACTTATTTTGTGTGAGATTTTTGGCCTTTAGGGTGAGGGATTTACAGGAAATATAGGATATTTGTCAGAATTTAAAAACAAACACTTGTCTGGTAATTGTAATTTAGCAAAAGTGTAATATGCTTTTTTGAATTCACATTTGCTTTCATCAGTCTTACCAAGGAACAGGCATGTTGAGTGATGGTGAAATTGCACAAGACTGAAGATGAATTGTCAATTGCCAGTGCTTGCTGGAGTTGTGATCTGAGCAAAATGATAAGAAACACATTGTGGCCTTAGTTACACTGTGCTAGATAATGTGCAAACTCACCATCAGGTAAAAGAAAAAAAAAGCCACCCACCTATTCACAGCAGCACAGATGAGGTCCTCTGTAGCATGGGGAAAAAAAGTTAATACACATTAATGTTTGAGATGCTGGTACTTCAAAATGAAGTTGGTACATTAACGCGGTAACAATTGATTTTTGGCAGACTTACCATCAACAGGTGTCTCTTTGCACTACAAACAAATGAAGCAATATATATATTAGTGTTTTAGAAATAACTCGATGAAATGTAGTATCTCTCCATAACCGCTATTGCAAAGTTTATTCCCCATGTTTTTCTCTTGTACATTTTCATCAAATATTGTTTAATTCACTGAAAATAACCCCCAAAAATTGAACTTACCATGAAGGAATCTGGTACTGAGCAACCTGTTAGAGAGGAAAATGTGCAAGTTGTTATTAATATGTTGTTGTCACACAGGTGACATTTGGCTTTGCTAAAAGATAATGGTACCAAAAGAGTCTTTCCACTTACGAGGGAAGCTGTTCTTTAGGAATCTGATGCTTGATCTCACACCCATTGAAAGGTCCAGTGGCAAGAATTCCAAACTTTCCTTAAGACCAATTAGGCTGAAGAAAAGAAGTCATTATTGTGATTTTCCTTAATGGCAAAGTGAAAAGACAGAATATATCATTCTTGTGCAGAGAAATGTCTCTTACATAGCTGTATAGGATTCACAAGTGATGCTCCTGGGAATCACCCGCAGATTGTCTGGATGGAGGCTTGGTATCACAGGAACCAAATAGATCTGGAACCACAGCTGAAACTCTTCAGGCCTAAAGTCTTCAAATTCAGGCGCAAGGGCAGTAAGCGTCAGGTTTAAGATGATGTCTTGTACAGCTGGATTTGTGATGAAAGTAATGTTTTTCTGAAAGCAGAAGAATTCAATTTATAGTTTAGCAGGACATTTTTAATACCTGTGAAATCATTTGAACAGTATTGCAACACTGATGGTACACGTTTGTAATGTAACAGTATGTACTGTATAACTGTGGCCAGCATTTGGGCAAAAATGTCAAGGATTCAGTCATGTATCGTGTAAGCAATACGTTATTTGAGTTCAATCATGGCTGCTGAAAAAACCTTTTGAGTCCAGGCTATGCTATGCATGTCTTTTTTGTGAAACATTCTTTTTTTTTTTTTTTTGCTTTTATTAACAGAAAAAATAAATAAATAAAAGTTAGAGAGAAGCATTCACCTGCTTGATGTTTTCTGTAAAAGCCTGGAAAAACTGATTGAGTGTCCTGTTATTGCCGGACTGGGTAAGGTTTGTTAGCACCACTCTTACGAGAGTGGGATTCTCCAATGCACCGCTGTCTGGATCCAGTATGAGCTCAGCCTTCTGTTGTGGTGTCAGGACATCCACAACTGTCTCCTGTTGATGCAAAGCAAAAAGAAGATTGAACGACTTTCCTCATCAACATGGCAGAAGGACCCAAGTGTACAACTTCCATGTTGTTGATGTGGTGCTCCCTATTTCACAGAGGATTGGTAGTGAAAGGTCTGGCTTACCTGGGAAAGGTTGAAGATTTTGAGATCAGTGTAGGATACGTATTGAGCAAATGGGCCAAGGTTTGTTTCAAGCCATTCGGCATCAGTCTGCATTCCCTGCCTGCAATCTAAGATATATTTAAAGAGATGTTAGAACAGTCCCAAATCGATAAGTAGCTTTTTTCATTGATGAAAACATTTGAAAACCTATGTTTCTTCTCATTGGTATTCAAGCAGATTTTTATCGTCAAATTGAATGAAATGGACAAGTGACCACACTCTGACTGTGTCAGTCCTACCTGGCTTGTTGATGACACTGGCAGATGATGTCAGGTAGTCCAGAAGAGCGTCTGTGATTCCTCGTTGTCTATGTAAGGGTATGTCAGGGAAAACACGGGCCAGGCCACTCACACTGCAAAAATTGGAAAAACATAGTTTTGTAACACAGTCCTTTGAAAGTACTTTGTACTTTGATGCATTGGCGTCTTAGTTGTTGTCAAAATGCAACTCACACAACATGGTAGGTTGTGCAGTTTACACTTGAGGTGGCAATCATGAGCATCTGTGGAGTGAAACTTGCAAGGATGGAGGCCAGTTTGACATTGAACCAAACGTAAAAGTCCCGTTGGTTGAAAGTTGGGAAACGGGTACTGATGATGAGGAAGGTTCTGTTCATGATAACATCTCTCACCACAGGTTGGAATTGTGGGATCTGTCAAAACATGACATGTAAGGTTTCAATTTGTTGATGTTGTATGTAGAGCATAATATGAAGTATGAAATCATTGAACTGAATATTATGTTTTAAAGTAGTTGGGTAAGAATGATGGAAAGCCTGAGATTCTCGTGATTACTAAGAATGATGTGTTTTAAGACTGGAATTATCCTCATTGCTGCAGTTGAAAGTGTGGATTACCTGTCCGTTTAATGGGAGCTGTGTGAGGAATTCATCCACATTTTCCAGAGCGTCGCCTTCCTCAAGTCGCTCAAACACTCGATCGATTAGTTCCGTGTCATTGGAGGACCCGGAGCTTAGTGTTAACTGTGCCACCTGAGAGGGAGTGAGCTCTGACAAAGATAGATTCTACAAAAACGAAATAAATACAAAGTCAGCCATAACTCATTTCAAAGTGGCAGGGCAAAAGATGATAGTTTGAAACAAAACGCCAATAGGCACTCACAGCGGAGAAGTTTGGATAGAGTGCTTCCAAATCCTCTAGAGATGCAAAGGTAGAGAAGATGCCAAGGTTCTTTTGTAGCCATTCTTGACTCCCATTGACAGATGAGATGCAGCCTGGATCTGAGTAAGAGAAGATAGGACATACATTGGGTGGGTGCTCATATTGCAAGAGCTATGAAGACATAAGCAAACTGAGCCCAAGAGGCTGCTTTTACCTGATGAATCATTTCTTGAGAGGAATGGTTGGATGAGATGAGTGAAGACTGTTTGCTGTCTGTTGCTGTCCATGAATGGCCTTTGATTGCTGAATTCCTTGACGCTAAAAATTGAGGAGAGACTTTAGGCATCTGCACATTGAGTGCTGCAAAACAGTTGAGAGTGGAGTAGTATATCATATATGTACTTACACAATCTGGTACGTGAGGCAACTGAAGTTTTTGGTGCTAAGACAGAATAGGAAGTTTGTGGATGGAGACGATAGGAAGGGCCGGATCGTTTTCTGGAACCAATTGCTGATGAAATCCTCATTCTGTAGTTGTGCCTGGCTGAAGTTGGCAAGTTTCACCTCTCCTAGAGCCTCGAGAGCATTTGACAAAGCTGGGCTGCTGTTGTTGGGGACCTGGGATTTGGGAAGAAAATGGTTAGATATACAATTTGCACAGAAAAATAATCAGTATAATGTTTGGCCTATGATTGGATTTACCGTGGTGGTGAATGTCTCAAGGGCCCGGTCCAGAGCAGGAGAAGTTCTTTGGAAGAAAAGCTTCCAGACCTCAACTGGGTATGTCGTTTGGCTTTCCAGTGAGCATTTCAATAATGTGGCCAACTTATTTTGTGTGAGATTTGTGGCCTTTAGGGTGAGGGATTTACAGGAAATATAGGATATTTGTCAGAATTTAAAAACAAACACTTGTCTGGTAATTGTAATTTAGCAAAAGTGTAATATGCTTTTTTGAATTCACATTTGCTTCATCAGTCTTACCAAGGAACAGGCATGTTGAGTGATGGTGAAATTGCACAAGACTGAAGATGAATTGTCAATTGCCAGTGCTTGCTGGAGTTGTGATCTGAGCAAAATGATAAGAAACACATTGTGGCCTTAGTTACACTGTGCTAGATAATGTGCAAACTCACCATCAGGTAAAAGAGCAAGCTACCCACCTATTCACAGCAGCACAGATGAGGTCCTCTGTAGCATGGGGAAAAAAAGTTAATACACATTAGTGTTTGAGATGCTGGTACTTCAAAATGAAGTTGGTACATTAACGCGGTTACAATTGATTTTTGGCAGACTTACCATCAACGGGTGTCTCTTTGCACTACAAACAAATGAAGCAATATATATATTAGTGTTTTAGAAATAACTCGATGAAATGTAGTATCTCTCCATAACCGCTATTGCAAAGTTTATTCCCCATGTTTTTCTCTTGTACATTTTCATCAAATATTGTTTAATTCACTGAAAATAACCCCCCAAAATTGAACTTACCATGAAGGAATCTGGTACTGAGCAACCTGTTAGAGAGGAAAATGTGCAAGTTGTTATTAATATGTTGTTGTCACACAGGTGACATTTGGCTTTGCTAAAAGATAATGGTACCAAAAGAGTCTTTCCACTTACGAGGGAAGCTGTTCTTTAGGAATCTGATGCTTGATCTCACACCCATTGAAAGGTCCAGTGGCAAGAATTCCAAACTTTCCTTAAGACCAATTAGGCTGAAGAAAAGAAGTCATTATTGTGATTTTCCTTAATGGCAAAGTGAAAAGACAGAATATATCATTCTTGTGCAGAGAAATGTCTCTTACATAGCTGTATAGGATTCACAAGTGATGCTCCTGGGAATCACCCGCAGATTGTCTGGATGGAGGCTTGGTATCACAGGAACCAAATAGATCTGGAACCACAGCTGAAACTCTTCAGGCCTAAAGTCTTCAAATTCAGGCGCAAGGGCAGTAAGCGTCAGGTTTAAGATGATGTCTTGTACAGCTGGATTTGTGATGAAAGTAATGTTTTTCTGAAAGCAGAAGAATTCAATTTATAGTTTAGCAGGACATTTTTAATACCTGTGAAATCATTTGAACAGTATTGCAACACTGATGGTACACGTTTGTAATGTAACAGTATGTACTGTATAACTGTGGCCAGCATTTGGGCAAAAATGTCAAGGATTCAGTCATGTATCGTGTAAGCAATACGTTATTTGAGTTCAATCATGGCTGCTGAAAAAACCTTTTGAGTCCAGGCTATGCTATGCATGTCTTTTTTGTGAAACATTCTTTTTTTTTTTTTTTTGCTTTTATTAACAGAAAAAATAAATAAATAAAAGTTAGAGAGAAGCATTCACCTGCTTGATGTTTTCTGTAAAAGCCTGGAAAAACTGATTGAGTGTCCTGTTATTGCCGGACTGGGTAAGGTTTGTTAGCACCACTCTTACGAGAGTGGGATTCTCCAATGCACCGCTGTCTGGATCCAGTATGAGCTCAGCCTTCTGTTGTGGTGTCAGGACATCCACAACTGTCTCCTGTTGATGCAAAGCAAAAAGAAGATTGAACGACTTTCCTCATCAACATGGCAGAAGGACCCAAGTGTACAACTTCCATGTTGTTGATGTGGTGCTCCCTATTTCACAGAGGATTGGTAGTGAAAGGTCTGGCTTACCTGGGAAAGGTTGAAGATTTTGAGATCAGTGTAGGATACGTATTGAGCAAATGGGCCAAGGTTTGTTTCAAGCCATTCGGCATCAGTCTGCATTCCCTGCCTGCAATCTAAGATATATTTAAAGAGATGTTAGAACAGTCCCAAATCGATAAGTAGCTTTTTTCATTGATGAAAACATTTGAAAACCTATGTTTCTTCTCATTGGTATTCAAGCAGATTTTTATCGTCAAATTGAATGAAATGGACAAGTGACCACACTCTGACTGTGTCAGTCCTACCTGGCTTGTTGATGACACTGGCAGATGATGTCAGGTAGTCCAGAAGAGCGTCTGTGATTCCTCGTTGTCTATGTAAGGGTATGTCAGGGAAAACACGGGCCAGGCCACTCACACTGCAAAAATTGGAAAAACATAGTTTTGTAACACAGTCCTTTGAAAGTACTTTGTACTTTGATGCATTGGCGTCTTAGTTGTTGTCAAAATGCAACTCACACAACATGGTAGGTTGTGCAGTTTACACTTGAGGTGGCAATCATGAGCATCTGTGGAGTGAAACTTGCAAGGATGGAGGCCAGTTTGACATTGAACCAAACGTAAAAGTCCCGTTGGTTGAAAGTTGGGAAACGGGTACTGATGATGAGGAAGGTTCTGTTCATGATAACATCTCTCACCACAGGTTGGAATTGTGGGATCTGTCAAAACATGACATGTAAGGTTTCAATTTGTTGATGTTGTATGTAGAGCATAATATGAAGTATGAAATCATTGAACTGAATATTATGTTTTAAAGTAGTTGGGTAAGAATGATGGAAAGCCTGAGATTCTCGTGATTACTAAGAATGATGTGTTTTAAGACTGGAATTATCCTCATTGCTGCAGTTGAAAGTGTAGATTACCTGTCCGTTTAATGGGAGCTGTGTGAGGAATTCATCCACATTTTCCAGAGCGTCGCCTTCCTCAAGTCGCTCAAACACTCGATCGATTAGTTCCGTGTCATTGGAGGACCCGGAGCTTAGTGTTAACTGTGCCACCTGAGAGGGAGTGAGCTCTGACAAAGATAGATTCTACAAAAACGAAATAAATACAAAGTCAGCCATAACTCATTTCAAAGTGGCAGGGCAAAAGATGATAGTTTGAAACAAAACGCCAATAGGCACTCACAGCGGAGAAGTTTGGATAGAGTGCTTCCAAATCCTCTAGAGATGCAAAGGTAGAGAAGATGCCAAGGTTCTTTTGTAGCCATTCTTGACTCCCATTGACAGATGAGATGCAGCCTGGATCTGAGTAAGAGAAGATAGGACATACATTGGGTGGGTGCTCATATTGCAAGAGCTATGAAGACATAAGCAAACTGAGCCCAAGAGGCTGCTTTTACCTGATGAATCATTTCTTGAGAGGAATGGTTGGATGAGATGAGTGAAGACTGTTTGCTGTCTGTTGCTGTCCATGAATGGCCTTTGATTGCTGAATTCCTTGACGCTAAAAATTGAGGAGAGACTTTAGGCATCTGCACATTGAGTGCTGCAAAACAGTTGAGAGTGGAGTAGTATATCATATATGTACTTACACAATCTGGTACGTGAGGCAACTGAAGTTTTTGGTGCTAAGACAGAATAGGAAGTTTGTGGATGGAGACGATAGGAAGGGCCGGATCGTTTTCTGGAACCAATTGCTGATGAAATCCTCATTCTGTAGTTGTGCCTGGCTGAAGTTGGCAAGTTTCACCTCTCCTAGAGCCTCGAGAGCATTTGACAAAGCTGGGCTGCTGTTGTTGGGGGCCTGGGATTTGGGAAGAAAATGGTTAGATATACAATTTGCACAGAAAAATAATCAGTATAATGTTTGGCCTATGATTGGATTTACCGTGGTGGTGAATGTCTCAAGGGCCCGGTCCAGAGCAGGAGAAGTTCTTTGGAAGAAAAGCTTCCAGACCTCAACTGGGTATGTCGTTTGGCTTTCCAGTGAGCATTTCAATAATGTGGCCAACTTATTTTGTGTGAGATTTGTGGCCTTAGGGTGAGGGATTTACAGGAAATATAGGATATTTGTCAGAATTTAAAAACAAACACTTGTCTGGTAATTGTAATTTAGCAAAAGTGTAATATGCTTTTTTGAATTCACATTTGCTTCATCAGTCTTACCAAGGAACAGGCATGTTGAGTGATGGTGAAATTGCACAAGACTGAAGATGAATTGTCAATTGCCAGTGCTTGCTGGAGTTGTGATCTGAGCAAAATGATAAGAAACACATTGTGGCCTTAGTTACACTGTGCTAGATAATGTGCAAACTCACCATCAGGTAAAAGAGCAAGCTACCCACCTATTCACAGCAGCACAGATGAGGTCCTCTGTAGCATGGGGAAAAAAAGTTAATACACATTAGTGTTTGAGATGCTGGTACTTCAAAATGAAGTTGGTACATTAACGCGGTTACAATTGATTTTTGGCAGACTTACCATCAACGGGTGTCTCTTTGCACTACAAACAAATGAAGCAATATATATATTAGTGTTTTAGAAATAACTCGATGAAATGTAGTATCTCTCCATAACCGCTATTGCAAAGTTTATTCCCCATGTTTTTCTCTTGTACATTTTCATCAAATATTGTTTAATTCACTGAAAATAACCCCCCAAAATTGAACTTACCATGAAGGAATCTGGTACTGAGCAACCTGTTAGAGAGGAAAATGTGCAAGTTGTTATTAATATGTTGTTGTCACACAGGTGACATTTGGCTTTGCTAAAAGATAATGGTACCAAAAGAGTCTTTCCACTTACGAGGGAAGCTGTTCTTTAGGAATCTGATGCTTGATCTCACACCCATTGAAAGGTCCAGTGGCAAGAATTCCAAACTTTCCTTAAGACCAATTAGGCTGAAGAAAAGAAGTCATTATTGTGATTTTCCTTAATGGCAAAGTGAAAAGACAGAATATATCATTCTTGTGCAGAGAAATGTCTCTTACATAGCTGTATAGGATTCACAAGTGATGCTCCTGGGAATCACCCGCAGATTGTCTGGATGGAGGCTTGGTATCACAGGAACCAAATAGATCTGGAACCACAGCTGAAACTCTTCAGGCCTAAAGTCTTCAAATTCAGGCGCAAGGGCAGTAAGCGTCAGGTTTAAGATGATGTCTTGTACAGCTGGATTTGTGATGAAAGTAATGTTTTTCTGAAAGCAGAAGAATTCAATTTATAGTTTAGCAGGACATTTTTAATACCTGTGAAATCATTTGAACAGTATTGCAACACTGATGGTACACGTTTGTAATGTAACAGTATGTACTGTATAACTGTGGCCAGCATTTGGGCAAAAATGTCAAGGATTCAGTCATGTATCGTGTAAGCAATACGTTATTTGAGTTCAATCATGGCTGCTGAAAAAACCTTTTGAGTCCAGGCTATGCTATGCATGTCTTTTTTGTGAAACATTCTTTTTTTTTTTTTTTTGCTTTTATTAACAGAAAAAATAAATAAATAAAAGTTAGAGAGAAGCATTCACCTGCTTGATGTTTTCTGTAAAAGCCTGGAAAAACTGATTGAGTGTCCTGTTATTGCCGGACTGGGTAAGGTTTGTTAGCACCACTCTTACGAGAGTGGGATTCTCCAATGCACCGCTGTCTGGATCCAGTATGAGCTCAGCCTTCTGTTGTGGTGTCAGGACATCCACAACTGTCTCCTGTTGATGCAAAGCAAAAAGAAGATTGAACGACTTTCCTCATCAACATGGCAGAAGGACCCAAGTGTACAACTTCCATGTTGTTGATGTGGTGCTCCCTATTTCACAGAGGATTGGTAGTGAAAGGTCTGGCTTACCTGGGAAAGGTTGAAGATTTTGAGATCAGTGTAGGATACGTATTGAGCAAATGGGCCAAGGTTTGTTTCAAGCCATTCGGCATCAGTCTGCATTCCCTGCCTGCAATCTAAGATATATTTAAAGAGATGTTAGAACAGTCCCAAATCGATAAGTAGCTTTTTTCATTGATGAAAACATTTGAAAACCTATGTTTCTTCTCATTGGTATTCAAGCAGATTTTTATCGTCAAATTGAATGAAATGGACAAGTGACCACACTCTGACTGTGTCAGTCCTACCTGGCTTGTTGATGACACTGGCAGATGATGTCAGGTAGTCCAGAAGAGCGTCTGTGATTCCTCGTTGTCTATGTAAGGGTATGTCAGGGAAAACACGGGCCAGGCCACTCACACTGCAAAAATTGGAAAAACATAGTTTTGTAACACAGTCCTTTGAAAGTACTTTGTACTTTGATGCATTGGCGTCTTAGTTGTTGTCAAAATGCAACTCACACAACATGGTAGGTTGTGCAGTTTACACTTGAGGTGGCAATCATGAGCATCTGTGGAGTGAAACTTGCAAGGATGGAGGCCAGTTTGACATTGAACCAAACGTAAAAGTCCCGTTGGTTGAAAGTTGGGAAACGGGTACTGATGATGAGGAAGGTTCTGTTCATGATAACATCTCTCACCACAGGTTGGAATTGTGGGATCTGTCAAAACATGACATGTAAGGTTTCAATTTGTTGATGTTGTATGTAGAGCATAATATGAAGTATGAAATCATTGAACTGAATATTATGTTTTAAAGTAGTTGGGTAAGAATGATGGAAAGCCTGAGATTCTCGTGATTACTAAGAATGATGTGTTTTAAGACTGGAATTATCCTCATTGCTGCAGTTGAAAGTGTAGATTACCTGTCCGTTTAATGGGAGCTGTGTGAGGAATTCATCCACATTTTCCAGAGCGTCGCCTTCCTCAAGTCGCTCAAACACTCGATCGATTAGTTCCGTGTCATTGGAGGACCCGGAGCTTAGTGTTAACTGTGCCACCTGAGAGGGAGTGAGCTCTGACAAAGATAGATTCTACAAAAACGAAATAAATACAAAGTCAGCCATAACTCATTTCAAAGTGGCAGGGCAAAAGATGATAGTTTGAAACAAAACGCCAATAGGCACTCACAGCGGAGAAGTTTGGATAGAGTGCTTCCAAATCCTCTAGAGATGCAAAGGTAGAGAAGATGCCAAGGTTCTTTTGTAGCCATTCTTGACTCCCATTGACAGATGAGATGCAGCCTGGATCTGAGTAAGAGAAGATAGGACATACATTGGGTGGGTGCTCATATTGCAAGAGCTATGAAGACATAAGCAAACTGAGCCCAAGAGGCTGCTTTTACCTGATGAATCATTTCTTGAGAGGAATGGTTGGATGAGATGAGTGAAGACTGTTTGCTGTCTGTTGCTGTCCATGAATGGCCTTTGATTGCTGAATTCCTTGACGCTAAAAATTGAGGAGAGACTTTAGGCATCTGCACATTGAGTGCTGCAAAACAGTTGAGAGTGGAGTAGTATATCATATATGTACTTACACAATCTGGTACGTGAGGCAACTGAAGTTTTTGGTGCTAAGACAGAATAGGAAGTTTGTGGATGGAGACGATAGGAAGGGCCGGATCGTTTTCTGGAACCAATTGCTGATGAAATCCTCATTCTGTAGTTGTGCCTGGCTGAAGTTGGCAAGTTTCACCTCTCCTAGAGCCTCGAGAGCATTTGACAAAGCTGGGCTGCTGTTGTTGGGGGCCTGGGATTTGGGAAGAAAATGGTTAGATATACAATTTGCACAGAAAAATAATCAGTATAATGTTTGGCCTATGATTGGATTTACCGTGGTGGTGAATGTCTCAAGGGCCCGGTCCAGAGCAGGAGAAGTTCTTTGGAAGAAAAGCTTCCAGACCTCAACTGGGTATGTCGTTTGGCTTTCCAGTGAGCATTTCAATAATGTGGCCAACTTATTTTGTGTGAGATTTGTGGCCTTTAGGGTGAGGGATTTACAGGAAATATAGGATATTTGTCAGAATTTAAAAACAAACACTTGTCTGGTAATTGTAATTTAGCAAAAGTGTAATATGCTTTTTTGAATTCACATTTGCTTCATCAGTCTTACCAAGGAACAGGCATGTTGAGTGATGGTGAAATTGCACAAGACTGAAGATGAATTGTCAATTGCCAGTGCTTGCTGGAGTTGTGATCTGAGCAAAATGATAAGAAACACATTGTGGCCTTAGTTACACTGTGCTAGATAATGTGCAAACTCACCATCAGGTAAAAGAGCAAGCTACCCACCTATTCACAGCAGCACAGATGAGGTCCTCTGTAGCATGGGGAAAAAAAGTTAATACACATTAGTGTTTGAGATGCTGGTACTTCAAAATGAAGTTGGTACATTAACGCGGTTACAATTGATTTTTGGCAGACTTACCATCAACGGGTGTCTCTTTGCACTACAAACAAATGAAGCAATATATATATTAGTGTTTTAGAAATAACTCGATGAAATGTAGTATCTCTCCATAACCGCTATTGCAAAGTTTATTCCCCATGTTTTTCTCTTGTACATTTTCATCAAATATTGTTTAATTCACTGAAAATAACCCCCCAAAATTGAACTTACCATGAAGGAATCTGGTACTGAGCAACCTGTTAGAGAGGAAAATGTGCAAGTTGTTATTAATATGTTGTTGTCCCACAGGTGACATTTGGCTTTGCTAAAAGATAATGGTACCAAAAGAGTCTTTCCACTTACGAGGGAAGCTGTTCTTTAGGAATCTGATGCTTGATCTCACACCCATTGAAAGGTCCAGTGGCAAGAATTCCAAACTTTCCTTAAGACCAATTAGGCTGAAGAAAAGAAGTCATTATTGTGATTTTCCTTAATGGCAAAGTGAAAAGACAGAATATATCATTCTTGTGCAGAGAAATGTCTCTTACATAGCTGTATAGGATTCACAAGTGATGCTCCTGGGAATCACCCGCAGATTGTCTGGATGGAGGCTTGGTATCACAGGAACCAAATAGATCTGGAACCACAGCTGAAACTCTTCAGGCCTAAAGTCTTCAAATTCAGGCGCAAGGGCAGTAAGTGTCAGGTTTAAGATGATGTCTTGTACAGCTGGATTTGTGATGAAAGTAATGTTTTTCTGAAAGCAGAAGAATTCAATTTATAGTTTAGCAGGACATTTTTAATACCTGTGAAATCATTTGAACAGTATTGCAACACTGATGGTACACGTTTGTAATGTAACAGTATGTACTGTATAACTGTGGCCAGCATTTGGGCAAAAATGTCAAGGATTCAGTCATGTATCGTGTAAGCAATACGTTATTTGAGTTCAATCATGGCTGCTGAAAAAACCTTTTGAGTCCAGGCTATGCTATGCATGTCTTTTTTGTGAAACATTCTTTTTTTTTTTTTTTTGCTTTTATTAACAGAAAAAATAAATAAATAAAAGTTAGAGAGAAGCATTCACCTGCTTGATGTTTTCTGTAAAAGCCTGGAAAAACTGATTGAGTGTCCTGTTATTGCCGGACTGGGTAAGGTTTGTTAGCACCACTCTTACGAGAGTGGGATTCTCCAATGCACCGCTGTCTGGATCCAGTATGAGCTCAGCCTTCTGTTGTGGTGTCAGGACATCCACAACTGTCTCCTGTTGATGCAAAGCAAAAAGAAGATTGAACGACTTTCCTCATCAACATGGCAGAAGGACCCAAGTGTACAACTTCCATGTTGTTGATGTGGTGCTCCCTATTTCACAGAGGATTGGTAGTGAAAGGTCCGGCTTACCTGGGAAAGGTTGAAGATTTTGAGATCAGTGTAGGATACGTATTGAGCAAATGGGCCAAGGTTTGTTTCAAGCCATTCGGCATCAGTCTGCATTCCCTGCCTGCAATCTAAGATATATTTAAAGAGATGTTAGAACAGTCCCAAATCGATAAGTAGCTTTTTTCATTGATGAAAACATTTGAAAACCTATGTTTCTTCTCATTGGTATTCAAGCAGATTTTTATCGTCAAATTGAATGAAATGGACAAGTGACCACACTCTGACTGTGTCAGTCCTACCTGGCTTGTTGATGACACTGGCAGATGATGTCAGGTAGTCCAGAAGAGCGTCTGTGATTCCTCGTTGTCTATGTAAGGGTATGTCAGGGAAAACACGGGCCAGGCCACTCACACTGCAAAAATTGGAAAAACATAGTTTTGTAACACAGTCCTTTGAAAGTACTTTGTACTTTGATGCATTGGCGTCTTAGTTGTTGTCAAAATGCAACTCACACAACATGGTAGGTTGTGCAGTTTACACTTGAGGTGGCAATCATGAGCATCTGTGGAGTGAAACTTGCAAGGATGGAGGCCAGTTTGACATTGAACCAAACGTAAAAGTCCCGTTGGTTGAAAGTTGGGAAACGGGTACTGATGATGAGGAAGGTTCTGTTCATGATAACATCTCTCACCACAGGTTGGAATTGTGGGATCTGTCAAAACATGACATGTAAGGTTTCAATTTGTTGATGTTGTATGTAGAGCATAATATGAAGTATGAAATCATTGAACTGAATATTATGTTTTAAAGTAGTTGGGTAAGAATGATGGAAAGCCTGAGATTCTCGTGATTACTAAGAATGATGTGTTTTAAGACTGGAATTATCCTCATTGCTGCAGTTGAAAGTGTGGATTACCTGTCCGTTTAATGGGAGCTGTGTGAGGAATTCATCCACATTTTCCAGAGCGTCGCCTTCCTCAAGTCGCTCAAACACTCGATCGATTAGTTCCGTGTCATTGGAGGACCCGGAGCTTAGTGTTAACTGTGCCACCTGAGAGGGAGTGAGCTCTGACAAAGATAGATTCTACAAAAACGAAATAAATACAAAGTCAGCCATAACTCATTTCAAAGTGGCAGGGCAAAAGATGATAGTTTGAAACAAAACGCCAATAGGCACTCACAGCGGAGAAGTTTGGATAGAGTGCTTCCAAATCCTCTAGAGATGCAAAGGTAGAGAAGATGCCAAGGTTCTTTTGTAGCCATTCTTGACTCCCATTGACAGATGAGATGCAGCCTGGATCTGAGTAAGAGAAGATAGGACATACATTGGGTGGGTGCTCATATTGCAAGAGCTATGAAGACATAAGCAAACTGAGCCCAAGAGGCTGCTTTTACCTGATGAATCATTTCTTGAGAGGAATGGTTGGATGAGATGAGTGAAGACTGTTTGCTGTCTGTTGCTGTCCATGAATGGCCTTTGATTGCTGAATTCCTTGACGCTAAAAATTGAGGAGAGACTTTAGGCATCTGCACATTGAGTGCTGCAAAACAGTTGAGAGTGGAGTAGTATATCATATATGTACTTACACAATCTGGTACGTGAGGCAACTGAAGTTTTTGGTGCTAAGACAGAATAGGAAGTTTGTGGATGGAGACGATAGGAAGGGCCGGATCGTTTTCTGGAACCAATTGCTGATGAAATCCTCATTCTGTAGTTGTGCCTGGCTGAAGTTGGCAAGATTCACCTCTCCTAGAGCCTCGAGAGCATTTGACAAAGCTGGGCTGCTGTTGTTGGGGGCCTGGGATTTGGGAAGAAAATGGTTAGATATACAATTTGCACAGAAAAATAATCAGTATAATGTTTGGCCTATGATTGGATTTACCGTGGTGGTGAATGTCTCAAGGGCCCGGTCCAGAGCAGGAGAAGTTCTTTGGAAGAAAAGCTTCCAGACCTCAACTGGGTATGTCGTTTGGCTTTCCAGTGAGCATTTCAATAATGTGGCCAACTTATTTTGTGTGAGATTTGTGGCCTTTAGGGTGAGGGATTTACAGGAAATATAGGATATTTGTCAGAATTTAAAAACAAACACTTGTCTGGTAATTGTAATTTAGCAAAAGTGTAATATGCTTTTTTGAATTCACATTTGCTTCATCAGTCTTACCAAGGAACAGGCATGTTGAGTGATGGTGAAATTGCACAAGACTGAAGATGAATTGTCAATTGCCAGTGCTTGCTGGAGTTGTGATCTGAGCAAAATGATAAGAAACACATTGTGGCCTTAGTTACACTGTGCTAGATAATGTGCAAACTCACCATCAGGTAAAAGAGCAAGCTACCCACCTATTCACAGCAGCACAGATGAGGTCCTCTGTAGCATGGGGAAAAAAAGTTAATACACATTAGTGTTTGAGATGCTGGTACTTCAAAATGAAGTTGGTACATTAACGCGGTTACAATTGATTTTTGGCAGACTTACCATCAACGGGTGTCTCTTTGCACTACAAACAAATGAAGCAATATATATATTAGTGTTTTAGAAATAACTCGATGAAATGTAGTATCTCTCCATAACCGCTATTGCAAAGTTTATTCCCCATGTTTTTCTCTTGTACATTTTCATCAAATATTGTTTAATTCACTGAAAATAACCCCCCAAAATTGAACTTACCATGAAGGAATCTGGTACTGAGCAACCTGTTAGAGAGGAAAATGTGCAAGTTGTTATTAATATGTTGTTGTCACACAGGTGACATTTGGCTTTGCTAAAAGATAATGGTACCAAAAGAGTTTTTCCACTTACGAGGGAAGCTGTTCTTTAGGAATCTGATGCTTGATCTCACACCCATTGAAAGGTCCAGTGGCAAGAATTCCAAACTTTCCTTAAGACCAATTAGGCTGAAGAAAAGAAGTCATTATTGTGATTTTCCTTAATGGCAAAGTGAAAAGACAGAATATATCATTCTTGTGCAGAGAAATGTCTCTTACATAGCTGTATAGGATTCACAAGTGATGCTCCTGGGAATCACCCGCAGATTGTCTGGATGGAGGCTTGGTATCACAGGAACCAAATAGATCTGGAACCACAGCTGAAACTCTTCAGGCCTAAAGTCTTCAAATTCAGGCGCAAGGGCAGTAAGCGTCAGGTTTAAGATGATGTCTTGTACAGCTGGATTTGTGATGAAAGTAATGTTTTTCTGAAAGCAGAAGAATTCAATTTATAGTTTAGCAGGACATTTTTAATACCTGTGAAATCATTTGAACAGTATTGCAACACTGATGGTACACGTTTGTAATGTAACAGTATGTACTGTATAACTGTGGCCAGCATTTGGGCAAAAATGTCAAGGATTCAGTCATGTATCGTGTAAGCAATACGTTATTTGAGTTCAATCATGGCTGCTGAAAAAACCTTTTGAGTCCAGGCTATGCTATGCATGTCTTTTTTGTCAAACATTCTTTTTTTTTTTTTTTTGCTTTTATTAACAGAAAAAATAAATAAATAAAAGTTAGAGAGAAGCATTCACCTGCTTGATGTTTTCTGTAAAAGCCTGGAAAAACTGATTGAGTGTCCTGTTATTGCCGGACTGGGTAAGGTTTGTTAGCACCACTCTTACGAGAGTGGGATTCTCCAATGCACCGCTGTCTGGATCCAGTATGAGCTCAGCCTTCTGTTGTGGTGTCAGGACATCCACAACTGTCTCCTGTTGATGCAAAGCAAAAAGAAGATTGAACGACTTTCCTCATCAACATGGCAGAAGGACCCAAGTGTACAACTTCCATGTTGTTGATGTGGTGCTCCCTATTTCACAGAGGATTGGTAGTGAAAGGTCTGGCTTACCTGGGAAAGGTTGAAGATTTTGAGATCAGTGTAGGATACGTATTGAGCAAATGGGCCAAGGTTTGTTTCAAGCCATTCGGCATCAGTCTGCATTCCCTGCCTGCAATCTAAGATATATTTAAAGAGATGTTAGAACAGTCCCAAATCGATAAGTAGCTTTTTTCATTGATGAAAACATTTGAAAACCTATGTTTCTTCTCATTGGTATTCAAGCAGATTTTTATCGTCAAATTGAATGAAATGGACAAGTGACCACACTCTGACTGTGTCAGTCCTACCTGGCTTGTTGATGACACTGGCAGATGATGTCAGGTAGTCCAGAAGAGCGTCTGTGATTCCTCGTTGTCTATGTAAGGGTATGTCAGGGAAAACACGGGCCAGGCCACTCACACTGCAAAAATTGGAAAAACATAGTTTTGTAACACAGTCCTTTGAAAGTACTTTGTACTTTGATGCATTGGCGTCTTAGTTGTTGTCAAAATGCAACTCACACAACATGGTAGGTTGTGCAGTTTACACTTGAGGTGGCAATCATGAGCATCTGTGGAGTGAAACTTGCAAGGATGGAGGCCAGTTTGACATTGAACCAAACGTAAAAGTCCCGTTGGTTGAAAGTTGGGAAACGGGTACTGATGATGAGGAAGGTTCTGTTCATGATAACATCTCTCACCACAGGTTGGAATTGTGGGATCTGTCAAAACATGACATGTAAGGTTTCAATTTGTTGATGTTGTATGTAGAGCATAATATGAAGTATGAAATCATTGAACTGAATATTATGTTTTAAAGTAGTTGGGTAAGAATGATGGAAAGCCTGAGATTCTCGTGATTACTAAGAATGATGTGTTTTAAGACTGGAATTATCCTCATTGCTGCAGTTGAAAGTGTGGATTACCTGTCCGTTTAATGGGAGCTGTGTGAGGAATTCATCCACATTTTCCAGAGCGTCGCCTTCCTCAAGTCGCTCAAACACTCGATCGATTAGTTCCGTGTCATTGGAGGACCCGGAGCTTAGTGTTAACTGTGCCACCTGAGAGGGAGTGAGCTCTGACAAAGATAGATTCTACAAAAACGAAATAAATACAAAGTCAGCCATAACTCATTTCAAAGTGGCAGGGCAAAAGATGATAGTTTGAAACAAAACGCCAATAGGCACTCACAGCGGAGAAGTTTGGATAGAGTGCTTCCAAATCCTCTAGAGATGCAAAGGTAGAGAAGATGCCAAGGTTCTTTTGTAGCCATTCTTGACTCCCATTGACAGATGAGATGCAGCCTGGATCTGAGTAAGAGAAGATAGGACATACATTGGGTGGGTGCTCATATTGCAAGAGCTATGAAGACATAAGCAAACTGAGCCCAAGAGGCTGCTTTTACCTGATGAATCATTTCTTGAGAGGAATGGTTGGATGAGATGAGTGAAGACTGTTTGCTGTCTGTTGCTGTCCATGAATGGCCTTTGATTGCTGAATTCCTTGACGCTAAAAATTGAGGAGAGACTTTAGGCATCTGCACATTGAGTGCTGCAAAACAGTTGAGAGTGGAGTAGTATATCATATATGTACTTACACAATCTGGTACGTGAGGCAACTGAAGTTTTTGGTGCTAAGACAGAATAGGAAGTTTGTGGATGGAGACGATAGGAAGGGCCGGATCGTTTTCTGGAACCAATTGCTGATGAAATCCTCATTCTGTAGTTGTGCCTGGCTGAAGTTGGCAAGTTTCACCTCTCCTAGAGCCTCGAGAGCATTTGACAAAGCTGGGCTGCTGTTGTTGGGGGCCTGGGATTTGGGAAGAAAATGGTTAGATATACAATTTGCACAGAAAAATAATCAGTATAATGTTTGGCCTATGATTGGATTTACCGTGGTGGTGAATGTCTCAAGGGCCCGGTCCAGAGCAGGAGAAGTTCTTTGGAAGAAAAGCTTCCAGACCTCAACTGGGTATGTCGTTTGGCTTTCCAGTGAGCATTTCAATAATGTGGCCAACTTATTTTGTGTGAGATTTGTGGCCTTTAGGGTGAGGGATTTACAGGAAATATAGGATATTTGTCAGAATTTAAAAACAAACACTTGTCTGGTAATTGTAATTTAGCAAAAGTGTAATATGCTTTTTTGAATTCACATTTGCTTCATCAGTCTTACCAAGGAACAGGCATGTTGAGTGATGGTGAAATTGCACAAGACTGAAGATGAATTGTCAATTGCCAGTGCTTGCTGGAGTTGTGATCTGAGCAAAATGATAAGAAACACATTGTGGCCTTAGTTACACTGTGCTAGATAATGTGCAAACTCACCATCAGGTAAAAGAGCAAGCTACCCACCTATTCACAGCAGCACAGATGAGGTCCTCTGTAGCATGGGGAAAAAAAGTTAATACACATTAGTGTTTGAGATGCTGGTACTTCAAAATGAAGTTGGTACATTAACGCGGTTACAATTGATTTTTGGCAGACTTACCATCAACGGGTGTCTCTTTGCACTACAAACAAATGAAGCAATATATATATTAGTGTTTTAGAAATAACTCGATGAAATGTAGTATCTCTCCATAACCGCTATTGCAAAGTTTATTCCCCATGTTTTTCTCTTGTACATTTTCATCAAATATTGTTTAATTCACTGAAAATAACCCCCCAAAATTGAACTTACCATGAAGGAATCTGGTACTGAGCAACCTGTTAGAGAGGAAAATGTGCAAGTTGTTATTAATATGTTGTTGTCACACAGGTGACATTTGGCTTTGCTAAAAGATAATGGTACCAAAAGAGTCTTTCCACTTACGAGGGAAGCTGTTCTTTAGGAATCTGATGCTTGATCTCACACCCATTGAAAGGTCCAGTGGCAAGAATTCCAAACTTTCCTTAAGACCAATTAGGCTGAAGAAAAGAAGTCATTATTGTGATTTTCCTTAATGGCAAAGTGAAAAGACAGAATATATCATTCTTGTGCAGAGAAATGTCTCTTACATAGCTGTATAGGATTCACAAGTGATGCTCCTGGGAATCACCCGCAGATTGTCTGGATGGAGGCTTGGTATCACAGGAACCAAATAGATCTGGAACCACAGCTGAAACTCTTCAGGCCTAAAGTCTTCAAATTCAGGCGCAAGGGCAGTAAGCGTCAGGTTTAAGATGATGTCTTGTACAGCTGGATTTGTGATGAAAGTAATGTTTTTCTGAAAGCAGAAGAATTCAATTTATAGTTTAGCAGGACATTTTTAATACCTGTGAAATCATTTGAACAGTATTGCAACACTGATGGTACACGTTTGTAATGTAACAGTATGTACTGTATAACTGTGGCCAGCATTTGGGCAAAAATGTCAAGGATTCAGTCATGTATCGTGTAAGCAATACGTTATTTGAGTTCAATCATGGCTGCTGAAAAAACCTTTTGAGTCCAGGCTATGCTATGCATGTCTTTTTTGTGAAACATTCTTTTTTTTTTTTTTTTGCTTTTATTAACAGAAAAAATAAATAAATAAAAGTTAGAGAGAAGCATTCACCTGCTTGATGTTTTCTGTAAAAGCCTGGAAAAACTGATTGAGTGTCCTGTTATTGCCGGACTGGGTAAGGTTTGTTAGCACCACTCTTACGAGAGTGGGATTCTCCAATGCACCGCTGTCTGGATCCAGTATGAGCTCAGCCTTCTGTTGTGGTGTCAGGACATCCACAACTGTCTCCTGTTGATGCAAAGCAAAAAGAAGATTGAACGACTTTCCTCATCAACATGGCAGAAGGACCCAAGTGTACAACTTCCATGTTGTTGATGTGGTGCTCCCTATTTCACAGAGGATTGGTAGTGAAAGGTCTGGCTTACCTGGGAAAGGTTGAAGATTTTGAGATCAGTGTAGGATACGTATTGAGCAAATGGGCCAAGGTTTGTTTCAAGCCATTCGGCATCAGTCTGCATTCCCTGCCTGCAATCTAAGATATATTTAAAGAGATGTTAGAACAGTCCCAAATCGATAAGTAGCTTTTTTCATTGATGAAAACATTTGAAAACCTATGTTTCTTCTCATTGGTATTCAAGCAGATTTTTATCGTCAAATTGAATGAAATGGACAAGTGACCACACTCTGACTGTGTCAGTCCTACCTGGCTTGTTGATGACACTGGCAGATGATGTCAGGTAGTCCAGAAGAGCGTCTGTGATTCCTCGTTGTCTATGTAAGGGTATGTCAGGGAAAACACGGGCCAGGCCACTCACACTGCAAAAATTGGAAAAACATAGTTTTGTAACACAGTCCTTTGAAAGTACTTTGTACTTTGATGCATTGGCGTCTTAGTTGTTGTCAAAATGCAACTCACACAACATGGTAGGTTGTGCAGTTTACACTTGAGGTGGCAATCATGAGCATCTGTGGAGTGAAACTTGCAAGGATGGAGGCCAGTTTGACATTGAACCAAACGTAAAAGTCCCGTTGGTTGAAAGTTGGGAAACGGGTACTGATGATGAGGAAGGTTCTGTTCATGATAACATCTCTCACCACAGGTTGGAATTGTGGGATCTGTCAAAACATGACATGTAAGGTTTCAATTTGTTGATGTTGTATGTAGAGCATAATATGAAGTATGAAATCATTGAACTGAAAATTATGTTTTAAAGTAGTTGGGTAAGAATGATGGAAAGCCTGAGATTCTCGTGATTACTAAGAATGATGTGTTTTAAGACTGGAATTATCCTCATTGCTGCAGTTGAAAGTGTGGATTACCTGTCCGTTTAATGGGAGCTGTGTGAGGAATTCATCCACATTTTCCAGAGCGTCGCCTTCCTCAAGTCGCTCAAACACTCGATCGATTAGTTCCGTGTCATTGGAGGACCCGGAGCTTAGTGTTAACTGTGCCACCTGAGAGGGAGTGAGCTCTGACAAAGATAGATTCTACAAAAACGAAATAAATACAAAGTCAGCCATAACTCATTTCAAAGTGGCAGGGCAAAAGATGATAGTTTGAAACAAAACGCCAATAGGCACTCACAGCGGAGAAGTTTGGATAGAGTGCTTCCAAATCCTCTAGAGATGCAAAGGTAGAGAAGATGCCAAGGTTCTTTTGTAGCCATTCTTGACTCCCATTGACAGATGAGATGCAGCCTGGATCTGAGTAAGAGAAGATAGGACATACATTGGGTGGGTGCTCATATTGCAAGAGCTATGAAGACATAAGCAAACTGAGCCCAAGAGGCTGCTTTTACCTGATGAATCATTTCTTGAGAGGAATGGTTGGATGAGATGAGTGAAGACTGTTTGCTGTCTGTTGCTGTCCATGAATGGCCTTTGATTGCTGAATTCCTTGACGCTAAAAATTGAGGAGAGACTTTAGGCATCTGCACATTGAGTGCTGCAAAACAGTTGAGAGTGGAGTAGTATATCATATATGTACTTACACAATCTGGTACGTGAGGCAACTGAAGTTTTTGGTGCTAAGACAGAATAGGAAGTTTGTGGATGGAGACGATAGGAAGGGCCGGATCGTTTTCTGGAACCAATTGCTGATGAAATCCTCATTCTGTAGTTGTGCCTGGCTGAAGTTGGCAAGTTTCACCTCTCCTAGAGCCTCGAGAGCATTTGACAAAGCTGGGCTGCTGTTGTTGGGGGCCTGGGATTTGGGAAGAAAATGGTTAGATATACAATTTGCACAGAAAAATAATCAGTATAATGTTTGGCCTATGATTGGATTTACCGTGGTGGTGAATGTCTCAAGGGCCCGGTCCAGAGCAGGAGAAGTTCTTTGGAAGAAAAGCTTCCAGACCTCAACTGGGTATGTCGTTTGGCTTTCCAGTGAGCATTTCAATAATGTGGCCAACTTATTTTGTGTGAGATTTGTGGCCTTTAGGGTGAGGGATTTACAGGAAATATAGGATATTTGTCAGAATTTAAAAACAAACACTTGTCTGGTAATTGTAATTTAGCAAAAGTGTAATATGCTTTTTTGAATTCACATTTGCTTCATCAGTCTTACCAAGGAACAGGCATGTTGAGTGATGGTGAAATTGCACAAGACTGAAGATGAATTGTCAATTGCCAGTGCTTGCTGGAGTTGTGATCTGAGCAAAATGATAAGAAACACATTGTGGCCTTAGTTACACTGTGCTAGATAATGTGCAAACTCACCATCAGGTAAAAGAGCAAGCTACCCACCTATTCACAGCAGCACAGATGAGGTCCTCTGTAGCATGGGGAAAAAAAGTTAATACACATTAGTGTTTGAGATGCTGGTACTTCAAAATGAAGTTGGTACATTAACGCGGTTACAATTGATTTTTGGCAGACTTACCATCAACGGGTGTCTCTTTGCACTACAAACAAATGAAGCAATATATATATTAGTGTTTTAGAAATAACTCGATGAAATGTAGTATCTCTCCATAACCGCTATTGCAAAGTTTATTCCCCATGTTTTTCTCTTGTACATTTTCATCAAATATTGTTTAATTCACTGAAAATAACCCCCCAAAATTGAACTTACCATGAAGGAATCTGGTACTGAGCAACCTGTTAGAGAGGAAAATGTGCAAGTTGTTATTAATATGTTGTTGTCCCACAGGTGACATTTGGCTTTGCTAAAAGATAATGGTACCAAAAGAGTCTTTCCACTTACGAGGGAAGCTGTTCTTTAGGAATCTGATGCTTGATCTCACACCCATTGAAAGGTCCAGTGGCAAGAATTCCAAACTTTCCTTAAGACCAATTAGGCTGAAGAAAAGAAGTCATTATTGTGATTTTCCTTAATGGCAAAGTGAAAAGACAGAATATATCATTCTTGTGCAGAGAAATGTCTCTTACATAGCTGTATAGGATTCACAAGTGATGCTCCTGGGAATCACCCGCAGATTGTCTGGATGGAGGCTTGGTATCACAGGAACCAAATAGATCTGGAACCACAGCTGAAACTCTTCAGGCCTAAAGTCTTCAAATTCAGGCGCAAGGGCAGTAAGCGTCAGGTTTAAGATGATGTCTTGTACAGCTGGATTTGTGATGAAAGTAATGTTTTTCTGAAAGCAGAAGAATTCAATTTATAGTTTAGCAGGACATTTTTAATACCTGTGAAATCATTTGAACAGTATTGCAACACTGATGGTACACGTTTGTAATGTAACAGTATGTACTGTATAACTGTGGCCAGCATTTGGGCAAAAATGTCAAGGATTCAGTCATGTATCGTGTAAGCAATACGTTATTTGAGTTCAATCATGGCTGCTGAAAAAACCTTTTGAGTCCAGGCTATGCTATGCATGTCTTTTTTGTGAAACATTCTTTTTTTTTTTTTTTTGCTTTTATTAACAGAAAAAATAAATAAATAAAAGTTAGAGAGAAGCATTCACCTGCTTGATGTTTTCTGTAAAAGCCTGGAAAAACTGATTGAGTGTCCTGTTATTGCCGGACTGGGTAAGGTTTGTTAGCACCACTCTTACGAGAGTGGGATTCTCCAATGCACCGCTGTCTGGATCCAGTATGAGCTCAGCCTTCTGTTGTGGTGTCAGGACATCCACAACTGTCTCCTGTTGATGCAAAGCAAAAAGAAGATTGAACGACTTTCCTCATCAACATGGCAGAAGGACCCAAGTGTACAACTTCCATGTTGTTGATGTGGTGCTCCCTATTTCACAGAGGATTGGTAGTGAAAGGTCCGGCTTACCTGGGAAAGGTTGAAGATTTTGAGATCAGTGTAGGATACGTATTGAGCAAATGGGCCAAGGTTTGTTTCAAGCCATTCGGCATCAGTCTGCATTCCCTGCCTGCAATCTAAGATATATTTAAAGAGATGTTAGAACAGTCCCAAATCGATAAGTAGCTTTTTTCATTGATGAAAACATTTGAAAACCTATGTTTCTTCTCATTGGTATTCAAGCAGATTTTTATCGTCAAATTGAATGAAATGGACAAGTGACCACACTCTGACTGTGTCAGTCCTACCTGGCTTGTTGATGACACTGGCAGATGATGTCAGGTAGTCCAGAAGAGCGTCTGTGATTCCTCGTTGTCTATGTAAGGGTATGTCAGGGAAAACACGGGCCAGGCCACTCACACTGCAAAAATTGGAAAAACATAGTTTTGTAACACAGTCCTTTGAAAGTACTTTGTACTTTGATGCATTGGCGTCTTAGTTGTTGTCAAAATGCAACTCACACAACATGGTAGGTTGTGCAGTTTACACTTGAGGTGGCAATCATGAGCATCTGTGGAGTGAAACTTGCAAGGATGGAGGCCAGTTTGACATTGAACCAAACGTAAAAGTCCCGTTGGTTGAAAGTTGGGAAACGGGTACTGATGATGAGGAAGGTTCTGTTCATGATAACATCTCTCACCACAGGTTGGAATTGTGGGATCTGTCAAAACATGACATGTAAGGTTTCAATTTGTTGATGTTGTATGTAGAGCATAATATGAAGTATGAAATCATTGAACTGAATATTATGTTTTAAAGTAGTTGGGTAAGAATGATGGAAAGCCTGAGATTCTCGTGATTACTAAGAATGATGTGTTTTAAGACTGGAATTATCCTCATTGCTGCAGTTGAAAGTGTGGATTACCTGTCCGTTTAATGGGAGCTGTGTGAGGAATTCATCCACATTTTCCAGAGCGTCGCCTTCCTCAAGTCGCTCAAACACTCGATCGATTAGTTCCGTGTCATTGGAGGACCCGGAGCTTAGTGTTAACTGTGCCACCTGAGAGGGAGTGAGCTCTGACAAAGATAGATTCTACAAAAACGAAATAAATACAAAGTCAGCCATAACTCATTTCAAAGTGGCAGGGCAAAAGATGATAGTTTGAAACAAAACGCCAATAGGCACTCACAGCGGAGAAGTTTGGATAGAGTGCTTCCAAATCCTCTAGAGATGCAAAGGTAGAGAAGATGCCAAGGTTCTTTTGTAGCCATTCTTGACTCCCATTGACAGATGAGATGCAGCCTGGATCTGAGTAAGAGAAGATAGGACATACATTGGGTGGGTGCTCATATTGCAAGAGCTATGAAGACATAAGCAAACTGAGCCCAAGAGGCTGCTTTTACCTGATGAATCATTTCTTGAGAGGAATGGTTGGATGAGATGAGTGAAGACTGTTTGCTGTCTGTTGCTGTCCATGAATGGCCTTTGATTGCTGAATTCCTTGACGCTAAAAATTGAGGAGAGACTTTAGGCATCTGCACATTGAGTGCTGCAAAACAGTTGAGAGTGGAGTAGTATATCATATATGTACTTACACAATCTGGTACGTGAGGCAACTGAAGTTTTTGGTGCTAAGACAGAATAGGAAGTTTGTGGATGGAGACGATAGGAAGGGCCGGATCGTTTTCTGGAACCAATTGCTGATGAAATCCTCATTCTGTAGTTGTGCCTGGCTGAAGTTGGCAAGTTTCACCTCTCCTAGAGCCTCGAGAGCATTTGACAAAGCTGGGCTGCTGTTGTTGGGGGCCTGGGATTTGGGAAGAAAATGGTTAGATATACAATTTGCACAGAAAAATAATCAGTATAATGTTTGGCCTATGATTGGATTTACCGTGGTGGTGAATGTCTCAAGGGCCCGGTCCAGAGCAGGAGAAGTTCTTTGGAAGAAAAGCTTCCAGACCTCAACTGGGTATGTCGTTTGGCTTTCCAGTGAGCATTTCAATAATGTGGCCAACTTATTTTGTGTGAGATTTGTGGCCTTTAGGGTGAGGGATTTACAGGAAATATAGGATATTTGTCAGAATTTAAAAACAAACACTTGTCTGGTAATTGTAATTTAGCAAAAGTGTAATATGCTTTTTTGAATTCACATTTGCTTCATCAGTCTTACCAAGGAACAGGCATGTTGAGTGATGGTGAAATTGCACAAGACTGAAGATGAATTGTCAATTGCCAGTGCTTGCTGGAGTTGTGATCTGAGCAAAATGATAAGAAACACATTGTGGCCTTAGTTACACTGTGCTAGATAATGTGCAAACTCACCATCAGGTAAAAGAGCAAGCTACCCACCTATTCACAGCAGCACAGATGAGGTCCTCTGTAGCATGGGGAAAAAAAGTTAATACACATTAGTGTTTGAGATGCTGGTACTTCAAAATGAAGTTGGTACATTAACGCGGTTACAATTGATTTTTGGCAGACTTACCATCAACGGGTGTCTCTTTGCACTACAAACAAATGAAGCAATATATATATTAGTGTTTTAGAAATAACTCGATGAAATGTAGTATCTCTCCATAACCGCTATTGCAAAGTTTATTCCCCATGTTTTTCTCTTGTACATTTTCATCAAATATTGTTTAATTCACTGAAAATAACCCCCCAAAATTGAACTTACCATGAAGGAATCTGGTACTGAGCAACCTGTTAGAGAGGAAAATGTGCAAGTTGTTATTAATATGTTGTTGTCACACAGGTGACATTTGGCTTTGCTAAAAGATAATGGTACCAAAAGAGTCTTTCCACTTACGAGGGAAGCTGTTCTTTAGGAATCTGATGCTTGATCTCACACCCATTGAAAGGTCCAGTGGCAAGAATTCCAAACTTTCCTTAAGACCAATTAGGCTGAAGAAAAGAAGTCATTATTGTGATTTTCCTTAATGGCAAAGTGAAAAGACAGAATATATCATTCTTGTGCAGAGAAATGTCTCTTACATAGCTGTATAGGATTCACAAGTGATGCTCCTGGGAATCACCCGCAGATTGTCTGGATGGAGGCTTGGTATCACAGGAACCAAATAGATCTGGAACCACAGCTGAAACTCTTCAGGCCTAAAGTCTTCAAATTCAGGCGCAAGGGCAGTAAGCGTCAGGTTTAAGATGATGTCTTGTACAGCTGGATTTGTGATGAAAGTAATGTTTTTCTGAAAGCAGAAGAATTCAATTTATAGTTTAGCAGGACATTTTTAATACCTGTGAAATCATTTGAACAGTATTGCAACACTGATGGTACACGTTTGTAATGTAACAGTATGTACTGTATAACTGTGGCCAGCATTTGGGCAAAAATGTCAAGGATTCAGTCATGCATCGTGTAAGCAATACGTTATTTGAGTTCAATCATGGCTGCTGAAAAAAACCTTTTGAGTCCAGGCTATGCTATGCATGTCTTTTTTGTGAAACATTCTTTTTTTTTTTTTTTTGCTTTTATTAACAGAAAAAATAAATAAATAAAAGTTAGAGAGAAGCATTCACCTGCTTGATGTTTTCTGTAAAAGCCTGGAAAAACTGATTGAGTGTCCTGTTATTGCCGGACTGGGTAAGGTTTGTTAGCACCACTCTTACGAGAGTGGGATTCTCCAATGCACCGCTGTCTGGATCCAGTATGAGCTCAGCCTTCTGTTGTGGTGTCAGGACATCCACAACTGTCTCCTGTTGATGCAAAGCAAAAAGAAGATTGAACGACTTTCCTCATCAACATGGCAGAAGGACCCAAGTGTACAACTTCCATGTTGTTGATGTGGTGCTCCCTATTTCACAGAGGATTGGTAGTGAAAGGTCTGGCTTACCTGGGAAAGGTTGAAGATTTTGAGATCAGTGTAGGATACGTATTGAGCAAATGGGCCAAGGTTTGTTTCAAGCCATTCGGCATCAGTCTGCATTCCCTGCCTGCAATCTAAGATATATTTAAAGAGATGTTAGAACAGTCCCAAATCGATAAGTAGCTTTTTTCATTGATGAAAACATTTGAAAACCTATGTTTCTTCTCATTGGTATTCAAGCAGATTTTTATCGTCAAATTGAATGAAATGGACAAGTGACCACACTCTGACTGTGTCAGTCCTACCTGGCTTGTTGATGACACTGGCAGATGATGTCAGGTAGTCCAGAAGAGCGTCTGTGATTCCTCGTTGTCTATGTAAGGGTATGTCAGGGAAAACACGGGCCAGGCCACTCACACTGCAAAAATTGGAAAAACATAGTTTTGTAACACAGTCCTTTGAAAGTACTTTGTACTTTGATGCATTGGCGTCTTAGTTGTTGTCAAAATGCAACTCACACAACATGGTAGGTTGTGCAGTTTACACTTGAGGTGGCAATCATGAGCATCTGTGGAGTGAAACTTGCAAGGATGGAGGCCAGTTTGACATTGAACCAAACGTAAAAGTCCCGTTGGTTGAAAGTTGGGAAACGGGTACTGATGATGAGGAAGGTTCTGTTCATGATAACATCTCTCACCACAGGTTGGAATTGTGGGATCTGTCAAAACATGACATGTAAGGTTTCAATTTGTTGATGTTGTATGTAGAGCATAATATGAAGTATGAAATCATTGAACTGAATATTATGTTTTAAAGTAGTTGGGTAAGAATGATGGAAAGCCTGAGATTCTCGTGATTACTAAGAATGATGTGTTTTAAGACTGGAATTATCCTCATTGCTGCAGTTGAAAGTGTGGATTACCTGTCCGTTTAATGGGAGCTGTGTGAGGAATTCATCCACATTTTCCAGAGCGTCGCCTTCCTCAAGTCGCTCAAACACTCGATCGATTAGTTCCGTGTCATTGGAGGACCCGGAGCTTAGTGTTAACTGTGCCACCTGAGAGGGAGTGAGCTCTGACAAAGATAGATTCTACAAAAACGAAATAAATACAAAGTCAGCCATAACTAATTTCAAAGTGGCAGGGCAAAAGATGATAGTTTGAAACAAAACGCCAATAGGCACTCACAGCGGAGAAGTTTGGATAGAGTGCTTCCAAATCCTCTAGAGATGCAAAGGTAGAGAAGATGCCAAGGTTCTTTTGTAGCCATTCTTGACTCCCATTGACAGATGAGATGCAGCCTGGATCTGAGTAAGAGAAGATAGGACATACATTGGGTGGGTGCTCATATTGCAAGAGCTATGAAGACATAAGCAAACTGAGCCCAAGAGGCTGCTTTTACCTGATGAATCATTTCTTGAGAGGAATGGTTGGATGAGATGAGTGAAGACTGTTTGCTGTCTGTTGCTGTCCATGAATGGCCTTTGATTGCTGAATTCCTTGACGCTAAAAATTGAGGAGAGACTTTAGGCATCTGCACATTGAGTGCTGCAAAACAGTTGAGAGTGGAGTAGTATATCATATATGTACTTACACAATCTGGTACGTGAGGCAACTGAAGTTTTTGGTGCTAAGACAGAATAGGAAGTTTGTGGATGGAGACGATAGGAAGGGCCGAATCGTTTTCTGGAACCAATTGCTGATGAAATCCTCATTCTGTAGTTGTGCCTGGCTGAAGTTGGCAAGTTTCACCTCTCCTAGAGCCTCGAGAGCATTTGACAAAGCTGGGCTGCTGTTGTTGGGGGCCTGGGATTTGGGAAGAAAATGGTTAGATATACAATTTGCACAGAAAAATAATCAGTATAATGTTTGGCCTATGATTGGATTTACCGTGGTGGTGAATGTCTCAAGGGCCCGGTCCAGAGCAGGAGAAGTTCTTTGGAAGAAAAGCTTCCAGACCTCAACTGGGTATGTCGTTTGGCTTTCCAGTGAGCATTTCAATAATGTGGCCAACTTATTTTGTGTGAGATTTGTGGCCTTTAGGGTGAGGGATTTACAGGAAATATAGGATATTTGTCAGAATTTAAAAACAAACACTTGTCTGGTAATTGTAATTTAGCAAAAGTGTAATATGCTTTTTTGAATTCACATTTGCTTCATCAGTCTTACCAAGGAACAGGCATGTTGAGTGATGGTGAAATTGCACAAGACTGAAGATGAATTGTCAATTGCCAGTGCTTGCTGGAGTTGTGATCTGAGCAAAATGATAAGAAACACATTGTGGCCTTAGTTACACTGTGCTAGATAATGTGCAAACTCACCATCAGGTAAAAGAGCAAGCTACCCACCTATTCACAGCAGCACAGATGAGGTCCTCTGTAGCATGGGGAAAAAAAGTTAATACACATTAGTGTTTGAGATGCTGGTACTTCAAAATGAAGTTGGTACATTAACGCGGTTACAATTGATTTTTGGCAGACTTACCATCAACGGGTGTCTCTTTGCACTACAAACAAATGAAGCAATATATATATTAGTGTTTTAGAAATAACTCGATGAAATGTAGTATCTCTCCATAACCGCTATTGCAAAGTTTATTCCCCATGTTTTTCTCTTGTACATTTTCATCAAATATTGTTTAATTCACTGAAAATAACCCCCCAAAATTGAACTTACCATGAAGGAATCTGGTACTGAGCAACCTGTTAGAGAGGAAAATGTGCAAGTTGTTATTAATATGTTGTTGTCACACAGGTGACATTTGGCTTTGCTAAAAGATAATGGTACCAAAAGAGTCTTTCCACTTACGAGGGAAGCTGTTCTTTAGGAATCTGATGCTTGATCTCACACCCATTGAAAGGTCCAGTGGCAAGAATTCCAAACTTTCCTTAAGACCAATTAGGCTGAAGAAAAGAAGTCATTATTGTGATTTTCCTTAATGGCAAAGTGAAAAGACAGAATATATCATTCTTGTGCAGAGAAATGTCTCTTACATAGCTGTATAGGATTCACAAGTGATGCTCCTGGGAATCACCCGCAGATTGTCTGGATGGAGGCTTGGTATCACAGGAACCAAATAGATCTGGAACCACAGCTGAAACTCTTCAGGCCTAAAGTCTTCAAATTCAGGCGCAAGGGCAGTAAGCGTCAGGTTTAAGATGATGTCTTGTACAGCTGGATTTGTGATGAAAGTAATGTTTTTCTGAAAGCAGAAGAATTCAATTTATAGTTTAGCAGGACATTTTTAATACCTGTGAAATCATTTGAACAGTATTGCAACACTGATGGTACACGTTTGTAATGTAACAGTATGTACTGTATAACTGTGGCCAGCATTTGGGCAAAAATGTCAAGGATTCAGTCATGTATCGTGTAAGCAATACGTTATTTGAGTTCAATCATGGCTGCTGAAAAAACCTTTTGAGTCCAGGCTATGCTATGCATGTCTTTTTTGTCAAACATTCTTTTTTTTTTTTTTTTGCTTTTATTAACAGAAAAAATAAATAAATAAAAGTTAGAGAGAAGCATTCACCTGCTTGATGTTTTCTGTAAAAGCCTGGAAAAACTGATTGAGTGTCCTGTTATTGCCGGACTGGGTAAGGTTTGTTAGCACCACTCTTACGAGAGTGGGATTCTCCAATGCACCGCTGTCTGGATCCAGTATGAGCTCAGCCTTCTGTTGTGGTGTCAGGACATCCACAACTGTCTCCTGTTGATGCAAAGCAAAAAGAAGATTGAACGACTTTCCTCATCAACATGGCAGAAGGACCCAAGTGTACAACTTCCATGTTGTTGATGTGGTGCTCCCTATTTCACAGAGGATTGGTAGTGAAAGGTCTGGCTTACCTGGGAAAGGTTGAAGATTTTGAGATCAGTGTAGGATACGTATTGAGCAAATGGGCCAAGGTTTGTTTCAAGCCATTCGGCATCAGTCTGCATTCCCTGCCTGCAATCTAAGATATATTTAAAGAGATGTTAGAACAGTCCCAAATCGATAAGTAGCTTTTTTCATTGATGAAAACATTTGAAAACCTATGTTTCTTCTCATTGGTATTCAAGCAGATTTTTATCGTCAAATTGAATGAAATGGACAAGTGACCACACTCTGACTGTGTCAGTCCTACCTGGCTTGTTGATGACACTGGCAGATGATGTCAGGTAGTCCAGAAGAGCGTCTGTGATTCCTCGTTGTCTATGTAAGGGTATGTCAGGGAAAACACGGGCCAGGCCACTCACACTGCAAAAATTGGAAAAACATAGTTTTGTAACACAGTCCTTTGAAAGTACTTTGTACTTTGATGCATTGGCGTCTTAGTTGTTGTCAAAATGCAACTCACACAACATGGTAGGTTGTGCAGTTTACACTTGAGGTGGCAATCATGAGCATCTGTGGAGTGAAACTTGCAAGGATGGAGGCCAGTTTGACATTGAACCAAACGTAAAAGTCCCGTTGGTTGAAAGTTGGGAAACGGGTACTGATGATGAGGAAGGTTCTGTTCATGATAACATCTCTCACAACAGGTTGGAATTGTGGGATCTGTCAAAACATGACATGTAAGGTTTCAATTTGTTGATGTTGTATGTAGAGCATAATATGAAGTATGAAATCATTGAACTGAATATTATGTTTTAAAGTAGTTGGGTAAGAATGATGGAAAGCCTGAGATTCTCGTGATTACTAAGAATGATGTGTTTTAAGACTGGAATTATCCTCATTGCTGCAGTTGAAAGTGTGGATTACCTGTCCGTTTAATGGGAGCTGTGTGAGGAATTCATCCACATTTTCCAGAGCGTCGCCTTCCTCAAGTCGCTCAAACACTCGATCGATTAGTTCCGTGTCATTGGAGGACCCGGAGCTTAGTGTTAACTGTGCCACCTGAGAGGGAGTGAGCTCTGACAAAGATAGATTCTACAAAAACGAAATAAATACAAAGTCAGCCATAACTCATTTCAAAGTGGCAGGGCAAAAGATGATAGTTTGAAACAAAACGCCAATAGGCACTCACAGCGGAGAAGTTTGGATAGAGTGCTTCCAAATCCTCTAGAGATGCAAAGGTAGAGAAGATGCCAAGGTTCTTTTGTAGCCATTCTTGACTCCCATTGACAGATGAGATGCAGCCTGGATCTGAGTAAGAGAAGATAGGACATACATTGGGTGGGTGCTCATATTGCAAGAGCTATGAAGACATAAGCAAACTGAGCCCAAGAGGCTGCTTTTACCTGATGAATCATTTCTTGAGAGGAATGGTTGGATGAGATGAGTGAAGACTGTTTGCTGTCTGTTGCTGTCCATGAATGGCCTTTGATTGCTGAATTCCTTGACGCTAAAAATTGAGGAGAGACTTTAGGCATCTGCACATTGAGTGCTGCAAAACAGTTGAGAGTGGAGTAGTATATCATATATGTACTTACACAATCTGGTACGTGAGGCAACTGAAGTTTTTGGTGCTAAGACAGAATAGGAAGTTTGTGGATGGAGACGATAGGAAGGGCCGGATCGTTTTCTGGAACCAATTGCTGATGAAATCCTCATTCTGTAGTTGTGCCTGGCTGAAGTTGGCAAGTTTCACCTCTCCTAGAGCCTCGAGAGCATTTGACAAAGCTGGGCTGCTGTTGTTGGGGGCCTGGGATTTGGGAAGAAAATGGTTAGATATACAATTTGCACAGAAAAATAATCAGTATAATGTTTGGCCTATGATTGGATTTACCGTGGTGGTGAATGTCTCAAGGGCCCGGTCCAGAGCAGGAGAAGTTCTTTGGAAGAAAAGCTTCCAGACCTCAACTGGGTATGTCGTTTGGCTTTCCAGTGAGCATTTCAATAATGTGGCCAACTTATTTTGTGTGAGATTTGTGGCCTTTAGGGTGAGGGATTTACAGGAAATATAGGATATTTGTCAGAATTTAAAAACAAACACTTGTCTGGTAATTGTAATTTAGCAAAAGTGTAATATGCTTTTTTGAATTCACATTTGCTTCATCAGTCTTACCAAGGAACAGGCATGTTGAGTGATGGTGAAATTGCACAAGACTGAAGATGAATTGTCAATTGCCAGTGCTTGCTGGAGTTGTGATCTGAGCAAAATGATAAGAAACACATTGTGGCCTTAGTTACACTGTGCTAGATAATGTGCAAACTCACCATCAGGTAAAAGAGCAAGCTACCCACCTATTCACAGCAGCACAGATGAGGTCCTCTGTAGCATGGGGAAAAAAAGTTAATACACATTAGTGTTTGAGATGCTGGTACTTCAAAATGAAGTTGGTACATTAACGCGGTTACAATTGATTTTTGGCAGACTTACCATCAACGGGTGTCTCTTTGCACTACAAACAAATGAAGCAATATATATATTAGTGTTTTAGAAATAACTCAATGAAATGTAGTATCTCTCCATAACCGCTATTGCAAAGTTTATTCCCCATGTTTTTCTCTTGTACATTTTCATCAAATATTGTTTAATTCACTGAAAATAACCCCCCAAAATTGAACTTACCATGAAGGAATCTGGTACTGAGCAACCTGTTAGAGAGGAAAATGTGCAAGTTGTTATTAATATGTTGTTGTCACACAGGTGACATTTGGCTTTGCTAAAAGATAATGGTACCAAAAGAGTCTTTCCACTTACGAGGGAAGCTGTTCTTTAGGAATCTGATGCTTGATCTCACACCCATTGAAAGGTCCAGTGGCAAGAATTCCAAACTTTCCTTAAGACCAATTAGGCTGAAGAAAAGAAGTCATTATTGTGATTTTCCTTAATGGCAAAGTGAAAAGACAGAATATATCATTCTTGTGCAGAGAAATGTCTCTTACATAGCTGTATAGGATTCACAAGTGATGCTCCTGGGAATCACCCGCAGATTGTCTGGATGGAGGCTTGGTATCACAGGAACCAAATAGATCTGGAACCACAGCTGAAACTCTTCAGGCCTAAAGTCTTCAAATTCAGGCGCAAGGGCAGTAAGCGTCAAATTTAAGATGATGTCTTGTACAGCTGGATTTGTGATGAAAGTAATGTTTTTCTGAAAGCAGAAGAATTCAATTTATAGTTTAGCAGGACATTTTTAATACCTGTGAAATCATTTGAACAGTATTGCAACACTGATGGTACACGTTTGTAATGTAACAGTATGTACTGTATAACTGTGGCCAGCATTTGGGCAAAAATGTCAAGGATTCAGTCATGTATCGTGTAAGCAATACGTTATTTGAGTTCAATCATGGCTGCTGAAAAAACCTTTTGAGTCCAGGCTATGCTATGCATGTCTTTTTTGTCAAACATTCTTTTTTTTTTTTTTTTGCTTTTATTAACAGAAAAAATAAATAAATAAAAGTTAGAGAGAAGCATTCACCTGCTTGATGTTTTCTGTAAAAGCCTGGAAAAACTGATTGAGTGTCCTGTTATTGCCGGACTGGGTAAGGTTTGTTAGCACCACTCTTACGAGAGTGGGATTCTCCAATGCACCGCTGTCTGGATCCAGTATGAGCTCAGCCTTCTGTTGTGGTGTCAGGACATCCACAACTGTCTCCTGTTGATGCAAAGCAAAAAGAAGATTGAACGACTTTCCTCATCAACATGGCAGAAGGACCCAAGTGTACAACTTCCATGTTGTTGATGTGGTGCTCCCTATTTCACAGACGATTGGTAGTGAAAGGTCTGGCTTACCTGGGAAAGGTTGAAGATTTTGAGATCAGTGTAGGATACGTATTGAGCAAATGGGCCAAGGTTTGTTTCAAGCCATTCGGCATCAGTCTGCATTCCCTGCCTGCAATCTAAGATATATTTAAAGAGATGTTAGAACAGTCCCAAATCGATAAGTAGCTTTTTTCATTGATGAAAACATTTGAAAACCTATGTTTCTTCTCATTGGTATTCAAGCAGATTTTTATCGTCAAATTGAATGAAATGGACAAGTGACCACACTCTGACTGTGTCAGTCCTACCTGGCTTGTTGATGACACTGGCAGATGATGTCAGGTAGTCCAGAAGAGCGTCTGTGATTCCTCGTTGTCTATGTAAGGGTATGTCAGGGAAAACACGGGCCAGGCCACTCACACTGCAAAAATTGGAAAAACATAGTTTTGTAACACAGTCCTTTGAAAGTACTTTGTACTTTGATGCATTGGCGTCTTAGTTGTTGTCAAAATGCAACTCACACAACATGGTAGGTTGTGCAGTTTACACTTGAGGTGGCAATCATGAGCATCTGTGGAGTGAAACTTGCAAGGATGGAGGCCAGTTTGACATTGAACCAAACGTAAAAGTCCCGTTGGTTGAAAGTTGGGAAACGGGTACTGATGATGAGGAAGGTTCTGTTCATGATAACATCTCTCACAACAGGTTGGAATTGTGGGATCTGTCAAAACATGACATGTAAGGTTTCAATTTGTTGATGTTGTATGTAGAGCATAATATGAAGTATGAAATCATTGAACTGAATATTATGTTTTAAAGTAGTTGGGTAAGAATGATGGAAAGCCTGAGATTCTCGTGATTACTAAGAATGATGTGTTTTAAGACTGGAATTATCCTCATTGCTGCAGTTGAAAGTGTGGATTACCTGTCCGTTTAATGGGAGCTGTGTGAGGAATTCATCCACATTTTCCAGAGCGTCGCCTTCCTCAAGTCGCTCAAACACTCGATCGATTAGTTCCGTGTCATTGGAGGACCCGGAGCTTAGTGTTAACTGTGCCACCTGAGAGGGAGTGAGCTCTGACAAAGATAGATTCTACAAAAACGAAATAAATACAAAGTCAGCCATAACTCATTTCAAAGTGGCAGGGCAAAAGATGATAGTTTGAAACAAAACGCCAATAGGCACTCACAGCGGAGAAGTTTGGATAGAGTGCTTCCAAATCCTCTAGAGATGCAAAGGTAGAGAAGATGCCAAGGTTCTTTTGTAGCCATTCTTGACTCCCATTGACAGATGAGATGCAGCCTGGATCTGAGTAAGAGAAGATAGGACATACATTGGGTGGGTGCTCATATTGCAAGAGCTATGAAGACATAAGCAAACTGAGCCCAAGAGGCTGCTTTTACCTGATGAATCATTTCTTGAGAGGAATGGTTGGATGAGATGAGTGAAGACTGTTTGCTGTCTGTTGCTGTCCATGAATGGCCTTTGATTGCTGAATTCCTTGACGCTAAAAATTGAGGAGAGACTTTAGGCATCTGCACATTGAGTGCTGCAAAACAGTTGAGAGTGGAGTAGTATATCATATATGTACTTACACAATCTGGTACGTGAGGCAACTGAAGTTTTTGGTGCTAAGACAGAATAGGAAGTTTGTGGATGGAGACGATAGGAAGGGCCGGATCGTTTTCTGGAACCAATTGCTGATGAAATCCTCATTCTGTAGTTGTGCCTGGCTGAAGTTGGCAAGTTTCACCTCTCCTAGAGCCTCGAGAGCATTTGACAAAGCTGGGCTGCTGTTGTTGGGGGCCTGGGATTTGGGAAGAAAATGGTTAGATATACAATTTGCACAGAAAAATAATCAGTATAATGTTTGGCCTATGATTGGATTTACCGTGGTGGTGAATGTCTCAAGGGCCCGGTCCAGAGCAGGAGAAGTTCTTTGGAAGAAAAGCTTCCAGACCTCAACTGGGTATGTCGTTTGGCTTTCCAGTGAGCATTTCAATAATGTGGCCAACTTATTTTGTGTGAGATTTGTGGCCTTTAGGGTGAGGGATTTACAGGAAATATAGGATATTTGTCAGAATTTAAAAACAAACACTTGTCTGGTAATTGTAATTTAGCAAAAGTGTAATATGCTTTTTTGAATTCACATTTGCTTCATCAGTCTTACCAAGGAACAGGCATGTTGAGTGATGGTGAAATTGCACAAGACTGAAGATGAATTGTCAATTGCCAGTGCTTGCTGGAGTTGTGATCTGAGCAAAATGATAAGAAACACATTGTGGCCTTAGTTACACTGTGCTAGATAATGTGCAAACTCACCATCAGGTAAAAGAGCAAGCTACCCACCTATTCACAGCAGCACAGATGAGGTCCTCTGTAGCATGGGGAAAAAAAGTTAATACACATTAGTGTTTGAGATGCTGGTACTTCAAAATGAAGTTGGTACATTAACGCGGTTACAATTGATTTTTGGCAGACTTACCATCAACGGGTGTCTCTTTGCACTACAAACAAATGAAGCAATATATATATTAGTGTTTTAGAAATAACTCGATGAAATGTAGTATCTCTCCATAACCGCTATTGCAAAGTTTATTCCCCATGTTTTTCTCTTGTACATTTTCATCAAATATTGTTTAATTCACTGAAAATAACCCCCCAAAATTGAACTTACCATGAAGGAATCTGGTACTGAGCAACCTGTTAGAGAGGAAAATGTGCAAGTTGTTATTAATATGTTGTTGTCACACAGGTGACATTTGGCTTTGCTAAAAGATAATGGTACCAAAAGAGTCTTTCCACTTACGAGGGAAGCTGTTCTTTAGGAATCTGATGCTTGATCTCACACCCATTGAAAGGTCCAGTGGCAAGAATTCCAAACTTTCCTTAAGACCAATTAGGCTGAAGAAAAGAAGTCATTATTGTGATTTTCCTTAATGGCAAAGTGAAAAGACAGAATATATCATTCTTGTGCAGAGAAATGTCTCTTACATAGCTGTATAGGATTCACAAGTGATGCTCCTGGGAATCACCCGCAGATTGTCTGGATGGAGGCTTGGTATCACAGGAACCAAATAGATCTGGAACCACAGCTGAAACTCTTCAGGCCTAAAGTCTTCAAATTCAGGCGCAAGGGCAGTAAGCGTCAAATTTAAGATGATGTCTTGTACAGCTGGATTTGTGATGAAAGTAATGTTTTTCTGAAAGCAGAAGAATTCAATTTATAGTTTAGCAGGACATTTTTAATACCTGTGAAATCATTTGAACAGTATTGCAACACTGATGGTACACGTTTGTAATGTAACAGTATGTACTGTATAACTGTGGCCAGCATTTGGGCAAAAATGTCAAGGATTCAGTCATGTATCGTGTAAGCAATACGTTATTTGAGTTCAATCATGGCTGCTGAAAAAACCTTTTGAGTCCAGGCTATGCTATGCATGTCTTTTTTGTCAAACATTCTTTTTTTTTTTTTTTTGCTTTTATTAACAGAAAAAATAAATAAATAAAAGTTAGAGAGAAGCATTCACCTGCTTGATGTTTTCTGTAAAAGCCTGGAAAAACTGATTGAGTGTCCTGTTATTGCCGGACTGGGTAAGGTTTGTTAGCACCACTCTTACGAGAGTGGGATTCTCCAATGCACCGCTGTCTGGATCCAGTATGAGCTCAGCCTTCTGTTGTGGTGTCAGGACATCCACAACTGTCTCCTGTTGATGCAAAGCAAAAAGAAGATTGAACGACTTTCCTCATCAACATGGCAGAAGGACCCAAGTGTACAACTTCCATGTTGTTGATGTGGTGCTCCCTATTTCACAGACGATTGGTAGTGAAAGGTCTGGCTTACCTGGGAAAGGTTGAAGATTTTGAGATCAGTGTAGGATACGTATTGAGCAAATGGGCCAAGGTTTGTTTCAAGCCATTCGGCATCAGTCTGCATTCCCTGCCTGCAATCTAAGATATATTTAAAGAGATGTTAGAACAGTCCCAAATCGATAAGTAGCTTTTTTCATTGATGAAAACATTTGAAAACCTATGTTTCTTCTCATTGGTATTCAAGCAGATTTTTATCGTCAAATTGAATGAAATGGACAAGTGACCACACTCTGACTGTGTCAGTCCTACCTGGCTTGTTGATGACACTGGCAGATGATGTCAGGTAGTCCAGAAGAGCGTCTGTGATTCCTCGTTGTCTATGTAAGGGTATGTCAGGGAAAACACGGGCCAGGCCACTCACACTGCAAAAATTGGAAAAACATAGTTTTGTAACACAGTCCTTTGAAAGTACTTTGTACTTTGATGCATTGGCGTCTTAGTTGTTGTCAAAATGCAACTCACACAACATGGTAGGTTGTGCAGTTTACACTTGAGGTGGCAATCATGAGCATCTGTGGAGTGAAACTTGCAAGGATGGAGGCCAGTTTGACATTGAACCAAACGTAAAAGTCCCGTTGGTTGAAAGTTGGGAAACGGGTACTGATGATGAGGAAGGTTCTGTTCATGATAACATCTCTCACCACAGGTTGGAATTGTGGGATCTGTCAAAACATGACATGTAAGGTTTCAATTTGTTGATGTTGTATGTAGAGCATAATATGAAGTATGAAATCATTGAACTGAATATTATGTTTTAAAGTAGTTGGGTAAGAATGATGGAAAGCCTGAGATTCTCGTGATTACTAAGAATGATGTGTTTTAAGACTGGAATTATCCTCATTGCTGCAGTTGAAAGTGTAGATTACCTGTCCGTTTAATGGGAGCTGTGTGAGGAATTCATCCACATTTTCCAGAGCGTCGCCTTCCTCAAGTCGCTCAAACACTCGATCGATTAGTTCCGTGTCATTGGAGGACCCGGAGCTTAGTGTTAACTGTGCCACCTGAGAGGGAGTGAGCTCTGACAAAGATAGATTCTACAAAAACGAAATAAATACAAAGTCAGCCATAACTCATTTCAAAGTGGCAGGGCAAAAGATGATAGTTTGAAACAAAACGCCAATAGGCACTCACAGCGGAGAAGTTTGGATAGAGTGCTTCCAAATCCTCTAGAGATGCAAAGGTAGAGAAGATGCCAAGGTTCTTTTGTAGCCATTCTTGACTCCCATTGACAGATGAGATGCAGCCTGGATCTGAGTAAGAGAAGATAGGACATATATTGGGTGGGTGCTCATATTGCAAGAGCTATGAAGACATAAGCAAACTGAGCCCAAGAGGCTGCTTTTACCTGATGAATCATTTCTTGAGAGGAATGGTTGGATGAGATGAGTGAAGACTGTTTGCTGTCTGTTTCTGTCCATGAATGGCCTTTGATTGCTGAATTCCTTGACGCTAAAAATTGAGGAGAGACTTTAGGCATCTGCACATTGAGTGCTGCAAAACAGTTGAGAGTGGAGTAGTATATCATATATGTACTTACACAATCTGGTACGTGAGGCAACTGAAGTTTTTGGTGCTAAGACAGAATAGGAAGTTTGTGGATGGAGACGATAGGAAGGGCCGGATCGTTTTCTGGAACCAATTGCTGATGAAATCCTCATTCTGTAGTTGTGCCTGGCTGAAGTTGGCAAGTTTCACCTCTCCTAGAGCCTCGAGAGCATTTGACAAAGCTGGGCTGCTGTTGTTGGGGGCCTGGGATTTGGGAAGAAAATGGTTAGATATACAATTTGCACAGAAAAATAATCAGTATAATGTTTGGCCTATGATTGGATTTACCGTGGTGGTGAATGTCTCAAGGGCCCGGTCCAGAGCAGGAGAAGTTCTTTGGAAGAAAAGCTTCCAGACCTCAACTGGGTATGTCGTTTGGCTTTCCAGTGAGCATTTCAATAATGTGGCCAACTTATTTTGTGTGAGATTTGTGGCCTTTAGGGTGAGGGATTTACAGGAAATATAGGATATTTGTCAGAATTTAAAAACAAACACTTGTCTGGTAATTGTAATTTAGCAAAAGTGTAATATGCTTTTTTGAATTCACATTTGCTTCATCAGTCTTACCAAGGAACAGGCATGTTGAGTGATGGTGAAATTGCACAAGACTGAAGATGAATTGTCAATTGCCAGTGCTTGCTGGAGTTGTGATCTGAGCAAAATGATAAGAAACACATTGTGGCCTTAGTTACACTGTGCTAGATAATGTGCAAACTCACCATCAGGTAAAAGAGCAAGCTACCCACCTATTCACAGCAGCACAGATGAGGTCCTCTGTAGCATGGGGAAAAAAAGTTAATACACATTAGTGTTTGAGATGCTGGTACTTCAAAATGAAGTTGGTACATTAACGCGGTTACAATTTATTTTTGGCAGACTTACCATCAACGGGTGTCTCTTTGCACTACAAACAAATGAAGCAATATATATATTAGTGTTTTAGAAATAACTCGATGAAATGTAGTATCTCTCCATAACCGCTATTGCAAAGTTTATTCCCCATGTTTTTCTCTTGTACATTTTCATCAAATATTGTTTAATTCACTGAAAATAACCCCCCAAAATTGAACTTACCATGAAGGAATCTGGTACTGAGCAACCTGTTAGAGAGGAAAATGTGCAAGTTGTTATTAATATGTTGTTGTCACACAGGTGACATTTGGCTTTGCTAAAAGATAATGGTACCAAAAGAGTCTTTCCACTTACGAGGGAAGCTGTTCTTTAGGAATCTGATGCTTGATCTCACACCCATTGAAAGGTCCAGTGGCAAGAATTCCAAACTTTCCTTAAGACCAATTAGGCTGAAGAAAAGAAGTCATTATTGTGATTTTCCTTAATGGCAAAGTGAAAAGACAGAATATATCATTCTTGTGCAGAGAAATGTCTCTTACATAGCTGTATAGGATTCACAAGTGATGCTCCTGGGAATCACCCGCAGATTGTCTGGATGGAGGCTTGGTATCACAGGAACCAAATAGATCTGGAACCACAGCTGAAACTCTTCAGGCCTAAAGTCTTCAAATTCAGGCGCAAGGGCAGTAAGCGTCAGGTTTAAGATGATGTCTTGTACAGCTGGATTTGTGATGAAAGTAATGTTTTTCTGAAAGCAGAAGAATTCAATTTATAGTTTAGCAGGACATTTTTAATACCTGTGAAATCATTTGAACAGTATTGCAACACTGATGGTACACGTTTGTAATGTAACAGTATGTACTGTATAACTGTGGCCAGCATTTGGGCAAAAATGTCAAGGATTCAGTCATGTATCGTGTAAGCAATACGTTATTTGAGTTCAATCATGGCTGCTGAAAAAACCTTTTGAGTCCAGGCTATGCTATGCATGTCTTTTTTGTCAAACATTCTTTTTTTTTTTTTTTTGCTTTTATTAACAGAAAAAATAAATAAATAAAAGTTAGAGAGAAGCATTCACCTGTTTGATGTTTTCTGTAAAAGCCTGGAAAAACTGATTGAGTGTCCTGTTATTGCCGGACTGGGTAAGGTTTGTTAGCACCACTCTTACGAGAGTGGGATTCTCCAATGCACCGCTGTCTGGATCCAGTATGAGCTCAGCCTTCTGTTGTGGTGTCAGGACATCCACAACTGTCTCCTGTTGATGCAAAGCAAAAAGAAGATTGAACGACTTTCCTCATCAACATGGCAGAAGGACCCAAGTGTACAACTTCCATGTTGTTGATGTGGTGCTCCCTATTTCACAGAGGATTGGTAGTGAAAGGTCTGGCTTACCTGGGAAAGGTTGAAGATTTTGAGATCAGTGTAGGATACGTATTGAGCAAATGGGCCAAGGTTTGTTTCAAGCCATTCGGCATCAGTCTGCATTCCCTGCCTGCAATCTAAGATATATTTAAAGAGATGTTAGAACAGTCCCAAATCGATAAGTAGCTTTTTTCATTGATGAAAACATTTGAAAACCTATGTTTCTTCTCATTGGTATTCAAGCAGATTTTTATCGTCAAATTGAATGAAATGGACAAGTGACCACACTCTGACTGTGTCAGTCCTACCTGGCTTGTTGATGACACTGGCAGATGATGTCAGGTAGTCCAGAAGAGCGTCTGTGATTCCTCGTTGTCTATGTAAGGGTATGTCAGGGAAAACACGGGCCAGGCCACTCACACTGCAAAAATTGGAAAAACATAGTTTTGTAACACAGTCCTTTGAAAGTACTTTGTACTTTGATGCATTGGCGTCTTAGTTGTTGTCAAAATGCAACTCACACAACATGGTAGGTTGTGCAGTTTACACTTGAGGTGGCAATCATGAGCATCTGTGGAGTGAAACTTGCAAGGATGGAGGCCAGTTTGACATTGAACCAAACGTAAAAGTCCCGTTGGTTGAAAGTTGGGAAACGGGTACTGATGATGAGGAAGGTTCTGTTCATGATAACATCTCTCACCACAGGTTGGAATTGTGGGATCTGTCAAAACATGACATGTAAGGTTTCAATTTGTTGATGTTGTATGTAGAGCATAATATGAAGTATGAAATCATTGAACTGAAAATTATGTTTTAAAGTAGTTGGGTAAGAATGATGGAAAGCCTGAGATTCTCGTGATTACTAAGAATGATGTGTTTTAAGACTGGAATTATCCTCATTGCTGCAGTTGAAAGTGTGGATTACCTGTCCGTTTAATGGGAGCTGTGTGAGGAATTCATCCACATTTTCCAGAGCGTCGCCTTCCTCAAGTCGCTCAAACACTCGATCGATTAGTTCCGTGTCATTGGAGGACCCGGAGCTTAGTGTTAACTGTGCCACCTGAGAGGGAGTGAGCTCTGACAAAGATAGATTCTACAAAAACGAAATAAATACAAAGTCAGCCATAACTCATTTCAAAGTGGCAGGGCAAAAGATGATAGTTTGAAACAAAACGCCAATAGGCACTCACAGCGGAGAAGTTTGGATAGAGTGCTTCCAAATCCTCTAGAGATGCAAAGGTAGAGAAGATGCCAAGGTTCTTTTGTAGCCATTCTTGACTCCCATTGACAGATGAGATGCAGCCTGGATCTGAGTAAGAGAAGATAGGACATACATTGGGTGGGTGCTCATATTGCAAGAGCTATGAAGACATAAGCAAACTGAGCCCAAGAGGCTGCTTTTACCTGATGAATCATTTCTTGAGAGGAATGGTTGGATGAGATGAGTGAAGACTGTTTGCTGTCTGTTGCTGTCCATGAATGGCCTTTGATTGCTGAATTCCTTGACGCTAAAAATTGAGGAGAGACTTTAGGCATCTGCACATTGAGTGCTGCAAAACAGTTGAGAGTGGAGTAGTATATCATATATGTACTTACACAATCTGGTACGTGAGGCAACTGAAGTTTTTGGTGCTAAGACAGAATAGGAAGTTTGTGGATGGAGACGATAGGAAGGGCCGGATCGTTTTCTGGAACCAATTGCTGATGAAATCCTCATTCTGTAGTTGTGCCTGGCTGAAGTTGGCAAGTTTCACCTCTCCTAGAGCCTCGAGAGCATTTGACAAAGCTGGGCTGCTGTTGTTGGGGGCCTGGGATTTGGGAAGAAAATGGTTAGATATACAATTTGCACAGAAAAATAATCAGTATAATGTTTGGCCTATGATTGGATTTACCGTGGTGGTGAATGTCTCAAGGGCCCGGTCCAGAGCAGGAGAAGTTCTTTGGAAGAAAAGCTTCCAGACCTCAACTGGGTATGTCGTTTGGCTTTCCAGTGAGCATTTCAATAATGTGGCCAACTTATTTTGTGTGAGATTTGTGGCCTTTAGGGTGAGGGATTTACAGGAAATATAGGATATTTGTCAGAATTTAAAAACAAACACTTGTCTGGTAATTGTAATTTAGCAAAAGTGTAATATGCTTTTTTGAATTCACATTTGCTTCATCAGTCTTACCAAGGAACAGGCATGTTGAGTGATGGTGAAATTGCACAAGACTGAAGATGAATTGTCAATTGCCAGTGCTTGCTGGAGTTGTGATCTGAGCAAAATGATAAGAAACACATTGTGGCCTTAGTTACACTGTGCTAGATAATGTGCAAAATCACCATCAGGTAAAAGAGCAAGTCACCCACCTATTCACAGCAGCACAGATGAGGTCCTCTGTAGCATGGGGAAAAAAAGTTAATACACATTAGTGTTTGAGATGCTGGTACTTCAAAATGAAGTTGGTACATTAACGCGGTTACAATTGATTTTTGGCAGACTTACCATCAACGGGTGTCTCTTTGCACTACAAACAAATGAAGCAATATATATATTAGTGTTTTAGAAATAACTCGATGAAATGTAGTATCTCTCCATAACCGCTATTGCAAAGTTTATTCCCCATGTTTTTCTCTTGTACATTTTCATCAAATATTGTTTAATTCACTGAAAATAACCCCCCAAAATTGAACTTACCATGAAGGAATCTGGTACTGAGCAACCTGTTAGAGAGGAAAATGTGCAAGTTGTTATTAATATGTTGTTGTCACACAGGTGACATTTGGCTTTGCTAAAAGATAATGGTACCAAAAGAGTCTTTCCACTTACGAGGGAAGCTGTTCTTTAGGAATCTGATGCTTGATCTCACACCCATTGAAAGGTCCAGTGGCAAGAATTCCAAACTTTCCTTAAGACCAATTAGGCTGAAGAAAAGAAGTCATTATTGTGATTTTCCTTAATGGCAAAGTGAAAAGACAGAATATATCATTCTTGTGCAGAGAAATGTCTCTTACATAGCTGTATAGGATTCACAAGTGATGCTCCTGGGAATCACCCGCAGATTGTCTGGATGGAGGCTTGGTATCACAGGAACCAAATAGATCTGGAACCACAGCTGAAACTCTTCAGGCCTAAAGTCTTCAAATTCAGGCGCAAGGGCAGTAAGCGTCAGGTTTAAGATGATGTCTTGTACAGCTGGATTTGTGATGAAAGTAATGTTTTTCTGAAAGCAGAAGAATTCAATTTATAGTTTAGCAGGACATTTTTAATACCTGTGAAATCATTTGAAAAGTATTGCAACACTGATGGTACACGTTTGTAATGTAACAGTATGTACTGTATAACAATGGCCAGAATTTGGGCAAAAATGTCAAGGATTCAGTCATGTATCGTGTAAGCAATACGTTATTTGAGTTCAATCATGGCTGCTGAAAAAACCCTTTGAGTCCAGGCTATGCTACGCATGTCCTTTTTGTCAAACATTCTTTTGTTTTTTTTTTCTTTTATTAACAGAAAAAAAATAAATAAATAAAAGTTAGAGAGAAGCATTCACCTGCTTGATGTTTTCTGTAAAAGCCTGGAAAAACTGATTGAGTGTCCTGTTATTGCCGGACTGGGTAAGGTTTGTTAGCACCACTCTTACGAGAGTGGGATTCTCCAATGCACCGCTGTCTGAATCCAGTATGAGCTCAGCCTTCTGTTGTGGTGATAACTTTTCGAGGACATATTTCTGCAATAAAAATGAAAGTAATTTAGCTTCAAGTAACCTGTACACTAGCTTTGGATGAAGTAGATTGAATAACTTAATTTTTGTTTAATTCTTTTTTTTTTTCATGGCCTAATATATGACTCACTGCATCAAACTCATTGTTCATGTTCTTTAGTTCCTCAATTGTTGCAAAGACTGAAAATATTCCCAAGTTTCTCTCCAGCCAGTCTTCGCTTCCATTCACATTTTGTTTGCATCCAGGTTCTGGGAACATGCACAGATAAACACGCTGTATAAAACATCCAAATTGCAAATATTTGCGGATATTTACTTTTCTTGCTTCTTTATTAAATATTTTTTCCATCATTTACTCAGTTTTTTTACCTGCAATATGCTGTCTTGACAGATACACTCGAATGAAGTCCTTGTAGATCATTTCCATCTCCTTCGTTTGAGACGTCTTAAGTTTTTCACTCATTGAATTTACCCTTGAGAAAGAGATTTTAATTTTCTATATCAATCAATTAGAACTTTATCTATAAAGTGCCTTAAGCAATCAAAATACTGTACAGGTGAATAAAAATACTACTACTACTACGACTACTGTAACTTAGCAGACGCTTTTATCCAAAGCGACTTATATCTGAGAAAACAACACAAGCAAGAAATGACATAGAGAGTACAGCATGGATCAGTGCTGGTCAGTCTGCTGTGAGTCCAGTTGGAGACATGTGCTGGCATGCTAATGATAGATTATTTCTTTTCCCCCTTCCCACCCAACACAACAGTCTTCATACAGCAGAACTAGGTACATAAATTCTCCATCATAATATCATCTTGGCATGAGTGCATGCAGCCTTCTCAGTGCAGAGTCATGCAGAGAGCTGGACAAATCTCCAACTCATTCTGATGAGAAGTTAACTAAATGCATAAATGCGCCTTGATCCAGCTGCACGCTTATCTGAGGAGGTAATGAATGACTGGCTGGACAGACAATAAGCTCAGTCTTGGACATATTTAGCTGAAGGTGGCGGTATTTAATCAATGCAAAGATATCAGAAAGACAGGCCGATATCCATATTGAGACGGCAGTTGCCAGGCGGGAAGGTACAAATACAAGTAGTACATAACATCACTAAAATAAACAATAAAGTTTAAAAATGTTTTTTTTTGATATTCTGATTTTATTTAATACATTTTTTTCGTGTGTGTGTATATGTGTGCGCATCTTTGTGTGTGTGTGTGTTGGGTAGTGCGGGGGTGCTACTTTGGTATTGCTCCAATATTTTAAAGGTAGTAACACAAATTGACATGGAAGGCTTGCCCCCTCTGATGCTGAGGGTTTAAAAATGTCACAGGTCGGATTTGCAAGTCAAACACGAGGCTGATGGAGTAACCAGAAATCAATATACCAACAGTAATTATAAAAGATCACATTGAAACCATTATTTTGTTGACTATAGAGTCAGTTAACCTCTTTCTGTTAAAGAGACTCGAGTAACAACATTTTGAATTAATTGATAGTTATACTTATGTGAGAAAACTACATGTAGATTCGGACTGGAATTTTTAGGGAAGTGAAAAGCATCATGTGAATATTTTAATATTAACAAGCAATTGGCACCAGTCAACTTATTCACTTACAGTTGTTGGAAAGAAGTGCAGGTGAAATTCATATTTCCCAGTTGATTTAGGAATCTTTGATTGACGTAGGGCAAAAAAGGAGCCATCTTTAGTGAGAACCACAGTCTGATGAATGTCAGATCATTGTAGTCGCCCATATTCAGACTGTCCAGGACTCCAAATACATCCAGAACATTTAACTGAGATTCATTGGTGCCCTGTTATAATACACAGTTGCAGTTAAACCCTGAAACAAGCTGTAGTTAGCACATTTTGCCATATGAATGCATTATTAATGTTATTTAAAAAAGGTCTGCTCAACATTATTAGCACGTATCCAGCATTTAACAGTAAAACTAAGGAATTGTAACTGATTTTAGCTCATAATTATAACCCAACTGCAGCCTATTTAATTCCTGTAGCACTGACATTTTACTGGTATGTGATAACTTAAAAATCTTTTCAGCTTTCATCAAACTGATCTGTAGTAATTGTGAATTGCACAAATGTGTTTTTTATTTTAAAAACTAAAAACCTTCAGTACCAAGTCCAACAAGACTTTTAGAGTTGACTCTACAATCCATCTTAGGTTCTGTTCCACCTCCCTGGACAATTCCACTGATAGACTCGCATTTTTGCCGCTTTTACAGGACAGCTCCCCAACCAGTGTGTCCACAGCTTCAGATATCTGAAGAGAACAATGACAGAGGCAGGAAAGTCCACGTTTCACCAGCTGAACACAAGGGGGTGACATTGATCAACACATCCTGGACACAACTTTCACTGATTGTCCGAAAAGGGGTAATTTATCATTTATTGCAACCACGAATTCAAAATGCTTACACGTTGACTGGTATCTTGTAGATTCACTGCTTGGCAAGTTTTCTGGAAGTCTTTGCGTGGAGTGGAAGCAACTCTTTAAAAATAAAAAAACAAAACCCACGCACACACACAAAACAAAAATCAATAAATTATCATTGAAATAACAACCATCCCGTTCAGACATGTGTTTGGTAAAAGTAAGTAAAACATTTATCATGAATTTGTATGCAGACCTGTTTTCAGTTGTCAGTAAACCTGGACCTACAGTTGTTAATAAAACCGCAAGAAACAGCATTAATTCTTTCAATGAGTTTATTAAAGAAATTGTATATACTGTACCTTAAGAAAGTTTTGTTTCATTACCTTGTGTGTAGGGCTAAAAGAAAAGAAATTAAGAGTGCAAAAATATTAATAATATATCTAACAAATATCTTTGTGTATTGTAAAACAGTTTTCGTGATGAGACTTACGATTGCTGTGGCCAGGGATGAAAGTGATGCTGAAGGGATTAAAAAATAAAAATAAGAAAATATCCAAATATTCCCCAAGTATTCAGGCATATGAAAATTAAATTGATTACCCTCCTCCTGAGGGATACTTACCAATTCCGAGCACTATGAGCGGTAGAACTTTCACTGAAGTGCTGGGCCCACCCATTGTGAGAAAAGAAGCGCTGATCCACTTAATGATCGTCAGTTTATCATTTTATACCAAGAACAATGGTTTGAGATTCTAAGCAAAAGAGAAACTTTTGAGATATCATGTAACATTTTGCAGGTATCTTTTTGGTCTCTTTTAATAATTTATTCTCATCAAAAAAAAATATAACCCTAATTTTACACCTGCACATGCAAAAAAAAAAAAAAAAGAAAATTGCTAATAATCACACTTTTTTTTTCTTCAAAAATCTGATAAACCGATTAAGCGCTGATCAAAACTACCGAATATGCAATACTTTTCGGAATTTAAAATGACAAACGTTTTAAAATGCCACTTGTTTTATTTAAAAAAAACACAGAAGATGGGATATTTTGCATATATTTCATAGTGGAAGGATGTGGCATTGTTTGTTTTTTTCTTGATATATCAGATAATAGCAATAACATTGATTTTGCTACAGTAGAGGTTTTTGCGCTTTAGTTTTGGAACATGATTGGATCAAGGGTAAACAGAGCATACAACAGTTTAAGTCTGACACCACATGAAAAATAATGATGCAGTGAAATTCAATGTTGATGTTATTTTTCAACATATCCAAGACTTTCATCACCAGCACCAGCAGAGCTGAGTGGTTTAAGAGATTTATGCAGAAAAAAGGTACAATATATATTTTATCACCATCATTTACAGTATATGTATGTATATATATTAGGGCTGTCAAAGTTAACGCGTTAATAACACTTTAACTTAACGTCCTCTTAACGCCGACAATTTTTTTAACGCACGATTAACGCACAGGATAAAAAAAACAAAAAACGCGCATTATATAATTTCTGGCTGTCGACTGCACCCGTAGCTTGAGGAAAGGTATGGTGGACTACTGCGTGAACTTTTTTGAAAAGCAGGGAAAGATGGAGAATGGAAAGGGACTTTTGAACGACAAGTTCACTTTCAAAAAGATGCCAGATGGTTCGCTGGATAAGACTAAAGTTATTTGCATCTACTGTCATTTTGAAATTAATTACCATCAAAGTACGTCGAGTCACGACCGATGCAGAGAGCGCACCCCCCCCCCTCCGTCAAAAGCAGACAATTAATTACATGGAAAATTGAACTGACCAATGCATATGGTTCATTGTTTTACATTGAGCTGGTTAAAAAAACAAGGAATTTTAAGTTAGTCTTTACAAGTGTAAAGTTGGGGACTACATTGTGTTTGTATTTATGAAGGAACGTTACATTCAGGTCAAAAGCTTTTTTTTGTGGAAAGTTGAATAAACATTGGCATAAAGCAGCATATTTGCCCTTTCTCAGGTTGTTAACAGTATTAAAAACATTTTAAAAAATACCTTAAGGTAATTTAGATCAGCAAAAAATGTGTGAATAAATGTGCGATTAATATGCGATTAATCGCGAGTTAACTAAACTATGGCCAACATACGATTAATCATGCTTAGAGAAAGAGAGAGAGAGAGAGAGAGAGAGAGAGAGAGAGAGAGAGAGAGAGAGAGAGAGAGAGAGAGAGAGAAAGAGAGAGATAAGCCCCTTTCACACAGAGATTCCGCAATATTGGTGTAAAGAAGTCCTGCCAATACGCCGCCTTTGTTGGTTCACACAGAACCATACAACGCCGGCATAACGCCGCTCCCGTCTGTAAATTCACACAGCATGCCGGCGTTCCGCAATCAGAGGCGTGACGACAGCGTCAGTCCGACCGTCATGTCAGCGGCATGCCGGCTGTGTCATTCACACAGACCCCGTTTCGTCTCTGTGACGGCTCTGTGACTACCTCCGCTGCCGGCTTATTGGTGGGGCCACTTGGCCCCCCCATTCCGCCTCCGTGACTTTCAGACAGAACAGCGAGGCGGCTTAAAGGCGCAACGTTCCCGCCTCGAACTGGCTGTGTGAAAGGGGCTATAGATTTTATAGGAGTTTATTTTGATTTGCATTTACATTTTTGGCTTAATGACCCAGAGAAAGTTCAAGTTTTACTAGGATATACACAGTACTGGAGTTGAGGGGGGATGAGTGGGGATGGCATCCCCCCTGAAATAAAAAACGGTCAAAATCATCCCCCCTGTAAAACTGCCATCCCCCCTTTCCATCCCTTATGTCATTTCATCAATGAATGTGGTTTTACTGCTTTTTCAACATTTAGAGTCATCACCAGAAAAATAACACCAGAAAAATAACTTATTTGACAATTTTCATCTGTTTCAAGTACATTTTCACTTTAAATAAGGAGAAAAATTAGGATATTTATCTTCTCATTACAAGCCAAAAAATCTTGTTCCACTGGCAGATTTTTCTACTTATTTTAAGTTAAAATCTACTTGAAACAGGTGAAAATTGTTGTTTTTCTAGAAATAAGTATAACAATATTCCTCTTAAGATTTTGAGTTTTTGCAGTGATCCATTTTACTTATCCTGTGAAGGACAGAGGCATATTAAGTTCAGAAAACTGTTTTTTATTGTTGTGTTTTGATGTATTTGATGTAAGCCCAGTGGATATTTAAAGCTTACATAAGGCTGCATTTAACTGCTGCTATGTCATTCCTGCAGTATTTCTGCAGGTGTTTTTGGTCAGTGCTATTATTTGTAATATATTATATTATTTGTAATCAGCACAAATTATCTGTCCCCATATGATAAAATCCACCATCCCCCCCTGATTTCTTTTTACAACTCGACGACTGGATATAATGGATTGATAAGAGTAACTGTCATTAAATTTGAAAAGTATGTCAAAAAAGAGGGAAATAGCCTAACATCATTTCATATGCTGTAACACCACCATAATAGTCACCAGATCAAGAAAGAAGAATAAAAAAAATGTGTCAGGTGGCCTGAGAGAAGCATAAGGGTTAAATGTCTTTGAATCAGTTAAATAGCAAAAAAGTGGCATTTCTTTTCTGTCTAAAATACACATTTGCTCCCACTGATGCTATACTACTATACTGATGCATTTATTTTACAGACAATGCAGGTAAACTCATCCAAATCTGTTGATTAAAAAAAAAAACAATGTTCTAAAACATTTTCTTTTCATTACATTACGTAAATTACTACAGCATTTTGAAAAAAGGATGAAAATGCACTTACTATTTCTGCACAACTTGTGTAAGCTAATTGCACAGTATGTCAGAAAGTGGTACAAGCTAAAGAAAGATGTACAGCAGGTCGAGCTTACCTGTCTAACTCCTTTACCCTCGTTAGAGACAACTGAGGTCCAAAGCTAAAAGGTGGAGTAGGTATGCATTGGGTGGAGCCGACAAATTCTCATTCAATCAATAAATATGACGCTTAAACAAAAGAATGCAAATGATGCTAAACATGTTACACAACATTCCAGTCGAAATATGTATTATTATCTATCCATAAAGAAATCATTCAGCTTTCTCATTTTTATGACCTCTCCTGCACATCTTTTCTTAACTTTTTTCCTCTGTGTAATGTTCCTTTTTACAAGTGCAAACAATAAAACAAATAAACAAACAAACAATAAAGAAATCATTCATATTTTTTTTTTTAGGAGAGCAAAGATTAAGTTGAATAGTTTTTCCATCATGGGAGAAGAAGTGGAGGTGGGTGAGGAGTAGAAATACTTTAAGTTTTCGCCTGACCAACAGACCGGACTGGAGATGCAATACTAATGCTGGTTATAAGAAGGAACAAAGCAGGCTTTACTTCTTAAGAAAGCTTAAGGCCTTTAGCATTTGCTGAAAGATTTTGAATATTTTCTATAAGTCTGTCATGGAGAGTGCAATCACATCCTGCAGTCATCTGTTGGAGGTGCGGCGTAAGGGCCAAAGACTTAAAGAAACTGAAAAAACTGATAAAGAAGGCTGGTTCTGTTCCGGGGACTGCAATACAGCTCTACAATAAATCTTTGAAGAGTCTTAAATCTGAACTCCTGCAACTATTGATCTTAAAAAAAGTATTTTGAATCAAACTGAACTGAATCTTTGCACTGCGATGGACTGGCGACCTGTCCAGGATGTACCACTGCCTCTCGCCTGAAATTCTTTTATAGGAAATGTACTTGAATTATGCTGGGAACATTGACTTTGTGTTTTGTCTAAAGTATGCATCTTTTTCAAAACAAAGTACTCTCTGTTCATATATGTTTTTATATGTACGTTCTTTTTGTTATTTTAGCAAAGCATAAAGCAGCCTGTGAAGAAAAAAACAACAATGACACCTCTTTGTGAAAAAGAAAATACTCAATCAACAGGTCACCTGCTGGGTAAAAGTGAACACACCCATGTATGCCTCTGACTCATATGGTGTGGCACACACCTTAACAATAGATCTGCAGCAGCAGCAGTAATTTTTTAATGAGTGTTCTCTGGTGTTCTCTTTAAGGCAAATGTTGATCTGTTTATACAGAGATTTTCTTTTTAATCCATGCTAAGTGCAGTTATAAGTAGGGGTGTAAAATTAGCGGGTTAATTGCGATTAGGTAATTACAGGCATATTTAGCGCGTTATGTTTTTAAATCGATAAATCTATTTTTTTAATCCATAACTTTACTTTTCCAGTTTGCGAGTTGCCTTTATTATGAAATCTGTGTTTGTGCTTGAGTGGTTAAGGGTGGAAAACAATGGTCAGTCCCACCTTGAAGTGGACATTGATTGCCTGTCACTATGTTTGGGCGTGACTGCTTTTCTCTGCAATTTTTAGGTGTGATTAAAAAAGAGATTAATTAGATAAATAAATTACATATCTTAATTTTTGAATCGCAAAAAAATTCTAATCACTTGACAGCATTAGTTATAAGACTTTACAGTTGTCTATAAAAAAACAACAACATTGACCTCAAAGATGGGTATTATTAGACAACACGTTACTTGAAACCACCATGTGTGATAACTTCCCCACATATCCATATGGGGATGATGTGGATGTAATGATGTACTAGCCCAGCTGTAGTCGGTATTGTCAGAGAAGCACAAGGTTGATTCAGTAATCATAGTACTTTGTTGATTGTGTCTATCGGTCAGCTTTTTACACTTCCTCCAACCTATTGTCACAAGGGGTCTAGCCGAGATATCACTTTTGAGTGCACGTTGGGTGGGGGAGTGGTTATTATAAGCCTTGTTGTTCACCGCAGAATTGTCTTTTTTCTTTTCTGTTCCTAGAATTTTCGATTTTCATATTACATTTTTTCCATTTTTGTGAAATACAATAAGATAAAACATAATATGATAAACCAAAAACCTCAAGCTATGAAGCTGATAAAGAAAACTGGCTCTAAGGATTTGACAACAGCAGTTTAGTCACTATGAGATTAACCATAGTGCGAGCACCCATCTGTGAGTGTAATACACAGGTCTGAAACATTTGGCTACAGGTTCAGGTGCCTATTAGATCCATAGCATGTACTAATATGAACTAGAAAACAATGATTTAATTAATTAAATGGTAATATATAAAAATGGTAATATATAAAATATATAATATGTAATATATAAAAAGGTAATATATACATTTTCCAAATGGGTAAAAGTTGATTATTCAGTGAATTCCGTTCAGCCAATATGAATTGAAGGAATTTACCAGAAATGAATTGAATAATACTTTTTTAATCCCAAAGAGATATTCAATTATTGCAAGAGTTCAGTGGCGGCTGCTGGTCTTTTAAGGAGGGGAAGCCTTGTATCATAAATTGTGTCAGTTTATGTGAATTCTACCCTCCGTTCCTTTTCAACAAAACCCACTTTTGACCAGACAACACATCCCTGAGATGGTTTCATCAAGAGGCATGGCCAACAGTACATTTTATTTGTCACAGCACTTCCAGTCAGCCAGCTTACTTTGTCATACCAGGACTGCTGAAAAGATCTGTTACTTTTCCCCACTCTTTGCACCAAATTAACTTTAGGTGTTGATCTGCCCTGCTGTTTAACTTTCAGTTTCTCCTAAGGAAGACTTTCAAAAGGGGTCGCCAAAATCTGGTCGACAATGTTCAAATTGTCTGCCATTACTGTATGTGCAGCTCACTCGCTCTCTAGCCGGGGCTGCTGTGTGAGGCTAGTTTGACCGGCTGTGAATGCTTTGCAACGGTGGAGCGGCTCACACCAGCACCCGCTGCTCTACGGGACAATAACTGTAGAGCAACAGAAGTCAGAGTCTCCAATAACACCAGTACATTCTCCAAACACCAGAAACAAGTTGAATGTGTCGCTTATCGTTTTAACAAAGACAAAAGTCACTACGAGGATTTCCAAACTCTCCAGATCAACTCGGAATGACGGAATGAAGCTACAAAACTTCTCCGGCAGTGTTTATATATCAAGATCGTTGATTCACTCATTTCGCTGTCAATCAGAAAGGGATTCAGCCTCAGACAAATCATCCAATCATCATGCAGCGTCCAGGTCAGCCGAGGCCACGCCCACTGCCCCATAGACCCCCAGAGACGCTGAGCTTCAGATGGGCAGGACAAAACCGAGCATTTATCCAATGACGGTCTGTTTGGCTGCAGTGGAACAACCCACTCCATGCTTCCCATGGACGCTGAGCTTCTGCACTGTTACTGTGAAGCTGCAGAAATGAATGAGAGGAAAGTCGCGTCTGTGTCCTGTGATAAGAGGCTGATTCTGAACTAGAGGCGATCGCGTTCCAGCGCATATATATAGTCAATGAAATGTAAACACAACGGTACATATTTGACCACTTATTTTTTGACATTTTAGAAGAAGCTGAGCTTCCCTTGCAGTCTTAGAGGAATCGCCACTGCAAGAGTTACTCATGAAGGCATTAGAGTATTGTCTTTATCGCCTAGCATCACATGCAGCACCGGCAGGTGTCACAGGTTTATTCTCTCGGTAATATGCATGCATGGAAAGTCAGAGCTAACAGTTCACCGTCTGGGGTGCAGAGGTGTTCCTTCAGAGCCACATGCCCAGGATTACACAATCTAATAATAGCACACACTTCAGGCACTCCCACACTTCTTATTCTGTCTGAGGTCTTTTGTCCATCTGTGTTGTCCAAAATCCATGTTAGGAGATATTGAAATCCAAAAAATGCTAATCCATCCCACCTCACAGGGATCATCAACTCCCCCTGTAATTTAAAAACAAAAACAAAAGAAAATGAAAAAAAAAACTTTTTGCGTTACATTTTTTACCTGCTCTTTATCTTATCCTCTTTAACTCATCGACATTAAGCCAGTGACAAAAAAAAAGAAAGATAAAGAAGGCTGACTGTTCTTCATAAAATGAGAAACATCACGGAGAACACTGAGTATCCTCTTCAAATGATTGTCATTCAACAATACAGTCTTCAGTTGGGTTTCTTCAGATTCGCTAAAGGAGATGAAGAAAGATGAAACATGCTGCCACTTGAGTAGCACTATTCTGGAAGTGTTCATGCATGTTAAAAATAAAGTTAGACTGGCAGCACTAAAATGTAGATGAACATTCAACACTGCAATTGGGATTTAATTTCACACAAGATCATACATTTAGTTTTGTACATAATCTATTTTAAATCAAATTATGACCAGAAGACTCTAGATTGAGTCATGTGATGTCTGAAAAAGTCACACCATTCACTTACCTTTGGTGAATGTAAGCTCGACTTAAGGTAAATACATTTAATATTATATAGCATTGCACTAAATCGAGCGAGCAGGTGATGGTAGTTATGACCAGCTGAGCATTCAGACTGTGGATGAACACTTGTAACGGACAAGTCACCTCAGATGTGTGACTTTTATTCAACATGGATAAAAACTGTCCTTGACAGCTGTTCCCAGATTTTAAGTATTTGTGAACTAATCGTTTTTCTACACTGGAAATACAAAGTGGGGAAACAGTAGTGGTTGTGTCATATCATCCTAATATCATGCTAATTTGGGTTTGAGACCTTTGAGTGGCTTAATATTTAGGCACATTAAAGGGAAGATCCTACAAAACTGACTGAGGGTAACCGCCAGTCGTGAAACTTGCTGCACTTGATTTTCAGCATCTTGTGTTACGTCTTGGAATTCAAAAGATATTCAGCATGTTTTCATTGCAGGCTCTACATATAATTGCCACACCAAACAAAACATTTCTGTGAAGTGTTGTGATAACCTAGTTCAGCAAAACTGGTCAATCTGTTTCGTGAGCAGGTGGATGAGATAAAATAGCAAGATAATTAAGTTAGCATTTTTGCTGATCATGCACAACAGCGTGCCAACTGGAATGGTATTTTGGCAATCTTGATTTGCTTACAATGTTTTTAGCAGGCTTAAAGCATTTGCACACCTGAGGGGTGTACCACAGAGGAACAAGTTTTTCCAAACGTTAAAATTATCAGGGTCACTCTCTTTCCACCTCATCAGTGTATCATATTAACCTAGTCTAAGCACAGAACCTGCCGTAGGGGGTTTATCTTCTTAGTTCAAGTTGTGTTGCTTTTAAAAGGTGTTAGTACTTAAGACAATATAAGATGAGATACGCCTTTAATGCTATGATATCAGGGGGAAAAACCGTGTTGAAATAGCGATCACACATCATTTGGGCCAAGGGATTGAAACTGACAAGATGATCTTTGACATTGACGAATTGAAAAAGTCAGTCCAAAAGCTATATTCTGACATTGATGAAATGTTGACAGTTCAACCACCCATTAGGATCATTTTATTCACCGTTTTTTGTAAACTTGTGTTTCTTGAATGCGTTGTATGGATGGTCACTTTGTAGGCATATAGTGCAGTGCAGTGTTGCCTGATAAAGCAATGCTTTCTTACTGTTCTCAAGCAGCCTCTTTGGATCTCTTTTCTAAAACAGCTTCCTGCTTCTTTTTCATTTATTTTTTTGTAGATGTTGCTACAACAGATCATCAAATTCATCTGTCTTACCTCCTGGCACAACCCTTCCCATTTTTCTTGGGATTGGACCAGCACTATGAGAGGCCATTGGGTTTCACTGCCTTACCCGGGGACATTTAGCACATGATGGGGCTGGACATCAATCAGGCAACTGAACCAAACCCTCTAGCATAGCCACCTCATCTAATACTCTAAAACTACTTTCTGCATTTTTTCAAATCTGAAGAGACTTCAAATTTGCAAGGCTCTTTTCAGTGTCGCGTCTCAGCGCAGGTTTCTGGCCAAGTGAATAGAAATAATGATGCGCATGCAGACAAAAATGTCTCCTCCTCCCCTGTGAAGGTGCAGCGAAAGTTATAGAAAGTTATAGAAAGTGATATATATTATGTAATAATAGTTACAGAATTCTAACATTTTTCACTCTGTTATGGGATGGGTCCTTTCATACACAACTGGTCTCTCCTTTTTTACGTCTTCTAATCTACCCCTGGGAGGTGAAAAAAAAAAGAGTTGATCAGATTTTATGCCTTTCCAGAAAGCAGCTCTTACGTGCAGGCACCGAGACCAGGAAAACGATGTTGTGCAAAGAAAAGCTACTATGTAAGGGCTTTATGTTGTTTCCCAGTCCGGAGTGAGCAAGTGCAAAACATGAAAGACAGATGTCTCACACAAAGATGATTATACTTTCCCTTATTTTGTAAACCTTGAGAGAAAGTAATAAACAGAGGTATTCAAAAGTGACATTCATTTGGCATCTATCAGATGTACCTACCTGCCCAACATACCATTGGGTGTGTTTTAATTAACTCCTGGGTTACACTACAAGACAGACCGGTAAACACCAGCATTCACACAATCTAAATGTGTTTCCCCCTTTGTTCGGAGAGGTGTTATGTGAGTAATTTGGCAGTGTTTCAAAGTGGAAAAGTACCATCTGCTCTTGTGTGGGTATGCTATTTCAAAACAGCCAGCTAGTGTTTTGGCCTCAGTTTTACTAATGCTTTTTCTCACAGGGACTAAATATATGATTGTAGGAGAAATCACTGTAAACTACTGTACATACTGGTCAGTTTGCAGTCGTGGTGTTGATGGGGGTTTGACTTTATTTGAGAAATGAAAGACCCAGTGATGTAAATAATGTCAATATTATTTGAGAAAACTATGTCTATAATGGTTCCAAAAAAGTCATCAAATGAGAGTATGATCATTGCTCTTTGGGGATCAATAAAGTGTTTTTAAATGTGAATAGAATGATTGAAATTTAATCCAAATTTTTATTAAAAAGGATAGAAGTTACAGTTATGAAGGATTAAAATCAAACACTGAGGAAATTACAGGATGTGAAATATGTAATTATCAAATTCCAAGTATTTTTTTTATTTCAAGACAGATTTTAAATCAACTGAATTAGTAAAAAACAGAAAACAATGATATTGATGGTGATGTTTCCTGACGCTCTGTTACAAGGTATGACGCATCTCCACCTGCTCTGTTGTTAACAACTTAGTGATGTCTCTGTGGGAAAAACAAGACAAAAAGGGCATGGTTGATTGAATGTCACATCAAAATAAAACCAGCCAATCACAATCTGTTGTACCATACCACAAAAAGCCTTCTGTCGTCACCTGAATACTTTCTATATTATCAGGTGCAGCGCTTGTGTTACCGCCCAACTTTGTTTCTTTTTGATTGATGGTCTCTGTTTACCTTATAAAACATGATTTCTTTTTTGATTTTATTATTTTATTTTTTTCCACTAGCACAACAGTGCCAACATCTAATGGGAAATTAATTAATTATTGATAATTTAATTAAGAATGTTTTAATTGATGCTCTTGACTATTAATGATTGAATACCGGGATATTTATTAGAAGTAATGCAATTATTGTTGATTTAAAATTTTGATACGTCTTTCTTTATTTTTTTAATGTTTTGACCAGCAGGTTTCTTCTGCCTATAAATGCTGTTAACAAGCAACAAACAACTAAGTTTTTCTGCTACAATATACTTAAAATTCAAGTGTGTTTTACATTTGAAAGACAAGTCAAATTAAAGCTGCAAGCAGCGATGAACGGGCCCTCGCACCCTTGCCACGCCCATTAATGTAAACCATTAAATATCACATTATTCGCCAGGCCTGGCTTGCGTGCAAAATTTGGTGACTTTTGGGGGCAAAAAGGCCCTCATTTCGTCTGAAAAAAAAAAAGGAAAATTCCTTCAGATACAATAGGGCCTTCGCACTGTCAGTGCTCGGGCCCTACTTATCACTTTAACAGGATATAAAAGCATAACATTGTCTCTTGCTCTCATGTTTTAAATACATTAAGCTCTTTTTAATATAATGGATCCCAGTCTGGAGCCAATTTAACTGAAGCTGTGCTTTAGCTTGTTTTTATGCAGAGAGGTGGATGAGAAGGCTGATTGCAGCACTCAAGTTCTTATTTTCTCTCTTTTGTCTATACAAACGTCACTGTGTAGCAGTGACAATTGTTTTTTTAAGGTTATGTTCTATCTAGACTATCCTGTAGGTTCAGCTCTTCTATCTGTCAGCTTTAGAGTTATGTACAGTAAAGCTCTTTTACACAAGTTCTTTATTCTATCCATCTTGTGGCAAATGAAGGTGTTGGTGTCATGTCTGAATGACTCTTCCACAGCTGTTAAAAATCATAGTCAAGCCTACTATTATTGTTTTATTAAAGTTTAAATTAGCATCCTGTTTTATTTTTAGTCCCTTTATTAAGACAACATCAGAAAAAGACTGATAATATAAGGCCAACTATTGTGTTGGCGCATTACTGGCCACTGTTTGATAATCAGCATAATCAGCTATAGAAAAACCCCTATGTCAGCCTCTAGATACATTTCATAAAGAGCATTTTTACTGAAAGAATTCAAATTAAAAAGATTTCAAATTTATTATGTGAAAATGGTGACTTTATAAAAACATCGCACTGAATTTGCTGGCTAGTTTTGGAGAAATGGCAAATGTCATGCATGCCCCATGAGGCATTTCTGAATGAAGCGTGCGGAACATTAACAGAAAAGTGACCAGTGTCTGAATGGTTCAATATGATCACTTTAGCAAGGTAGAAAAGTTTCCTTTCTACATTAGACCAGCAGATAGCAGTAAAGCTCCATACGGGACAGCGGAGCTGGAAGCTGAGGGAAGTCTGTGCTGAGCTCCTACGATCTACTTTATTGAATTTATCCTGCACTGCAGCACCAATATATAATATTAATGAGGAAACAGTGAAATCTTTTGTTTATGTTAAGCTGCTTCAAACCGAAATCACTGCAAATCCCTGTCAAAAGCAATTACCTTACCTGTGCAGTGAGGGGGCTCACCAGACCACTGATTTCCCTCGCAGGCTATTTCAACAGCACCCTCTAATTTGAAACCATGGTAACAGGAGTACAGAGCAATCAGTTTTCCAGATTTAGCGGTCAGTGTATAATCCCCATCCTTTATCTGTCTTGGAGAGCCACACCCTTTTAGATGTGGAATTGAGGTTAAAAAAGAAGATGACTTTAATATTAGGAAAATTCAAAGGAATGTTGTTTTTCTAATAATTTTCACCCAACATTGTTATGACTCACCATGGCTTTTCTCTTCTCTCCAAGCTTCAAGCTTCATTGATGGGATATTATTACAGTTGACAAAACCAGCAGGATATTTCCCAAATCTGAAGGAGTCAGCAGGGACTTCATGTATATCGCTGTTGTCACAGATGACACGAGACAGAGAACTTTTTAGAAGTTCATCTCTCTGTTGTTGCGTGAAAATACCCTCAGCTTCCCACCAAAACCTAAAAAGAAAAAAGAAACTAATGTGATTAGGTCTACTTTTATTAATTTTATTTCATTTGATCTTAATTTTTGAAAATGTACCGTACCTGTCACCATCACGGAGCGCTCTCATTTGCTTCCCAATCAGACAAGCGAAGAGCGGTCCAGTTCTTGAGCCAGGCAAGAATGTTTCAACAAGCCCTCCGAGCCACACATCAATATTGTTGGGATGCTTGTACAAATTCTGTATCATCTCAGCAACCCTTCCTTCTCTCACGACCTCTGTCAGATCATCCAGTGTTTCAATGTGCGGTAGTCCACAGAATTCCCGCCATTTGTTGTATCCTGAAAAGTAATTTCAGCACATTGTGGTTTCACTGTGTCCTTCACTTATTGCTTTCCTCTCAAGAATTAGATGAGGTGAATTATACCAGATTTGTGTAGTGAAGTTGTTTGCTTAGCTCTGCTAGAAACAAGGATTAGCAGCGTGCTAGTTACCTGAATGAAAGCCGCCCGACAACACTGTTTTATCAACGACATTTATCTTGTTTTTTGGATTCATAACAGAAACTGGAAGATTATCAATGTTTGGTGTCAGGTCTTGCCACAATTTAAAAAGGATTTCAGGTGGAGAACCTGTTAATGTGGGGTTTTGCAGCCATGTTTTCTCATGCATAGAAAGACCAATATATTTCTCGGTTTACCTGAATTCATAGTTGCATGCCATAACCAACATTGCTGTCAACTGAGTAGCAAAGTTATTTTTAGTTTTATTGTTCAGCTGATGTTTGCTGGTCTTATGAACTTCTAAAAATATTGTATTTCAAAACAGTTCACAAATGATTTTGATCATAAGAGCACCATTAATGTTTATTCATTTAAAAGCAATACAGAAAGCATATTAGCTTAACATTTGCTATTGAAGTTTTCTGGATAATATTTCTAGCAACAACAATACTGTTGACATAAGAAGTATTAAAAAAAAAAAAACATTGAAAATTTCAGACATTTAAGTCCTTACTCGCCACTGAAAATAAAATAAAAAAACATTACAAAGGGAAAAAACAGCCTGGGCTCAGGAACACTTGTTTTTATAGGAACACACTATTTTCTATGCCTACTCTGGTATGCATTGAAAAAAATGCAGATATCATGACACAGCAAAAGCTCAAGAACTGCTGCCACCTTCTCATTTAAGATGGAAAACCTTTTTCTGACTCATTGAATTCCATTTTGAGATCCAATTTTAAAATTCAAGGACATTGCATCTAAGAAGAGATGTAATCTGGATTTTTATCAGCATCCAGTTAGAGGGTGCATAAGAAGAAGGCAAGATAATATTTGTGGAGGCCCCTTGAAGATAAAACATGCTGTAAATAAAAGTTGGAGCAACACACCTTGCAGACCAAATCTTTGTCAATCCTTGTTTACTTAACCAAGACAACATAAAACCATGTTCTACGTGCATTTCAGCAGCACGTCTCGGTAACAATAATATATCACTAAAATCCTTTGGTGTACACAATTTCAATAGATTTTAAAGTAATTTCAAGTAGATTACATTTGTAACGTATTTTGACCACTACAATATGTGTATCATTCGTTCTTTCTATTTGAATTTTTCATCAAAAATTAAAATAAATACATAAAAAAGACGTTTTATTGTGTTTATCGTTTTTTAATCCAATACAAAAAACTAAAAAAGATGCCTGTTTTTTTTTATATTTTAATTTTAGACTCAGACTTTAGATCAAAAATACAAAATGAAAAAACGGGCCACAAGACTGATTTTGATTCTAATATTGGTCAGGTTTATGTGACCTGGAGATGGCTTTATGCACAGCAGTCCGGGTAGAACTGTAGTCCGGGTGGCAATGGAATCAAATACTAGTTTGATCGAGGACTTATTCAACAACGGTTTGACACACATGCCGAAATCTCCTGCATGTTGCAGCAGATGGTTATCCTGCAAACCTCGGAAATGAGCATCAAAAGGTTCTGTGCTCGGCATGATATGAGGAGAATCAGAAGCAGAGGGTCTGGTAAGGTTGGACATATATTCACAGATTCCAACTTCTGCGGTCAATAACTCCTAAATAAAGAGATGTAAAAGCATGTTGCCTCTGTCCATCCAATGAAACAGTATGCAAATGGTTGACGCTAATTTAGGGACAATCTGCAAATTGAGGTCCCCATATGAAAATGTTCAATAACTTCACTACCACCAACTGTTGTGTCACCAAAATCGCTACGGTTGACAGTTGTCTCCCACCGATGAAACTACAACAGTCAGATGGCAGACGGGTGCAGATTTATGGACAATCTTATCATCAACAAAATTCAATAATGTCACCATCATCAACTGCAGTGTCACCAAAATAAAAGTAGACATCTGTGGTGATATGTCAGTTATGCTACAATAACATACTGTCTACAGTATTCAAACATTTGAGTATGGGGGGGTACCGCTGAAAATCAGGTCTTTTAGATTCTCTTCAGATAGAATGAACCCACATCTATAAATATGAGGTTGAAGAAATTATTTATCGCATCATTTTTGTTGTAGTAAACATTGAAAGTGAGTCTAACAAGGCTTACCTTGACCACAGACTTATTCAATACGCAGCAGCGTAGCAGATTATTTTACATTGAGTACCTTGCCACAGTGGGCCCCTTTCTAGCTCCACACACCTAAATCTTCTATTTTCACATGAGTAATCTTCACATTAGGTTTGATATGGCTCCCATTTGAGACCCAAAAAGCTTTTCAAACGTATGAAATGATACTCAAAAAGATTTGTTAATAGGCTGTGATTTGTAAAATCTTTGGAGTTTAAACCAGACAAGGCTAGGTTATTTACATAGCACCATTTTAACACGATTCAAAGTGCTTCAAAGAGGAATAGAAAAAACACAAAACATATATTTTAAACTGTAATATAAACACATTAACTATTAAGAAAGATTGGATTGAAGCATAATAACAGCTGCATTAGCTTTCGTATTTTGACTCGACAGCCTTGAACATTTGAGAAGTACTATTTAAAAATTAATATTAAACAAATATGACTTGTTTGGAAGGATCGCCAAAAGTATGGCAGTAAAGCTTAGGTTTGAAAACTCGCACCAGAACAAGCTGGTAGACTTGAACATCATGAAATATGAGACCAAGACGAAGATGTGTAGCCACAGTTCAGATGTACATTTGGAGAAAACCAGCACCATCAAGCATGGTTGTAGTGGGGTGATGATTAAAGCTTGCTTTGCTACTACAGGACCTTTCAATCACTGAGTCAGCTAAAACCTCCTTTGTATACCAAAGTATTTTATGTGATTGGTGCACAATTTATTATAAACTGTGCAATTTCTATTTTTCAAAATACATTTGTTTGCTTACTGATGTGTCCACTCTGACATTCTGCAATTGAGTTAATCACACGCAGCGTACATTACTTGTTTATTTAGTGTTTCTGCCTTACATTTAGGTTTTGTTAAATATAATATAAATATATAATGCATTGTAGTACTGTATGTTATTATTGTCATTATTATTTATTCAGTATTGATTTTCTGATATTCACCATTCTGTGTTAGTAAGAAGTCTGGCAGCAATATTCTGGATAAGTTACGGCCATCTGGGTGACTTTTAACGGAAAACTGTGAGAACACCATCATAACAGTCTAACTTGCTGAAAATAAACACATCAACAGACCAACAAAAGACACAAAGACAAAGACCTTTAATACTTACTCTTTTTTAAAGTTATGACGTTCTGGCCATGCCAATGTAATAAATGGTTACGCGTAGCTTATTTAGATTTTTCTAAATAAGCCAACCTCAATATGTACCTCCAGGGAATGAATACTTAGAAGGAAGGAGTTAAACCTGCTCTCTTCGATTACCATAATGAGTGTCTTGACAGAGGCATTTGTCATCAAATGCCACACATGTTGCTTTCAGACACAAAATCTGTTTAACACTTTGCAACACAGCAAGTGAGAAAAAGTGTGACTGTGAACATTTCAAAAGTGACCTTTAAACACCATTTAAACAACGCTAGCCATCTCTCAGGCTCATTTGCACTTAATGGGATACTGTGGAAGCTCTGGGCTCTGGGCCAAAGCCGGCTGGCTGATCTGTCACCTGTGTCTTTAGTCCTGATTATCTGTCTAAACTGCTCACAAGAGCTGCAGGACTTGCAAACTGGCTATTGCCCATTGTGGAACTGCCTATATATGCATATAAAAAAAAAAAAAATGCATGTCCAATACTCTCTCCCTCTGCTTTCCTGCCTCTCAGTCATGAGAGCGAGACAGAATCCACCCATTGCTTTCTTCTGATGATTACTGGTGGAACTTCCCGCAACGGTCAGCAGCATTCACTGACTTGACCCACTCCCACGGTTCCCATCCAGTTAGATTGAAGGCTCTTTCCACAGCTCACAAAAGCTGTCAGATTGGCAGGCAGTTGTTACGGCATTTGAAACTCTAAACTACGCCAGCGATGATAACCATTGATGTCGTGATTATTCATTTCTTTTTCCAATGTATTTCAATGTATCAATCCCTTTACGCTCCACAGATGTACTGTTTTACCAGATCAATTATTATCATCATTGACTGCGTCCCACAGAGCGTTGCTACTATGCTGATAAAAATCTGTTTTCCGTAGACGCCGCCAACAGTTCCCCCTATTTTGTAGTTGTTCCAGTGTCCTGGAGTTTTTCTCTTTTTTCACAGTCTTTGGTTTCCAAATGATTGTCCTGATGGATTGCGGGACATGTTTGTGTCAGTGGCACAGAAACGTAACCATTTAATCTGGTCCCAATGACGTTTGGCATTTCTACTTTGTTTCAGACTCAGCATGTCTTAAAGGGTTTAAATCACACTAGGCCTCCTTCAGCATTTGAACGTATTCGGATAGATAACCCTATCGCTAAAGCAATAATATTGGTAATAATGTATTAATTTTATGTTTGAAAAAAAATCTAAACTTTGGATAACTTAAATTGCCCCAAAAAACTGAGGAGCGTGTCTGTAAACGACACCGAAAAAGCAGAGAAAAGCTTCTGTATCGCCTCAGTTGGTTCTAAGTTACAGATATAAAGTTTAGTAATTGAGGTCATCGCACATGGAGGCTATCTTATTCTTTTTTGAACATTTACCATTGCCCTTTCCTCGTACTAGAGACAACATTGATTTTGGAGGCCATTGTTTAGGTCCCAAAACTATGACTGTAAATGTTGACACATATTTATGGTCATTAGGAGCTCAGCTAAAGCACAACATTTCTGTGTAACAGCTGTTTGCACTAGAGGTTGTTACTAGTTGTGGTCTCTCCCCCTCATTTATAACATTTAGAGGCACTAATTCAGTTCACACTATTGATTGAACGTAGCCAAGTATTGCTAGTATTGCTAACTTTATTCATTTCAGTGGGAGTAAAAACCTGAATAGGCATCGTTTGAGAAAGTGTGCAGCGCTACAGTGACATAGGTGGTGCGGCATGTCAGCATGCCCTCAGATGCCGATAACAGGGAAATTGGCCTTACTTTGCTTAAATGCTTGTTTTGTTTATATATTTTAGTCTACTGCAATATTAGCATTAACTTCATGTTTATTTGTTGTTATTTTTTTTTCATTTTTTTTGTATTTGAATTCTTATTTTGGAAATGACCGAAATAAACAAACTACCACTACCAGTACTAATACTAAATAGGCATAATAATATAAGTGTCACTTAACATATTTTTTACATATGAAGGAAATGTCCCTGTAGATAATTTGCTACATTCATAGATTGTCTTGCTTTGTGACCTTCCAGATATTTCACAAGAGAGCTGGCTGGAAAATCTATGCGAGACATAAAAAGCCAACGTTGAAAATAGTTGCTTTATCAAACATAGCTCTTAAAGAATAGATTTGTGATATTTCAATACTGCCTTGCATGTGGTAAGATGGCTTTCAGGAACTTTTCCTGAAGTGGTGCAGGGTGTTTGCAACTTCGCCTAAGTTTGAAGTAGGACAGAAATATTGGAACTGATTTTCAGGTTGATTGGTGATTGTCATGATCATTTAGCAGAGCCTGAACTCAGTCTGACCTGGCAGTCCGTGGTCACGTCCTCTCTGCAGGTTCAGGGCAGCCAGGTCCATGTGCTGAGGTGTATCGAGGACGACCAGCCTCTCTGTGACCTCCTCTACCAGGAGTGTGTCTGCCCTTACAGCTGGTGCTGCAGTTCCAATCATACCTCTCAGTGTTGGTTCAATCCCACCTGGACACAGAATCAGGATTATTGACTTGCATTCTGAAATGTGTTTTTATTTATTTATTTTCAAAGTTATGTGAGATTTCGTTCAGGACACAGCTTTGCATTTCCTTTATCTTTTCTCTTTAAAACTAAAAAGTCATCCACATAACGCGACAGAACTGCCAAAAATTCATCCATTGTTACCAGCTCTGTCAATCAGGGACTCAGCCAAATCAAAAATATGCAACATATGTTTGGTGAGCACTGTTGCCTCTAGATGCAAAACTTGCTTTAGTCTAATCAGGAAAACAATGTAATGAATCATCAATCCTGGGCTCTTCTGTGCTTGCAGCTGTCCAAAACACTTCATTTCAGAAAACACAATGAATGGACGATAGGAATGAATGCCCAATTTATCATAATAAAGAAACATTTTCTAAAGGTAATGCACATGGCGCTCGCGTGCAAAACATTGCGTTGTTACTGCTCAAACCATGGAACATCGTCCCGGCTGGTGTTCAGCTGCCGTTCAAGCAAGCATAACTGGCTTAAAGTTGAACTCAACAAAGTTGAAAATGAACAGCATTCAGCAGTGCTATGTAAAGGTTTGTCACCTGCTGCCAGCACCGCACCACACCCCCACCCAAAATTCTGTTTTATTTACAATAGAACATGGAACACATAATATGTTTAAAACTGCAGAAATGTAAAATTTTTCTGAAGAATAAAAAAGGGATAGTTGGGACCAGGTGATGTTTATCACTGTGTCACACTTTTAACAACAATCCATACTTGGGATTTTGTCCCATTCTTATCAAATATCGGATTCGAGCTGTTCCACAGTCCTGAGTCTTCTGCGTTGTACTTAAGTTCATGTAGAACCAAATGTTTACATTTGGTGAAAGATTTTGGCTCCAAGCGGACGAGCCCAGCTCCCACACTCTTCTACTGCAAAACCTTACTTTGATACATATGCAATTTATCATCGTCTTGCTGAAGGATGCAAGGCCTTCCGTTAACCGCTACCAGCACAGCTGGTAGTGCAGCCGTCTCACAGCAAGAAGGTCCTGGGTTCGATTCCCGCCGGGGACGCTGTGGGCACTGAAGTGCGTGTTAAGTTCCCCCATGACTTCGGTGCCCACACCCTGGGTGGGGTTGGCGAAAGGGCCTTTCTGTTAGGGATGTCCCGATCAGGTTTTTTTGCGTCCGAGTCCGAGTCCTTTGATTTTGAGGACTTGCCGATACCGAGTCCCGATCCGATACTTTTATAAAACAATAAAAAATGAAGAAGAGAAAAGAAAATTATGCAGGATGACCCTTTTATTATATTTTAACATGTGTACTGTAAACTGAGCACATAGGAGGTAGGCAGCTTGAACATTGTTAAGTCAGTATAAAAAAATGTTCTTTTCTTTTTCTTTTTTTTTAGCATAGGGCTGCTTCAGCTTCAAAACAAACAGGCGTGCTCTGCGCGCATGCGGAGTATGGCTGCCGCTCCGAGCCCACTACTCCACGTGTGCGTTGATTTATGGTCCCGCGTCACACCAACGCAGAGCCTTCCGCGACGCGGAACCATAATGTCGGCGCCGCAGCTCCGCTTCAGTCCTGGGGCCTCATCTATAAAGCTTGCTTGCGCAGAAAAGGCGCCTGAAAGTTGCGGAAGCCACCATCTACGCAAAGCCTCGGATCTAAAAAGAAAAAACTAACCGATGGCTGCCGCTCCAAGCCCACTACTCCACGCCGAAGAGGAAAAAAGAAAGTGTTCTGATTAAAATAAGGAAAGTTGGACTACCATATATAACAATTGCGTTCATAAGGATAAAGTTTTAAAAAAAAATAAAAATTAAAGAAATTGATTCTTCTCCCCGTGTGTGTCTGCCTGTCATGCACGGGTACTTGGGCGCATGTGGCTTTTAAGCCGGAATTATGGTTCTGCGTCACACCAACGCAGAGCGTCGCCGTAGGGTCTGGCGTAGGGTGCGCGTCGCCGCGAACCCTACGCTGTAGACTCTGCGTCGGTGCGACGCGGAACCATAAATCAACGCACACGTGGATGTCGGCGCCAGTGAGTATTTTCACCGGACATTTTGACCGGAGAGATTATAAAATACCGGACTTCGGCATATTTTACCGGACAAAGTCCGGCAATTACCGGACAACAGAAACCCTGATATATATATATATATATATATATATATATCCGATTCCTGATCGGCTCATAACGTCCGAGTCCGGATCGAGTCTGCAATCACGTGATCGGCCCCGATTTCCGATCACGTGATCGGATCGGGACAACTCTACTTTCTGTGTGGAGTTTGCATGTTCTCCCCGTGTTCCCTTGGGTAGTAATGTGAGCTACTCTCACAAAAACATGTACACAGTCCTGGGCTATACAGGCCCTCTCTGGCCAGCCGGGGCGCCAGATGGGGTGGGGAAGATCTGGCCGGAATAACTGATCCTTCCACGCGCTACGTCCGGCCGGAGAAACCCCACCCTGTCTGGTGAAAAGAAGCGGCCTGCTCACTCCTAAAGTAAGAAGGAGACCTGAGCTCAGTGCAGGGCCCTCCCGGGGTTGGTAGAGGGGAGCAATGCCCAGGACTGTCACTTAGGTAGAGCACTGGGTGATGAAAAATGGGGAAAAAAATCGGGGATAAAAATATATATAAAAAAAAAAAATTAGGTTGTCTGGATGGGAACATATGTTGCCCTGAAACATTTACTTTCAGCACTGACATTTATTTTCCACCTGCACTAGTTGCGTACTCCAAGTACTGTACCAATCAGAGATGTAGGCTTTTGAGCTCCAGGTGGTGCTTTTTCTTTTTAGCACGAAGGAGACGATATGAGGAGATGAATTATTCAAAAATTATTTTAAATGTTGTATTTCATCTGCAACACAACACTTTTTCCAGTATGCGTCAATCCATTGTGAAGTACAATGGAAGCGGCGGCAGCGTTTTGGGATTATGGTCACATGTGCCTTTTCCTTTTCATGATAGAGCTTTAACCTTCATTTGTAGGTGGGATGGTGAACTACGATTCATGATTTCTGGAACCATTCAATGATTTCTGTCAAATAACTATTTTTGGTCTTAATACATTGTCACCTTAGTTCCCAAAAATCCAGGTCATTCAATACCACTTTTTCAGCCTGGGCTCTTGTTTACAGAGATTTTTCCAGATTCTATTCTATTCTATTCTATTCTATTATTTACTGTAAGTAATTTAATGTCTCACAATTTTACAGACAAAAATTATTTGGAAATTGTTTCACAATCTGTATACAGTAGTCCTTTTCGCAGAATGGCCCATATTTACTTCTAAGAAACTCTACCAGCCTTAGATACCTGTTTTAAGCCCAATCATGTCACTGCTCTGTTGCCAACTAACATAATTTGTGTTTCTTGTTAATACTACCATTTTTTTTTCTAGCCTTTTTTTTTACATCCTGATTTTTCTAGCCATTTTCCTGTCATTAAATTCAAACTTGTCTTTCCATTTCCCTTCAAATGGCCCATTTTCATAACTGTGAGAAATGGATGTGAAATGGATATGTTGTGTTGAAACAAAATATGTAGATTAAAGAGAGTTGCAAATAAATGCCGTCTGTTTTTATTTACATCTCACACAGCATAACAACTTACTCACAATTGGGGTTTTAGAAGATAGTTATTTCTGTATGCGAGGGAATTGCTTGTGTTTCATACATAATAGAAAAATAGTGGGGGAAAATATGCACCATGCAAAAGTTTGGGCACCCTAAAAGATTGAGCCTTCAATTAACTTTACATTAAAGACTCAGCTGTTCAGGAAAAACATCTAGGACATTTCATCCCGGGCCCTATTTCCTCTTCCCTTTTGAGTGAAATATTCACTGCTGTAAAGTCTTCAAAATCAGATCCAAGATATGTATCTTAACTAAGCAGTAAAACGTTCTTCTATGTGCAACCAAAAGGTCAAGGCGTTCATTATAAGTGTTTCGACATTCTCACTGAACTGTGGCTGACCTTGTGGTTTACATTATACTTAAGTTGCAGTTATGTTGTACTTGTGTCATCACTCTTAGTGCCTCCTATTTGCATAGAATATGCACATGTGTATGTGATGTTCCTACTCAGATTCTAACCATTTATTTTACACATATCTGCAGACACAGAAGAACTCCTGGTGTTGATTTATTTCCAAGTGGAAGTCACATCAGTCATGATTGCTTACTCTATTACATCCCAGCCATGTTGCATTTTCTGGTTATAGCATTCTCAATCATATGAGTCCCAGCTCCAAGGATCTTTCTGAGGGAAAATACACCTTGGTTAAGAAAACAAACGCTAACAAAAAAAAAAGAAATCTTATTGTGTGATTAGTTTTTTAGGCCAAAAGCTTTTTCAGCATTACTTTCAAGAAAGTCTAGGAGATGCACTTTTCAAAGTTGTATATATGCTGTGACTCTTCAAGCTTAAGTTAAGAATCACAGGCTTCTCAAAGTGCTGCCCACCAGTGTGAATATTGAAATAACTGAGAATGACACGAGAAATAGCCCAACTTTTTCACTGTAACTGGGTTTTTTTTTTCAGTTTGCAACATAATAAAGAAAATACATTTAACAGGACTGATGGAATCTCTGTGTAGTCATCGGTTGAAAATCCTCCCAAAATTCAGTGTCAGAAGTTTGCGATGAACATCTGAACAGTTCTGCTACATGTTACATGTCTCAGTTTGACCTATGTAACCCTTTGGCTAGTGTGAGCGAATGCGCTATATGTTTGGTGCAAATTAAGTGCAGTGTTCCCCTGGAAACAAAACCTCACCAGCTTTTAGGTACAGGGGTGGACTGGAGTGGCAGAGCGGGCATGTCATTGATAGAGGGGAGAAGGGATTCAGTGAAATACAGAGAAATTCTGAAAGCACACATAACATTGGCTGCAAAAAAAAGAAAAAAAAGTTGAAGATTAAAGCTGCAAGCAGCAATGAACGGGCCCTCGCACTCACGTCAACCGCCCCCCATAAGCATATCAGAAATGACACCACCCACGACTTCCTATGTCAAACCCTTCAAAAGTTATAGCAGAAAAAAGGGACGACCAGTCAGAAGAAGGGGCGGGGCTAATTCAGGGCAAAGAAGATCAAGGACTCATTACAGAGTCCCATGACACCACCCACGACTCTCTATGTCAAAACATTCAAAAGTTATAGCAGAAAATAGGGACAACCAATCAGAAAAAGGGACTGGGCTAATTGTCACCAATTATGGTCAAGGACTCAATGCCGAGTCCCATGACACCACCCACGACTGTCTATGTCAAACCTTTCAAAAGTTTTGGCAGAAAAAAGTATTCTAGGGGGCGCTGTTGAGCCGTGAGGACACGCCCATTAATGCAAACCATGAAAAAAAAAATCAGATCACTGAAATGAACGACGATCATACAGTACAGCTGTATCTCATGGTCCAGAATGTATGATATTATATTAATCTATTATACCATATTATATTACATGTTGTTATTTCATATTAGCGTACCCAGTAATATAGCATATTGTATTATTGCATTGTATGTTGCTTCATTTCATATATTTTTGACTGTATTATATTGTAAAATTATATATCATAGCGATTGCATTATTATACAATTTCAATTTATAACACTAATATACAATTCCTCACACACACACTCCTTCCAAATGTTTCTTTTTTTTCTCCATTATGACAATTCTATGCTGTCATCCGTTATGTTTTTTGTTTTTAAGCTTGTTATGTCTGTTATTCAAATATATTAATACATTCATTAATATGCTATACTGTATTTTGTATTGTGTATATTGTGTGTGTGTGTGTGTGTGTGTGTGTGTGTGTGTATATATATATATATATATATATATATATATATATATATATATATATATATATATATATATATATGTGTGTGTGTGTGTGTGTGTATACCTGAAGTGTGACTACCTGCAGAACGTATTTTAGCATGAAAGCTTGCATATTTAACGTACATCAAGCATCCTGTATCATAGCTACATGTCTGCCGTTTGTAACAAAGCAAACCGCGTGAAAATCGGTTGAAAATCAAGTGAGTTATAGTTATTTTACTTATGCAGACACCTCCTTCCACAATAGAAGTGAACGCTCTAGAGTTAAAGCGATACCGATCCAAGATGGCGGCCACGCCCGACGTTCTCAGGCAGTCAATGCGGCGCCTCAACCAAGATGGCGGCCGCGCTGAACATCAGCCCCTCCCCCCGCGGGAGCTGCGCGCGCAAACTCCACTCAAATTCAAAAGTTATGGCAGAAAATCGGGACAACCAATCAGAAGAAGGGGAAAGAGAAAAGTAATGTGCGTCGTCACAGGACAGAGACGAACATTTTGATGTAAAAAAAACACAAAAATTGCTGACAAAAATTTTGGCATATCAAGCCAGGCTTGAACTCTCGACCTCTTGCAGCAAAGACCGCAATAATCTGGCTGAGCTAAGTCTCAGCTATTCCTTTTAATTGACCTACTGGCTTAGGACAGACCAACATAGCGATAAAATGTCTGGAAGTTTTTTTCCTAATTTTTTAAATATTTGTAAGTTATAAATATTAGTAAAACCCTACTATTTAAATTATTACTTTTTCTGTAACCATTCTGCCAAGGTTGTAACCGGGCTGAGCCGGGAATATTTCTGAAGTCACCACATTACAGGGAGCTGATTGGTCGGGGGGCGGGGCCGTCATCACCCTACTCGCCACTGATTGGTCGGGGGGCGGGGCCGTCATCACCCTACTCGCCACTGATTGGTCGGGGGGCGGGGCCGGCAGACGTTTGAATCAGGAAGCGGGACTCTCTATGTCAAACCATTCCAAAGTTATAGCAGAAAATCGGGACAACCAATCAGAAGAAGGGGCGGGGCTAATTAAGCCCAACGAAGCTTAAGAACTCATTACAGAGTCCCATGACACCAACCACGACTTCCTATGTCAAACCATTCAAAAGTTATGGCAGATAAAAGTATTCTAGGGGGCGCTGTTGAGCCGTTAGGCCACGCCCATTAATGCAAACCATGAAATATCAAATTTATCACCAAGTCTGGCTTGCATGCAAAATTTGGTGACTTTTGGAGAACTATCAAATATGGACCAATCACATGAAGGGGGCGCGCGCCTTTTGGCGTCTAGCGTCGCCACGGTAACACTTTTGAAAGAGAAAAGTAATGCGTGGTGTCGCAGGATGTAGACGCACATTTTGATGTATAACACACCTGGGTGCACGTTACGGTTCGGGCTGAATTAACTGCCGAAGGAATGGCATAAATTTCGCCAAAATGACACAATTTATTCAAAATGGCCGACATCCTGTTCGGTTTCGGCCATGGCTCCAAGAGACTTTTCTTTAAGTTGTGCCATGATACAGGTGTGTAGCGATTTTCGTGCATGTACGTCAAACCGTATTGTGGGGCTTGAGGCACAAAGTTTTCCGGGGGGCGCTGTTGAGCCATTTTGCCACGCCCATTAATGCAAACCATGAAATATCAAATTTATCGCCAGGCCTGGCTTGCATGCCAAATTTGGTGCCTTTTGGGGAACTATCAAATATGGACCAATCAGATGAAGGGGGGGTGCGCTTGTTGGCGTCTAGCGTCGCCACGGTAACACTTTTCAAAGAGAAAAGTAATGCGTGTAGTCGCAGGATGGAGACGCACATTTTGATGTATAACACATCTGGGTTCACGATACGGTTCGGGCTGAATTAATTCTCGAAGGAATGGCATATATTGCTCCAAAATTACGCGATTAATTCAGAATGTTCAAAATGGCCGACTTCCTGTTCGGTTTCGGCCATGGCGCCAAGAGACTTTTCTTTTAGTTGCGACATGATACAGGAGTGTACCGATTTTCGTTCATGTACGTCAAACCGTATTATGGGGCTTGAGGCGCAAAGTTTTTTCTGTCTGAAGCAACGAGATGAAGGGTGGGCGCGCTTTTTGGCGTCTAGCGTCGCCACGGTAACGCTTTTGAAAGAGAAAAGTAATGCGTGTGGTCGCAGGAGGGAGACGCACATTTTGATGTATAACACACTTGGGGGCACGTTACGGTTCGGGCTGAATTAACTTTCGAAGGAATGGCATAAATTTCGCCAAAATGACACGACTAATTCAAAATGGCCGACATCCTGTTCGGTTTCGGGCATGACCCCAAGAGACTTTTCTTTAAGCTGTCCCATGATACAGGTGTGTACCGATTTTCGTGCAAGTACGTCAAACCGTATCGTGGGGCTTGAGGCACAAAGTTTTCAAGAGGGCGCTGTTGAGCCATTTTGCCACGCCCATTAATGCAAACCATTAAATATCAAATTTTTCGCCAGGCCTGACTTGGGTGCAAAATTTGGTGACTTTTTGGGCATGTTAAGGGGGGCAAAAAGGCCATCACTTTGTCAGAAGAAAAATAATAATAATAATTAAAGCTGCAAGCAGCAATGAACGGGCCCTCGCACTCACGTCAACCGCCCCCCATAAGCATATCAGAAATGACACCACCCACGACTTCCTATGTCAAACCCTTCAAAAGTTATAGCAGAAAAAAGGGACGACCAGTCAGAAGAAGGGGCGGGGCTAATTCAGGGCAAAGAAGATCAAGGACTCATTACAGAGTCCCATGACACCACCCACGACTCTCTATGTCAAAACATTCAAAAGTTATAGCAGAAAATAGGGACAACCAATCAGAAAAAGGGACTGGGCTAATTGTCACCAATTATGGTCAAGGACTCAATGCCGAGTCCCATGACACCACCCACGACTCTCTATGTCAAACCTTTCAAAAGTTATGGCAGAAAAAAGTATTCTAGGGGGCGCTGTTGAGCCGTGAGGACACGCCCATTAATGCAAACCATGAAAAAAAAAATCTGATCACTGAAATGAACGACGATCATACAGTACAGCTGTATCTCATGGTCCAGAATGTATGATATTATATTAATCTATTATACCATTTTATATTACATGTTGTTATTTCATATTAGCGTACCCAGTAATATAGCATATTGTATTATTGCATTGTATGTTGCTTCATTTCATATATTTTTGACTGTACTATATTGTAAAATTATATATCATAGCGATTGCATTATTATATAATTTCAATTTATAACACTAATATACAATTCCTCACACACACACTCCTTCCAAATGTTTCTTTTTTTTCTCCATTATGACAATTGTATGCTGTCATCCGTTATGTTTTTTGTTTTTAAGCTTGTTATGTCTGCTATTCAAATATATTAATACATTCATTAATATGCTATACTGTATTTTGTATATTGTGTGTGTGTGTGTGTGTGTGTGTGTGTGTGTGTGTGTGTGTGTGTGTGTGTGTGTGTGTGTGTGTGTATATATATATATATATATGTGTGTGTGTGTGTGTGTATACCTGAAGTGTGACTACCTGCAGAACGTATTTTAGCATGAAAGCTTGCATATTTAACGTACATCAAGCATCCTGTATCATAGCTACATGTCTGCCGTTTGTAACAAAGCAAACCGCGTGAAAATCGGTTGAAAATCAAGTGAGTTATAGTTATTTTACTTATGCAGACACCTCCTTCCACAATAGAAGTGAACGCTCTAGAGTTAAAGCGATACCGATCCAAGATGGCGGCCACGCCCGACGTTCTCAGGCAGTCAATGCGGCGCCTCGACCAAGATGGCGGCCGCGCTGAACATCAGCCCCTCCCCCTGCGGGAGCTGCGCGCGCAAACTCCACTCAAATTCAAAAGTTATGGCAGAAAATCGGGACAACCAATCAGAAGAAGGGGAAAGAGAAAAGTAATGTGCGTCGTCACAGGACAGAGACGAACATTTTGATGTAAAAAAAACACAAAAATTGCTGACAAAAATTTTGGGATATCAAGCCAGGCTTGAACTCTCGACCTCTGGCAGCAAAGACCGCAATAATCTGGCTGAGCTAAGTCTCAACTATTCCTTTTATATGACCTACTGGCTTAGGACAGACCAACATAGCGATAAAATGTCTGGAACTTTTTTTTTCCTAATTTTTTAAATATTTGTAAGTTATAAATATTAGTAAAACCCTACTATTTAAATTATTACTTTTTCTGTAACCATTCTGCCAAGGTTGTAACCGGGCTGAGCCGGGAATATTTCTGAAGTCACCACATTACAGGGAGCTGATTGGTCGGGGGGCGGGGCCGTCATCACCCTACTCGCCACTGATTGGTCGGGGGGCGGCGCCGTCATCACCCTACTCTCCACTGATTGGTCGGGGGGCGGGGCCGCCATCACCCTACTCGCCACTGATTGGTCAGGGGGCGGGGCCGGCAGACGTTTGAATCAGGAAGCGAGAGTCAGCGCGAGAGCGACTGGCGGCTCGCGGCAATTTTATTATAAAAAAAGGACAACCAATCAGAAGAAGGGGCGGGGCTAATTCAGGCCAATGAAGGTCAAGGATTCCATAAAGAATCTGATGACACCACCCACGACTCTCTATGTCAAACCATTCAAAGGTTATAGCAGAAAATCGGGACAACCAATCAGAAGAAGGGGCGGGGCTAATTAAGGCCAACGAAGCTTAAGGACTCATTACAGAGTCCCATGACACCACCCACGACTCTCTATGTGAAACCATTCAAAAGTTATGGCAGAGAAAAGTATTCTAGGGGGCGCTGTTGAGCCGTTAGTCCACGCCCATTAATGCAAACCATGAAATATCACATTTATCGCCAGGCCTGGCTTGCATGCAAATTTTGGTGACTTTTGGAGAACTATCAAATATGGACCAATCAGATGAAGGGTGGGTGCGCTTTTTCGCGTCTAGCGTCGCCACGGTAACACTTTTGAAAGAGAAAAGTAATGCGTGGTGTCGCACGATGGAGACGCACATTTTGGTGTATAACACACCTGGGTGCACGTTACGGTTCGGGCTGAATTAACTGCCGAAGGAATGGCATAAATCGCGCCAAAATTACACAATTAATTCAAAATGGCTGACTTCCTGTTCGGTTTCGGCCATGGCTCCAAGAGACTTTTCTTTAAGTTGTGCCATGATACAGGTGTGTAGCGATTTTCGTGCATTTACGTCAAACCGTATTGTGGGGCTTGAGGCACAAAGTTTTCCGGGGGGCGCTGTTGAGCCATTTTGCCACCCCCATTAATGCAAACCATGAAATATCAAATTTATCGCCAGGCCTGGTTTGCATGCCAAATTTGGTGCCTTTTGGGGAACTATCAAATATGGACCAATCAGATGAAGGGGGGGTGCGCTTGTTGGCGTCTAGCGTCGCCACGGTAACACTTTTGAAAGAGAAAAGTAATGCGTGTAGTCGCAGGATGGAGACGCACATTTTGATGTATAACACATCTGGGTTCACGATACGGTTCGGGCTGAATTAACTCTCGAAGGAATGGCATATATTGCTCCAAAATTACGCAATTAATTCAGAATGTTCAAAATGGCCGACTTCCTGTTCGGTTTCGGCCATGGCGCCAAGAGACATTTCTTTTAGTTGCGACATGATACAGGTGTGTACCGATTTTCGTTCATGTACGTCAAACCGTATTATGGGGCTTGAGGCACAAAGTTTTTTCTGTCGAACCAATCAGATGAAGGGTGGGCGCGCTTTTTGGCGTCTAGCGTCGCCACGGTAACGCTTTTGAAAGAGAAAAGTAATGCGTGTTGTCGCAGGATGGAGACGCACATTTTGTTGTATAACACACTTGGGGGCACGTTACGGTTCGGGCTGAATTAACTTTCGAAGGAATGGCATAAATTTCGCCAAAATGACACGACTAATTCAAAATGGCCGACATCCTGTTCGGTTTCGGGCATGACCCCAAGAGACTTTTGTTTAAGTTGTCCCATGATACAGGTGTGTACCGATTTTCGTGCATGTACATCAAACCGTATCGTGGGGCTTGAGGCACAAAGTTTTCAAGGGGGCGCTGTTGAGCCATTTTGCCACGCCCATTAATGCAAACCTTTAAATATCAAATTTTTCGCCAGGCCTGACTAGGGTGCAAAATTTGGTGACTTTTTGGGCATGTTAAGGGGGGCAAAAAGGCCTTCACTTTGTCAGGAAAATAATAATAATAATAATAATAATAATAAAAATTCCTGCAAATACAATAGGGCCTTCGCACTGAAGGTGCTCGGGCCCTAATAATGAGAAAATTACCTCAAAACTGGTTCATACACCTCAAATTACACATGAGGAAGAGTACATGCGACAAGTTGAGTTTTCTTACAGAACTTTTTTTTTGGCGGGGGCAATCATCAATAAAGTCCTGATAATCCTCATCATTCTGTAGATTATCTGCTGTTCAAAGTTGAAGAAGCGCTAATGAGGTGCGGTTAAACAGTTTATTGTGTGTAGGTCTGGCAGAGCCAGGCAAGATGTAAAATGTTGGCATGAAAGCTGAATGATTAAGTTTTTGTCACCATATCCCACGGGACAGAAAACAGCACAGGAGACACCAAATAATTCAGCCAGATAGAAATGATCGTCAAAGATTTGTTCCATGCTGAGCTGGCTGGGTAAATGAACTGTAGTCAAGTTGCTCTTTGATGATACACAGATGTAACCTGGTTACATTATTTGTTATTACTGGCTGTGAATAAGTTCCTATAAAAACTTTTTCTATTTGTTTGATTTATTGGTTGTGTGTAAATTGTGCACAGGGGAGTTTTAAAGGGGTTCTCCTTAAAAACCTTTTAAAGAAGCATGAGGCAGGATTGAGGCAGGATTTATGAAAAAAAATCATATACGTTTTAAGTTTTCTAGTAATAATGTCAGATGAAGCGTTCCAAACCAAAAAGAATGAGCCCTCTAGCGTATCTGTCCGTTGCCTTGAACAGGCTGTGTGATGCAAAATGTGCTGCAATTCGGAGGCCGAATTTCCCGCGCTGTCCTGCGGATGTGACGTCACATGACGCTGCATGCGCGTTCTCCCCGTTCTCCCGTGCCGGCTTCACTGTTGGCTGCAGTACCCCCAACGGCCGTCGTGGTGAAGGGTGGCGCTAGAGAGTCTCATTTCTGTAAAGGAGCCTCATGCTCCTTTAATGTACCAAATTCTGAAAATGTAAGGTATATTTATGTACTTTTGTTTGAATTCCTGTAGCTTTAATCAATTTAAATTCCATGGATGCTTGACTATTTCTTAGATATGTCAAATTCAGACATTCATTTAACAGTTTTTCATTTGCTTGTGACCAATATTATAGGCTATATCAGTAAGTAATAAGAAATAAATAATTAATGTAGTGATGATAAATGGAAAAGGTCCCTGCAGCCTGTAAAATAGATTATTATATCTTGCGTAATGTGTCTGCTGTGACATGGTGCACATTGTAAAGGTCGTGTACTTGGTATGACATATTGGTGGAGGTTTTCACACTCTGTAGACACAAATGTGGGAGTGTTCTTGCTCATGTGCCTCACCAGATATGTATGCAACCAATTATTACAGCAGGACTGACTCTGGACACTGTAGCTGACCCAAATTCTCCCCTCCCTCCTTTTTTTATTGCAGGGTAATATGATATTTGTTCCATATGGCAGCCTTCATAAGAGTGCACTGACCTTCTTTGACTATTCTCCAGGGACTGAAAAAAGATTTGTGAAGTCTCAAGTGGGGGAAGTATTCATGCTCCTGGAAGCTCTGGTTAAGTCTGCTGAGGATTGGCGGGATGGCAGCATGGCCGAACCTGAACGCGGCCGTGGCAAACACATTGGAGGCCGAGGCGTCCACAGCCGGATCGTATCCCTTGTAGGAGCCAATGTAACGCTTGAAGGACTCTGGCCCAATAATTTTTGGGACATAATCTCTCATGGTTATGATCTGGGAGTAAAAAGGAAAAGAAGAGATGGGGGGAATAAAAAGGTGATTAAAATGTCTCACTTCAGATGAGTTCCAGATTATACATTACAGTGAGTTTGAATATTTCTAACAAATACAGCATCGAAAAGGATTTTTGTGCTGTAAATATGTATTCAGTCATATGAATGCCTTGTGAAATGAGTATTTCAGATTGCACATATCACATTTGCTCCGACTGTGTCCACCCCTGCAGATTTCATCTGTCAGCGTCACTATTTATAAAAGCCTCAGCTCAACACCTGAATCACTTACAAACACAAATGTATACAAATACCAAGGTGCATTAGGACATTCTCATTTGGTTTTTAACAACCGGTAGGTTATAAACTCATTTTACCTAGTCTGGAGATCTGTTTAATGGTTGGAGAGATGGGTGTTTAACTTCATTAGGTGCATTGACTTAAACAACTGTTACAAGTTTTACTTGGTTGTGCAACATTGCCTGGACATTAGGGGACATTGGGGCTGCTTTGGCAGACTGGGGTGGTGGTTCCTCTCTTTAAGAAGGGGGACGGGTGGGTGTGCTCCAACTACAGAGGGATTTCACTCCTAAGCCTCCCTGGTAAGGTCTATTTAGGGGTACTGGAAAGGAAGATCCGTCTGCTACTCGAACCTTGGATACAGGAGGAGCAGTGTGGTTTTCATCCCTTGGACTAGTGTATGATGCGCAGAGCAGGTTCACAGATGGTTTCCTACTTTGTTTTTATTAGCTTTGCAGATATTTTACCCACCAAGTACAAATGAGTTATGTAATCTAATGAATTACAGTTGCAGTATAAGTATATGTTCATCTTGGGGGAGAAAAAAAAGGTTGATCAATTCTCTCGACTGAAGTTTTCAGGTCTGTGTAAACACAATGCCAGTGAGAGAAGACAACAGCAATGATCTCAGAGAAGCAGTTTTTCTTAAAGCCATTTCCTCACAAAGTAACATTTAGCATTGAACACGTCGCCGATAATTCACAAGTGGAAAATAACTGCCAAAAAGTTCACACTAACATCAGATGATGCAGGCACGAGAGAGAAGATTAATCCTAGAATTTACAGTTTCAATTTTGTTCTGTTATGCTAATGTGTGTGATGGTACCAACAGAAAAAGAAGCAAATGTTTCCCATGTTTGCAAGGCTTGCCAGTAGAGAGAGTCCTTCCTCTAGATAGGACATGGCAGCACAGCACCGATTTGTTCCATCTGAACAAACCACAAGATATATGAACGATATCGCTTAGACAAAGCAAGCCATACACAACGTTGCAGCACAAACACATCATATCAGATGTTAAACATGACACTAGGGGCCCGATTTACTAAAGGTTTGCGTGCGTAAAAACGTGTGCAAACTTGACAGAACCCGCAAACCAATGTGCGAGCTGATCTACTAACAGCGTGCAAAGACGACTGCGTCTCTGAAATGCGCAAAATTGCACACGCAATCCATTTAGTACTTTTGCCCTGATGAATAATCAATATGGGGCGTACCCGACAGAAATCCTAAATACTGGGAGGGGAAGATGCAAATTGGTCCATTTACCACGCGCAATGAGATTTACCAAGCCTGAAAGTAATTGCGCGTATTGTGATTGCGTCTGTATTTAATACGTTTGAAAGGAAGGTGCTAATCTGCTGCTGCTGTTATTGTGGCAAGGAGGCGACATCCAAAATCAAAGAATACGCATAGAGAGAGTCTTTATTCTGCTGCATGCTATTTTAAAAATGGTTGCACAAGTTTTATTAAAGGCCACTTTTTCTTTAGTTCTCCGCCTTATATCTTGCCACCTTCTCTTAATGTGCCCCCCTCCACTCGCCCACAAGCAGGCCAAGCCTTTGTGCCAAAACTTTGTATTTTATTGATTACTTATCTTATTGAACGTGAAATCATCCTTCGTAAATTACATTTAATTAAAACCCGTGCTTATTAATTACAAAACACAGGTTAAACATCATGACCAAATCCGCTCCGACCCGCTGTGTCAGTATCAGCGCAGAGACTGCAGCTTCGCCTGAATTATGGTTCTGCGTTAAATCGACGGCCATATGATGGTCCCGTCTGTCACACATTTACTGTCAGTGTTTGCTATATAATATATAATATTTGCAATATACTGTGGACATCTGAATAAAAACTTAACTCATAAATAGATTGAATCAAAGCGCTCTCCAGCTCTGTGTATTGTCTTTTTCTCCTCAGATCATGCCGAGCACCGCCGGGTCACGTAAACCCGACCAATTAAATATTAAAATCAAATTCAGTCCTGTGGCCCGTTTTTCTATTTCGTATTTTTGATCTGTGCCTAAAATTGAAATATGAAAAACCAGACGTTTTTCCGTTTTTTGTGTTACCAACTGCATTTATTCTATCGCAGGTTTTCTCCGATATTGCGTTTCTTTTGGTAATGTTTAAATTTCTTTGCTGTAGTTCATGAATGTGTTTATTTGCCTCTTCCACTAATATCTCTAACTCCAACTTGTCAAATTTCATTTTGCGCTTGTGACTTGTGACTGTGCATTCCATCCACTCTCCATGGCGCAGAGTTTGCGCTCGCAAACCGTAAGACACGCAACACCTCATTTAAATACTGCTGTTTGCACCTGTTATCAATTGCGCACGCAATCTTAGTTGATCACCCGCAAACCACACGCAAACAGCACGCGCAAACTTTTTCAGTGCACACGCAATTTAGTACTCTTTATTTAGGATCTTAGTAAATCGGGCCCTAGGAGGGGTAATGATTTGGACTTTTTTTAAGCCACAGAACGCGAGCGCTTTGTATTTATTGAGCCAAATATGAACTGGCCTGCAAACTCAAATGTGAGGATGCCTGTCCAAGCTTGACAGGCAGGCATGTCAGGCAGCAGGACAATGATCCCAAACACATCAGCAAAAATCTATAGGGAAATGCATGGTTCTGAGGCTATATTCACTTGATTTTGTCTTCATTTTCATGAGGCTCTGATAATTAAAACGTAGGATCTAATAGATTGTCTAATTTCTTTATCACATGACTCAAAATACAGTGGAGAGAATTACAGCTCAAAAAGGCGTCATTGCACTGTGTCATGGATTATAACACTGACGGAACAAGTTTGTTTAAAGCCAGGGCATTCAAACCTTTGGTGGCATGTCTGTTCACAAACCCCATGATGCAAAATAGCATTTCTACTGTGTCTTTTTCATACAGTGGCAGAGCGCGCATGTCTTGCTCTTTTCCCTGTGTTCATTTTTGGTCACTTAACTGGATTTAACTATCAGCTTTGCTCATAAAATGTGATGCTGTTTATCAGTCAAGGGTCTTCTATAGTGAATTGAGAGACTAACCAAAGTACTCTGGCTTTATGATTTAATAAAACTTTATTATATTTTGCTGCTTATTTAAAGACAAATAGAAGGGGGAGTGGTAGTCTAGTGGCTACAGAGGTGGGCTCAAGGTTCAAGCCCCAGAATGGCAACCAAGATGAACCACCTTGTGCCCCTGAGCAAGGCCCTTAACCCTAATTGTTCCCCGTGTTTGTTCTCTCAGATGTAAGTCGCTTTGGATAAAAGCGTCTGCTAAATGACTGAATGAATGAATAAAATGTATTATTATTATTATTAGAAATGATGATATTGCTTCTACATTTCAGTCAGGGCAAAACAACAGCCTATGCAACTGCACACCATGACCGAAAAGCAAGCTGAAATAAAACCAGATGCTTTTAGTTTTCTCTAAGTAATGGGCTTTAAATCCCCTTCTGAATTGGCGTCTGACCTCTCCATTTGTATTTTCTTATTTGGAGTGATTTGTTCAGGAGGATGCCTATTGACAGTCTGCTGAAAATAGAGTTTGAGTTTCACCAGCCTGCTCCTCCACTTGTTTCTCCCTCCGATAGAGCTGCAGTGTCGAGTTACTTTTTATAGATGGATGATTTGTGATAACTCACATAACAACACAACGTTTTTAGCTGACTCTAAAATAAAACCCACAATGCAAAGTTTCAGTGCGAGGTTAACCTATGTAGCCATCTTCTCACCTCACATCCAAATAAAGATGCAGAGAGTTACAAGGTAACACACCGCATAGGTACACATCTGGTATCACTTCACTTCATCAACTTAAGAAAACACATTTACGGGTCATGTTTCAATTGGACTTTTGGATGCTAATTTGAAAATAATAAAAAAAAAAGTAACTTTATAAGCGATTGTTTGTTGGGAACTGCTGCTGGTGGATTTAAATAGAAGGAGTGTGTGAGTGTGTGTGTGGGGGGGTGCTGGGATTCAACCATATGGAACTAAAACTACAGCAATGAGCTGACAGCTGCTGAACGCTGCAAACGGTTGCCTTTGGATCCTTTTCCCAGTGGGATAAGATAAGTGGCTAACGTGTCACTTTTCAGGCAAGAATTTCAATGTTGATATAAAAATATATTGTGCAGGAACACTGCTATATTGTACCTGAATTTATTGGTTTTTCTGACTTATAAGCAAATCCTAGTGGTGCAAAAGAAATTGTGAAATGTTTCTAACTTTATTGTTGTAACGTTTCATTTCGAACCAGTTCCAATTTCATTATTGTACAGAAAGGCTCAATCCTTGCCCGGGTCATTTATTGTAACTGATTAGAACCAGTACCATGACATGCAATATTTATGTGTAATCCTTCTGTTACTTTAAATGGCTACGAAACTACTGTAAAACACAAAAAAGTTTACTTTCTTAAATGCAAACAGTTCAACCATGTTTGGGAACATGATCAGTTGTGATACCTTCCTTGAGTATCACAGTTTTTTTCTTTGTCATCATGCGGGTGAATTTCATTTAAAAGACAAGATTAAGTCAAATAGTTTTTCCATCATGGGAGAAGAAGTGGAGGTGGTGGAGGAATATAAACACCTCGGTGCTCCCCTGGACAGCAGACTGGACTGGAGATGCAACACCAAAGAAGCTTAAGTCCTACAATGTTTCCAGCAATATGTTGGATTTCTTCTATAAGACTGTTGTCACATCTGTTGGGGCAGCAGCAGCGGAGTGAGTGACTTAAGGAAACTGAATAAACCGATGAAGAAAAAAGCTGGTTCTGTTCTGGAGCCTCTGGAGCCGATTGTGCGAAGGACGATACTTCATAAAATGGTGAAGACCATGGGCAGCCCTTAGCTGCCTCTTCAGTTAGAGACTTCTTTAGATCTGCTGCACAAGCCGCTGCAGGAGACCCTTCCTGCCCACAGCAATAACCCTGTATAATGACTCTTTGAAGAGACTGAAATGACTACTACCACAATTAATTTCTCTTTGTGGATTCATAAAGTATTTTGGAATTTAATTGAACTTAACATCCTTTCAGATTCATGTGCATCTATTGCAACATTTACTGTTATCATCTGCAGCTGATATTTTCTTTTTAGAGTTTTAGTCTAACCGATTATTTCTTCTACCAGTTAAATGTTCCATGTGCCAGAGAGAGATCAAAATATTTTATTTAACATCTGCCTTCTCTTATATATGCATGGATTCGACAAGGTCTTGGAAACGTTCCTCAGAAATTTTGGTCTACATGAATATCACAGTTTCACACAGGTGCTGCTGATTTGTCATCTGCACATCTTAGAGTACTTTGGAGTACAGTGAAGTAATTGTTTTGAGATGAGGTGTTATCTGTGACATGGTGCATTATCCTGCTGGAAGTAGAAATCAGTGGGTGGGTACACTGTCGTCATAAAAGGATGTACATGGTCAGCAACAATACTCAGAACAAGGTGCATTTAAATAATGCTCAGTTGGTACTAAGGGGCCCATAGTGTGCCGAGTAAATATATCCCATGCGATTACACCACCAGCAGCAGCCTGAACCGTTGACACAAGACAGCATGGATTCATGGTATTCATGCCAAATTCTGACCCTACCATTTGAATGTCACAGTTGAAATCGAGACCCATCTGACCCTGCAAAGGATAAAACGGGTATAGAAAATGGATGGATGGATAGTAGTCATGTGCCGTGTTGAGCAAAAACAAAGCAAAGCATGATGGTTTTAGCTTGTTTTGCAGCCACCTCGGTCAGACGGCTCCTCTGTATATCCAACATCCTGAGTACTTTAAAGGAAAATGTGAGGCCATCTGTCTGCCATCCAAAGCTTGATTGCAACTGAATTATGCAACACAGCAGTGATGCAAAGCACACGAGCTACAAGAGAAGGACTGAAAAAGATAAAAGAATCAAGGTTTTGGAATGGCATAGACAATGTCCAGACCTCAATCTAATTTAAAGGCTGTGATGGGGCATTAAGACAGCCGAGCCTACGTGAATGTCAAAAAGTCAATAAACTGAAGTAACATTCTAAAGAATGGGCCAAAAAAGTCCTCCACAAAAATGTGAAAGACTTTAAGCCACAAGAAAAAGAGTTTCTTCAAGTTAGTGCTGCAAACAATTTATCTACAAGCTATCACATCATAATGACACATGATGTTTTTCCCTTTATTTAATTCTTCTTTTTTAAATTAAGAATGTTGTTTGTCTAAAGTTGTATTACTGTAGTATGAAGACATGCAACAATAAGAGGATTTTTAAAGTGTTTTTACACAAAAAGAAAGAGGATTCTGAGAGTGGGATGAAAGGCCAAGTAATTGCTTTCTAACAAGAAGAGTGGCTAAATGGCTTTTCCCTTAACTTTAAAATAGTTTAAAACAAATCTTTTCTGTATAGGGTACAGAATAAAGCTAAATTCCACGTTTTTTTTTCTATTTTTATAGCATACAATAGATTAAACTTGAAATTAGCAGAAAAAACTATTTACTAAATTGATAAAGATCTAACTTAGCAGCTTAGATACCTTTCACTTTATTTTGGTCATAAAGTGAATGATAAAAAGAAAAGGCATATCCTTGCTGACATCAATCCGTCTTTTTTAAAGTCCGGTTTTATACAAATATCCATTTATGATCTTATTTTATCATAATAGTGGCCTTTTTTAGTGGCCTTTTTTAACACTACCCACTGATATCCATTTGGAGATGTAAATTTGGCATTTCAGATTGAAGGTTCATGTCAAGCTCTTGTATAAATAATGATGCTACTGCAGTCTTTGCCATTAACATTTTAAGTGTTTCAGATTTTATTTTATTTTTGAAAACGTGGATGTGATTTTTTTTTTTTTTAGAAATAATTCATACATTCTTAACAGGATGGATGAATGCATGTTTTGTCAGCTTTTAAGTATGTAAGTGCATCTGCTCAGACAGTTCATGTGAAGAAGAGCTCTGACTTGTCAGAGTTTATCACTTTCTCTGTCTGGCTCTAAACAGCTGCTGTGTTGTGAAAAGCCTGGTTGCCTTTTTAGGCAGACGTGGTGTTTGGGCTCTCTGGATTTCTGAGGAAGACAAATACACATTTGCAGAAATCTTGTTTAACTTAGACGTCTGCAAACAGCAATGAACCATTGAAGGTCACATATTTCAAGTTATTTCCGCTTTAAGATGAGATAAAAGTGTAACATTTGTTATGAAAAGGCAGTTATGACAGTTATGCAGTCAATTATTTCATTTCCCTAAAGAAACAAAGAGTATTGTATGGGAACAACAATAGCTCTGGTCTGGCTTAAACCAGCTGAGAAGAAAAGCATCACTAATCCTATTTGTCCTTTGCAAATACACTGTATGCATGTATGATTCTTGGAAAACTCTCTTTGAAATACTACTGTATCTTTGTCTCAGTTAAAAGGGAAATGTATTTTGCATGAGCTTCTTTTCAATCATTTATTTATCCTTTGTAACCACTGTTTAATTAAGGCCATTTTGAGGGAATAATACTGAAACATTAAACAGAAAGAGAGACACATGGTGTGCGGCTCCAGAGGAGCGCTTTCAGCCAATCACGGTGGTAGTTGTTGAAGAGTCACACTGCTGCACTCTTGAAACCCAGACAAAGGTCTATGATGAAAGTTACTCCAAAGAAGACGGGTGGAAAATTTGGAGAACAACTTAGCCATAAAGAGTGCACGTTAACATTTCAAATCTGTACGGTACATCTTGAAGCATTTGCATTTTAGATGAGGAAAAAGGGAAACCAGTTCATGCTGACCGCCTAGCTGACTTCTTAATCTCATGTGATGAATTCTGTGGAAGCTCGCAGAATCCAATGGCCTTTAATGTGAATATTATGTTTGTGTAAAAAATGTGGGATAGAATATAATTGACCTTGAAGTACACAACGCAAAAACGAATCAAACCGTCTGAAAACAACAGGACACAGGACTGCTTTAGAAATCACGGCACAGAATGTCACAAACATGATGACTAACCAACAAAACCAAAACCTCAAATATTAACAAATGACACAACTACATTAAAACACAGGGCACCAACAGAACTATTGGCTCATTGTTTAGTTTTTTTTTTTTTTTTTTCTAAATCACTGCTGGTTTTTCAGTTCACATTAAAAAGAATCTTGTTTTACATCATTTCTGTCACGGTCTCTCATATCAGTGTGTCCTTCTTTGATAGCATGTAATTGAAACACGATTGTGCTCTAGGCATCTGCTAAAATCACCAATCCCATGAACGCTAGATTAGTTTGTTTCCCCTCAGGCATCATTTGTTTTTCTCAAGAGCCTCTAAAACCCATCACATTAGCTTTTCTCCTTCATACATCTGGGCGTTCCACCTTCACTGAGATTATCCAACAGTAACAGGGAATTAATAATGTTTGTGCAGTCAGGAGGGTTCAAAATAATTGCACTCTCATATCTTGCCTCTAGGCTTATCTAAATCAAGCACATATAGAGATATGGCTTGTTTTATATTTCTTCAAATTTGTCAACCTCAATTCTGGGAAAGGGACAGTTTTGGCAACTATTCTGACACTTTGCCAGCAAAAGTATTAGAGTGAGTGGTCTGATACCTGGTGCAGAGCCCCAACGATCTTGCGGGTTTCTTGGTATACAGTCTCAGGGTTCCAGTGCTCATTGATGTGCTTCAGTGCTTCGGCAATTCGATTGTGTTCCCTGAGCCACAGCGTATGCAAAGCGATCAGTGGCAGACCCTCGTTGACCCGACTGTCTCCGGCACTGAAACACTCCACCCCCTCGCCTTGCTGATCAGTGCGGCACGCTGACGGCGTCTTGGCTACAAAAGGAAGGTAAGCTCTTCCGCGTGGATCTTTGAATCTGGTGTTGACGGCAAGTTTTCCATTGAGGCCTGGGAGGTCGCGAAGGAAGCTCTGTAGTTGTGGCGTGTGCCCATACACGAGCGACGCGTCCATGTACGATGTGATGGCGTTCAGCTGTTGTCGTTGTAGGGCTTGTCGTACATCAGAGTCAAAACTGATGCCGCAGTCTGGGCTGGAGCGATGAAAAGGCATGCAGAGAGAATCATCAGTCTGTGGGGAAGACGAAAATCCATCGGAAAGTCAAATACCTTCCACCCATCAAATGCATGGATTATTGTGACTCAATGCACACCTACAGGAGTAATTCACATTTCTGTTCTGCAAACCTGATTTCCTCTTTCATAGCTATTGCTTTTACATCAAGCTGGAGTCAATGAATGTCTCTTTCATGCCGATTATGCTTTCATATGGCATTGAAGGGAGGAATCACATTTCAAAACAATCCGAAGAGTTTCAAAGCCAAGTGAATCCGACGCTCTGACCTTCGTTCTACCCACTCGAATACCTGCAGAGGACTTCAGTCCAAGTTGTTCACCAGCACTCTTCACAGCCATTTAAAACAAACTCTAAATTAGAGAACATCTCACTTTTCTTTTACAAAACCATTTTTTTTTCAATTAGAAAAACAAACATGCTATTTATTTCTTTTTATAGTTTCATAACCAAAAGGGAAAAGCCAGATGAGAAAATTAAAAATGGTATCCATCTGCTCCTTTATTTGTTTAAAATCCAAAACAGAAAACAAACAAAAGACTTTGTTTAATTCTTTACTTCAATAAATTTGGAAAAAAAAAACAAAGAAAAAAGAAACATGAGCCTACGGTCGGAGCCCACTTCATGCAACAATTTAATCAGATTGCACGGATCTGGTTGATTTTAAGGAGAATAGGTCAGATCAACACCCGTGCAACACATCTTGGGAAGGCAGCGCATAAAGAGTTGAGCTCAGCCTGATTTTATTTAAATTAATGCAATCAAAGCAGACGCTGTTGTCCTTCATCTTTGCCTTCAATACAATACAAAACTGAAACTTTCTCCTTAAGTCAACATCTTTATGCAACAGAGTATCCAAGCAATGAGTCTACATGCAACTTTCCTTTTGGTTTAGTGGATGTGCAGCTTTATATTGCGTTTGTTGGTGAACTTTATGAGGGCGAGGAAACACAGCGATAGTCTAACCCTTCATCCCTTCATTACGACATGTGAGAAATGTGAGACGTTTCTTTGCTATCAATGCTTTTCTGCGTAATGACGGATCCTGAACGTAGCCTACTAGAAAGAGAAAGATATTCAGCGCTGTAAGAAAATTGACCCTGACTCTCCCCTTCAACATACTCGCTAAACGTACAAATACTTATTTTAAGGTGGAAACTCTTGAGTTTCCCATCTTACAGTATATCAACTCTGATTTGTTTTTTTTTTTAACTCAGTTTTTTGTCTGAGGTGTGAGTTATCAGAATATATTTTTATGTCTGAATCACAACTTTGTTCTCACAATTACACTTTCCCTTTCAATTCTGCTCAGTACCTCTCACTGAAATAGACATGATTGGTTCAGTGAAGGTTTGGGGTTTCTGCTGTGTATTTCTTAAACTATACGGTTTAAGTGTGGTGGTGAGGACCATACCTGAGACGACCGAGGCGGAAACACTCCACCATGACGATAAAACTGCTCCTTACTGATCTTGACTGTTTTGGGCGGTGAAATGTTTCCACACGTCTCAGCAGGCCATGCGGCAATCTCAAGCTCAGCTGAAGTTGCTGGTTCAAGTTTCATTTACAGCAGCGGCCTTCAGGTCTGGTCTTTGAGGTCTGAATCGATCACCATCAGTGTGGTAAAGACCCATTCATTTAAATCAGAAACAAAACATGCATCAAAGACATGCAGGACAGTGGACCTCGAGGACAGGACTGGAAAACCCCCGATTTAAATGAACGCCATGTAACAATACCGAACAGGGGCAGCATGTCAAGACACCTCTATAAAATCTACCTCTAGTGGGAAAAATTATATAAAAATGCTTCCCACCATCAGAACTATTTTTCCCCTCCACTATAAGAAGAGAAAAGCCGTTTTAGCAAAATTTGGGTTCTTAAATGGTCAAGTGGAAAGTCCATATTTTCTGTACTTCAGTGCATTTGTAGTCAGGTTAAGCTTTGGACTTTGGTATGATGCTGTGTCTAATCTGAAAGTCACAAGTCTTTGTATAAGTCTGTTTTAGCCATGCCTCAAAGCCACTTAGGGGTCATGGTGTTAACACACAGGACTAAAGTAAGAGGAAGTGAAATGTGCAGGTGGGAGGAAGCAGGAAGCAGGAAGACTGAGATGTTTTCATTTTACCTTGATGGGGAAGCAGGGGTGCACATTTTCACACGTCTGGTGACAGTCCACATCTGTCCAAAAAGCAGCGCTGCTGGCGCTTTGAGGGGTAAAGGTTATGTCATGGTCGATGTACTGACCCCAGTCCACCAGCAGCTGAGAGTAGTCGTCCTCTCTCCATTTACAGGAGCTCCTTATTATTTCCTCGCTGACCCTCCGAGGCTGGAAAAGGAGATGTTTTTTTGCCAATTTTACATTTTTATGACAATGGATGGCTCGACTTTTAGACCTACAAGTATTTTTATGATACCATCACAAACAGAAATAAAGATATGTTTCTGCAGGTTCTAATTAGTTTGTTCTTTAGTCCCTCAAAACATGTTATAAATAGATAAATAAATAGCTTTAGCTCAACAAAAAAGATGTGCTTGTTCTAATTTCTGGGACAAAAATAAGCTTGGCAACTGACTAAAACAAGTTATGCAACACATTAAGTATCCATGACATGATTTACTCAACCTCAGTTTCCAAAAAGTGGAGCAGTGAGGATCAAAGATGACTAATTATCAAAAACACTAAATTACAGCTCTCATTTGTGGAGGGAAACAGTGGGATAGATACAATATCCCACTAACAGAACCCACTCTGTTACAAATTCATAAATTATGATATAAATACCCTGTAAGAACAAAAAGCACTTCCTCGCTCTTTCAAATAAACAATGTTTATTATACACACACCTGGAAAGCTGTAGTAGTTTATGTTTGGGGCAGCGGGTAATCTGCGACGTCTCTCATACATTGTGAGAAATTATAACACAAGTGATCATTTTCTCTCACTTACAAAGGTTTCTAAGTAACTGGGGACTGTATCTGCTTTAAAAAGGGTTAGAAAAAAAGTGGACTTGCAGGGTGAGCTCACATCCTTCCTGCTGTAATTTTTCCAACCGAGACTTTTGTGCCCGTCGGAGCAGCATTTTGAAGATTACCAGGGGTAGTTGGAATCCATTATGGAGCCGTTCTCGGTTCCAACCCTTGGGTTCTCCCTCCCCATCCTCATATTCAGCTGGAAGCCATCTGACCAAGGCAGTGTTGGCTGCTCCCCAGAGAGGATTTTGTCTGACACAAAAGAGTTATGAAGCAAGTCAAAAATAAAAAAAAATAAAACAGAGAAACAAAAAAACAAAACAGTAATGCAACAACGGCATATGCCATTTCTGCAGTTTCTTCCAAAGGGGTTTGAAAGGGTTTAAAGCACATACTATTCATGCTAATCACATTGTTAGCTCGTTGACGTGCAGCAGAACCAGATAAACCGAGCTCTGTATAAACGCCTTCAGCCTCCTCGTCAGGAGTTACACATGAGGTAACTGACAAATATTTAGATATTCCTGCTTCTCTATTTATATTTGCTAGTTTTGAGGCTGAGACTGTCGGTTGAAAGTCATACTGTATGTTTACAATGAGGCATTTAATGAAGGAAACAATAAGAAGAAATACATGTTTAGCCTTTGAAAAATATATAGTTCTGTACTGTAGTTTGTTATTGCTGAAAACGTGAGTAATCTCTGAAAGATCCATTCATCATAGTCTGGTTTGGAGCTTCGCTCCATCTCTAAGCTGGTGGCTGTAATGTTTGCGAGACGCCATTGCTGCTCACGGAGAGCTCACAGAAATTCAAACACACTGAAGATAATCAACCCAACGAAGGGAAGTGGTATTGCTTGTGAGTTATTGACCTCAAGTAATTCCAACCTGGAGGCATGGCAGGTGCAAAGCTAAGGAAGACAAAAGACCAAAGTAGCTGGAAATGGCCGTCTGATATCCGCTTTAATATGAGCGTAATCTCGGTCCTCTAAAACGACGTTCAGCGAGCCACCTGTTGTTGCAGACTCCTGAAACGGTGCGGTATTTGCTGCGATGACTCTGCTCGCAGGTGTCCCGGTGCGTTGCAGTGGGGCACTGTGACAGCTCTGCAAGCAGCTCCACCTCCTCCCATGACAACAGCTCTGTAGCGACGCAGTCCAGTTAACACGAGACAGAATACATGCAGGAGAAGGTTTTACAAGCATTTCACATCTGAAAGGACTCCCCTGTTGCAAAGATTGTAGATATGTCTCTGATTGATACCAGTCAGTCTGGAGACAGCATTTAATAAAAGAGAGCACATCTACCTGATGCTGCGACTTTCCTTTTATATTTCTGTTCTGCTTTGTTCTTGAGGACATACAGGGCTGTGTGAAAAACCTCTCCAGCTCGGGAAATCTCCCGGGTCTCAGGCTCAGCTTGCAACCGGAATGTAAACCCATGCTTGGAAAATGAAGAAATGCTCCGTCTGGGGACAGAACATGACACTCGGTTTCTCTCCTGGGGCCTCATTTAAAATGGAGTGCGTAGGAGTCATACTAAAAGTGCACGTACGCTCAAAAGCCGAAAATGCCGGGCGCAAAAAAAAATCCGGATCTATAAAACCGCGTGCACGCAGACTTCCACGTAAGGTTCTCTTTATAAATCACAGTCCAGCTGGAAGGCTGCGCACGTGAATCCGCCTGGTATCCCGCCCTCAACACGCCCACTTTCTACCGAAAATGGAATCATTTTGCATATGAATGAGCCTGCTGAGCATGCGCAGTGGCTTCCTGCAACCTGTTTGGCTTCAGAATGAATGAATGAACGTGTCGAGCCACCGTGCCACTGAATTTCACTGAGATCTGAGATCTAGATGTTGTTGATGAGGAGGAGGACAGGAAAACCACATTATTTTGTGGTCACAGTAAAAGTAGAAAAATAAATAGTATAAAATAAAGCGAGTGAGTGGCAGCACGCCGTTGCTGCGCGGAAAGCCGTGAGTTCCCCGGTGCAACAGGGGGACACACGTCCCCCCGTCTTTTCAAAATCATGTTTATTTCCCCCTTACTTTTTACAGTTTAAAAACTAACGGTAGGCTCAGCCTTAAATTGCAAATGATCAAGACACTGTATGAAAGCGATACGAGAACGGCCCCGCAGCCCCCCCCCCCCCCCCTCCTCCTCTCCCGTCTCCCCTCAGAGCGGCTCAGGGCGGGTTTATGGTTCTGCGTCACCAACGCAGAGCCTACGACGTAGGTGCGCGTCGCCGCGTACCCTACGCCGTAGGCTCTGCGTCGTTTTAACGCGGGGCCATAATTTAGGCACCATACACCCGCACGTAAAGGTTTCACGCGCCCGTAAAACTCATATATATGAAAACAAATCTGAGTCCCTTTAGGGAAGAAATGAGGGGCTCCGTGGGGCTCCCTAAACGCAGCCCCTCATTTGTTCTGTCCTAAAGCGGTGAAGGAGGTTCCCGGCGTGTCCTGCACCGCGGCTGCAGCTCCAGCAGCACCAGAGTCCTGACTGACAGCTTCACACACAGAGGAACACGATCAGCGCTATATTATTTTATTTTATTATTTTATTATTTTAAGTCTGATATATTTTGTGATATGTGATGACATTATTAAGAGTATGACATGAATCTGGCTTCATTTCACCACCTCAAACCCTGCGTCGCCAGCTCCCCGTGTCTTAAGTAAATTCTTACGGGAGGGTCCTGGTTGCCGTAAAGATAAGCAGATTTTTCGGTTAGTTTTTTCTTTTTAGATCCGAGGATTTGCGTAGAAGGCGGCTTACGCAACTTTCAGGCGCTTTTTCTGCGCAAGCAAGCTTTATAGATGAGGCCCCTGTTCTTTATTGGACGAGCTGTTTTTCTGTTAAATTATCAAATTTATTTGCTTCCAGTTTATTTCAGAGTGAATTACCTTTGTCTAGAGCGGTGTAGGGCGTCATCCACAATTTGAAGGCTTTCATGATGAGATGAGATTAGCAATTCTCTGATGGACGAGGCTGGAAAATACACAATGTCATAACGGCATGGAAATCAGTTTAAATGACATTTCATACTCATTCTTTTGCCAGAATATACATTTTATACTGTGGTTTAAAACACATGTACATGCACTCAAGTGCTGTATTTCTGTGTAGTTTTTATGCAAAAAGAGATTCATCTAATGGAGAAAGAGAAGAAAAAAGTGTGACACATGACCTACCCATGTTTTCAGCCAGTCTTCCAGCCTAAATTACATTATATCTACTTTGTTCATGCAGTTTATAATACGACCCAGATCCTATAATTTAGTGCTATAAGATATGGAGTCCCACAGAAGTAATCAATAAAACAGTACGTTTGTATTCTATTCCAAGCTGTAACACTGGACTACAGGCAGACTGTCATTCTTACGGAAATCATGGGAGACTCAGTTGAAAACAACAAAAGACAGTGATACACGGGAGGAAATTTTACTCTTACCTTCGAAAATATCCATATGCAACAGACTCAGAGAAATGCAATATAATATTCTTTTTTTTTTTTTTTTCCCTTGTCTGCACACATATTAATGATTGATACCATGATGGTAGAAACCAAAAGTATATATATGTGCATTATTACTATATTTAATATATATATATATTATATACATATATATACGCATACATATGCGTACACATACATAAATATACACATACAAACCCAGTGATTTTTTTTTTTTTTTGTTTGTTTTTTTTTTTGGGGGGGGGGGGGGGGGGGTGACGACATCCACTGCCAATCCAGGAAGCAGGAACACACGGAAACACACGTCAAGCACTGGAAATCTGCAACAAAAAACCACAAACAAAGCACGAAACCGGCACGGAGCCAACCAAAACAATAACAGCAATCGACCTAAATCTTAAGATCTGATTGCAGTCTGAGCTAAGCTATCGCTACCGCTACCTAAACCCAAAAACTAGAGAGCCAGCATGCAGGTGAACAAGCCAGTGTGTATGTCTATGTGTGTGTGTGTGTATGTATATGATCATGTGTGTGTGTGTGTGTGTGTGTGTGTGTGTGTGTGTGTGTGTATATGCGTGTGACTAAGTGACTAAGTGACTATGTGTGTGTGTGTGTGTGTGTGTGTGTGTGTGTGTGTGTGTGCGTGTGTGTGTGTGTGTGTGTGTGTGTGTAATAAACCAAACAAAGCTCCACCTGAAGTGTATCTATAGTGGGGGAGGGGGGGGAGCAACCCCGCCACCCGCGAGACCAGAGGCCGACACGGAAGAGCCCGGAACCCAGGCCACCGGCAACCCCACAGAGGGGAGAAGTAGGAGGGAGGCAACCCACCGCCTGCGAGGACCCCCCCCCCCCCCGGCGGCGGCCGAGGGGGCCCGCGGGCGGGGCCCCCACAGCGCGGGAAGAAGCAGCCAGGGATCCCGCAGCGGCGGACCGCGACCCAGGCAATCCCCGGCCACCCGGTCCGGGCCGGACACGCGGCCAGGAGGCCCTCACCCTTCAGGCCAACGACCCCCACCCGGCAGGGGGCCAGCCCGCCCGGAGAGACAGAGCCGCTCCGGCCGCCGACGCGGGCAGGCACACCCGCCCCCCACGAAGTGGCCCTCCAAGACCAGAGGGGCGCCCCGCCGCAGAGGCAGCGGGGGGGACCGGAGACGGGCCCGGAGAGGGGGAACCCCCCAACAAGGCGACACCCGTGCAGGCCCGACAACGGAGGGCCCCAGACCCAGGCATCCCATTCATTCATCCATTCACCTATCCGATATCTATACTAATAATAATATGATATACTATACATAATAATAATGCTAATAATACTAATAATAATAATAATAATAATAATAATAATAATAATAATAACCATCTTTGTATGCAATATAATATTCTACAGAATGTCTTTATATCTCCATATATGCATAGTAAATATACAGCAGGGGCCTCTCCAAATTGTCAAAAATGTAAGACTACTTTAGGATCAAGATTGCACCATCTTTGGGAATGTGAAAACATTCAACATTTCTGGCAAATTGTATGTGATGAGGTTAGTGTGATAATCGAACAGCAATTACAGCCTAACCCACTACTATGTCTATTGGGATATTCCTGAATCACTAAGACGACATAAAAACACTTTATTGTTTTTACTTATGTTGGGCCGAAAGGCTATTACGACTAACACATTTGTGGAAGTCGCTGATAGCGGACTATATTTCTTTGGAAAGACTGAGATTTGGAATTAGTGGTCAGAGGTGCCTTTTTACAGCAAAATTTGGCAAAGTAACTGGGAACTGCGTGAAATTCACTGAGGGCCTTAGGAATCATTGCTGTGTATGTATTCTGGATCTGCTACATATTTCACATTTTTTGTACAGTATATATACTGCACTGGACATGTATAATTTAAAAACTGTATAATAAAAATAATTAAAAAAAAAAAAGTTTTTTCTAAACCTTGAACAGTAAGTACAAGCAACACTAATAGGGGGACCGCAGGGAAAGGGGGGGTATACCCCCTGCGTGCCCCCCTTGGGAGGTGTTTCAGGCATGTCCAAACGGGAGGAGGCCGCAGGGCAGACCCAGGACACGCCGGACAGATTATGTCTCTCAGCTGGTTTGGGGACATCTTGGTATTCCTCCGGAGGAGCTGGAGCAGGTGACCAGGGAGAGAGAGGTCTGGGCCTCTCTGCTTAGGCTGCTGCTCCAATTTTGGATAAGCAGAGGTTAACGGATGAATGGATGGTTGCACATGCACGTGGAGGAGGGGGTGAACGCAGCGTGTGCATGATGTGAAGATGCAGCAACAAACATTCAACAACATAGCAGAAATCCAAAAACGCCAGTGCTGTATGTGACCAGAAAAACTGGCCCCAGTCCCTTTATATAATATTTTTTTTGCAGCAAATATGAGCTTAATGTAGCAAAGTGATGACATATGATTGAGTGGAAATTGCATGATTCAGACCGGAGTAATGTGAGTGCAGGTCTGTGGGGAAGTCGGGACAAGGGCAGTCATGCATGCTTGGAAACAAGAGATTTAAATTTGAAACAATAAGGCAAAAGCTGGTTTTATTCTTGTTTGGTTTTATGCACTGCGACCTCGGGTTTAGCTATCGCGAGTACGTAATTAGGGAGCGGTTTTCTATTCAGCTTCACGCAGCAGTTAATTTGGTATTTATTGTGTGGGGGAAAGCTGATAAAAGTGCACTCTTTAGTGTCTCTGCAGCAACTATTCAAATATTATAATCCTACAATGTAACAAAATGCAGAGATCACAAACACCTTTTCTAATTTTCACAGCTTTGCATTGTGAAGATTTAAAAGAAACACATTTCTGAAACTTACATTAATAAGCCACCCATGCTAATGCCTCAGTAACTTTACTGTTAACCAGATAAACATCTGCAAACGAGAACGAGCACCGTGGCACAGCAGCCGTGAAAAGTTGGACTTACAGAATAATCCGTCTGGGCTTAAACCTTTATGTCACATTGTGACACAGCATTTTCAAGGTTGCCTTGGTGATGGGCTAAGAGAAAATTTCTTCTGCACTTATTCAAGCATTCAGTTTATAGAAAGTGAGGACATAAAAGTAACACATAAAGAAGCATTGTCTTGTAGGGAACGCTGTCCCGTTGTCTGGGTCTGCCATTGTTTTCACTTGTTTCATTTAGCTAAATAGTTGGTTCAATGCTGCTGATTTTAAATATTTTTTTTCACATTTTGTATAATGTTGGAACGTGTTGACGCATGTTAGTTTTTTTTGTTTTTTTTTTACACAGATAAATGCTGGTTTGACAGTATGATTCTGACGGCTGAAATCCATTATACAGAAGGCGTCCTTGATGCCACCATCATCCTTACAATAGGACATAAACTACAGTGCAAGTCATTGGCAAAGGACAGGAGCTTGAAATACTGCTCACGCTGATCCACATGTACTAATTCCTACAATACATTACTTTTACTTGGGTAAGACTTTTAGTGTTATGGTGTAGGGTTAGCGTGGTTGGGTTTTGACTTTGTCATACTTTCATCGAATGTAGTTGTTTAGTCTTGGTGTTTTCTGTTAGGATTTGGGTTCAGTTTATGTTGGTGTTCTTGGGTCTTGTCTGTTTCTGTTAACTTCAGTTCCTGTTTTATTTTGAAGGTCCATCTTTTTCTCGTTTCCCTTTTGCTTGGCCTCATCTCCCTGGTTGTTTGCACTGGTGTCTCTTCAGCCCTCTGAGTATATCTGGACTTGTCTCCCCACTCCTCCCTGCTGGTCTGTTTAGCTTCCTGGCAGTGATCCTCCAAATCTGTGTATGTTCTTCATTATTTGTTTTTTTATGTGTGTTTTTTTTTTGTTTTTTTTTGTTTTTTTTTTCTGGATTCCTGCATGAGAACTGCTTTGTGTTATAATAAAGGACTTTCTTTGTACTCCTGCACGTGGGTCCTACCACATTACCTCATAAAATCAAACTTTTATGTTAACCATTGTAGTTGTATAATTTTTGAAGCTTGCTCCTCTTGTTGTAAACGTAATTTATCCTTTCTTGCCCCTCAGTTTCTCTGACAACAATTTCAGTGATTTTTTAAAGTTTTTTTATTTTTAATCTTTCTTCCTGAATTTAACATTAGCAAGTGTGCAGACCTCTGTGAAAGCAGATGTTTTGACAATTTGCAAAGTCTAGGGCAGAAGCCCTTTTTTTAAAGACCTGGGGCCTCATTTATAAAAGAGTGCGTAGGATCCATACTAAAAGTGCACATAAACCCAAAAGCCGAAAATGGCGGGCGCAAAAAAAAATCCGGATTTATAAAATCGTGTGCACGCACACTTGCACGCAGTGTTCGCTTTATAAATCACAGTCCAGCTGGAAGGTTGCGCAGCTGAATTCGGCTCATATCCCGCCCTCTACACGCCCACTTTTTACCATAAATGGGCAATGCAAAGTAGTATTTGCATATGAATGAGCCTGCATGTGCAGTGGCTTCCTGCAGCCTGTTTGGGCGTCAGGATGAATGAGACACCATGCTACTAAACTTCACGGAGACTGAGAACGAGATGTTGTGGATGAGGTGGAGGCCAGGAAAACTACATTATTTGGTCGTCACAGTAGAAAGTATAAATAGTATATAAATAGTATAAAATAAAGTTTGAAAATAAAACGCCGTGAGGCGCAAGGGCGCAATTTCCACTGGGAACAGGGGGGACATGTCCCCCCCACTTTTCAAACTCATGTATTTGTTCCCCCCACTTTTTACAGTTTAAGAACTAACGGTAGGCTCAGCCTGTAATTGCAAATCATCAAGACACTGTGCGAAGACGGGACGGAGCCCCGCTCCCCCTCCTCCCCTCCCCTCTCCCCTCAGTGCTGCTCAAAGCTGATTTATGGTTCTGCGTTAAATCGACGCAGAGCATACGGCGTAGTTTACGTGGCGACGCGCACCGTACAGTGCGCGGCGCCGTGTAACCTACGGCGTAGGCTCTGCGTCGATTTATTGTGGAACCATAATTTAGGCATAATTAGGCTTAACTAGTGTGTGCGTGTGTGACAGACGTGCATGTGACAATTGTGAAATACGGAATAAACTGCGTTCCGTATTGTTTTAACACGGAACGCAACTTTTAATTCCCAATTACGTAACAATTCCGTATTTCAAGGGACGGGTGGCAAACCCACTCACCGCGGCTGCAGCTCCAGCAGCAGCTGAGCGTCCTGACTGACGCTGCGCTTCAAACACAGAGGGACACGATCAGCGCTATTATATTATAAGTCTGATATGTGATGACATTATTAAGAGCATGACATGAATCTGGCTTCATTTCACCACCGCACTGCCTGCGTCACCAGTTCCCCATATCTTAAGTATGTTCCTACGGGAGGGTCATGGTTGGCGTAGGGATACGCAGATTTTTCGGTTCGTTTTTTTTTTTTTTTTTAATCTCAACCTTTGCGTAGAAGGTGGCTTGCGCATCTTTCAAGCCCTGTTTTGTGCGCAAGCAAGCTTTATAAATGAGCCTCCTGCTCTTAACTGTGGATTCAGCCCTGGGGTCCTTCCTGCTGTTGGACTTGTCTGCAACTTTTTTTTTTTTTCAAGTAGTCTTTAAATGTTTCTAATCTTAACCTTCTGATAGCAGTTTTTCTTTTAAGTTAGACCAGTCTTCTTCAACTGTGTCTCTATTTACTTATGGGGTTCCCCAGGACGCCATATTGGGCCTTGGGTCTTCTTTGTATATATAGCCTACCTTTGGGGTCCATGTATAAAAACCACATCTCATTTCATTGTTTTGCAGATGATCGTCAGATCTACTATATCCACCAATAAAACTCATAAAGGTCATGCACCTCTACCACATACTGCTGCACCTTTCACTTTTTTTAAATTGTATATATGTTAATAAGAGCTGTCATAGGTCTATTACCTATTTACTGTAGAGTGAGCAAAAATAACCAATTCAAATTCTATGTCTTGTCTGACCTGACCTGGCCAAATAAACGTGATTCTGATTCTGATTCATAACATTCAGGCTGTATTAAACTGTCTTGGTGATGTGCAGTCATGGATGGAATCAAATTTCTTACATCTTAAAAAGAATTAGATAGAAAGTATTGTATTTGGAAAGTCGAACCTTCTAGATGAGTATGACAGTGTTATTGGCCTGTTGGATTCTTACTGCCACAAGATTGCAAGACACATTTGTGTAAATTTTTATGGTGAGTTTAAATGTAGAAAAACAGGTTAGTTCAGTAGTGAAGACCAGTTTCTTTCGTTAAAGAGACTTAATTAAGGCAAGGTCCTACCGCCCCTCGCAGGACTTCGAGGATTTATTCATGCTTTTATTGCATCTCGTTTAGATTATTGCAGCTACAATGGTCTTGATCAGTGGTCACTTTACCATCTACTGGCTGTACAGAACGCAGCAGCGGGCCTTCTGACAGGTAGAAAAGAGCCTGTTTGCACTGGCTTCTTGTCCGTTTTGGGATCCATTTTAAGATGTTATCGTTTGTGTTTAAGATGCTTAGTGCCAGAGCACCACCTTATCTGTGAGTTTCTGAAACCTGAAGTTTACAAATCAGTTACTCCTGGAAGTTCCCAGATCCAGACTGAAAAACAGACGTGATAGAACATTTTCAGTGGCGGCCCCCAGACTGTGTAATGGTTTCCCTCTCGATATCAGAGCTCTTAACACCCTTGATCGTTTTACAACTCCCTTGAAAACATACTGTTTTTATTGAGCTTTTAATTTATTTTCATTTTAATTATTACTGAGATTATTTCATTGCATTAAGTGTTATCGTTTTAGCTTTGCATCTTTATGTGTATTGCTTTGTTTATCTGTGCAATTTTTACAGCACTTTGGCAGCTTTTGTTGTTTAAATGTGTTTTAATAAGCTTTGACTTGGCTTCAGATGTTTGTGAATCCAATGCCAAGAGTAAAAGGTCCTAAAGGGACAGTTGTTGCTGTGTATTGATTTGGAGAGGGTTATAAAACCTTTTTGAAGCCATTAGAAGAAGAGTAGGTAAGCATTTGTTTGGAAGAGTTGCCAGGAGAGGAGCTCTTTTGTCTAAAAAACATGGAGGCACAACTGAAGTTGGCAAAGATGCATCTAGAGAAACCATAACAAAAGGAAAACCAAACACACTATTTCACAGGCTTAGACAATGATCCTGAGCCCATGCGGTGATTTCATCATAAAATAATGTCTGATTTTCATGTTCTGCTGCCCGAGAGGCCCGAGCGACCACCAGCATCAAGTGTAGATTTTCAGCCTTGTGCCATTTGCTCGGAGATTTCTCCAGATTCTGAGAATGTTTTGAGGGTATTTCATCCCGTAAATGATGAGATATTTAAAGTCCTCACAGTCTTACACAGAATTATTCTGAGTTTGCATAAATAGTTTTCCTCACACTCCTCTACTTCCGAGAAACTTTCCCTCTCTAAGATCCTGTTTTCATACCTTGTCATGGAAACTCCTACCAGCTATCTTATTTTTAGCACAGCTTATGTTTCCAGCCTTTTCCTATCCATGTTCCTGATTTCTTTTTAAAATATTTCTGCCATCAAATTCAAAATGACTCAGTGTTTTTATAAAATTGTCATGTTTCACTTCAAACATAATATGTTTTCTACAATAAACTGTGAATTAAATATTGGTCGATATTTTTTACAAGGCGTCCCAATCTTTTCAGGGTTAGGGTTGGCAATATTCCCGCAGCCATTGTTCATCTGTTGCAAGTAAGAGTTAAAGAGAGTAACCACATGAGAGTATGGCATGTCACATTCTTCACAAAAGAAGTGTCTCAATGTCAGTCACTGAAGTGGAGGTCTGTCGAAAAGCACATGACTCCACATTGTGAGGAAAGGATCACCAAAGCAGGAACAGTCAGAAACTGTCCTTAATTAAAAGATCAATACATCAAGAAGAGGTCACAGAGAGGCAGAAACATGAGTCAAAATATAATGAGTAGGAATCTCTGAAGACGAGCAGCAACACTAAACCATATTTTACAAGCAGGATCAAGACCAAATGTCTTGCTAAGATTCACATTCATTTCACAGCAAACTCCTTTTTAAAGATCAATCTGAATGAGACATTTTAAAGATTAGTGAAACATGCTGGCAGGAATATTAAAGTCTGGAGAATGACTCAACTCTGACTATTAAGGGCTCCTACTTCATTTTTTACAAACACCCCCGCCCCATGAGGTCTTCCCAGGAAAGGGATTCACGCTGCGGAAGGACAATGAACCACAGAAAGCTGCTGACTGTCATGGACTTCTTCCCTCTGCCATCTGACCTCAAAACCACTGAACTTTTAAGAGGTACTTAAAGACTACAGACAGCTGAACTTCTGTGACATCAAGAAGCTCTTTGGAGTTTGGTCAGATCAGACTTTTATAGCACAGTTTGAGTTCATGCAGCTTTAATTTAAGTTAGAATAATTTTCACATACTGTATGCAGCTCAAGTCAAAATTGTTGAACGAAGAGCAAATGAAAACACAAGTGTCCCTACTGGCGGTCTCAGATGGTTGGCTCACATTTTTCATGAACAAAAACTGTTAGGCGTGCTGAATCTCCAAGGGTGCATGACTTATCCAGTAACAAATGTGTAAAAGTATTTCAGACATAGAAAAGCTAAAAAAGGACTTTTTCAGGCTACATTTCACAATATTCATGAAAAATCAGACCATTTAGTTCTTTCACTGATAACGTAGTTATTTTTAACTGACCACACACATTTGCATTTTTAGATACAGTATAAAAGAATAAATATATGAAGAAAAAATAAATCTCTCTACTCACAGTTGAAAGCTCTGGCTTCAGGAGTTGAAAGGGTTGGCAGCACAATGCAGGCCAAAGTTGTAAGAAAAACTAAACTCAAATCAGCCATTTTTGAGGACCATGTAAAGTAGCGGTTGCACAGTTTTTAAGTGCAAGACACCAGGAGACTGGTTCTTATATATGCACCATCCAAACCAGGTCACACTTGATGAACCCAGAGCTTCTCTTCAACGCAGATGACTGGTTTAACTTTTTCTTTTTTTTTTACCTTGTATTGTTTTGGCCATTTTGGATAAATTACAGTTCCCGAACCTCAGCGGCACATTGTCATGGAAACCATGACAGTACAGATTGATTCATCCATACTGTGAAAAGAATAACAATCAAAATCTCCACTTTTAAAATGAGTGATACATGAATTACGGGATCCCACTGGGTGGCACTGAAAAGCAGCTCAGACTCAGTACAAAACGAGCAGAACTCACAAAAGCACTCAAGGTTTTTAATTGCATTTATTTCTTTTCATGCATGTGGTTTAACGATTGACTCAGCATTGCTCTGGTTCGTCTTATTAGTAGGCACCTAGATCATGTGCAAGACGATGAACAAAACGAATGCAGTGTATGGAGGGAAGGCTTCTTCTGTGTATTTAAATATTGAATCATTTTATTTAAAAGACCAGTTTCAGACTATTCGACTATCAAAGTCTGCAGATTGCTAATCTGTTCTGATTACAGGAGTCACTGTAGAATTTGAAGTCTCAAGGTCATTTAGTGTTTTTGTGATTGATCACCAACGGCAGGCCACACACTACACGATCTGACAGTGACTCGGTCACTCAATCATCGATCAACAAAACACGCTTACAAGGACTGAGGTACGGCCATTCACAAATCACAAGTTTGAAATGGTCTGAGAGAAGAAATAAGAAGTGTAAGATGTTTGCACTGCGATTTATTCAGAAAACAAATGAAAATAGAAAAGACAAAGAACATGGATAAAGGGCTGGATTAGTACTTAGAAAATGTCTGTGCCACAAAAAGAGTTGAAGGTGAGTACAAAAAACCTTTTGTTATGAAAAAAAGAAAGAAGGAGCTGTCAGTTTAACTGTGGCATGTGTTGTGTGTGTCTCCCCATTACATCACTTCCTCCCGTAGAGCTCTTCAAACACCTTGTAGATCTTTGTCATACTAAGCTAAAACTATATGGACACTGGTCTTATCCTTCTCTTTCTTGAAGGCAAATAAAAATAAGTAAAATCTTAGTTTGACTTTAAATAACTCCACATAACTCCGCATCTTTAAATACATCAGTCTCGTTTTGGATTCTCTGACACCAACCGACTTCAGCCCTGCAAGCATATCCACTGAATGCTTGTGTTTAATTGGAATTAAACCACTACAGTAAATCAGAACGTTTCCCCCTGATTAAATTGCTTGCGTGATGAGACCATAAGCTTTGTTGTCACCATCTGTGCAGAGTCCATGGTTCCCAAGAGTGGTCACATCTGCACCATCCTCGCCACAGTTGTGATATGCTCAGATACATTGCTGCTCCAACTCTTCCACTTGGTCGCACCAGTTATTTTAGTAATTTGACTGCATTCATCATGTTGTCAAAAGAAAGCTGCTGCCTTCACATCCGTCTGTTTGTAGGGCCCAGTCTAAAATCTCGATTCTAGGAGTCATCAAAGATTTTCTAACAAATTAACATTAGAAAGTTAAAACTAAATGAAGGCAAATGTTCACTGTTTCAACAAAGTATGAAGTCTTTTAAAATGCTTCATGGAACTCTATGTGCATATCCACAAAGAGAGAGGCCACAGCGGCGGTTACCTTGGAAACATCTCATCACAGATACTTTAGTGAGCAGTTTCCAAAGCCGCCGGTGGAGCCAACTGTGAGAGTCATGGCCCATTGATAGTTGTGCAGAGTACTTGAAATTCATGCTTGACGTGGTGCTGATGCAAGCTCATGATGTTGTGTGTGGCAGTGACTTCAACAGAGAGTTAAAGAACCCCCCTTGTTGTCACGGTGGCTAGTTTATCTTCTGACGCAACAACTGTTCAAGCCTAAATGCCCGTCCAAATGAATCGGTTTAGAACCAAGCTTTTGACATCCAGTGCAACAAATACTGCCTCTCTGGATTTCAGGAATATTAAACTTTTTTCTCAGTAAATGTTGAGTCAAAAATATAAACCATAGTACAGTATTAAATACCTTACACCTAGGGAGTTTAAGGGCAAATCCTGTAAATAAATAAGTACAGTAATCTAAAATACACAGAAAGACATCTATTCACAACTTCAGTCTCATCAGAGTTTAGTAGTAATTCAACTGTTCATTTAAGTCATTGGCATGTTTGTTGCCATTTGCCTGATTTCAGCTGGTTTTATAGATAAATGTTGATTATCATCTGCATAATGATAGAAATTTACGCCGTGCTGCCTGATGACATTACCTAATGGATGAAGAAGAAGAAGAAGACGCTTCCTCAGGGGCCTCGGGATGTGTACAGCCTGTCAATGGAAACAGACTGAGCAGAACCAACATGGTGGCCTTAATTAGAATAAGTTGATGGTTCAGCTGAAGCTGTGAGCTCAAAGAATTCAAGATAGAAATGCTCTTGCCACAAATCAGGTTCAACAAAAGTTTCAAAACTGTTATTCTTGGTGGTTCATCAGATAGAGTTCTGTCATAGAAACAAAATTATATTTGAAGATGCTAATGCAGAAACACATGGCTCAGCAGAGGTAACCTGGGGCTCCTCTGTTAGTGATTGGTAGTTCTAACTTTAGAAAGACAATTCCTATATGTTATTGGAATATCTGACTTTAGACAAGATGACTGTCATCAATATTAGCATCTTGTGAAAGACACTGCTCAGGGTCCTCTGGGAGACAGGATTAGCTAGATTAGGTAAACCCACAATAACCAAAAAAGAAGCGGCTTGCTCAGGGTGGTTTTTCAACAGAGCTTTGCTGTGTGCAGAGTTTTGCTGGAAATTCAGACAACCTGGACACCAAATCTGTAAAAAGACTAAATGCAAATGAATGGAAATACTGTACATAAACATAGTGTTCCTGGGCGTTATGTGTCATCAGGAGAAGGAGTTTAAGATATTCAATGAGTCGAGAAGCGCTAGCAATTCAGCAAAACACAAGCAAGGTAAAAAGCAAATAAAACTAATTTTATTTGAATGAAAAACAACACAAATTGTGGTTCCTGTTTGACTTTTGGAGATAATGACCTCACCAAATCAAGTGCTTTCAGCTCTCACTTTACTGAATTATACCACAATCATTTAAATTTTTAAGACATCTGTCTGAATTAAAAGTGGAGAAGGTGAGTCATGCAGCAAAAAAGGCTTGACCAAAGAAGGTTTAGAGAGGAATAAAATAGATGTTTTGAAATGGCCAGATCAAAGCCGTGTATAACTTATGTTTAGCAGCAAATACACCGCTAAGAGAGGGACAGCAGATGAACAGTATAGAGGATCCACACTGTATAAACCACAGGGAACAGTGATATATGTGATAAAAACACATGTTCTTTGTAAGCAATTTATTGAAAATACAGCAAATATGTAATTTGACACTGAAACATAAAGCAACCAAAGACATTTACTGGATTCGAGTGAGAATCCATAAAAATTGGTCTGACAGTATTCTGAGGCTGAAATGTTCTCACTGGCCAGAGAAACGTAAAAGTCAATCTTTTTCAATTTATTACTTACAAAATATGGAGACAGCATTACAAACACCTTACAGTTTACTCCAAGCCAGAGACAAACGCTGCCTTTGAGAGGAGTCTTACGTTTCAGTTTAGTTGTGCCTAAATCAGAGCTACAGCGGCTCAGCTCAGCGCTTTTTTGAAGCCTTATTAAATGTTTCTCTTATTTTCATCGTCTTCACAAATGAGAAAACTAAATAAAATCAGACAAAGAATGGGGTGTTTTCTTTAGTATTCAACTGAATGAAAATGAAAGTTTTTTTTTCTTTTTCATAGGCTCTTTCACACAATAAGTCGGCATTTCACCTTTGTCATTTAGTGAGTCAGGTGTTCACCAGATGTACTGTAGACGGGCAGATTCTAAACCCGCCATTGATTATCCGTTAAACACACTGGGAGCTGTTATATTTAATGTAATTGTTTCAAATATATGGTAAAGACCATCTGATATCACAGGTGCTACTTTTTGGGAGGATTTATCGTCAACAATGAAGTGAACAAAGACATTTTTAAAGAAATGGACGAACTGTACTGTATATCTTCTCCGACTGTGTCCAAGAGTAACTAAAATCGTCCCTCCATCACTGGCTCATAGTGACATCCACAGTCTTTTACAAATATTTATTTTTCAGTAGCTCATACAAAAATAACAAGGACAAGATATACATATCAATTGGCTCTGTCCATAAAATACAGGTGATTTTTTTTCCCTTCCTTTGGTCCCCCTCTCCAGAACACTCAGCGTGGTCGTATCTTCTTAACTGTTCATGAAATGTCCAGGGAAGCTTTGACTGCACATATATAGAGGGTCCATGGAGGCCACTTTGGCAGCAATAAAAGAATGTATACAGTGGAGGACAGCTGTCAGATTAGCGAACTCTAGTTCCTGAAAAACACAAGCCAACATCAAAAGATGAGTCAATCACAAGAATGTTTACAATTTAAAATGACAAAAAAATTTAGTCTTTGTACTTTTTATTCCAACCTCAAGTACGACAGCTTGATAGATGGAGCAAAGCTAGTGCAAAGCTAAAAAGTCAATTACTAGGAAAAAGTTGTCTTCAAACTGATGGAGAGTAGTGTTTTTCTTCAACTCTGAAGTTTAATTTTTCCAAAAAGCCAAAAGAGATGCAACAAAGTTGGAATGCATGAATGTTCAGCTGTTGAATAAAAGTTTCTATCTGTGATTTTCTTCTTTTTTCCCCCGACAGCTTAATACATGTCCTCCAGAAATGGCGCTAATTCTGACAAAGAAAAAAAAAAGAAAAAAGACAGTTTTACCTTCATTTCGATTTGGTTGCTTTCGGAGTTCTTGAAAAGAAGTTTTACCCTGGTTTTCCCATCGTCGGAGGAGCCTTTAAGCTGAGAGAACTTATATCTCCACAGGACAGTCTTCGAGGTACGAGAGACATTATTTAAAAAAGAAAAAGAGGTTTTAATGAGTACAACAGTTCAAACGTCATGGTTTTAATACAAAAAAGACCTGCATGATCAGGAAGTGGCATTTTAATTTGCATTAGTATTTGAACAACTGTCATTTTAAAGAGAAATAACAATTATGACCTTGAAAAAGTTCTGCCACATTCTTGCAGTGACTTAGTACACAGGTGACTCAAGACTTTGACATGAGAATAAGAGCATGAGACACTGACCAAACACTTTATCAGGTAAACCCGGCACACCTAGTAAAGTGGCTGCTGAGTGTATACAGGAGCTGTTGTTGTTGTTGTTTTACCTTTGAGGAGCCTTCGGAGCAGGTGAAGCCCGATCCAAAATCTATGGTGAAGCACATGACGTTCCCTTGGCTGCTGCACATGTAGCTTTTGGACTGATGGGAGACAGAGACAGAAAGTGATATCCATTTTCAGTTCGTCAGACGTATTTTTGCAACAGCATGCCGTGCAGATACTGTAAAACTGTGGAGCGTTTCTCTAAATAAGCCTCCAAGACAGCAGCCACATACAAAAACCAGAGCAGGAAGTTAAAAATAGCAGCCTGAAGCCAACCTTTACAGGAGATGAATTTGCACTTCTTCAAAATAAAGGAGATTTGTTTTTGAACCCTGCTCATGTTCACTTTCATGTCAACACTTGAAGGGAATGTGGCTGTTACTGAAAATACAGTATTTTAATAAAGTGTTCAGAAAAACCTGCGGATATCTGACGATATTTTCTTGAATCCTAAAGCTGCTCTCAGAATAATCGTGTTAAATGACTCGGTTTAAGTTCATTTAGTTAGTTATTAAAGTAAACAGCTTCTATTCCTTAAAAAAAAAAAAGTTTTCAAAGTTCTTTTTTTCAGCTTTATTGATCAACCAAACTGTCAGTGACATCAGGACCAGGGAGTAAAAACATGTTCAAGTCATGTCATATTCTGCCACGACGAGTCAGCGGTGGCTAATCTTACTAAAATACGTGCTAGCAACACTTTGAGGGAGATTTTTACTGCGTCAAGTTTAACGTGCCTAAAAGCAGCAGCAGAGATAAGGTGGAATGAAGGATGGCGCCCGCTCAAGTCTGGGCTTTAATCATATAACACAAGCTTTATAACGGTGGCACAAAAAAATGAATACATACAGATTTATATGTATGACAGATAATCGCTGCCTACAATGTTTGTGTTATGACAACCCTAACTGAAAATAGTGCAGGCGTTTCTGCATCTCCTTGCAATTAGGTCTGTAGCAGATATTTCTGGAATAATGACAATTATAAACAACCATTGAAAGGTATTGAATGGTCCTGATTACAGGATGTAATCATGAAGGTGGGACCCATCCATCCATCCATCCTGACCCCCTCCATCTACAACCCTAATAAGGATCCTACCGGATGGAGCTCTAACGATGAAAGAAACTCAGAGAAAGGGAAATTATTCTCCACTGAAATAACACATCGGAGAGGACGATGTGAAGTAACACGAATGCCATAAATAGGTAATCACATCTACATCACATGTGGCCCACTGGCTGGCTGGAGTTCTTGACAAAGTTCCTTTGACGGACTTGAATTACCAACATAAAAGCAAAACTCCAAGAGCAGAAGAATGCACTCGAGAGAATTGTGACTGACTACCTTAAGCTTCGTCTTTGCTGGCTAGCATCTCGCAGTGGCTACAAATCCTGCTAAAACCTTGTTTCTGATCCGTGATGTATCTTTCTTTTTTTCTTTCTTTACTCAGAAAGCACAGATGTCAAGCTCCTCGGTGTCTCAACACATCACAATGCAGCTCAAAAAGGGCTTCATTAAACACGTAACGTCTCTCTTCTCTTTCATCCGGCCCCCAGTGTTGTTACACATGTGCATTAAGCAACATTGTATTGTGGAGGGCGTACAAAGAGCTGGACGTTTTTTTTTCTCCATTCATTCATTCTTCTTTAAAAAGAAACTAGTTTCACTCTCACCATGCCTCCTTGCTCTCATGCAGCATTGGGCTCTGAATATCTTACAACCAAAGCGAGTCTGGTGATCTTCCTTCTTCCCTGTTGCAGCACACAGCATCCTGAGTTACTGCGTGACACTGTAAACATACATGACGCAAGGAATCTGTTCCAGAAGTTATAAATCTTTAACCTTCATTTTACAGCTGTGCCGCAAACAAGCATGGGTCATTTCTTTTCACGGCTCTTTTGAAAGCTCTGATTTGTAAGCTCCTCAGCCTCCGCGGGCGGGGCGTCGTGTCTCTGAAGGCTTTTCCTGCCTCATGACTTCATGTTGAGATTGTGTCATCCAACTCATTTGGAATATCAAGAAGTGCATTCTGATATTTCTTCTTGTGTTCTGTTTTCAATGTATTTCAACCCCCTTTTTTCTGCCTCCACGCATCGCGGGGGCATGGTGATTTTAATTATAGAGTGCAGCATGCAGGGATTGTGGCATGGGACTGTACAGCCCTTCTACTGAAAGTCTTTTCTCCTCAAAGACCTCGACCTCTGTCCGTCTTTAGCGGCGTAAGAATTCAGCTGTGACGGGGGACAGACAAATAAAAAAAAATAAACAAAAACAGCAGCAGGCCAGATGCTAGCTTCTGTCACCAGTATGGAACTGCTGTGACATGTTGAGGAGGAACCGCACTTCACTAATTGGAAAGGATTTTCCTGGGGGAATTATGAACATAAATATATATTTTTAAAGGAAATCTGTCTGACAGAAGGAAGGAACTGTATGTGTGTCTAAAGCTATCTCTACACCGTATGAGAAGCAGAGGACAGGTGAAATACAAGTGTGTGGGGGGTCTGTTTGGTCACAAAGGTCATAAATAGGAATTTTTAGCATTGATGCATCTCATAAAAAGATATTAATGCCATGCAGGAACAGGTCTGTTACCATTCAGAGGAACGCTCATTTGTTATAGTATTGCTGTACAGGAGGTGCAACGGGGGAGTGTCGCTTCAGCGTAGCTCATTGGTGGAGGTAAACGAGCAGTGTCGCTAAGGGGCAGATGTCTTGCAGCTCTGCAGCAGCCGTGTGGCTCTAAGGGTTAGCAGAACCGGCTACATCTGACGTCTTCTGCCACGTATGCTCCACGATCCGTGCGCTAGTGGTGAGGTGCATGTGTAAGCTCTGATACACAGGTGCCACTACATGCCAGCATCATCTGACTAGTTAATACGTTTTTAATCAACTACCAAAATAGTCATTAGTGGCCGTCTTACTAACAGTGCCATTATTTATGTAAAATCTTTTTTTTTTCATAAAGAGGTCAACGTCAAAACATTCAATATCAACGTTAAAATCCCAATCCTTTAAAATTATTATATACCAAAATGTTCAACTTTTGAATTGTTGACTAAATCAATCTTCAGACTACGCAGAACCGGCTCAGCTCAGCAGAGCCCCACATTTGTGGGTCGCTGCATCGTGGTGGAAGTGAAGGTCATCATTCTGACATCAGGCTTGAACCCATTTAAAAAATAAGGACAGTTGCAGTTCCTTATCTGACCAGTGGGGTCGGCTCCAAAATTGAGTCAGACGACCAGAATGGCTAGTTATATTGGTTTGTTACGAGGCTTAGCTAACAAGCCAGCAGTTTTATGCATGCAGTAGAGCCCTGCGCGGGACTGTTTTCTTCATCCTGCTCACGCTGATTTTCTGACCATTACCGCCCGCACCCGCAATGTGTGTGTTACACTCCTGCCTGCATCCGCAAAACTCTGAGAATTCATGTCCGCACAATAATAGAGATGCATTGATTTTGTGTCTTCTCCCGTCCCGCAAGAGAAATGTCCTGGACAAATCTGATTTAATGTTAACATGATCATTGTGGAGCTTGATGGATAATTGACAGTTCATAGGTCACCTGACCGAAAGCTAGATGCAAATCCATCATTGTCACCATCGCACAAGCTATTTCGCCTTTCGCACACACATCAATTATGTGATTGAGGTTATAGCAACGAGAGTAGGCTGTAAGTGGCTCAAATAACACTAATAAATAACATAAAATAAACAACGTTAACGAATGAAACAAATTCATTTAACAAATGAATCACTTGACCATAGGGCTGGGCGATATGGCAAAAAAAGTGATCACGATTTTTTTTCCCATATTGAATGATCTCGATTTTTAATCACGATTTTTTAAAATCAGAAGATCCCCCCTCCCTTCTGGAATAAAATAGAAAGAAACCAGAGATTTTTTTTTTTTATTAACAAATATAGCAAATAGCATATTTTAACAAGAATCCAGAATGCTACCAGTGGTACCCACCGAAAAAACTAGGGACGCACCGAAATGAAAATTTGAGGCCGAAACTGAAGCGGAATAAAATTTAAAGACTTGGCTGAATACTGAGTACTGAATAGCCTACGGAATGCGGTTGTTCACAGTTTTTCATTTATTTTGCCATTTTTTTCACAATTGCATAGATAAAATTGCAATGACATTATTAACAACAAAAACAGTAAACTAATGAGTTGAGCCACTGTCAAGCAGCTGGCGATGCTGTTGCTTAAATTGACCAACAGGTGGCTCTCTAACATCACAGATTGTGTACTGTGCGTGACTCTGACGCTGGTTGGTAATTAAGGAGTTAAAACTCACTCGCCACTTACGGGACTCAGTAGTCAGCAGAAACGGCAGTTTTATTACATTTATTAACTGTAGTACCGCTATTATGAGAGGTTATTTCTCACAGTATTAGCCTAAAGGGACTTAAGGCTGATTTATGGTCCCGCGTTACACCAACGCAGAGCCTACGGCGTCATCATGCTGAGCTCTGCTTGTTGCCTCCGCGTTCCGACACATTCACTCCGCTGAGCGCACGCACACACACACACACACACACACACACGCACGCACACACCCATGTCGGGGCCGCGGAGTTTCTGAAGTCGGTGGTGATCAGAGTAATTTGTGGTACAAGCAGAGCGAATCACAACTTTAATGAGTGCGGTTCGAATACACAATACATCCATCACGAAGGGCATTTTGTGAATCCATCACACCCTCCTCCTGTACGCTCGGAAGAAGTTGTCCGGCGAAATAAATAAATAAATAACCGCAAACCGTGAGTCCCGGTCGGCTCGAAGCTAAGCTAACGCTAGCCTGCGGTTGTTGTCTTGTAGTTTTATTCTCTCTGGTCACGCTTGCTCCCACAGGTGCAGGGGAGGCAGATGTGACTAGTTTAGTTTATGGTCATGCAACTTGCCGCGGCATGTCATGCGCATGATCAATTAATGCAGACATCGCGGTGCCAGGAAAGCGGGTTGTGATTGGTTGTCGTGCACTTTGCTGCAGCATGTTTTGCACGTGATCGAGAAAGTAGACCCACAGCTGATCACCGTGATCGAACTTAATTTGATCGCGATCACAAATCGAGATCGTATAATCGCCCAGCCCTACTTGACCATTACATTGCTGTGGAGGGAGAAAATGCTGCTGACCGACTGCGGTCCCAATCCCGTGCGTCTCTCTTCCAAAATGCGCCCACAGACACTAAACGCAGTTTCTCCAAATATCTGACTGTCCTTGCTTTGTCTTTGTTTTGTAAAGACCTTGTTTGAGGTTATTTTCCACGTCATTGATTTCTATCTTGTCGCTAGTCTACATCCCGATCCTGCAGTTTTTTTTTTAGCCGCCCGCAGCAGAGTTCAAACGCCCGCTCCCGCGGGATTTGCCTTGGGTCTCGCGGGACCCGGCAGGACCCAATCCCAATGCAGCCCTCTAGCATGCAGACCACATTCTGCAGTGGTCTTTTCTCATTTTTCCACCGAAGTGACATGTGAAGTGGGATATTCTACTGCAAATATTTGCCAGCAATTCCTCAGCTCCTCCAGAGCGGATCGACTGAAGGAGTTGGGAGCTGGCTAACATTGATTCACATGAGGGTGTGTTCCAATAAAATAATATTTAGGCATGGCACCATGTCAAAATATCCAGTTTATGTGTGCACCTAGCAGAAAGCCCAGCCGTCAATATTGGTACAATGAAGGCCGGTCAGAAACACCCACCATCAAACGTTGCTGTGACGAATTTATGGGTTAATATAAAAGGTTCTAATAAAGAAAAGAAAACGAACTACAGCCAGTTCATTTTTACTTCTCCGCTCCCTTGAAATTGGTTTATTGGTGACAGAAATGGCTCTTTGACATGTTCGTAACATCACAACCATTGGTTCTACTAAAACCTGCTTGTGGGCCAGTTCTTTGTGCCGGGAGCTGGAGAATCAAGAAGAATTGAGAATAACAGCCCTGACAGCCTCTGCACGTAAAGTGTCAAAATAACAGTCATTTTTTTTTTTTTTTTTTTTTTTTTACCTTGTCTGCACACAGACAAAAATAACAGTCATTAATGAGACAGATAGCGATATAAAATGTTGCATTCAACTCCAACAATGATCTTTGTAAACTCTAGCCAAGCCATTTTTTTTTTTTGAAGCAAAACCTTTTTTGGTTACCTCAACCATAAAGCATGAAAAGTGTTTTAGTCATTACCACGATGGGGGAGGGGCTTGAACTTTTATGCTGTGGTCGAAAGAGCTTGTGTGTAATCGTAGATTACATCAGGTAATAAATATCAACTTTTGTCATGAAACAAAATCAACATTAGCTACAAAAATGAACACTACAGTACGTCAAAACTGCTATACCAACATCAAAACTCTTCTAATTATGGAGAACTTATTATCCTACTGCCACAAATTAATTCCCGTCCAGACGAAACCACATCGCCTCAGTGGGTTCGTAGATTTTTATTTGCAGTCGGTTAAATCGATTTGCACGGGCAGCTTATGAGAATAGTCGTCATGAAGCCGAGGCTACAGCATCCTACTTCCTACAGTCCAGCGTTCAGCTCCAGGCAGATTTTACTTGTACAAGTCAAAACATGAACTGAAAAAATAAGTGTCAAAAACAGCAAATAATGTCAGCTGTTAAATTTTAGTTTGTTGCAGATTAAAGGTCATCCAGCATGCGGGATTGCCTGCTGTGCACTAAAACAGCCCATCAATGCCTCGTTGGGCTTCACCATCATCTCACCCCACAACCCTGACATAAAAATGAGAGGGGGAAGAAAAAAAGGAAAAAATGACAGTTAGACAGTTTTGTTTTATACCTCCCACTTCCCCCACATCAGCAATGTTTATATAATGCCTCCATTCAGTGAATTCCAAGGCTAGCCCAGGCCGGACGCTGCGGAGAGCTCCTCAGGAGCCACAGGGGGCCGGCCTAATTGGCTAGAGAACAGAGAATCACAAGCAATTTAAGAGCCCTCATCAGTTTCAGAAGATTCCCAAAGGATGGTGCCCCACATTTGCATCATTAAAGTGTGAAAAGAAAATCACCACCATATTTCACAGCCTTTGCTTTCACACCAAGATCGGCGAGGAGCCTCTGGACTGTCCATGGAGCCTTGACTTGTTGTGGAGCTGAGTCACTCGCTGAATAAACTACAAACTAAACTCATTTGTTCTGAATCAATCTGGAACACGATCTGTAAGGACAACTGGCACATCATCCTGTCACAACGAGGGCGAGCGTCGGACCACCTGCGTAGGTTTGAGACACTGCTGACTGATATCACATCAAGAGTATTTATTGAAAACCGTCACAATGTCATGAGAGCAGTAAAGGATCATCTTTGGGGAAGAAGGCACATCTTAGTGCCTAGAATGTGATTTGCAAGAATCCACCGGGCCTGAGGGGAAGCAACCATACAGAAGCAGGAAGAGTCCTTTGCTTCTGTCAGTCACTGGGAGTTCTGTAGTTGCCATGGTTACCAGCCTGTGTCTCTTTTTCTCCCTCTCTCTTTGTCTGAAGCACAGCAGAGAGGGAAGAGGAAGTAAGTTTCCTTTCTTTTTTTCCATCATCATATTCATCTGTAAGTGTTGTGAACTCAGAACAAGCAACTGACTCAGATGGTCGGGGGCAGGAACAATAACTTTACTGAAGTACTGCAGACAGAACTGAGACAGTGTATTCATGTTTGGGCCAAGTCTACGGGTCACGGATCCGCTCAGACTTGTGGACTAAACAGAGCCTGCTCTCTCGTCATGGTAACGGAGATGTCAAACAGAGAAGAAGCAGCGCCCAGCCGCTTTTACAACTGGAATATACTGCAAGGCAAGAAGGAAGAACAGAAGCATGACATGTAATAATGACCCTGTACCTAATGTGCTGAAAGAGTCCAGTTAATGATGTGTTGTTAAAGGTTCAAGTCAGCATCCTCTCTTCAGGCATAACCTTAAGTATGACACCTTCTTGCACGTCCTCATCACTTCCCCTTCAAATGTGGCTAAAGACAACCTTTAAGTGACTAAGTTAACACAGCAGACAGCCAGCTACCACCACACAAGCAATTCTACCTGAAATCCTCATTTGAGCACATAAATGTACATTAAATGCCTTCTTTGGGGGAGTGGTAGCCTACTTGTTACAGAGAAGGGCTGGGGTCTGGAGGATCCAGGTTCAAGCCCCTGGATTGCAACTGAGGTCAACCACTTTGGGCCACTGAGCAGGGCCCTTAACCCGGGCACTTTACAAAAACGGCAGCCTTCTGCTCCTAGTTTGACTAGAGATGGGTTAAATGCAGAGGAAGAATTTCCCCACTGTGGGATTACTAAAGGAAAAATTATTATCATTATTATTATTAAAAGCACACTTAGCTACGATTGTGTTTATAAATGGTAAATTGGTACAAGCAAGCTATTAGCGACACCTGCTCTATCGGCTGCCGGGCTAACCGTGTATGACAGTCTGGTTTCACAGAAGTGCACGTAATAATTATGAGCCCCAAAATGTCAATCCATTCTTCCATGAAGCAATGTGGTGACAAGACCAGCGCCGAGGATTTGTGAAGACACTCGAGGGGCCAGACCTCCGGATGTCAGGTGATTCCAGACCGCCCTTACTACAATATTATCCAAGTTGGGAAGTTTTCAATGAATATTCTGCCAAAAACCTTAAAAAGTGAGCTTATAAAGAAAGCTGTGATCCTACTTTGGGAGAGAAGTGGCGGTCCAGCTGAGTCCGGTTGAGGCGCCTGTTCTGCTTATGAAGCCTCCTTCATGTAGCGCAGTTCACATGACAGGAACCACTCAGATATCACTCATGCATCAGAAGAAAGTCCTCACTACTGAACACATTTCAGTTTCTTGATTCAATTATTTGAATCTGTGGCTTCCAATAAAGATCCTAACTTCTCATCTCCGGGAGGCATATAGATGACATTCTAATGTTCATTTTACTGCACTGACTTCCAATTAACCTAGAAAATGATGAATGAAAATGGAACAGGGATCAATCAATAACCACCGCAGACAGGATCAGGCATTGCTGCACTTGTACTTACAGTAACATACAGTTATGAAAGCAAAATATAAATTTACAACCCTAAAGTCTCTTTCTAGGAATAGTTTATCAGCAGCTATTTTCTGACGTGCACGCTGCTTTCAGAGATAACAGCTGAAAATGAAGAAAAGTTTCACATTCCAACACAACAGTGACCCAGAGTCAAGACATGGCTTAGAAAAAGGAAAATCAATGTGTTGGAATGGCCAAGTCAGAGTCCGGATCTCAATCCCATCAACCCCCCCGGAATGACGTAAAAATAGCCGTACACATGAGACCCCCCTCGCTGTTTGGAGGAACTTTTTTTTCTTTGTCAAGAAGAGTGGGATACACTTCCAAAGTCTAGAATAGTGAAGGTAATAGGGACTTATAAACGTGGAGTTAATGCATTCCCTGGTTGATGGGTGAAGCGTCCCTCGGAGCCCGGCATAAGCTCTGCTCCGGTTTCCAAGCAGCGCCTGCCGAGTCAAACGCATGAATTAAATATTTGGTTTTTCCCGTTACGGTGGCAGCAGCTGGGGGCCACAGGTATGTTAACAGCACACATGTGAATGGCCACCAAATTCAGGCTCGCCGAATTATTGATGCTGTTGAGTTTGCGGAGTAATGTATGAAAACAAGCCAAGAGCATGAGGCCGGCATATTTATTCCTAACCGTATATCTTGCTCGTTACTCAGCGGCACACATTAATGCTGTCAGCTTCCATGAGCTTTAAATGGAGGCTTCGTCCTACTTGGATCCGCCTCGTTCTGCGTACCAGCGGCTCGTCCGGGCGCTTCCCGCTGAAAAGCTCAGCTTTATGCGCTGCAGAGATTTGCCAAAGCATCCATCTCCTCCTCATCTTTAAATCCCATTTGCTCTTGTAAAACTGAAACACACCGTACTGAAGTACATAAACGACTTCTTCTATTGAGTCTACACTCCTATTGATGGAGAAATGATGTGAAGAAAGTTACAAGGTGACTGAGAATCATTTTTGAAGTGAATAAAAGATCAAATCTTTTACTGTCAAAAGCACAAAAACTGAGAAGTTAGAAAGTCACTTTTCTGAGTGGGAAGGAAAAGCACACATACGGAAGCAGCAGACGGCATCATTGTTATGGTAGAGTTAAAGTGTTTTCTAAATAAGGCAAAGAAATGAAAATACTCATTATTGGTTTAACAAAGGAGAGTGAGGCAGAACTTTTCAGAGAAAGTGATTTCAAAGTTAATGCAACACTGACAGTCGACCGTCTTACATCTGTCTCTCAGGACGCACTGTCGCAGGGAAACATCGAAAACATGCAGGACAGTGGCGCCCAGGACCAGCGTTGGAGACCCCCGGCCTGAACTCAAAGTGATTGGAGTTGTGGAAGGGATAATAGGGAACTTTAGGGGAATAACAGGGAGGCTGTTTTCTGCGACCGGGCAGCGACAGATGTATCCTGCCTAAAAACAGAGCTTGACTCCGTTGATGCTCAGAGGATCACAGAAGTTCCCCTTTTCTACCAGACAGCTGCTAAGGGACTGAGAGAAGAAACTGCAGAGCTTTCAGGGTGATTCATGTAAAAAAAAAACACAACACTTTCTTCAAGTGAAAAGAAGTTTCAGTCTGGCTGGAAAAGAAAGCTCTTGTTGGCCAAACGGGCCTTCTCTCTGCCTCGCAGCTTGACCTGGACAACACTCAACATGGAGCCAATTACAAGATGAATTTGGAAATGTGATTATGATTCACTTTTATGGAGTTGTGTGCTTTGCCCTGCATAAATCTGCAATCACATTATAAACCTGCAATTCAAGTCTAAAGGTATGGCCATTGGATTTTTCCAGTTCTTCTCAAAAGGTTTGGTGGTCAATGTTATCGTAGGAAGTACAAGTTCTAATATTTCGCTTTAGCCAAAGGAAATCAACAGATCCATGTATCCTGTTATCCAAGACACTAAACCATATCTTAGCCTGTACCAGGTTCCCTGAGGAGAGCTGCCAGTAATGGGCACCAGCTCAGTCCCTGATCCGCTGGCCACTCGGCCGACTGCTGAGGCTGGAGGAAGCAGTGGCTAACGCCCGTCACAAGCCCGTCAGAAGCTAGGCGTGTCTCCTCACATTTATTTATTCAACCTCTATTTTACCAGGAGCTCCCTTGAGATGATGTGTGTATGCGTGTATGTGTGTGTGTGTGTGTTCATGGCAAATGTCTAGAGATATCACCCATGGAGTGTCCACAGGACAATTCAGTGATAGAAAAAATGCAACATACATTTCAGAATTAGACCAAAAAATCCTACTAGAGCCTTACTAAGGTGAGAAAGTATAACCAGTACTCGAGTTGAGGGGGGATGGCATCCCCCCCTGACCTAAAAAAGGTCCAAATCATCCCCCCTGTAAAACCGCCACCCCCCCTTTCCATCCCTTATGTCATTTCATCAATGAATGTGATTTTACTGTTATTTCAACATTTAGAGTCATCACCAGAAAAATAACTTATTTGACAATTTTCACCTGTTTCAAGTACATTTTCACTTGAAATACGTAGGAAAATCTGCCAGTGGGACAAGATTTATCTTCTCATTACAAGCAAAAAAATCTTGTTCCACTGGCAGATTTTTCTACTTATTTTAAGTTAAAATCTACTTGAAACAGGTGAAAATTGTTGTTTTTTCCAGTGATGACTCTTGTTTTAAGTGTAATGAGTTTTTTTTTACTAAAATGAGACATTTTAACTAGAAATAAGACAAATATTCTTGTTAAGATTTTTAGTTTTTGCAGTGATCCATTTTACTTATCCTGTGAAGGACAGAGGCATATTGATAAGTTCAGAAAACTGTTTTTTATGTTCGTGTTTTGATGTTCTTGATGTAAGCCCAGTTATTTAAAGCTTACAGAAGGCTGCATTTAACTGCTGCTATGTCATTCCTGCAGTATTGCTGCAGGTGTTTTGGTCAGTGCTATTATTTATAATATATAATATTATTTGTAATCAGCACAAATTATCTTTCCCCATATGATAAAGTCCACCATCCCCCCTGATTTTTTTTTACAACTCGAGTACTGAGTATGACAACAATAATTATATTGATAACAATACTTTTACATCTACCAAGGACTGAAGTTTGACTTAAAAAAGGATTACCTAATGCATAATTATTCTTTATTTCATTAAATGATTATTCGTCGACTTTGGAATTTAGTTTTACGGTGTGTTTTTAGTGGCTCTCGTAGCTGAAATCCAAAGGCCTCTAAAAGGTCCCAGCAACAAGTGAAAATGAAATCAAAAAAATATAATTCAAACTGGTAAGAATTTCCTTACAATCATATACCTATATGCAGTTTAGCCTGGTTTCTATCAGATAATGGATCATTCATTGCCTCTTTCAGCAGCCTTCATTTTAAAGGCGATGGAGAGAAAGCCAGCAGATGGGGGACCAGCCCTCCCCTCTCTCCCCCGTGGCAGTGCTGGCTCTCAGCATCAACAGAGGAACGGCCCATTATGGATGGAATAACTGGGGGCACGTCCTCCAGGCCAGCAATCCCGGGATATCGGCACATTAGTGCAGTAGACGTATTTTGGGCCGATATGATTACCGTTCCTAATGAATATCCTCCTTCCATCCAAGGCCCATTTCCTCAGTGTGCAAAACTGTGCACTGACTGACAAATACTGGACTTGCTAACATCTTCTGCATCCCAGACACAGTACAAATAACTGTTGGTGGCAAAAAAAAAACAGAGCAATGAGGTGTTTGTATAGATCAGGGGTATTTAATTGCAGCCCCCCAGGGCTTTAGATGCTTCCCTGCTCCAACACACCTCCTTCAAACGAATGGGTCATTACTGCGGTGCCGCAGATCCCACTGATAGTTGATAGTGATCCATTCATTTGAATCACCATGAAAACATGCGGGACAGCCGACCTCAAGGATCGGAGCTAAAGAACCTGGTCCAGACCCCTGATCCAGACCTCTGATACAGAACCTCTGATCCAGACCCCTGATCCAGACCTCTGATACAGAACCTCTGATCCAGACCCCTGATCCAGACCTGTGGTCCAGAACCCCTGATCCAGACCTGTGGTCCAGAACCCCTGATCCAGACCCCTGATCCAGACCCCTGATCCAGACCCCTGATCCAGACCTCTGATCCAGAACCCCTGATCCAGACCCCTGATCCAGACCCCTGATCCAGACCCCTGATACAGAACCTCTGATCCAGACCCCTGATCCAGACCCCTGATACAGAACCTCTGATCCAGACCCCTGGTCCAGACCCCTGGTCCAGACCTCTGATACAGAACCTCTGATCCAGACCCCTGGTCCAGACCTCTGGTCCAGACCCCTGGTCCAGACCCCTGGTCCAGACCCCTGGTCCAGACCTCTGGTCCAGACCACTGATCCAGACCCCTGGTCCAGACCCCTGGTCCAGACCTCTGGTCCAGACCACTGGTCCAGACCCCTGATACAGAACCTCTGATCCAGACCCCTGGTCCAGACCCCTGGTCCAGACCCCTGATACAGAACCTCTGATCCAGACCCCTGATCCAGACCCCTGATACAGAACCTCTGATCCAGACCCCTGGTCCAGACCACTGATCCAGACCCCTGGTCCAGACCTCTGGTCCAGACCACTGATCCAGACCCCTGGTCCAGACCTCTGATACAGAACCTCTGATCCAGACCCCTGATCCAGACCCCTGATACAGAACCTCTGATCCAGACCCCTGATCCAGACCCCTGATACAGAACCTCTGATCCAGACCCCTGGTCCAGACCCCTGGTCCAGACCCCTGATACAGAACCTCTGATCCAGACCCCTGGTCCAGACCCCTGGTCCAGACCCCTGATACAGAACCTCTGATCCAGACCCCTGATCCAGACCCCTGATACAGAACCTCTGATCCAGACCCCTGGTCCAGACCCCTGATACAGAACCTCTGATCCAGACCCCTGGTCCAGACCCCTGGTCCAGACCTCTGATCCAGACCCCTGGTCCAGACCTCTGGTCCAGACCCCTGGTCCAGACCTCTGGTCCAGACCCCTGGTCCAGACCCCTGATACAGAACCTCTGATCCAGACCCCTGGTCCAGACCCCTGGTCCAGACCTCTGATCCAGACCCCTGGTCCAGACCTCTGGTCCAGACCCCTGGTCCAGACCTCTAATGTGGGGCAGCTCCACAGTGTGAAATAAAAAATACTGTGATCGGGCCGCAGCCTTGCTGAAAGTTGACTTAAATATTCAACGTGACCGGAACAAAGCCCCTCGACACCAGGTTATGTTTTCATACCTTTTGCTTGGTCTAACCAAAAACATAGGTTTACATCTTACTGAGTTTACCTAACCAGGTACGTGATAAAATCCACTTTCTCAGATACTTCCTGGGCGTTAACTTTAGTTTAAGGTGTAAAGAGAGTCTTGGCTTGTGCTCCAGGCTTGTCCTCATCTTTGTTGACAACCTGAGGCCCGTTTGCCTGTTGATGGTACATGATGAAGTTTGTTGTTTTTCCACAATAAAAGACTGGTTTGATGCTTTTGCCCCTGCTCCTGGCTGAGTGGGGGTTTAACACCTTAAACCAGTCCTGAGGCAGACTGGTCACAAAATAAAAGGAAAGGCAGTAACACTGGAGGAAAAATGGTTTTAATGACGGACTATGAATGGCATTTTGTTGCTGATATAAAGTCTTTATGATAACAAACGGGCCATCTTGAAGCAGTGGCTCACTTTACAATCGTACATTTAAATGGGCCAAATAAAAGCCGCACTTAGGAGCGAAGAAGAAAAGCTCCGATCAGGTTTTTACCAGACAAGCATGCTGACGTTGGATCCAATATAATGCACAAACAGAGATGTTGCTGTAAAGTCGGTGTAAATAGAAATGTAGCTTATTCAATAATAGGTTGGCCGCACGCAACACCTGGCAAGATTTTCTCCCTAACAAGTCTTTTTTTTTAGTTAAATGCAAATTTCAATCATGTAATCAGTCATTTATCCATGTTTTTTTTCCAAAATAATTTGATGTATCCCCTTTTTAAAGATGGGTATCCTGATGAAAGCTATCCCATCCAGAATTCTCACAAGCAAAAGTCCTCCCATATGTGACGGGCTGGAGCAATGCTTGTTCCGCTTCTGGGGGCAGGCTTCCCCCACTTTTACAGATGAGCAGCCAGAGGACGGTGAGGAGATATTTACTCAATGTGACTAAGTGCTCCGGGTCACGAGCACTTAACCTGCCATCAGCTGGTTCTGTGTAAATGTCAGTATCTAAAGTGGGACAGTTCACCCATCACCATGCACATTTGTAATCTACCTTGGATAAAGATGGACCACATGACTTTTTTATTGTGGTTTTGGACTAACTATCCAAAAGCAAAAACATTTATTGTGGGTTTTTAAGGATTCACAAAATACTTAAGTGTCTGTAGTAACTTCTTTTTTCTTCAGAAAAATCAACCCGTGTTCCTGATTTGGTGTCCCTTACTTGTTTACGCTGCAGCCTTGCTGCTCTCTGTGATAAGAGGCCAGAGGAGAGATGTTTCTTCATATGTCAGCAGGTCCTTTTTTTCTTATTGTTGCAGGATTTTAGACCACAGTAGAAACCCAGACATCTTCCATAAGAGGGAAGATTTGTACCTGCTTGAACAAAATACCTGTGACCAAGAGTAACATTAACTGGTCATAACATACAGTAGTTTGAGGGTTTGAGATATCACCAACTTCATCTTCATAGATTTAACTTGTGGAAAAAATGAAAATGCCAGTGTTATAAATATGCTATTCAGTTCGCTCTGAATGAAGACATAGATGAAACTGAGCTGACTGGAATTCCACATAAGCTGTCCAAACCGTGCAGTATTTATATACGGATCGTTAAGACTTTCAGATGAATGTTTTTCCTGGTATAAAACTCCTATATTCATGCTGTCCCACTGCTGAAATAAGAAGGCATCTGATTGCATCTGACTCCCATGCTGACCTGCAAAGGATGTGTGTGATTTAAACATGTCCTGACAGGTTCTCTGCTTTGTAATATTTATAAAAAGGTCCCTGCTCCAGGGTACCAATCACCAAAGCCCTCAGGCGGCAGAGCTTTTTCAGCCTTTTCTTTGGTTGGCTGCGCTGGAAGGATGAGAGGTCGGGAATGGGGAGAATTGAGGGGGAAAAAAGAACCGCTGGCCGTTTCTAGAAGAGTCTGACTGAACATGTGGCTGATTCTTTTAATTCCTGAGTACAATGTGTGATCATAGTTGTGCAGAAGCTTTTCCAGCTCAGTTAGAAAGCCATGATACAGTAGACAGGGATGAGCGAAGTTATGCTTTCAGCCAGAGCTGGAACATCACAACTCTGCTGAGAAAGATTTACAGCAGATGAATCAAATTCAATCCTATTTTCAAGCATCACAGAAAACTCCAATGAAAGAAAAACGGTCTGAGGGTTTCTGTTTAGAAATTTTGTTCAGATGGAAAAACGATCACACAGTGCTCATAAAATGACATTATTCAGACTTGTAGGTTGAATTGAATACTGATAATTTATTGTTATCAAAATTCTCAGCTAATTATGAAAGAAAAAGTTTGTTTTTCCCTAAATATTCAAAAGCTTTTCTGTCTGTTGCTTAAAATTGGCTTTGCTCTATTAAATTTGAATAATATTATTTTTGATAATTTAAGCATAAACTTCCTTCATTATTACAGAAAATGTGGAGCATGTGACCAGTTGGTAGGAGAAGGAAAAAGGAATAAACATCCATAAAATGTTTATCTTATTCTTGTTTTTTTTGCTAATAAACATCCACTAAAAGAGAACGTCTTCACAACTGCGTGTCTTGCTGATAAGGAAGGATACTGAGACGGTCACTCTGTGTAATTTAGTAAATGCAGATCTCCCATTACTGTTCTATCGAACTAGTGAAGACGCCAGAGCATCAAGCATCAGTTCTGATGGTTTCATTCGTCGTCACTCCAGCTGAGAACAAGCCAGCATCATCTGCTTTCTGGATGCCATTGTTTGTTTACAGAGTATGTGGCACCTTGACCGGTTGCCCTTGAGTCACCAGAAAATGCTTCGTTTTTATTTTTTTCCTCTCTGAGCCTCCTTTCCCCTGCAGCCGTCCAACAAATTCAGCCTCACTTTGCACTTAACTTTATTTACTTTCTCTTAGTCCCTGTTCCTCCTCCACTTGAACTCCCGGATTCACAGCGATACGTTCCAAAACTACAGTCGGGATTTTGAACTGATCTGTCGGTCTTTTCTGTGAGCGGTTGGAGAGGTTCCGTTATCACTCTTCCCGGGGATTTAACACTGATGCTAATCGTTTGTATTGCCAAATGGTAGCACTAAGGCGTCCACACACGCTGCCAATCAGGCCCATCGGATCAAGATTTCCAGCGGCTGTGGTATAGAAACGTGCTGCTGGACATCACGCTACAATCACAAACCTACGCCGACGCATGAAACAGAAATGTAGGAGCACAAACACTGCAAATCAGCCCATGTGCCTGTTGATACTCACATTTTATAGTCGCTACTACTATGATTCAAATTTGAAGTCAGTGCTGTTTTCACTTGTGTTGGCGAAAGATTCAGCATTAGATAATGTTGCGTTAAAAAAACTGTTGCTCACCGATGTCAAGCAGTTATTCATCACACAAAGACATAACGCAATAAGACTCTCTGTACCTCTCGACTTGTCCACTAAATGAGTCTTCTGAAGGACATGAGACAGTCACCGCAGAGATTTGCTTGACATGGTACTCTTCACAAAGCTTTAAACTTCAACTATATTTGCTTAAGAGGCAATTTAATGGCTCATTGATGTGGGGATTAATTCTTAAAGTTTCTCATGCTAAATGCATTCGGAGTAACAATAACAGTCATGGAAAACTGAGCTGCAGCTAACCTTTCAGTTTTAAATGCAATTAACGTATTCGTCAGAAGAGAATTGGCAGAGGATAATGCACCAACAGACATGCAAATCACTGCTCGCCGCTGAAGCATTAAATTGGAGGAGACAGAATTTGAATATTGTGAAGAATAACTGTAAACCAATTGTTGACCAGAGCTCTATTGTGTTGTTCTTATATAATTCTCAGTTTTACGCATAATGTGAGAAACTATAATACATACGTATTTAAAACAGATGAAATCTGTTTTTTTTTTTTTTTTAAATGTTGCTAAAACATTTACAGCTAAACACGCGATCATCAGCTTGGTATGTGGTGGACTGACTGTCTCAAAGTACTTTATAATCACGCTCACCAGGCACGCGTCTGATGAATAGAGATCTATGCAGATTTCTTTTCTACGTCTACGCAGTCCATTTTCCATAGAAGACACAATCACGCACCAATGGACGCTCCGGGGGCGATGTCGTGTTCAGTTTGTGTCCCAGAGTGTTTGCATGTGAAGATCCTCACAGTCATGGGTTGGATCCCTTCCTCTCGCCCTCATTTTCCTGGTAACCAGTAGCTGTGGCGGGTACTGAAGTATAGCCGTGTTTAAAAGCTGGTATCCTCTCTTTTAACACAAAGTTGTTTTGTGTGGGTGTAAAATATAGTAGAAATCTGCTGTAAATGATAAGTCATAGAGTTGAGCAAATATAACCTCAGACGAGTCATAATGTTTGTCACTGTGCCATTATTTGTTTGACAAACAAAGGGAAAATGGTAAAAAAAAAACAACATAAAAACCACAATAACAAAAACAAATGTGGACAGTACTCAGTCCCCCTGTGATTCAACAGCTTGTGGATCCTTTAGCAGCGATCGCTTCACATTACTGGTTCATGTCATGAGGTTTGGACATGCAGCTATGCACAGCTCTCTCAAGGTTCAGCCAAGACTCAGACAATTCATGATATTTGGTTGTGGCAGAACTTCCTCTGAAGGCCAGATTGTCTCATGTCCGTCTCTACAACACTGGTGTACGGAGGAGTACATGGCTGGATCACAGACCTTTGACTGCAAAACAACCCCTCCACTGCTGTGTTTGACGTTGTCAATGAGGCCTTTCAGTCGGAATACTGGGTTTACTTTTGGACCAACATTGTGGTGGGAATTAAGGCTAAACAAGTCCACTTTAGTCTAATCTGTCCACAGCCCATCATACCAGGAGCCCTTCAAACCTCGGTAGTGCTCATCAAACACATCATATCTTTCAGTTATCTGTTAATAATACTATCCAGACCTTTAGCAATGAACTATTTCAGTGAGGGGTGTAAGATCTGAAATTTAGAGTTTGGTTTTTTGTATTTCTCTTTATTATGTTAAAACAGGTGGAACTTCTGCATAACCGTAGGTCAGCTGTAACTCTTCTCCGGTGTTTCCTTTTCATCTGCTGAGATTGTCAGAACTTCAATGTGACCGGTGAAAAAATGTGGCACATAAAGGGAAGGGACATCTAAAGAACAGATGTGTGGAAAAGTTGTAAAGAAAAGTAAAGGAAGCCACTAGTGGACTTCAAAAACAGGTCTGGCATCGCTGATGACGGAGAACGCCTTGGAGCTACGCAGGAGAACAGTAAAGCAACAAAGACGTCAGCGCCAGCCAAGACAACACTCATCACAAGGGTGTGCACGACTCCGGCACTACAGCGACGGAAGCTGAACTGCAAGATGCAAACCACTTAACAGCAGGAATCCAAAGACTTGGCTTTAATGAGCAGCCATGAAAGCAGGGTACTGTTATACTAGTCAAGATCAATACAATACTTTAACCCTAATGAAAGTTTTGCTGATTGTAAACAAGTTTTGAAACAGAAAGCCTCTGTAACAAACATCTGCTGAAGCACCTGCTCCGAGGCAGCATCGAGAATCTCCGGAACATTCCAATCATGTAGTTCATACCAGTAAAGCCCGGATTCTCTAAGTCATCGCCAATCAATGTTTGACTTTATCATTTTTATTTACTTCAACATTCTTGTCTTTCTTTGAAGATGAAGAATGCGCACATGAAGAAGATGAAATACCAGCTCTACTTTTGTCTCGTCGTTTTGAAATAAAAGTTCGGAAATATCTGACATACTTCAAGAGCAGTAAATTCACGGCTTTAATTCTTTAACACGTCTAATATTCACATTTGTACCAACTGACACGCTGCAGAATTGTTGCTCTCCTTGTCGTTGGGTCGGATGATGTTTGGGGCCGTAAATCGTTTTCATGTATTCGTCAGTAACAATGATTCCACAGACATGGAGGAATGTTTCTGTGATGAACCAAAAGCTCCTCCCAGGATAGATTCATACATTATTTCAAACTGTAACTTCCTGCTGGTCAGTGATGCGACACGTGTTGATGACTTACTATGAACCAGGAATATAACATATGTCTGTGTGAAGGAAATGCACGGAGATGATTATTAGGGCTTTGGGCGATTCATCGATTTTATTGATCAATTAGAGTTGGTTTATGATGATCAGAATTCCACTTCGGTCGGTTATGGCACCTCTCAGAAAACAAATGTGATGTTGCCTGATATTGGCTCTTGTTTGTGGCGTCTGATGTCGTGCAAACCGGCGTCTGCGGTGAAGCGCGTCTATCCTGGTCTGATTCATCCTCTCATTAAAACCAGAAACATGCAGCTGAGTGAGAGAATTGTGCAAACCGCTGTCCTCTGTCGTGTTTGTCTAGAATCTCTGTCAGTGGCGTCACTAATTTGTTATAGTATCTTAAAATAGGTGGGAGACTTATGACACGCTCACTGCAATCTGGACAAGACAGCATAAAAACACCCTGGAAAACCCCCAAAATTGTTCTGAATAAACCAAAAGATGCCCTAAGACACTTTTGCTTTGGTTTATGTACGAAATCTGGGTGGTTGGAGAAGTCCTGCCTCAGGTGGAGGAGTTCAAGTATCTCGGGGTCTTGTTCACGAGTGAGGGAAAGATGGAGTGTGAGATCGACAGACAGATCGGTGCAGCGTCCGCAGTTATGCGGTCGATGTACCGGACCGTCGTGGTGAAGAAGGAGCTGAGTCGAAAGGCAAAGATCTCGATTTACCGGTCAATCTACGCACCTACCCTCACCTATGGTCATGAACTTTGGGTAGTGACCGAAAGGACAAGATCGCAGATACAAGCGGCCGAGATGAGTTTCCTCTGCAGGGTGGCTGGACGCTCCCTTAGAGATAGGGTGAGGAGTTCGGTCACCCGGGAGGAGCTCGGAGTCGAGCCGCTGCTCTTTTTACATTGAGAGGAGTCAGCTGAGGTGGCTTGGGCATCTGTACCGGATCCTCCTGGACGCCTCCCTAGGGAGGTGTTCCAGGCATGTCCCTCCGGGAGGAGACCCCGGGGAAGACCCAGGACACGCTGGAGAGACTATGTCTCTCGGCTGGCCTGGGAACGTCTCGGACTCCCCCCGGAAGAGCTGGAGGAAGTGTCTGGGGTGAAGGAAGTCTGGGCATCTCTGCTGAGGCTGCAGCCCCCGCGACCCGGTTCCGGATAAGCAGCAGAAAATGGATGGATGGATGGATGGATGGATGGATGGATGGATGGATGGATGGATGGATGGATGGATGGATGGATGGATGGATGGATGGATGGATGGATGGATGGATGGATGGATGGATGGATGGATGGATGGATGGATGGATGGATGGATGGATGGATGGATGGATGGATGGATGGATGGATGGATGGATGGATGGATGGATGGATGGATGGATGGATGGATGGATGGATGGATGGATGGATGGATGGATGGATGGATGGATGGATGGATGGATGGATGGATGGATGATCATCATCTGCTGCCGTCATCATCTGACTATTTTCCCACAGCGGCAAGCACAATAATTTCTCAAAGACTGAAGATGTTTTCATCCATCTTCTTCAACAATGAGATTTTCTTTCTCCTTTTTTTGAAAAGAATCTCACAGGACGATAGAGAAAGTTATGAGAATTACACCTATTCGAAAAACACTGTTCAATGGAAACACCATGCAGCGCTGCCTTTAATGCAAATTCAGAGATGTGATTTTCTTTTATGCAAAAGTTTAATGGAAACTAGTGTTGTATGTTTGTTTTTAAGTTTTAATGTCAAGGCTGGACATTGTCATATTACATATTACATACACCAAATTATGAACGATTCTTGGCATGTCTGCCTTTTTTTTTATTATTTCTGAGACCCTATGTATTTTAGTTCCAACTATCTGATACCATGTATCTGGAACCAAAACAATTATTGAGATTTACATCTTTCCAATTGTATTACAGAGAAAACGTTATAACAAAAGAGTGTGAATCAGGTCTAACAGATTGTTGTAGATACAATACACCCTTAAATAAGAAGATGCAAACAAAACAACAGTGACCTTACTTTTTATTATAGAAACACTGAAAATATCTGCGAATTGAAGAAAGTCAGGAGGCTTTAGAAAAGAGCGGTATGGATGGTTATTCACTGCAGTTGGGCCAGTAGTGGCTGTGCATGAATGCGGCCCGCAGCTCCGTGTTTAAAAGTGATGACTGCATTCGCCGCTTGATATTGTCAGAAATCACAAGTACAAAGAGCCAACCTTCACTCCAAAACCTTTTCTGCTGCTGCAGAGGAAAAACTTTTGCTGAGTTTTCCACAGTACTGCAGTGAGTTTAATTTCTTCCAGCGCCTACTTTCTAACGAAATCGGTTGAGACTAACCAATTGCAGTGTATGATGACAGTACTTTGAACGAGCAGATGTGTGCAGGATGGTGCAGAGGAAAATCTCCAGCTCAACCATGAAAAGCAAACAAATTAAGTTTGATTTTTACTTTAAAGATACTGTTTCCTGCTACAATGTGCTGCAAGTCAAATCCATTTTAAAAAACTAATCGTCAGCAACTCCACAAAGAAAGCTAAAGTTTTCAGTTTGCTGCTCTGGAGCATTCAGGTGTGTGTAAACAAAACGACAATAAGGACATACATCAGCAACGCTGTGAGACAAGCAATTGTTGCTGTAAATTCTGGGAAGATCCAAAATGGAAAAAATGCATGACAGCTGCCAATCTTCCCGGGAGTGGATGTCCCAGGAAATTCACACCGAGGTTGAACTGTAGATGTTCAGTTTTAAAAAAAAAATACCTGCGAGCTACTTCTCTATAGGCTCTATAGGCTTCAAAGCTTTGGGTTATTACAATGTAATTAGAAAGTGGCTGTGGCAGTGAGGCTCATGAGTGTTGCCCAGAGAAATGTTCAAGAAAAGGGCAGCACATCTTTGAAAAAGCAAAAGCTCCTGATATCAATGGTTAAACATGGTTGTGGCAGGGGGCTGATTTAAGGCTAGTTCAGAAAATCATTAACTCAAAATAAGATCAAGCTGCAGGACAATCATCCCAAATATGGCTAAAGATCTACAGCATGACGGCTGAAAATGAAAAGAAACAAGGTTCTGAAAGTCCAGATCTCAACCCAAATGTAAATAAAAGCTGAAGTGGACTGTGTATCAACAGTTTCTCGCCAACCTCGATGAACAGAAGATAAATGGCAATGATAATGTCTTATAGAAGATGATCACCTCTTGTTCTTGTTGCTAAAAGTGGTTCTATGAGCTATTTTATTTTTCTTACAAACTACATTTGCATTTTGTCTTAGTTATTGTAAAATAAAGAATAATTTGCAACATGTGAACTCTTATTGTTCCAAGGTTGCATTTCCTCCCTATATAAGGACCAGATGATATCTTAAGTCCTGACATTAACAACCTTGGAGACTAATTTACTTTGTTTTTCACATAACTGTATACGGTGAATTTGCCCCCAGATGAGAGGAAAACGCTGTGCTGTGTGCTGCCTGGAGATATATTTTGGCAAGTGCAATGGAAAAAGCTGTGTTTGAGTTGGAGTCGGACATGGAGAGACGTACCCTTATTCGCTGAACTTCCAAGAAGACGGCTCTTTGGAAGGACTTCTCCCACATGGCCAGGTCGCTGGCTAGCTCCACCCTGAAGGTGTGGCTGTGGCCGTGGCCCACCAGGATGCTGAAGCACAGGAGCTCGTTGTCCTGCTGTTCAGGTGAATGTTCCAGCCCCAAGTAGAGCCGCGCCTGGAGCCAGCAGTCCTCAGCCATCCACAGCTGCAACGAAAATCCCCTTTACTCTGCGTTCGGGACGACCTCGCATTAACTACGGATGCTGAAGTCAGTTTGTGCAATTTCTCTGAACTTCTACATAAAAGGAAAATGCTTGGCATTCTGAAAAAGGTTTGTCCCTTGATCCATCCCTCTGCTCACTCTATTATAGTTTTGTATTTCCATATATGAATTACTGCCATATTGTCTGGTCTGCAACTTATCCAACTTTTCTCAACAAATTACTGATAATCCAAAAAAGATTCTTTAGAAGATATCTCAGTCTGGTAGACACGAACCATCTGCACCTCTTTTTATGAAATATTAATTATTATCCATTCACTAAAAGGGGACCTATTATGAAAAACACGTTTTTTCTTGCTTTAACATATATAAAGTGGTCTCCCCTCAGCCTGCCAACTCAGAGAAGGAGGAAAGCAACCAAATTCTGCAGTGTCTGTACAGCCGCCCGGATGAGCCATCCAGTGTGATGTGGCTTCTACGAGCCCTTCAGATTCTGATTTACATCGGTTGGCCTCTGATGTGTGAAACCACGCCCACAATTAACTCCGCCAGCTGGAGCTTCTGCCATTTTTTTTGTAGCGGTGTATCGAGTCATTCGCGTCAGGCAGCCAATCAGCACAGTGCCTCATTATCATAGCCCCGCCCACTCAGAATCCCTCATAGATAATGAGGTTAGAGAATGGGAAGATAAAGACATGGCTGAATTTTTAATTTATTTAGCAAAAACAATCAAAAGCTTGTTTTTAAGACATTCAAGGCCTGTTTGAAATAGGTGCCATAATAGGTCCCCTTTAATGTTTTTCACTCATGCTTGTTTGTGCATAAGTTTTCAATAGAAAACAAGATCTTCCTGTCACTTTCCAGCAGTTTTTTACTTTTTCATCTGATTTACAGGTCCAAAACTCTGGAATGACTTGAATGTGTCGCTGAAGTCAACGTTATCTTTTAACTACTTCAGAAAGTTATTAAAAAATATATCTTATGCTCTTAATCTTCAATGTCTTTATCTTTAATGTAATCCAGACCTTGTATCCATGTTCTCTTTTCTACGTTTATATTTTTAATTTTTTTTAATTTGTTGTACATTATCTTTGTTATTTCATCACAGTTGTTGATGGGATGGAACTCTGTACAAGCCCTTCAGGTTTTTAAAAAAAAATTGTACTAAATAATTACTACTATCATTACTGTCATCGTTACAAAATAAATGCTGAAATCACTTCAGCGAAGCACACAGCAGTAGCAACCTCTTCTTAACGTACCTTATGAACCTTGAAAAGAACCTCACAGAGGTTATACGTCGTGTCAGCTTGTCCCCAGTCAGCGGCACTGATCTGGGAAGTAAACATCAAGAAGAGTTTGATGATGATGCAGCACATCAAAACAAGCTTTTCTGCACTCATTAGCAGCACCCTCTAATCCAAGTACTAAATGCAAATGAAAGTTATGCAGGTAGCTTAGGTATGTGTGCATGCCTGGATGGCTGCCAGTGTCAGGGATCAGGACGGATTCATCCTGTTACACTCTGCTTGGGAAGAGAATTTGCATGTTGAATTCAACGCTCACATTACCCACGAAGGCTGTGGTTATAAATACACAATAGGTTTTGTTTCAGCACAAAGATCGGGGAATAAAGAGAAGTGCAGCTCAAGGAGACAGAGATGCACAAAAAAAATCTAATCAAATCAAATAAATGACGACTCAATTTCATGTCGCTGCTCCAGTTTTATGCGGCATTATGAGTGCCACCCACTGTGAGAGACTTGAACAGATCAGAAGACTTATTAATGTTATTAGGCAACACTTGTGCATCTACTCATATATGGATCTTTAGGGAAACAAGCCAGAGGAGTTTGGATTAGTTGTTGTATCTCCACAGCCAAGACCTGACACCCTGTAGGTTTTTGGTTTCTACAGCATGCAGCTGACTGACAGGTTCCCTCATTCCAAAGCAGCACACGCTGTCCTGCTGATGTGACGCCACAACAGTTTGAAAAATACATATTTTCCCTTATTTTATTTTTTGCAAAAGGTGAGAGAGATTCAAGGACCCTTTTTGAAATGTTTGAGACATGATTTTAGCAGAATATCACTGAAACACAGTATAAAACCCTTGGTGACCACCTCTTTTTTGGCTCAATTCATACAGCAGCAGCTTGTTAAGGGGGGTGGCGTTAGCATCTTCACTCCACCCGCTTTCTCCTGTGGAGTTTAGCAGTTTGTGAGTGTTTCCTGGTTGGATCCAAAGGGCTGCAGAAACGGGTTACTGTGACATCACAGCTGCTGCTCATCTGGATCCTTGGCTCAGTGGTGTTTTCACCATGATTCATGGGCAGCAAGCGCTCCTTTGATGCACGCTGACACCGACAAGCAGCTTCTCAGTAGATTTCATTTTCCAGGGTTTGTTTGATTGCAGCACCGCACACGCTAGTACTTTACTATTCCACATTCAAGCCTTCTCTTCCTCAGGGATATTGACAATTGGCATATTCCAATAAAAGCCAGAGTCTCTCACAACCCACCAGCTACGCAAACCCTTCCTTTACAGAACCACGAGTCCAATACCCCAACAATAAATGCAATTCATTTAAATCCTGGCAGGCAGCTCTTCTCACCAAAATCATCAACTTAAGTTGTTCTGAGTCTCAGCAGTAAACCTGAAAAACACAAATCCACAAAGTTAACAGCTGACCTCACTTGCTCCCTGGTTGTAGTTACTACTTATTTTCTTTAAAGGATCAATGATGGCTGCAAAAGGTTGTTTTTCTGTCCAGACTTCAGGCAGACTGTTCCTTCCCCTGTTACATGTGCCTTATAAGGAAGACTTCAGTGATGTTCCCTGCAACGTTTGAAAGAAGTTGCTTTGAATCATATCTGGTTCATTAGGGCCATTCAACAAACGTCTCTGCAGAAGGTTGATGAAAGGAGCAATATTCAGCAAAGTAGATGACTTATGAGTGATTGCACATTAGTTAGCATATTGAGTAAATGATCTTGCAAATCAAACAAGTTTGAAAGCTTTTGTAGAAAGCATTTATAATCATGGTCTAATGAGAAAATCTGAGTGTCACCCACAATGTCGCCATAAAATCTGACATCCTTTCTTTGATGTAATGCTTCCCCCGAGAGAGCAAACGTCCTCTAATAACGAAGGCCTGTTTCAAACCAGCAAGCCTGGTTCGAGTCACTGCTTAAAGTCAAATCATCGCCCCCCTGTCGCATAAAAGACCACCACTGCTCATCTTACCACCCATGAAATGATGTAACACGAGCTGCTAGGGCAGCAGAGGAAGACAGAGAAGGGGGGTAATTGCTCAAAATAGTTTGGTAGCATCGGGAGTTCATCTCTGCTCTTTGATCATCAGATGATGACGGCCTGTTGGCCTCATCGAGTCGTAATCTTCAACTCACACTGGCCATCGTGGAGCAGCAGGAGAGGGAATCTGCACATCCAAATCTGAGATCCTGGTTCGCAGTCAGAAAAGCTTGGGATGTCCCATCTAATGGCATTTAAATATGCACAAGTAATGTTTAAAGCAAAAAATCATTCGCTACCAGATAACATTCAGAAATTATTCATTGGGAGGGAAGGGGCTTATAATTTAAGGGGAAACCTAAACTTCAAGTCTTTATTTGTGCGTACAACAAAAATAAGTTTTTGTGTATCAGTTTGTGGAATTAAACTGTGGAATGGTTTGAATTTGGAGTTACAAACATAAAACAATTTAATGAGAAATATAAAGAAATGGTTTATTTGAGGTACAAAAGTGAAGACTGTGTTTAAAGATCACCAGCTGTGTGTGTTCTGGTATTTTGTCATGTTGTCTTTGTATATTTATATACGTAGATATACGTATTATATTTATATCATACTTATATTATATTTATGATAAAGCTTACATCTTGTATTAAACAGGCTATTTTTGTAAAAAAAATTATATGTATACAAATTAGTATATAGTATAAAAAATAAATACAGTACATACATATAATTTCTGTTTAGTTGTGGAAAGGGGGTGGGATTCATACTTCCTCCCACTCCTTTTCGAACATGTAACTTGAAATATGTGTTTTTATGTTGTTTTTTTTTCTTTATGTGGTGCAATGCCCACCTGTATTTGTTTTCCTGTCTTTTTTCTTGTTTTTTTTACACGTTTGAAATAAACAAAAAAAGAGTTGGACTCGATTCCAACCCTCATTGGTGGTCGTAAACTGTGGTTGATGACTGGGAGAGTGAGATCCTGGACACATCCTGCTGGAGAGAGTTTCCTCCACAAGATGGCTGGACAATCTCCCTGAGAGATGAAGGGTGAGGAGTTCTGCCGGTCCGGAGGAACTCTGAGTCGTGTCTGTTCTCCTCCACTCTGAACTTAGGCTGCTCTCCCTGCCACATGGATTCAGATGTGAGAGTTGGTGGATAGATGGTGGATGGACTCCAGCAGACACGTGAAGCATGTCTCCTTAAGCCATATGAAGTGATAAAAGCTACAAAAAGCTAGATGTAGGTAGGGATGTGAATTTTAAGGGTTGGCAGAGTTCTCAGAGACTTCTAATGGAACTGTGGTTATATAAGAGTACTTTATGGGATGTCTCATAACTCATGAGTGAATGCCATATTAAAAGAAAATTCTGGGATTATTAAACCGGGACCTGATTTATTCTCTTGTTTGGTTGCAATATATTGTTTGGCAAAAAAATCTGACTCATGCCAAGCAAGAATGCTGTGATTTGATGAAAGTGCTTGTGTGTGCAGCTGTCAGACTCTTATCAGTGTCTGGGAACATTGTGAAAAGAATCTACTGATGTTTTGCACAAGAGAGAGTTTCATGCTGAAGTCTTGAAATGAATTGTAGAATGCCAATAATCCGAGTCCAAATACACATGATTGAAAATACGGAGCCCAGGTTGACGAAGTACATTAATTATAGCATAAACAACTCAAAACCTATTTGATTTGTTGGTAAAACTGAAAGTTGTGGTGCTGCAGCATCCAGACCCCTGGATTTTTCAAAGGGGGAGTAACTCCCCAGGGTCTTGACCTCATTTTAGGTCATCATTGGAAACTCGTCTGTCAGTTTTGGTGTGCTGAAAACAAAAACTGGATACAGTTTGCATAATGCCCCGTCTTCTTTGAGTTTCACATTGTCTGCTGTGAAGTGGGCGTGTGAGCAGCATTGAACCTGCTGCCCTACTTCTAAGCACTTTCTCCAGAAAGACTCAAGTAATCTCCTCGGGCCGTTAAAATACGGACATCTGCAGCAGTAAACAGTATTAAAAGTAAAATATAAAGAACTCAGCAGCCAAGGTGACCTGCTGAGGATGTCCTGGGGTTAGCTCAGACCTGCTCCGCTTCTCATGACTTCGTATCGTGTGACTCAGAGTCATGCACATCTTATTTTGGTCTGCTGTGTTTGAGATGTTATCCAGTGTTTGTAATAAGGAGCTACTAACGGACCAGAGGACTGCAGTTTTTGAAAAAAAAACAAAAAAACCCTGCAGACTGATGTCTATGCCTTTTGTGCTACAGGCCTGACAGTTAACGATAACTCACTGGAAATCTGGTGACCGATCTTTTTAAGTCTAGCAGCTTTTCTTTTTGCTTTAACAGGAAATTGTATTGAAAAAAACTCTTCCCCTACACACGGCTGGCCTTCGCTTCTCTTAAAGCTCCATAAAAATGTTAGATATACATTTTTAATGTGTGAATGTTGAAAGCTGATCTCTATTTTAGAACATTTCAACAATTGAAAAGAATTCTACACTTAAAAAGTTACTCTCAAAGCACATGTCAATGTAAAAGCCTCATACATTCATGTTCTGTGTCCTAAAAGATTCCTCAAATACAAGGTCCTTAGGGTGGTGGGGTTTATGCAACCACAGATCACCTGGAAACATTCCCAAGTTGTTTAAAGGTTTCAAACACAGCCTGAAAAGTGCTCAATCTGCAGGATAGGACAAGATTGAAAACCTGCCACAGTCTGGACTTTAAAAGAGAAATGATGCACTCGAAATTCAGCCAGGGGGGCTTTCATAACAGCCAGCCACAATAACTTGTCAAGGTGTAAAAGGATAATAAAAGGGAAGGTTAATTGGCAACTGAACCTCTCATCGTTCAGCAAAAGCACAGCGTCCAGACACTTTTTGAGCTGCAGTATTTGTCATTACAATGACAAAAAGGTGTTTGTCATGTTCCAAACAGAGACAATAAAATAAGCCACGTCCTGGCACTAAAGCTGGTGCATTTTGTTATACTACTAGATACCAAACATCAATAAAACCTGGTGTACAATATGTAGCAGTGTATTTTCCTGTTCCATCAGAGTATTCATGTTCAAATTCAGTTTATTCCAGAAAAGCTTTCTTAAGGTGAGCAAATGATGCAGTATTACAGAAATCTGATAACAGTAAAGAGAAATCAATAGGTCTAAGTTGTACTTTCAAAGATCAAAACCTGCATAGATTTTCCTCTCGTCAACAGGGAGCTCATGTTTCTCAAGTGGTCAAAAGTGATGATGATACTGAAGTCCTCAGCCCAGAATCATCCGCATTTAAAACTCAAAACTAAACTCATGTATTTTATACAAATCTTTTATGAAGACAAAATGGTAAATTCTACATTTTTGTGCGGCGTCACCTGGTGTGACTCTGGGCACATCGATGATGCAAATGTTCACTATCTGGCCCCGACGGTGCCGTGTTGCCGCTGTCACGCTTGGACCTTTCGTGAAAACCACCATATGTGCACTAATCTGAAGTGAGTCGATCCTTCAGTGCACTCCTGGCATCCGCACAGGAAGAAATAAACTATGGTTCAGTGGCATCCCTGGCTCGGGAGCTACAATCTCTGCTGAAAGAAATACAAACCATGGTGAAGTGTTACTGGTGTGTCTGTGATAAATGAACGGCTGCTGTGGTGGTCCTGCTCTTTGGGGGTTTAGTGTCTCGTGTGAAACCCTGGAAATGTGGAGCAGAGGAGTTGAAATGGAAAATTGGAAAGGTCAAAACCCCTGTGACTATACAAATAAACAGAAAGATGTTTTTTTTTCTTCCCCCTACACACCGAAACACTTTAACAAGCACTTCAGCCATCAACCAGATACCAGGATTGTGTCAAATTAACAGTGCAGAGTTCTTTAAACCTGTAAAAGGCTTTTAAAAAACAAAATCCATTTGTACATCAAGTACACCAGCTAAAGTGGAGGATGAGAAGGTAAGAAGTTGACAACAAATAAGAGACTACTTGACACAGGAGCTAAATGAGCGGAGCTGTTCTTCAGCACCTTTTCCTCTCAACTTGTCAGTATGACAACTGTAATGTTGAAGTTTCTTGATCTTTAGCATCATATTTAATATCACCTCACATCTGTTTTGTTACTTTGGCGTGCAGATGAAACCACGCAGCACTCGGGTCTCTGATGGCCAATCCACGAGTGAAAACGAAAAAACAGATGACCTTATTTAATGGGCTCATGACACAACCTCAGATCCTGATCATGCCACTAGGCCTGATGGGGTCATCACTTCTTCTGCCACTGTTCTTGCTGAGATGCGGCCATCGCTCCGGGATAACATGAATCTGGACTCGTCAGTCCACGTGACATTTGGTCCGTATCCGAGGCGTAACAGTAACAGTTTAGTCCCAATACTTGAGTTGTTTTCACATTGTGCTTCATAGGGCTGTGGATAAATCAATGATCTCATCTTTTTATTTCAGAGCGAGAGACCATAACATAATAATTGGAATGATGCTCTTCACTGGGTCTATTATCAGGAATTAGTGGGGGGGGGGGCATTGATCTTTAAATCAAAACTTATGTTCAAAATTTCAAAGGAAATATTAACTTTTTTTCCCCATTCTTTGGGAAGGGATGGGATATGAGGCATTAATCTAGAATAAAAACTACTGATTTCACAGGAAAATGACACAGAACCGTCTGATTAATATCCTGATCCAAAAAAAGAAAAAAAAAGAGAATACAACAGATCTGCAGACCATGACGGAGCTCATTCCACCGCGACTTCACAGTCGGCCCAAATTACAGCAACGATAAATTCATAAGCAGATACAGCAGGCGTGTCCTCACTTAATCATTAATTACTGAGGCATGTGATGCTTCACACATGCTGCCAACCAGTTTCTAAAAGATGCAGCAGAGGGAGGAACAATCAAAGATCAGTGAGCAGTCACCAGACTTGGGATGTGTAATGACAAATTCAAACAGACGCAGAACAATTCTGACTCCTGAGTATTAATTAATCATCTGGAACAGATTTCTGATTGCGAGGCATTCGGGCCAGCGAGATATATCATTTTAGAAAGAATCAGTTCAAATTAGCATCATTTACATCTTTTCATTTCTATTGAAATATGAATTGATCAGCTGAGAAACATCTCGATTCAGAAAGTGAAGAGAGACCAATTACCGGGGGACTTTTGAAGATATAAAAACATGGTCCTTTCAGTGCCAGGAACTTGAATCCTGAAGCTCGACCAGCGGCGCCGTCCTCTGGACTTTCACATGCCCAGCCCACGTGAACAATCTGCAGAGATGACATTTACACAATTTCACTATTTGATTAAAAATGTATGAAAAACAATGAATAAAAAATTGTTCCTGCTCAGTCAACAGACCAGAATAGTAAAGTAAGTGCCGCCAAAGTCAATGAATGAAACAGCAACAACAAGCTTGGAAGTGATGTATTAGAAGAGATCCCCAACAGTACAGCGGCCCTTCAGTCTCAGCTGGACTGCAGTGATTTACCTTTGATCTAGACCAGATCAACTTGAGCCGCTCAAGTCTGCTCTCATCTGAGCAGAGGAGCGCGGAGAAACGTCTGACCTACACCGTTCCAGCCGTTACACCTCTAAACCCCGCCATCATCAAAGCTCATTGATTTTGACAAACCGGTTTTGACTCCATCCCGACAATGTCAATCCACTTGTGCCCAGCCAGCTAAATCTACGCAAAATAGTTAAGAAAATGTGTGTTAAATAAAAACCTGAAACTCTTTTCAGGTCCTGGCAGCTAACCAACATCTCCATCTGACATCTGAGAGCATTGTGTTTGGGGAAACTGTGACGACTAGCTTTGGCGCCTTGTCCTTATGTCAGAAATCTGGGTGTGATTTTTGATAGTTTTTTCAAATTTGACAGACAAGTTGATAATGTTGTTAGGACAAGTTTTTATCAGTTACTCCTAGCCAAAGTGAAATCTTTTTTAAATCGTCGCGACCTGGAGAAAGCTGTTCACGCTCTAATCAGCTCCAGATTAGACTATTGTAATGCACTATATGTTGGCATCTCCAAGTCCTCTATTAGCCGCCTTCAACTAGTGCAGAATGCAGCTGCCCGTCTTTTAACTAACACTAAAAGACCTGAGCACATTACTCCGGCCCTCTTCTCACTCCATTGGCTTCCTGTCCATTTTAGAATTGATTTTAAACTTTTAATGTTTGTTTTTAAAGCCCTCAACGGCCTTGCCCCACCCTGTTTATCGGAGCTTTTAAGCAACTGTTGTTGGAAGTTCAAGCGCTGGGTTGACCGAGCCTTTTCAATTGCCCCCCCCCCCCCCCGGACTCTGGAACAAGCTCCCCTGCAACATCTCTGACCTGGGCCTTTTTAAATCAAGGCTTAAAACCTATTTATTTAGAATGGCTTTTAATACCCAGTAGTGTGGTGACACTTTTTACTCTTTTTCTTTTCTTCTAATTTTTTTTGCTCTGTCTTATGATTGTATGTTGTATGTTTTATTCTGTAAAGCACTTTGGCTCACCTAGAAGTGGCTATAAAGGGCTATATAAATAAATTCTCCAAAGAGCTTTTTCACTGAGCTCCTCATAAGCTTTTTTCGCTTCTACAATTAACATCTAGGGAGCAATTTAAGGGTTCATTGTTTTGCCCAAAGATGGTTCTATGCTTTGAGGTGGAAGGAACCACACCAGCGATATTCTGCTTTGAAGATGACAAAGCTCTTACCTGATCCAGACATTTCAGACAAGGGCCCACGGAAACAAAATAATTGGTCAAACCAGAGTGTATCAATCAAAAGTTTGTGAGAGTCATGGATTGTTGTGAAGGAAAAAATGTGTATTTAACATCACTACTGCAAAGATTATAGGCTTTGGACTCTCCCGTCTTTGTCATCATTTTATTTAAGGGAAAATGCGTTCATGCTTCCGATGAGGACCTGGGGCCTCATTTAAAATGGACTGCGTAGGAGTCATACTAAAAGTGCCGAAAGCCGAAAATGCCGGGCGAAAAAAAAAATCTGGATCAATAAAACCATGTGCACGCAGATTTGCATGCAACGTTCCTTTATGAATCACAGACCAGCTGGAAGGCTGCGCAGCTGAATCCGCCTCATATCCCGCCCTCTACACGCCCATAAATGCATATGGATGAGCCTACTGAGCATGCGCAGTGGCTTCCTGCAGCCTGTTAGGCGTCAGGATGAATGAAAGGGTGTCCCGCCATAGACATCATAGAACACCGTGTTCTATATGATGTCTATGTGTCCCGCCACCGTGACTGACTTTCACGGAGACCTAGATGTTGTAGATTATGTGGAGGACAGGAAAACCACATTATTTGGTGGTCACAGTAAAAGTTAGAATAAGTATATAAATAGTATACAATAAAATAAAGCGAGTGAGTGGCAGCACGCCGTTGCTGCGCTAAACGCCTTGAGTTCCTCGGCGCAACAGGGGGACACACGTCCCCCCGTCTTTTCAAAAAGATGTTTTTTTTTCCCTTTACTTTTTACAGTTTAAAAACTAACGCTAGGCTCAGCCTTAAATTGCAAATTATCAAGACACTGTATGAAAGCGATACGAAAACGGCCCCGCAGCCCCGCTTCACCCCCTGCTCCCCCTCCTCCTCTCCCGTCTCCCCTCAGAGCTGCTCAGGGCGGGTTTATGGTTCTGCGTTACGCCAACGTAGAGCCTACGGCGTAGGTGCGCGTCGCCGCGTACCCTGCGCCGTAGGCTCTGCGTCGTTTTAACGCGGGAACCTAATTTAGGCACCATACACCCGCACGTAAAGGTTTCGGGCGCATAAAACTCATATATATGAAAAAAAATCTGAGTCCCTTTAGGGGCTCCGTGGGGCTCCCTAAACGCAGCCCCTCATTTGTTCTGTCCTAAAGCAGGGGGTGTGAGGAGGTTCCCCGCGAGTCCTGACTGACTGAGCTTCACACACAGAGGGACACGATCAGCGCTATTTTATTTTATTTTATTATTTTAAGTCTGATATATGTTGTGATATGTGATGACATTATTAAGAGTATGACATGAATCTGGCTTCATTTCACCACCTCACAGCCTGCCTCGCCAGTTCCCCGTGTCTTAAGTAAATACTTACGGGAGGGTCCAAGTTGCCGTAAAGATAAGCAGATTTTTCGGTTAGTTTTTTCTTTTTAGATCCGAGGCTTTGCGTAGATGCCGGCTTCCGCAACTTTCAGGCATTTTTTCTGCGCAAGCAAGCTTTATAGATGAGGCCCCTGGTCTTTGCACTCTCTGACCGGTCTGGTCCTCTGCTCCAATCAAAAACGCACGCTCTTCCACTGTTTCAAAGGTGCAGTGAGGTCAGCTGTGGCTTAAAACGGAGTAGTTTGCCTTTTGTACCCGTAATCACTCATTGAGGAAAACATGCCTTCTTGGTATGTTCTGTAAGGACGCGTTCACTTGTAGCTTTGTGCTTTTCTGTGTCCTCGTGGTTCGTTGTTGTGCTCGTGTGTTCTGCCTCCAATTTTCCAGCGGTGTTCGTAGCTTTAAGCTTTGATCATTTGCTCTGAGCTGCTGATTTTCCTGCCTGGAAACTGGGCCAGGATACTCCGCCACAGTCATTCCTCGTTACATGCGTCAGAAGCAGTGCTGTTGCTTTTGTATTTGGAGTCGGAATTGCTGTTTTCTTTTCTCCTCTTTGGTGCCTTGCTATTAAGTCAGAGCAACTTCTGGCAATTTATTGTCTCGTCTTCCGGCATCACCCACGGGATCTCAGTTATATCATCAATGTGCAATACATAACTTTGCTTAACCATCACCTTCTTATCATTGTTTTGTGTCTGTTTTTTTTGTTTGTACTCTTTGAATGCTGGAGTTAAGTCACACTCAGCAGCAGGTACCTCAGTTGGGTAAAAAGATAACTAGGGCTGGTGTGTGGAAATGGTGTAGCGTTGCATACCTGATCATCTGAGGAGCAGTATTTGTTGGCCACTTTTATCTGTAAGAGACATAGAAGGAAAAGTATACGGTTACGAAAAGCTATCCTGCACTTTTATTACATCAGACCACATTGAGGAGACACAAAAAATAGAGAATATTTAAATCTGTGGTCAGGCCCCTCACCCCAACACGACGTCCCAAAGTTTAACTAAATGTACTGCTTCATTTAATTCAGAAAAACTACTGATATTGTCTCCAGATTAGTTGATCAGATAGCAAGAAGTAAATATCAAACAGGATTTTGTTCTATTGTATGTTGTTGCAGCCTCCCATCTCGTGCCTCTGCATATGCCATGAACTGGCGGCTCCATCGCACACGTCACATGACCATCTGGACTGGGAGACGACAAACATCCACAATGTACTCACAATGGACTGCAACAGTCTGTTTAAAGGTTGTAGTTCATGAAAACTAAAGTTCCACTCAGTCTCAAAGACGGGAACACAATTGGATCCGACGTCTGTAATCAGGCGACACAGCCATGAATTAATCATCGTTTTTAAAAGTCAGCTGTGCAGTCGACAGAAAGGGTGTCGAGTACAACTGCATCCTCAACAAAGACGCTCTGCGTCGTCAGTGTGGTAATCAAAGTGAAATAGGAGGAAATGAGAGAGAAAGGAGCACGTGCTGAATGACTACTTAGCAGTTATTAATTAGGAGAGAGAGAGAGAGGGGAGGGGGGATCTGAGCGCAGGGCTGCTCGTCACACAGCTCAAATAAATGCGGCTGAGTTTCATTACTGTTGTTTTATCTTGTAGGTTCTTTATGTGAAAAGGGAAAAGGAGATAAAAGTCAAACAAAATGAATTTATTATAGGTTATAAAAGTGTAAAATATCCAAGACGCTCAGGTTCATGTCACATTAAAGTTGAGGGATGGACTTACGTTCTCCTGTGTCAAGTCGGTGATATTTGTAGATATAGCTTGGAGCCAGTCCGTGCTCTCCGCTGCTGTGCAGAACTGGAGGATACTGCTGCTCGTTCCATCCGAGGAAAAGACCTCAAAACAGTTGGACCTGGAGGAGCTTCGGAGTCAAACGCAGACAAAAACAGAGAAGGATGAGTTTATGAAGCTGGTTAGCTTTTCCTCAGCGCTGAGTTGTCCATCACTCCCTCATGTATGGCATCTTCCATGGATTAGTGAAAATGTCTCGTTGATATAGAAACCCTACCCTAAACACTGCTGGTTCTGTTTGTGTCGACATGAATCTGAATAACAGAGCTCAGCTAGGATTACCGACGCAGTTCCTAGCAGCGAGTTAGACGGCCCATCAGGCTGTACTGCCAGCTGGACCGCTCCGCGTAGGATCTACCGTTGAGATGGACGAATCGGGAACAACTATTTCTTGGAGGAGGAACCGGTATGGATGTACTTCTAAAAGCTAACAGCACCTATGTACTCCTACTTCTACCTAACAGAATCTACCAAAACACATGTTTCAGCCACAGTTATATGTTGACCCTCTTTATTTTTAGAAATCTTTAATATAATGAGGCAAAATCCAATAATGCAACCTGACACTGGCAGGGATGTACAGTCCACTTCCTTAAACTCCTGGACTGCTTTCACAGTACGTTCCGGTTCCATCTGCACTGTGAAGTGCTGTCCAATTAGCGCTGCTGCATTTGTCAGAATCCTAGCGAGCAGTTTATCCCAAAACCCTTCATAATTTACCGCTGCTTCCGTCTCGTGTCACATCATCGATACAAGCTACAGTGGCCGGTACAGCTGGAATCCCCGCACATCACAGATGGTTCAGATATACTGTATATACCGTGTGTGTGTGTGTGTGTGTGTGTGTATGTGTGTGTGTGTGTGTGTGTGTGTGTGTGTGTGTGTGTGTGTGTGTGTGTGTGTATATATACACGTATACATGTTTGATTTCTTTTCCCCAAGTGTTCAGAAGTCATCTAATTCTCCCAGCTATACAGTAAGATGTTAACTTGGTTTCATCTCTTTACAAAGTGGCCTTTCAGAACTTTTTCACGCAGGTTTTGATTCATCTAATAAGATTAATCTGGCCTTTCTATTCTTGCTGCCAATGTCTACACTTTTTAGTGAACCCTCTGGATTTGCTCCCGTCAAATCTTTTCTTTATAATCTGTGCAAAAACATTGACTTTGTTGTTTTGTACTGTTTCGTTTGACTGTTTGTCTTGTTTGTTTTTTTAGTATAAATAAAAAAAAACTTATCCTTATACTTGGTAAAGTACTGGGTACGTCTGCCGTTTTTTTTCACCATAGAAATGGCTTGAAATCACTCGCTTCAGTTTTCTTTCATGAACCTGTTGCAGAGCTCACTAGTGCAGATATTTCCAGAAAGTACCACGCCCAGATGGAAATGCCATCAACACAGTTGTGTAAATATAAAACTACAGTAAGCAGAAGCAGCTGAGTTTAAGCAAGCATCCCATCAAAAACTATAAGCAAGAAAAAAACAGGAAAGAAATAGAATATTAACCTAAAATCTGTGCATGTGTGGCTTAATTTGGGAATATAAATAAATAATTCTTAATCTTTCCTTCGGCTCTTCATGAGGTTTAAGTTCATCTTAAGTTCAAACTTTACAAACTTAAATGTAACTTTTGTTGGGGTGTTGATGAGGTCATCTGAGAGGGATCACACATCAGCAAAATGCGATGCTTTCTGACATTTAATTTCCGCGCATTTGCTCGCTGCTGACACTTATGACCTCTGAGATAATTGTCAAGAAAAACCTCTGAGCATAGAGGTTGTATGATGGTTAAACAGTCCCGGGCATTGGAGAAGAATCTGCAACATTAGGGGAAAAAGAAAAATCTATCGGGGAGAGAAACATTGAGCAGAGGCAGAGAGATGTTGTCAAAGTCTGTGAGGTGGAGACTATTAAACAGTAATGAAACAAGACTTCCAGCGCCAAGTGTGAGGGATATCTTCAAAAACACCACCAAAACCAAACAGCAGCTCCTCGAGGTTAGATGTTAAAAAGTCAGCACTCTTAATAAATTCTTGGGTGGATATGACTTCCAAACCGTATCTGCAACAGGCTTGTTAAAATCTTATGTTCTGCTGCATGTGTACTGACCCGCTGACTCTCCAGGGGGGATTTGGACTGAACTGGATTTTTTTCTTTTGTCCCTCTGAGATGTAGCCAAGAAATGCTTTATGCTTATAAAATTAGAATAATCCAAAGATTTTGCCTACAAACTATTAAATACATTAAAACACAAAACGTATAGTTATAGTGTACTAGATCGGCTAATTTCTGCAAAACCCTTGGCTGTACAAGGAAGGAGGAAGACAAAAATAAAAAAGGATCGAACTGCAATAAATGAAGAGGTCCAAAACTCAGAGATTAATCAAGGAACGAACAGCTAGCGGATCAATGTCAGAAGAACGGGGCCCCATCGGGAGGAGCCGCTGAAGCCTTTCCACCTTCCAGGAGCAGGACTGGAATCCTCACTGAGAGAAGGGCTCTACCGAGAGTTCCAGTCTTTCGTACGTCGGAGCCGTTCCCAAAGGCACAAATTATTGTTGCCTTGCCTTCTGACTAGGCAGAAAGAAATCCACGGAGACGGCGCATGCACGGATGACTCAGTCAACATGCGGGATAAAACATGAGAATGTGAGAGGACAAAAACAATGTTTCTGGGAGGAATCCAAGTATTAGTTTTACTATTTCGTAAATGGCAATGGGAGGGAAAATATGCCACGGCTGCTGATTAGTGGAGCAGGGAGGAGGCTTTAGGGCATTTCATTCCAGCATAATGAATGAGAAAATACCTCTGCTTTCAATTTTTACCAAGTGCACAGGTGCATGTTCAACTCTGAATCTGACACACTGATCAAACGCACGGCTTGAATAAGAATCTTAGAGTGGACTATTAATTTTAAATATCTTTTAAATTAAGTCGTTGCTCTGTCCACCCCCGATATGTTCCCGAGGGTGAGAATGCAGAAGCAAAGCTCTACGTACTGTACATACTGTACATTGTCATATGACAACACTTAGGTAACCTTTCAAAATAAAAGTCTGAGGTTGCGAAACATACAGCAAGTCAAGAAATGCCTGAAAGGTAGCCAGAGATGGATCAGACACTGTTGGTTTCTGAGATTGTCGGTGGATAGAGGCTCTTTGTTTTCGATTTTGGAGTTGGAAATCAATGTGGAGCGCTGAGAAATTCAGCAGGAAATCCACGCAGACCAGTCTCCAGCGAGGACGAGTGTTTGTTTTCAGGGAGGAGCCATCTGAGACTCCTCTCCTCTTATAATAAACAGAACAAGTTAAACCTCCAGATTCATGACCAACACAAAATGCCACGTTAAAGCCACACATTGAAGAGGCCTTTATTTAAAGTGTATACTTTACTGCCAAAACAACAGAAGCTGAATCACAGCAGAGGCTGGAGAACTGCCTTCTTACACAACACGTAATATACTGTATGCTTGTCCAGCTGTTCAGATGAAGTAAAGATGATATACTTTTATAAAAATGACTCTTCAGAGTGCTTTTATCTCACAGCAACTTTATGAATATTTTAATCCAAACTTTATTCCTGCAGCAGGAGGAAGGTTTTTGTATCATAAATACATTTTCCACCATATTTTTTAATCTAAGTTCACAAGTGTTTGCTTTGCAACAGATGGATCATTTTATGTATATAAGACTATGTATCAAACCTTTTTTTATATATTCAGTATTTTTTGGAACATTTAGTAACTAAACAGCATCTGCACTCTCCAGTCTGCCGTCAAGCTTAAGGCAGCTTTATTCATGCACAAAATCAGTACTCTCTTAAAATGAAGTGAACTAAAATAAACTGAACTGTTTGAAGAGTCAGTCTTTAGCTGAATTATGATACCAAAGCAGGTTCACACCCTCAGGATGATCCATGAAAGCGTAAGAGTGACTTCGATGAAAAATCAACAAACTAAAGATGAAAAGCAATTAGTTTGTTAAAGGGGACTTATTATGGGTCTACTAATACCTATTTTAAACAGGCCTTGAATGTCTTAAAAACAAACTTTTGATTGTTTTTGCTAAATAAATTAGAAATTCAGCCTCTGAGCCATGTCTTTATCTTCCCATTCTCTAACCTTATTATCTATGCAGGATTCTGAGTGGGCGGGGCTATGATAATGAGGCTCTGTGCTGATTGGCTGCCTGAATGACGCGATACACCGCTATGAAAAAATGGCGGAGACAAAGCTCCGGCCGGTGGAGTTGGTTGTGGGCGTGGTTTCACCCATCGAAGACCAACCTATGTATCAGAATCAGAATCTGAACGGCTCGTAGAAGCCACATCACACTGGATGGCTCATCCGGGCGGCTGTACAGACACTGCAGAATTTGGTTGCTTTCCTCCTTCTCTCAGTTGGAAGGCTGAGGGGAGACCACTTTATATATGTTAAAACAAGAAAAAACGTGTTTTTCATAATAGGTCCCCTTTAAAGGAGGCTCCTTTTAAGAAATGAGACTCTCTAGCGCCACCCTTCACCATGACGGCCGTTGGGGGTACTGCAGCCAACAGCGAAGCCGGCACGGGAGAACGGGGAGAACGTGCATGCAGCGTCATGTGACGTCACATCCGCAGGACAGCGCGGGAAATTCGGGTCCAGAATTGCAGCGCATTTTGCAGCACACAGCCTGTTCAAGGCAACGGAGAGATACACTAGAGGGCTCATTCTTTTGGGTTTGGAACGCTTCATCTGACATTATTACTAGAAAACTTAAAATGTATACGAATTTTTTTCATAAATCCTGCCTCAATCCTGCCTCATGCTCCTTTAAAAAATAAAATAAAACAACAAATCATGAGCTGATATTAAACCTAATCTGTTTAAGATATGGTAAATTCACTTCTGGCCAATGGTAAGGCTGGTTTACGGCTCAACACTACATGAAGATTTCAGGTTTTCATTTCTCTTAACTGATGAGAGGATCCACGCCGGCCGTGTGACAAACCTCAGCCGTGGCTCAGGCGCCTCTGCGCTCATCTCTGCAGAGTTTGAGATAAATGGTGAGATAAATATCATGCTCCTCAGCAAAACATACAGCTGAAATGTTCCCTGGCCTTTATGCTGACCTCACATCAGATCCAACTTACAGTGTGTAATTTGCAAAGACATTAAATATACAGTGCGTCATTATTGGCTACAAGGACGATTTTCTTTAATCCCCTATATCAAGTTATAACTGGTCAACCTTTTGGTTTTCACATATCATCAATCTTCTTCTTTGGGCTTTACCCCTTAAGGCGTCACCACAGCAGATCACCCGTTTGTATCTTCCTCCATCTTCAGCCCCTTCCCCTGTCACACCAACTGACTTCATATCCTCTTTCACCACATCCCGGATAGCTTGTCTTTAGTCTTCCCTGTTTTCGTCCTGCCTGGCAGCTCCATCTACCACAAAGTGGTAGACGAGAGGTTTCCCGCTCTTTCAAATATATCAGTTCTGACAGTTTAAACAAAAGGCTGAAATACCTCGGTGTGAGACTGAGGAGCAGCTCCGGCAGCTTAGTCTTGTTGGAAAATAAAAGCTTCTACTTCTGGCCTCTTCTCCGTCAGGCACGCATTTGGCCTTGCTGTCTTTTTTTTGTGAATTTAAATTCAGTAATCAAAGGGAAAGCATTGAAAAGAAACTGTTTTAGATGCCAACTTCAAGTGTCAACAAGGATCTCTAGAATATTGTATAACCTTACTGACACAATAAGAGCACACTGTGCAGAATCCCATTTGATAAAAATAAGAACATGAGAGCACAGCACCTTCCTGTCAAGAGTCACTTAAGCTCGTCACGCTGGAACCCAAAGTGAAGGAACCCGTTGGCCTGTACACCTTTCAGAACAACATGTGTCTAACACGCTATATGTTTTTGGATACTTTAAATATGATGCTTGTAAACTATCCAGGGGAATTTCAATTACATTAATTACAAAAGGAAGGATTTACAGGCAGGGCCTTCGTGGGCGCTGGGGGGCGACCTGCCTAGGATAGGTAGGGTAGGTGCTCTATCTCGACTCAAGTGAGCTGAGAAAGACAAGCCTCCGATAATTTGTGCCTAAAAAGACCCAGAATATGAGCACAGTCTATCTACAGCACCTGTGATGCAGATCATACAGGAGTTACATAGGTTGGCCCAGTCCGATTGAGTCACGATTGCTAAAATCTTTACAACACTGACTGACTTTAGTGAGGCAGTAATATATTGAATCAAATGTTGCCTACTGCCTTTATTTTCACTCTCACATTTAACTGTATCCATCCATCCATTTTGTATACCCACCTTATCCTTTGCAGGGTCACGGGGGTCTGCTGGAGCCTATCCCAGCTCATTACAGGTGAGAGGCAGGGGCTACACCCTGGACAGGTCACCAGTTTATCGCAGGGCCACATATACAGACAGACAACCATGCACACTCACACTCACACCTACGGGCAATTTCAAAACATCAATTAACCTACTATGCACGTTTCTGGACTGTGGGAGGAAGCCGGAGAACCCGGAGGGAACCCACGCAAGCATTTGACTTTATGATGTGCAAATTTACAAGTGGATCGCCGATATTGTTTCCAAGTGTATTTTGGGTGTCACCAACATCTTCATCTGCCACCTGTCAGCAAACTGGGTGGAGCATTTTTAAGTTAGCATGAGAGGCACTTCATATAAGCATAAAAGTGGAAACAAATCTTGTTCGTCGTCCTGGAGATAAACCTGACTTTTTTGTTGGCAGCAATTCAGGCCCGCCAAAACCAGCAGCACAGCCAGGTTAATTACAGGTAGCAATTCTAACAATTACTATACACAATGTGTGAGTTAGGCCACGTTTACCCATAGCCGGGTATTTACAAAAACGATATTTCCCCCTCTACGTTTTGAAAAATATCCTCGTTTACACGAAGCCGCATAAATACGCTGTTAAGGTGCTATGAGCATCCAAACCTGCAGGGGGCAGTGTAACGAGAAGCGTAAAGTCATGCTAGCCAATCAGAATCCTGGAAAAAAACGTCAACAAACGACACGTGTGAAGCCTGAATAATATGGTTCCGCGTTAAATCGACGGCGTAGCCTACGTACGGTGCGCGTCGCCGCGTTCCCTACGCCGTAGGCTCTGCGTTGGTGTAACGCGGAACCATAAATCAGCCTTCAATGCCAGTTACTTCCAAGATGAACAAGAGTCTTTCATTTGGAGTGACAGAGAAGTGGAGTTACTTTTAAGTGTGACTTTAGAATATAAAACTAAAATACAAGAAAATATTGACGGTGGCCAAACAAATTGTAAACACAGGTCGCACAAATGATGCTGGTGACGTTTCTGTTGCATAATGTGACGTTCTGAAGCCTAAATCTCCGTTTCCCTCCGTTTACAAGCAAACGTGAAAACTGAGTTTTTGAAAATCTCCACTTTGGCCGGAGTTTTCAGAAATGATCGTTTTTGGTGACTTTGAGTTTCGTTTTCGTGTAAACGAACGGCCAAAACGCACGAAAACCGCCACCGTTTTTGCTCCATGTAAACGGGGCCTTAGTTGGAAAACTGTTGGTGGTCCAGGGTCTCCACCTGGAGCCAGACCTGGTGCCTGACCAGCAGCCCCCCTCCTCACCCGCACTTCAATTAGTGTTGTTTATCATTAGTGACCATGTAGCCTAAAGTTTGTGTTGTTCCTTCGGTCTGTCCGTGGTGCTGAAGCTTGTGTTGCGTGCATGTGTATGTATGTGTGGTAAAATAATGTTATCATTTGGGTTTAAAGGGCCCGGTCGTTTACCCACCGCCCCAGCGCTGCAATCTGCAGCCAAAGAAAAAGAAAAATTTAAATAAATTGAATAAAATAATATAAATAAAACATCAAATGTGCCGGTCTATCCCTGATTGGTGCAAGTCAACACAGAATGATTAGCTTGTATTCATCATCTACAGGCCATAATATCATTAAAAGATAGAAATTATCCTTTGAAATTTAATTTGCATAAAAAAACAACACTGAATACTCCTGATCCAGCGGGCCGTTTGATGCAAAACTACATTCATGACCATGATTATGTTGTGGAAGTGACTGAATATTGTCCAAATTATGTCTGAAAACTGTTGTCACTGAGCACACTTCATTACTATGTTTAGATTGAAGCTGGATTATTAAAACATTTTCAAAATAATAAAATTAAACCACCACCTTCTTCTTTTTATGAGAAAAAAAAGGACCCTGGAAAAAACTGTACAGCCGATCAATTGTATATCCATCAGATGCTCCATAGTGACCCAGGGTGCTTAGGTGGCCTGTTTGCAGTTCAGACTAGTCACCATGGAAACATTTCATGCATTTTGATACAAAACAAGGAGTTTTTGCTGCCCTGACCTACAGCACCAAACCGCTTAACCGTTGTTTTTAACTGCAGTCAAAATTTTTGTTTGCATTTTTTTTTTCTTGGACGGCATCCAATATTTTTGTTAAACAGGAGTGAAGTTACATCCCTATACTGTACTATCTTGCTTGTAGTTAAAAAAAACCTTTAGCTAAACTCAGAAGCTCCTCAAGGACACTCTGTTCAACATTCTGCAGTGTGAAGCGCGGCCGGCTGACGAGAAAAGCAAAATACACTACCAGATGAAAGAGTGTCCAGGTGAGCTCACCTAAGAGAAATAAAAAACAGCTGGAGTTTAGAAGAACATCTTGAATCTCACTGAAACTACTGACTTCGCTGAGAAAACAGTGTTTTCCTTAATAACTAGTTTGAAAATATCAAAAAGTCTGTTTAGAAAACGTGCAACTAAAACTCATGTTAACTAACTGTGAAAGACATGGTTTTAAGTTTTGAATAAATACTTAAATCGATAATTGCATAGGTAATCTTACTACAGGTGGTGAGATAAGTTTTAATATATTCAATATAATGTATTTTTATACATTATATTAAATATCACATGAAAATATGTGTTTTATTCAGAAGCTTTGTTTGGTTTTGTAAAAATGTAATCAAAAATGTTTCTGGCTGCAGTTCATGTCTGCAGATCATAGCGAGGCGACAAGGGGGACGTACAAGGACGTGGATAATTTTTTCAACCGTGCAATGACAGCCTTCCTTTGAGACGCTGTCAGATTCTCATCTGTTCACGTCTAACATCCTCACCGATATCATCTGTGTTTGTGCATTCTAATATCCCCACATGAGCCATATTTTGTAGAGTAAACTCTGATATTGATGTGCTCTCTGCCTCCAGGGCCCTTTATTGACTGAACTCTGCTATTTTGGATTCAGTGCAGAGTTATTAAGGTTTAGTGTGACTGAGTTTCAAACCTCTTTCGTGCGTTTCTTCAATATTTCACAAACATTAAGCAGTCATCAAAACCCTTGATTGGGCTAAACATTTAAAAGGAGAATTAGTAATGCTACCTGCGTGACTGTTTAAATGAAGCCATGTGAAGAGGAATTGGAGAGGACAGGGAAAGAGATGGACTGATTGGGATTCACAGCAGGACACACAACCAAACCGGGGTTACATTTTACTTGCTCATCAAGCAAGTTTCTGGATCCACTCCCTTACCTCTTACTGTCAAAACTAGGAACTTCCTGCTTACAAAATAACTCATCTACAGTAGGTGCTTATTGCTTCTAGGCTGAACTATTGCAACTCCTCATTATCAAGTAGGTCTCTGAAAAGCCTTCGGCTGATCCAACATTGTGCAGTGAGAGTTCCTGCGACAGTTGGTAAGAGATCATACTACTTTAGTTTTAGCGTTTCTTTATTGTTTCCCTGTATTATCCACAAAAAAATGACTGGGAGCCAATTTCAGTTCAATATTAAAAGGGTTTAAAGTTCCATATTATCCTAATAGTGTACTTCGATTTCAGACAACGGGCTTCCTTGTGGTTCAGTATCTAAAAATAGAGAAAAAAAAAAATTCTGAACAGGCTCCTCTCATGTGAGATCCAGCTCCGAGTTTGGGTTCAGTCATTTGGACGTCAACGCCGCAGGTCATTGGGCCTAATCAGGATGAGTCAAATAGACGCAGAATCAGTCAGGGACTGGTGTCAAACGCAGCTGCATCTGCATCTGACTCCATCCCGACTCGCTACCATATCACAAAAACACGGATGTCGTCAAACATCATGGGACCCAGCCAGCTAAAGTTTTGAAGCCTAACAATGTTGTCGCTCTCAGCCGACTGCTCTGCCTCAAGGATTGATGGAAGCTAATCAAACGGATGATGAGGCCAATGTTGGTTCAACAATAAGGATGGTTTTTGGAAATGTAACCATTCCCATGTTCATTTCTTGCCTTTATATTTGACTGATTCACTAACAAATTAAAATCTTAGTGGCCTGTGTTTGCACTTTAAAATCTGCACTTGTGGAAAACCGTCAGACTGAAACCTCAGTCCTGAAAGTTGCTGTTTTGTATTTCCATCCTAATCATTCAACGAATTTTCAATGCTCTCAGTTTATTCAGCCTACTTGACAAGGAGGTGTTCAGCTGACTGGACATCACCTAAATGATGATTCATGTAAAATTGAGGTAAAAATTAAAGAAACTGGAGCTCGTATAATAATCTATATAATAATGTATTGAACCAGGTCTCACAGGACCAGAGTGTTTCAATTAATTTGTGCATGGACTAAAGGCTGCTGGGAACTTTCTGCTGCAGCTTTTAGTTTCCAAACGCAGCTGTTGGGCGTCTCAACTCCTTTCATGAAGAGGCGCGGTTCATCTCAAACAAAGCCGTTAACTTGTGTTCATCTCTCTATGTGTCCCCGTCTCTTTCTATGCATCAAATGCTGCCCAAAGTGAACTGTTGAGTTTTTTTGTTTTTTCCCTGGTTAAGAAGCCCCGAGATAACTCTTTGTTGTGATTGGATGCTTTATAAATGAAAGTGAATTGATTCTTCTTTTCTTTCATCTTTCAGATGTGGTTGTGTAAATGTGTGCTCCTCCTCATCACTTTAAGCTCTTTCCCCCCCTCCATTTGTTTTGTCAGTGAATAAATAATTGTCTTTCAAAAGAAACTTTCATCTTCCTGCTGACTGAAGTTGGCTCAGAAGAGAAAGTGTTCTCACAACTTTGTTTTAGGACATTATTCTCAAAATATAAAATACTTCTGATCATGCCCTGAGCTGACAGATTTTCTTTTTTTAATGTGTAGGGAAAAAAACTTAAATAAAATTGTGAATATGTGCAACTTTCTAATTACTGACAGCTGCCAAAGGCTTGAAACTGGATAATGCAGAATGCTGTCCAGTAAACAAGTTGAATAAACATTTTTAATTAACTGTGCAGAGCAGGACTCCATCTTTTATTTATCATTAGGAACCTGCAGGGTTTTTTTAATTTCTACATGTTTACACATCTTATAGAGTAAGAAACCCGTGGTTAGACTCTGTCAAAGAAACAACTGAAAACTAAAAAGGTCAATAATCTTTTTAAATGAAAAACAATTAGAATGAAGCACATTTTCTTTGTATCTAATCAACTGGCTTCCTCAGCACTTGTTCTTGATACCATTTCTAATATAAACATCACTGAACTGTGGTTAATAGCTTAAATTACAGAGGACCCTGTTCCAATCAGCGTGTAAGCACCAATTACTTTTATAAGCACCGATTTGCATATCTCTGACAAATATAAAACACCGGAAAGAACATTTTTTTGTGAAGTTAATCACTTAAGTTGTTTACATTGGCTTGTACTGAGAACACAACAGCAGTGAAGTTGACTATATTTGTACCTGACAAAAGCTTACAAAAGCTTAAGGCAGATTAGTGAAAAATAACAAAAATGCACGATCAGAAAATTAATCACGAGGACAAAGGGAGGCCGAAACTGTGAGCGCAGATAAATGTGATTATAGCTTGTTTATCGACTCCACTGGAACTGAGATCTGTGTCTGAAACGTTAAACAACATCGAACAAACTGCAACGGGGGGTTTATTTGGTTCTAGTGTTGAGTGAAATGAAAACAAAACAAAAAACTTTGGTGAAACTACAGTACCTGTAGAGATCAACAGCAAAAGAAGGAGGGATATCAAAGAGCATTCCCGAGTTGGAGGGGAATGCGTTGTCAGAGTCGCACCTCCCGAGCGGCGGTCTCACCGCGCGGCGACCTTTTAAGCCGTTTATGCCCGTGCATAGATATTGGCATTAACATCCTCGCACTTAAATGGAAAGTGCTGCATAAGCCAACAGCTGCGCTTAGTGAACTGTGTACCTTAGAGGTGAATTATATCATGCTGGATTACCCTTACCTTAATTTATCTGTGCCAGCTTTGTATCTTGAGACTCTGGCCATCAACAAGGGCAGGCGGACGGCATCCAGCCAGCGCTTCTCGTACTTTGGTTCATTAGCTGAGGGCGAAGGAGGCGATGGGGCCTGTGTGGAATACATGAGCAACGCAATGAGCTGCAAAGTCCTTTTGATCATTGAGGATGTGGCCGGCATGCTCCGCTTGGCCCATTTACATGCACAAAGAATTCCCTTCTTGACCCGGGTTAATCAGCTCTATGGTGTAGAAACATCATTATTTTGCAGTGGAGTACAGAGGAGCTCTGACCTCAGTACCTCGCGCCGCCGACTCGTCTCAGCTGAGTCCACAGACTCCAGCCGGTCTTTAAAACATCCCATAAACACAAGCACTGTTTCTCCTATGAGTCTAATTATCCAATTTAACTTGGATAAGAGCATCGTAAGACCACATTTATCTTGACCACTGACAGAAACTCTAAATTAAAAGCCTGCAGTGGTGGGAAGAGCGTAATTAAGTCTAAACACTTTTAAATGAGGACTGTTTGATATTGATATACTGGTTAGGAGTATTTCTCCCACCTGGGGGACGTGGGACTGGAAGCCAAAGCAGATTAATGATTCTACACTTCAAAGATTTACATACACACTTTTTAAACGGGCCGCTGTCTGTCACGGACAATGGAAGCGCTGGACGGGAATGGATTGGTATTGACTTATCTGGCTCTGCTAGAACACGGGGACATTTACTCCATTTCAACTTGTTACTATTGGATTTTTTTTCTTGCCGAGCCATTACTTCACACACAAAAACAACTGACAAACCATTTAGCTGGCAGCAAATTGGTACCTTGTTGAATTGGACAGCTTAACAGTGCCGTACATTTCATATGTTGTATACGCTTTACTTGGCAATTCTCCTTTTTCTACCGCCTGTTAGTCGTGATACAACAGTCCTTTGGTGACCGTTTCACATTTGGCAGAGAGACTGAACTGCTAAAACAAAGAACTGTTTGCGAGTCTTGATTGCACCAGAAGTTATTTTCAAACATGGGACCTGGTTCAATAGATAAAATACGTTTTCCTTTCCTTTCCTTTCCTTTAAGATTTGAGTTTCATTACAACAAAACTCATTTCAAACATTAAATTACTTTTTTGCACATTCAATAACTCCTTCCCTATGAATTGTGTTGTTTTTTGCAATTAGCCCCCATTCAAAAGCTATTTAAAAAACACAATTGCACTTAAAATAAGCAAGTTATTCAGTTTGGATGTTTTTTTCCCCTTTTATTGATTTAAAAAAAAAAATACAATCTGTCTACCGCCTTTGCCTCAGTACCGGCAACAATTATGATGCTGAGATTTGTCATATGCAAAGAAAATGGGAACATATCCTTATCCAAGACCTGCAGAGTCTGGCCTGGGGTTGTGTCGGGACAAGGATGCACACAGATCCACGTTTGAGAAAGAACCGAGAGCAGCTCCTCTAGATGATCCTTGTTCTTGGCCGTGTTGTTTTTGTCCGCAATGAAGTATGACGGCAGTATGCAAATGTGGCCGAGGAAATCCACAGACGGAGCAGCGCTGACCAGAATCCCATTCAGCTGGACTAAACAAACCAGGTATGAAAACGCCTTAAGGTGAGTGGGTTTTGTCACGTTTCTGTATACAATTAAAAATTGGATTCCTCGGTCGTGTTGGACTGGTGAAACCTTGAGCTCTGGCAGGAGTGATAGGAAGGGAAGCCTGCCAGAGAAACTGCTCATCCTTGCAGGGTCTCCGGGAAAAAACAACTTCAGCTATTTAAGTAGAGAGAAATTATTCAAAAAGAGAAAAAAGGCTTAAGACCAAAGGAGTTTCGCAAACCTGTTAAGACACTTCACATGTAATGAATAATACTAATTCACCTTATTTGATATTCATAAAAATGTAGTGCCTTTTTCCACTGGAAATGGAACAAAGAGTCAACAAAGGAGTTTATTTTTATCGCCTCAAGAATAAATACAGGTTTTGTTGCAGAAAAAAAAGCACTAGATGAATGAAAGGGGACGGAACCCAAACATAATTTATAGAGAGCTTTTTTTTTTGTCCATGTGAGTGATGTAGCAAAACATTGGCGCATTTCTATTTTCATAGAAGATAGCATTATGAAAAAAAACTAAGTGCTGATTAAAAAGCCACATTCACAACCAGAATATAATCCGTTAATGTGGCAGGGTAAGAGCTTTTATTGTTGACAATTAGATGTTAGTGGTGTTAACAGTCCAGCGGGGCAGAATTCAACTTACTTTAAACTGCACATTGCAGTTCACTATTGTAAATATTCTTGTTGAAAATAGCAGTGTTGATGTGTATCATGTATGGTAAAGTTTTGTTTATGACAAGTGTAGGGGGAAAGAAATTTAAAAAGAGTGCTATTTACTAAGAAAAACGTCATGAGGACTGAAGTGTCAATACATTTACATTATTCCATAAAAAGTCAATTCTCCCTCATTTAAGTTAAAATCCGGCACCACATTTTCTGCACCCTGAAATCTTATGACATTGTCTCATCCAGTGATGCATTAAATATAAACTTTACTACGGGCTCTAGACCCAATAGCAAGACATACAACATAAAAAATACACAACAACTACATAAACACATAAAACCATACTCTTATTCATGAAAGTCTTAAAAGGCGCCCATACCAATGTTTCCATAGATATGATTGATAGCATATCTATGATTGATATTAAAGTTCAGCTGGTTGAATTAGTGACTAAACTGGTGTCACATGTATTTGTAAGGTCAAATTTAGCGGATGCTAAGTTTTGGTCTGAATGCACTAAAGGTTGCTAGTAAACTTCTAAACTTAGCATATCTAAACTACTCACATGTAGCCGAAGCAGGGGAGGATAGCTTCATTGAGGGCAGAGAGAAAACAGGCTTATTTCAGATTTAGAAATCTTAAAATAAATAGTCTAATGTCTAATGATGAGATCTGCTGGGATGATCCATCATATACATGTTGGACTTGAAGGGGCTGCAGGGGTGCAGGTCAGCTTGGCGAAATGCTGGGAATAAAAACAGAACGTAATGATCCACAGATCATGGAAACTCTTTTCAATTGAAAGAAATGAATACTCCACTTAATAAGCCATCCATTCATTCTTCCCGTCTTCATATCCACACCATCCCGTTCAGGGTCACTGAGGGTGCAGCTTATCCCTGTACAACCCAGAGAGAAGCAGGGTGCACCCTGGACAGATCTGCACACCACACAGACACAACCGAGACGACTAATGCGTGCTCACACTCACACCTACAGTACATGCAACGTAGAATCTCCAGTCAACTCCATGGTTTTGTTGTTTGTTTGTTTTTCTAACTGTGGAGAGAAGCTGGAGTATCCACTGAAGACCCACACAAGAACTCTATTAAAGAAAAGTGGGGATATGGGCCAGGTTTCCACAGTGTTGCATTTTCACCTCACACACAAAACAAAAGTTGCAGAACCGTCCAGAACATAGTAAAGGGGCTTTTGTTAAGATGTTTAGTTCTATTTCCTGATGCCTTATCCAAGTGTGCATTATCATTTTATCTTTTGTCTTAATTCTGTTTGTTTTGAAGCAGGGCTGTCCAAAAGTCTGAAAATCACATGCATTATACACTTTTTTCTTTCTCCTTTCCAATTTTTTTTTCTATATTTACACACAGATACTACTACTAATTGCATCTTTGTTTCCCTTTCACATATTCAACATTTGCCTCTAGCTCTGTATTTTGTTATCCAAAAATGTTTGTCTTTTGAATGCAGAGTGGACAAGGAAGGAAAAAAAGAACCAAGTATTGATCCCTGGGGGACTCAACATTTTTAGCTTCCAAGAGAACTGTCTGCATCCTTATAGTGCATGATATCTGAATAAATGGCATTTTATTGATTTTCTACACTGGACAAACCGAAACTTCAACATGGGCTGAGTTTGGGCACCGCAGGAAGATTAAACCCATTTCTTTGCTAAGTGATAGTAAGAAATAAAGTTTTCTCAGCACAATAACGGAGGCACGTAGAGACTTTACTTTTAACAAGCAGTCATTGTCTAAAATCAATCCCAGTTACCAGAAATGCGTGTAGGAGAAACAAGTTTATTCCCTACGAATTAATAGAGATATCTAATCTTTTACAGTTAGTATCATTACGAGCATTGTGGCGTAGCAGTGAGATTTGTAACAGAAACTTGTCAAATTAAAGTTTAATGAAGTTTAAGGAGACGGTTGCACAACATTACCAAGTATTTTCAAGTCTTCAGTTACAAGTTGGCAACAAAGGCAAAATACTGCAGTTTTCCCCACAGTATTTTGCATTTAAAAGGAAATCAAGCCCCTCTCTTAAAGAATGACAGATGCACTACGCATTTCCCATCAGATACAAGGTTAAAAACCCCTAGAAAAAAGCTGAGTGAGCATGACACGGCAAATTAATCATGGACCAAGAAAAAAAACCCAAAATAATGTGGTTAATGTCCATTATCATTAAAGACACGGTACACGAAGGTGTGTGTTTACAACAAAAATACCAAATCACCTGCTTTTATATTCCACTAAACATTTGATCGGTACCTTAAGACATCCTAGGGAGCGCAGTTAAGGGAGAAAAAGTGCACACGTCTGCAACACCAGCGAGCTCCAGAGTGCCGCACGCAGACCCCTGTCAGCTTCGCAGAACTCATAACTGCATTTCTAAGGAAATTATCATCCCTTGCCCCAATTATGTCAAACTCAGAACAAAATGTTTTAGTTAACTCTCAAGTGGAGGTCTTCAGAGAGTAGGTGGGGCGGCAAGAAACGGAGCACTATCAGGCTGTCAGAGTGGATTAGAGTGACGGAGCACCTGCCTCTGTGGAGCTGCAACACGGGAACTTAAGCCATAGTGCTGCTCTTGACATCAGCCACTCCTTCGTCTCTACTGTTGTTTCAGACGTGACAGGAACCAAGAATAATTATTTGAAAGCCTGCTCAGGACAAAGCTATGAATACCAATTCCCTCGGTTAAATTCTAGCGTCGCTGTGTGCGCAGTGATTACAATATTTAAAAAAAGTCACGGCTCGTGCCGAGGACAACATGAATGTGTTTAAAACGTCACAGCAAATAAAGTTCAATAAATATTATGTAATTATCAAATGTATATTAAATATACATGTTAGACAAGGATTTCTAAATCAGAGTTGTTTGGTTCAAAAATGTATCGCGCCTCATTCCCAGTGTTTTCAGAGAAATACCAAATAGTCTCATTAAGGAAAGATGATTTAGTTTCACTCTTGCACCTGTTGATCAGGCCGACTTGCCACATCCCATTTTCTTATTGTTTTTCAAGGTTATTGTATTTATATTTATTGTACTGATTTTATTCAATTTTACACAACGTTGTTTTTTATTTCTAGCACTCCCCTTCCCCTCTCCTCTCAAAGTGCTTATGCTCTTTGTTCAGGCTGCATTTGCAAATAAGAATTTGTTCTTAAATTGCTTGCCTGGGTAAATAAAGGTTGAATAAAAAATAAATAAATAAGCTTCATACAACAGCAAATGAAGAAAAGAAAAAAGCGATATTAATAGAGAATATCAAACTGAAGAGTTATCAGAAGGATATTGATCGTGGTGTACCCCAGTCTACCAAATTCCCAGTGCCCACAAGACAGGAGTTGTGTCGGTGTTAAGGAATGGTTGCCGTAACTTCTCCTCTGTTTTCCAACCATTAACAGATCTATTTAGTCCAAGTTCTGATTTTCAGTGGTCACATGCATGCCAGCATGCGTTTGGCAGTGCAGAATTGCTTCTCTGTCATGCGCCGGTGCTCGCTGCGCCTGATCTCTCCCAGCCTTTCAGACTGGAGGGCAGTGCCAGGGCTGGCGGTGCTGCGGCTGCTGCAGGAGGACGGAAATGAGGTTGAGCATCCTCTCCGTTACTTCTCTCCAAAGTCTAACAAACATCTAGCCAAATATTTCACCACAGAGAAGGAAGTTTGGGCCGTGCTGTTTGCACTCCGACACTTTGATGTGTATCTGGGTTCCGGTCTCACACCGATCACAACCCGCTTACATTTCTGTCACACATCTATACAGTCAAAGACAGCGGTGGGCTCTGCTGGTCACAGATTATAACTTAGAGATTGGTCATATGAAAGGATCAGAGAATGTGTTTGCAGATGCAAGTATGATTTATTATGTTTGTCTATGTTGCACTGTTTTTGTTTATATAAACTTGGTTTAGACCCTCAGGACTCTCTCAGTCTGCGTCACGGCTGCTGGCCATTCAAAGCAGATGTTTCAGCGCTGGCTCCCGATTGGCTCCCCCCGCCTCTGTTGGTGCAACGTGATTCGATGCCGTCCCGTGCCTTCACCACCTGATTCCAATCAGTGACAAACGCTGTCATTCGCGGGCAGCTGTTATACGGACGACTCGCCCCCTGAACTCTTTTCCTGAGAGCTTAGCTGAGTGTGTGATTTGTGTTAGTTTGTTTGTTTCTCCCAGTTTTACTTTGGTTTTGTTATTCTTTAATTTCTTGTAAATAAAATCCCTCATCTCATCCCTCAACATCCAGGCATCTTCTTCTCTTTATGACGCAACTGGGATTTTCCCTGAAATTTTCATTTTTTGTGGTTGCAGAATTAAAGGTACGGAGGATTATTAGGGCCGGGCAGGAGAAAAATAAAAATAATATTTTAGGAGCAAGATTTTTTTTTTCATTATGCACTTCGAGAAAAAAGTCGAAATGCCGAAAAAAAGGCGAAATGCAGAGATTAATGTTGAAATACAATTTCGAGAAAAAAGTCGAAATGTTGGGAAAAAAGTAAAAATTTCGTGAATAAAGTCGAAATGTTGAAAAAAAAGTCGAAATGTCGAGAAAAAAGTCAATGTTGAGAAAAAAGTAAAAATTTCGTGAATAAAGTCGAAATTTTAAGAAAAAAGTTGAAATGTCGAGAATATTGTTGAAGTATAATTTCGAGAAAAAAGTCGAAATGCTGAGAAAAAAGTCAAAATGTCGAGGAAAATGTCGAAAAGTCAAGATTAATGTTGAAGTACAATTTCGAGAAAAAAGTCGAAATGTCGAGAAAAAAGGCGAAATTTCGACTTTATTCACGAAATTTCTACTTTTTTCTCAAAATTGTATTTCAACATTAATCTTGACATTTCGACTTTTTTCTCGACTTTTTGACTTTTTTCTCAAAGTGCACAATAAAAAAAAATCTTCGCCTCTCAAAATATTTTTTCTCCTGCATGGCCGTAATACTCTTCCGTATAAAGGCCCAAATATATTCATTCACTTATTTATTTTCTACACCTGCTTAACCCTGTACAGGGTGAAGGGGTCTGCTGGAGCCTATCCCAGCTCATTACAGGCAAAAGCAAACTCTCTATTTGTTCAAAAGACTCTTCCTGACCACCACTGGAAGGCATTTGTGCCATTCTTGTGCAATCATGTTCTTCAAGTTCATTTTTCACTTTTTCACAAGTTGGAGATGGAAATCATTAAGGAATTCACTGACTGATCATTTTAAGTGTGATAACTTACAGATATCGTCCACAGATGCAGCGTGTTTTGAAGGATAAGCAGCAGTGGAAACTAATCATGAATTAGTGGCTGCCCTCGCTGATTTCCACCCCTGAAATGGCCAAAATCCTGTTTGGTTAGTGGAGCAAAAAGCAGCTTCAGGGGCAGACAGAGAGAACATGAGAGGGTTCAAGAGCCTTGCAGCAGTGGTCAGGCTGAAACTTCGCGGAGAGGGCTCTCACATGGGGGGCAGATCCCATTGGATGCGGTTGCTGCTCTTTCCTTTTTTTCTTTTTTTGCTCTTGGGCAGCTTAATTCTGCAACCGCAAGTGATCAATTTGTCCGAGAGGATGATGTATCTTGCTTACGAGCATGTTTTTCTGGGCTCCTGACATTTGACATAAGTGAAACTTTTCCAAACTTTTCCAACTCAGGGAACTTTGACGAAAGTAATTTTGCAGCTATTGTTCAACTTGCCAATGCTGAAATAAAGCATTTGACTTCAGACTGGTTTTGGACAACAGTCTAATGGCGCTCTTATACTAGGACCTACTCAGCACAACTCCACTCGCCTTGCCCTCGTTCTTTTTTAGACACCCAGATGAGAAGTAGTCGGGTTGGAGCGAAGCTGCTGTGACAAATTTGATTGTGTGATCTAAACAAAGAAGACAACAAAACTAAAGATGTAGAACCTGGAGGAGATGATATATGTGCTGCTGGGTCTGTGACTTGTATTCGATATCAAGTTAAAAAATGAGAGTGAGAGAAGCTTCAAGCGACAACGCTTTTTTGTTTTTTTTTGTTTGTCTCAGTGTTGCTGAAAAGTCCGCTGGGAGCCGTGAGCAGCTATGAAGTGACCAAGCTCCTGGTAGATCTGGTCGTTCCTTATGGCCGTCTAGATCCCTTTTTAATTCTCTCCTCAGCCACCAGGTTTATGAACATCTGCACCTCAGAGTTGGATCATGAAACATTTTGCGCTGCCATTGCTTATCAAATAAAATGAACAAGAAGCTGCGAGTCGGTCTTTCGCTGATTTCCACATCCTGACTCAGACATCTGACTCCCAACCAATCGGTGGTGTGTAGTGTGATGACGTCAGATGCAGCCAACTTAGCTGCTTAGAACTTCGGCAGAATACATACAGAATATCTACTCGGCACGCCTCCACCGGCCTCCACCCCTAGTGGAGAAGCACAAAACCGGGCCGTGGCGAGTCGAGTCAGGCTGAGTAGGTACTAGTGTAAAAGTGCCATAAGACAGAGTGTGAGTTGCTCAGATGTTTCTGTCTGGATGATTGATTTTTTTAATTTCAAGAACCAAAACACAAAAAGTCTATTTACAACTGAGACACTTTTATGACACAGGAAATTTCACTGGAAGGGAATGATGTGATTGAAGTTTGGACAGGTGCTTATAAGCAAATCCCATTAAGAATTGTCTCCAAACTGTATGGAGGTTTACTGAAGCAACAGGGGAAAAATACAATGTACATAAAAGTGAAATGGGCAAAAGAATGAAACAGAGTTGACAGAGGGGGATTGGCACTCCATGAATAAGACCCAACACACCTCAACCAGCTCCAAAAGATGGAGGGAATTTGGTTGGAAAAATGTAATTCATTTTTTTTTATTATTCCAAAAATTAAAAATAAACAACTGGGTGAGCAACAATATTGCTGGAGACAGTGTGGGCAATTGAGTGCCAACCACTCTCACATTTTCTGGTCATGTAAGAAAACACAAGCATTTTGGGATCCTGAGAGCCATGGAGAAAGTTTTGGGATATGGGATTCCTAAAGATCCCTGAGTTATTTACTTAGGACTGATACCAGAGGAAGTAATAAATAAAGAGGACATATACATTTTTTTAAATTCTATCTAAGAAAGCCATTACAATAAATTGGCTGAAGATGGAGTCACCTGGACGGAGCCAATAGTTGGACATTGTAGAAGAAATACGACCAATGGAACAAATTACCTACAGCCTACGACTTAAAACAAAGATTTACTTAGCAAGATGGACAAAATGGCATTATTATATAAGACATTAGTGTCCCCCCCTTGTTTTCTTGTATCGTTGTATACCTGTTTTTTTGTTGTTGTTTTTCTATTATGTCTGAAAATAAAAAATAAAGTTAAAAAAAACACAAAAAGTCTCCCAAAACACATGAAAGCATAGAAGGATTGTTTTCTAAATGTATACAGTAAAGCTGTGTGTTTAATAATTAGCTGGATTTTACCTGCATATCAACTGTTTGCCTATAATTGGGAATTACCAGCTCCTTCTGTGATGTCCAAACCTTGTTGTTTCTTTTCTCCCTCCCAAAATCTCACACGTCCTGCCTTATTTTCTTCTTTGGCCCTGGCTCTGTTATCCTCCTCCCCCAGATCCAGCTCCTCCTGCTTGTTTGGTTCAGCCACACCGATTACCCACACCTGCAACTGATTGCTCCTGCTCAGCTTATAAAGCTGCACTCTCCCATCTCCCAGTGCCAGATCGGCTAAGCCACGCCGGCGTTCCAGCGGTTACTCTTTGTGCTTCACCGTTGTATTTTAAATCTGCATGTTATATGGTTTGTGCCGTCAGCTAAGCCTCTGTCTGAACCGGTTGCTAGTGTTAATCTGACTTCCTGTGCAGCGAACCCTTCGGATTTGTTAGTTGTGTTTGGACCGAGTCCCTGGAAACTAACCTTCTGTAATGAAAAACACTACACTAGTGGCTTTTACTCCACCTGCGTTGTTGTGTCTCAGACCTCCGTCTTGTAATAACAACATATCAGAATGAATAAATTAATATCTCTCAATAAGCGCCGCATTGAAATTGTCACAACAAAAAAGTGGTGCATTTTCCGTCATGCATTGCAGGAATGGCAATTTTCCTTGCGGCTCTCCCATCCTTCACTCAGCTTCCCTCCTCTGTTTTGACTCTCTCCTCATTTCCACAATGCGCCTTGACATCCCCCAGTGAACTGGGCCGGCCTTTCAGCGCGCAGCCGTTTAATGTACTGGTATGGAGCTCGATATGAAACTCAAAAAAAGCAATGTCTTTTCTGTCAAGAAAATGAGAGCGTCATGCACCTCAACCCATCGCGCCCCTTGCGGCTCTGCTGCATTTGGGTTTATTGGGTCTGCTGTCAGCAGAGAAATTGCAGTCTCTTCCTCCCCCAACCATTTCTCCCCGTGTGATTTTTGAGCATTAATGAAAAATGGCAAGTCTGGAAAAAAGCCTTTTCTCACACGTCTGAGGGGCTCGCATCAGATCAAGCATCTCCTGTTAATGCGTTGGACTGTTAAAGTTTAGCTGTTTTAGGAAAAGTAACTGAAACTGCTTGTGCATTTGTAGAACTGTTCAAATGTCTCAAGGGGGTTTTGCTTCTGTCTTTAATGGTTGACATCACGCGTCAATAATAAGGGCAGTAAAAATGTTCAAGCACAGTTTTGGGCTTGGTATTTAGCCTACGACCAGGCCATATGACTGATGGAATATATATCAATAACTTATTGGCGTGTTACTACCAAAGGATGTGGCAAATAAATTAAGGTTTACCATCTCATCTGTCGATATTGATAGTGATTCTGAGGAGGGAAAAGGTTCATGGATACTGTTAAGGGATGTGTCTTGGTTTTAATAGTCCAGGCAGCTCGGTGTGTGAGCGCAAGCGTTATGAATGAGAGAGAGAGAGAGAGTGAGAGAGATGGTGTGTCGTTACGTGCCGGGGAATGAATGAAGGGGACGGCAGCCGGAGAAGACCGAGAATGTTATTTTATGTGCCATCACCTTAACCCTTGTTCTGTCTTTGGGTCAAAATGACCCAATTCTTCTATCCTTCTTTCCTCCTGCTCTCTCCTTCCTTCCTTCTTTCCTTCTTTTCTCCTTTCTCCCTTCCTTCCATCTTTTCTCCCTTCCTTACTCCCTTTCCTACTTCCTTTCTTCTTTCCTTCTTTTCTCCCTTTTCCCTTCCTTCCATCTTTTCTCCCTTCCTTACTCCCTTTCCTACTTCCTTCCTTCCTCACTTCCTTCTTTCCTTCCTTCAATCTTTTCTTTCTTCCTTACTCCCTTTCCTACTTCCTTCCTTCTTTCCTTCTTTTCTCCTTTCTTCCTCACTTCCTTCTTTCCTTCCTTCCATCTTTTCTCCCTTACTTCATTCCTTCTTTTCTCCCTTCACCCTCCCTTGACCCAAAGACAGCACAAGGGTTAACAAGGAGGGAGGCCGAAGCAGGAAAGGCTTAACAATATTTTAACACATGACCCGGTTAAAAGCACATTGCCTTCAAATAATTGTTCAGACATTAAAACGTACAGGACGGAAAATTAGCACCAGCATCGAAACAGACACCTGAATGCAACTTTCATTCCAAACGTTGTGAAACAGCAGGATGAAAAGCAAAATCAAAGTTTCCTTTTCAAATGTGTAAACCCCCCTTTTGATAAGCACTGATGACTAATTGACAGTTTTCCACATGACAGTGTTCCTAAGTCCAGACAGTGATTTCTATTACAGAATCATTCCTGTTTCTAATGTCTCCTGAGGGATTTTTGGCTTTGTCCCAAGCGTACAAAGATCTCTCTAAAATTATCTTATTTTGATATTATGTGCAGTAGATGTCGATATATTCAAGGTCTTTACAAAGTTACACTGAGGAACATCAGTCTGAGTTACTTTGCAGAGTGGTGACGTCTCCCCATTGTTATTTGGGAGTAACTCTGTTTCTCTGCTGATTTTCTTCATCCGGTCACATCACTAACATCACAACACTCGGTACCACAGAGATGATGCTTCCCTCAATTTCAAAATCAGCTCATATTTTTCATGAAATGATCATGTGTGTAACTTTCAACATTTTCTACGCTTAGTGTGAGTCAGAAATAAGTACGTGCGACTGCATAGTAACACATTCTGTTTTTATCTTTGTGGATGTGTGTAAAATGCCCCTGCTTGTGGCAGAGGTGGTCGGTCACTTGTTTATTCTGTGAACGCAGTTAGAAAGCCGGTTACCTCCATAACTGTGCCGCAAACACGTTTGCCGTAGAGCGGCGTTTAACTAGTTCACTCGGCTTTTACACAACACTTGAGGGCAGAAACAGTCAACCTAAGTGATTCAAGTTGGAGACTTTCAAACCAAAATCATGAGCTGAGAGAGGCTAACACTTTTAAAAAGTGTTTGTCCATTATTTTTTGAGGAGATGAAGTTCATCAGTTTTATGATAGAAAATGTGTTAAAGCTGATTCAATTAATGATTAACTTCTAGCTTCATCAACCATTTGAAAACACACTTCTTCATATAACTTAAAGTTACTTAACAGTATGCGAGTAATCCGTTTTTTCTCCTTTTTGAGAAAAAAATAGTTAACCAGTACTGTATGAAATATACGAATGTGCCTTTTTAAAAAGCTACAATCATTAAAGTTAACTCAAACCCTACACAGCGCTGGAAAATAATCCAACACAAAAAGCACTTAAGCTTATAGCTAACATCCACGTAAGCTTAGAAGAATCATTTGTGACATCACTCAAAACCCTCCAGACTCCCATTTTTTGCCATTTCCCGTTGCTCAGCCGTCACGTTACCCCTGAGCCCCAACCTGCCACAGCCATCTGAATTGTTTTGTCAAATGAGATCATATCATGTAAGCTATTTGCTTTTCCACAGGTGGGCATGTGCCGGGCTGCACTGTTTACCCCGGGAAAACCATGTGCATATTAACAGAATTTAAAGTATTGCAGACCATCCTGGATGTTTTTGCCTGCTAGGGATTAAAATGGAAACACTCTGGATTATCTGTGAAAGGTTTAAGTGCCCACCTGCTGTCCTTCATTGCTTCTCTGAATAATTTATGTGCAATGACAAGCCTGAAATGCAGTCTCCGAGGCTACTTCTTCATTTTAGATTACCATATTAATATGCAATTTTAGGAGGCCTCATTAAAAACCGAAATATTGACTTTAGGGAGAAAATGAAAATGTATATTTATACTAGATGTTATTTATTAAATTTGTACATGAAACCTCCCTCTATAAGTGAGGCTGTACAGGTATTTTAACAGATGTTAACAAAAGTAAGGCTGTAGCCGACGGGATCAGCAAGCTTCGGGTAAAATTGAAACATGGCCCTGAAACAGAAGGCTGTCATCGAGAAACAACTCCTGCTGATCATTTCTGTGTCGCCATTATAAATGACACCATCATCACCGCACGATCGAACAGGGCCGAGAAACCAATAAATGTTTTGCTGGATTAGATGGAAGAGGAGCCACTGATTTCGGCTGCTGCTCCTTTGCAACCAGCAAAAACCGCCTCCATCGACTGAACCGCCGCCCGGTTTATAAATGTGCAGCTGTCACACATTGATTAAGCATCTATAGCTATCAAATGAATGACAGATTTAATATTTCTCATTCCAACCATGGCGCAGGACAATGGAGAGGTATGATATTGTGACTGAACAACAGTGAGGCCGTCACCTCACCTGATCTCACCCACTGGGACAAAAGGGATTTGGTTAAACTTCCTCCGCCTGCTGGGTTACCAGCAACACAAGTCGGATGTAAGTGTTACAACCCACATTTCAGGAGGCTAAATGCCTTCCCATACATGTGTAGAGGACATTATGGATTACTTCCCTTTTAATAACATGTCAAAGTGGATTTGGATGAGCCATCGTCCAGAAAGACGACGACTCAGCCTGCAGCTGATATCTGCCTCTGCCTGGCTAGTGCGGTCAGCACTACGGGGCTATCTGGAGGGATAAATACTGACACCCCACCACAGCTAAACGGAGCTGACTTTCCCTCCTGGTCCCTTCAAGGGTAGCACCATTCAATAATACAGTCATTTCACCACAGACTGCTGGTTTCAGTTTGATGCGCTGGAGGAGGGAGAACACAATGGCTCTCACTAAAAAAAGCATCCATTTCCAAAGCAAACGTTACAGGTTGAAAGCCAAACCCCCAGTAAATACTTTGCATGAACTTATATGTTCAACAGTCCATTTCTCCTCCTGGGGTCCGTTTCACAAAGCAGGTTTAATGAAAACTCTGAATCTGTTAACCCTGAAATGAGGGAAACTCTGAGTTTTCCATTTCACAAAGAGAGGTAACTTAAGCTCTCGGTCAGTTACCGTAGTAACACACTCTCTGAACCTAACCTGGTCGTGGACCAGGTTTATATGAATGAACCTGGAGTTTCTCTGCGTCTCCGCCCTCTTTCAGAGCCACACGCACATTTGATTTCCTCATTCATTCAGTCAGCAGGCGAGTTTTGGCGAAGTTCTGCCGTCTGTCATTAAAAACAGAGTCAGTATATATATTAGAAGTCCATTGTCACTAACACGGTATGTCCTTTTGATGAAGACACAATTGATGAAGGTGCAGCATTAATGCGCAGAGAATTAAATATTCGTCGGGAGATGGTTATCAGACCACATTATACATGTAGGCTTTATTACATAGTCTCATTACAGGCAAAGCAATATATGTTAATCCTTTATTTGTTATAATTTTGATGATTGAATTGTTTATTGATTTCATAATATATTCAAATTTTTTGAGATTTTTTATTTGGGGTTTTTATAAACTGTGAGCCGTAATCATCGAAATTATAACAAATAAAGGCTTGAAATATCTTACTTTGCATGTAGTGGGAAATAATATTTGTTTCACTTTAAGTTTTATTTGATTTGATTTGATTTATTTATTTGCACAACATGAAAACGGTACAAAGTTAAAATGAATATAAAAGCATGAAAATATGTGCAGGTGAGAAAGGAAGCCCTAAATGGGCTTATTCAAAGTTCTCACCAAGATAATACATTACATTATAATAGTTGAATTTACTACGAATGAAGTTTTGCAATATATTCCAATTTTCTGACCTCCATCTGTATATTATTACATAAATAAATAAGATCATAATATGTGTCTGTATTGGTTCAATACGGAACGCAACTTTTAATTCCCAATTACGGTGTGTGGCAATTACAATGTGTTTTTTTTTTCCGAAATATGCTCTCATACTCGCCATACGCATGTATTAACACTTCTAACTCCAGTGGCGTGAAGTATGTGGATCTTCAGATGCAAACAAATTTTTCCTTAAAGGGATTTTGTTAATTGAAATGTTAAATAAAGTTTAAAAAAGAAAAAGAATGTGGATCTTTTGTTGTCGCCGGTTGCCATGGTGAATCGTTGTATCAGGGCTCCATAGATACTGGCTTTTGATAGTTGTGGCGCACGCGCTTAACTCCAGGTGAAACTACTTAGAGTTGAGTAAATTAACTCAAACCGCTGTTCTGGAACCGAAAACTCAGTGTTTCCGATCTCAGAGAAGATCAACTAAAGCCGGGCATACACTGTGCGATATTTTAAATCGTATGAGACTGCCCCATCTCACACTGCACGACTAGATCGCGGAGTTCAAAAGTTCAGAGCCCACGATTTATGTTCTCACACTGTACGAGCCGATGCTCGGATGCGACCCGTCTGCTCACACTATACGATCATTATCCTCCCGTCGGACCTCTGTGTACTGGAAATATAATATATAATAAAATATCTGTACCGTTTCTGATTGGGTGGGCACTGCGCATCATTTTTAGACATAACAATGAACGCATACCGCAAAAGTTGTGTCTCGCGGAGGAACCCGACGTCCCAGCAAAATGAGAAGAGAAAAAAGAGTTGTTCCGAACAGTACAGCACAATGATAAAAACGAAATCACATTATGGGCGATTTTTATTATTTCACTTTAGTTTATAATTCATCTTCATTGTGGCATCATATAACACTGTTTTAGTCATTTCTGTGCACTTTTCGGCTCATTATATTGTATTTTTCTACATATTTGGGAAGACGAGGTTGCGCCAACATTGTTAGACGTCAGGTTTGTTTACATCAGGGGCCGCTGTTAGTGGTCCAGCGCGATCACGTGACGCGTCCGAAGCGCTCCTCGACACAGGCGCCGCTGGAAATAGTCCCGCTATTAAAATAACGATCTTGAAAATACTTCCCAAAAATCCGAGTTCAAACTTTTATCTTATGCTTAACATAAATAGCTCATTTTTTAAAGTGAAAAGAATTTACACGCAGGAGGTGGGAACGAGATGAAACGAAAAGGTGGGTGACCTGACGGCCTACAGCAGACAGCGCACACACTGAAGGCTGATTTATGGTTCCGCGTTACACCAACGCAGAGCCTACGGCGTAGGGTACGCGGCGACGCGCACCGTACGTGGAATTGCTGTCTTTTTTTTGCTATTAAAACATGATTTGTAATGTGAATTTGCAACACTTAAACTACAAATAATAGTTTTTGAGGTGACATCAGAGATTGCGCATGCTCTCTGTGAAAGGATGAGTCCAGTCGGGTCGTAGCGGCTTCAACTGTGCGATGCCTTCACGAGGAGCGACCAGGATTTCAAACATGCTTGATTTTCTTGCGACCTCACGATTTGTGATCGGGAGCTCGTCGTGAGGTGTTAATCTCTCGTCGTTACCTCACGTACACTGCACGAGGCACGAGCAACGATTGGGTCAAAATCGGGCCCGATCAAAAAAAAAGTCGCACGACTGGAAAATCGGCTCAAAACGAGCCGATAATCGCACAGTGTATGCCCGGCTTAAGAGTTCAGGATTAGACTCAGAGTTTAGTTGAACCTGCTTTGTGAAACGGACCCCTGATCTTCAGAGTTTCGACGAGGCTACCGCTGTGATTCACCGCTGATCTGGAGCCAGTTGTTCTGCAACAAAGTATTACATCTCACACTGCCAAGCTCTCTGGTAACTTTTATCAACTAGGCTAAGAATTTTAATGTTCAACTATTTATTGATTGTTACAGCTAGTTAGGACCAGAATTAATCTAAAGTAAAACAGCCAATAGACAGTGTTGTGCATGAATGAGTTCAAATGAACGCGTTCATTGAGCACGTTAATTTTCTGTGAGAACGTTGAACTGAATGCAACATATTTGCAAATAAAGAACTTGAATGTGAACTTGTTCAGATCTCCAGAAAACGAACTGGAATTTGAACTGTTCAGATTATGTGAGTTTCAACTTCACTGTTTAGGTCAAATTATTATGGAATACGCTTATGAATATCTCTGGGAATTTTACACATTGTCTCCCAAAGAGTCCGACGGTAAAAATCTAACATTTCTGTGCAAATTATGTCCACCTGCTCTGAGAAAACAAGTCCCAACGTCGGCCTCCTCAACTTCAAATTTGAAACGTCATGTGGAGTTAAAGCATCCGTCCAGTGTGAGAAAATATCTGCAAGTCCTTGACAATCAAAAAAAGGCATCAGGAAAGACCAAGAAGACCCAACAGCCCCAAACGACCCCAGTCCCCCTGCTGCACCTTCAGGGGGTTGATTTCCAGCAACAGGTAGACAAACTGATAATGGACTAAAATGTTGGGGATTACCAACCTCTGAGTAAAGTTGAAAAGCCACTAGGACAGGGGTCGGCAACCCGCGGCTCTAGAGCCCCATGCGGCTCCTTAGCGCTGCCCTAGTGGCTCCTGGAGCTTTTTCAAAAATGTTTGACCTTTTTTTTCCTTTTTTTCGTCTTTTTTTCTTTTTTTTTCCTTTTTTTCTTCACTTTTTTTCCTTTTTTCTTCTTTTTTTCTCAAAATTTTGACTTTTTTTCTTGACATTCTGATTTTTTTCTCGATATTTAGACTTTTTTCTCGAGATTGTACTTCAACATTAATCTCGACATTTCGACTTTTTTGTCGAAATTTCGACTTTTCTTGACATTTCAAATTTTTTCGCGACATTTCAACTTTTTTCTCAACATTTAGACTTTTTTCACCAAATTCTGACTTTTTTCTCGACATTTACGCCTTTTTTCTCTCAAAATTTTGACTTTCTTCTCGACATTTCCGCCTTTTTTTCTCGACATTTCAACCTTTTTCTCAAAATTTTGACTTTTTTCATGAAATTTTGACTTTTTTCTCGCGATTTCTGCCTTTTTTCTCGAAATTTTGAATTTTTTCCCAACATTTCGACTTTTTTCTCAAAGTGCATAATGAAAATAAATCTCCCCCCAGTTCTAACTAATATAGAAACATGCAGCATGTGTTGCCTTCATTCTAAGGCTTATACAAGACTTTTCATTTTTTGCGGCTCCAGACATATTTGTTTTTTGTGTTTTTGGTCCAATATGGCTCTTTCATTATGTTGGGTTGCCGACCCCTGCACTAGGACAATACATGGTTGTATACAGTGAACAGTTTTAGGATAGGGTGGTGTTTCATTCATACTTCTCACTTAAAAATATTGAAATGAACTGAATTTGAACCAGTTCAATATGAAAATGGTGAACTATGAACGTGAACTATTCATTTTTAAACTATGTGAACTGAACTTTAAACTAGTTCATGAGAAGTATGAACTTGCACAACACTGCCAATAGGTAGCCGGCTAGTCGTATTTTCCCCTTTTTGTACATTGAATTGGATTAGTCACAAATATTTTGACCAAAATGTAATAATGACAACCACATTGTTAAACCACTGACAAAAATATCTGCAGGCTGTGGACACAGTGGTGTGAAGTGACACACCTGCTCTCAGGATTTGTTTAACGCTCCAAAGCCCCAACTAATCACATGCCAATCTTTCATGAAAATACTTTCACATGGGGTCCTCTGTTCACAGGGAAAATGTGAAGATCAAGCTTTCCACACACTTCCACGTCAGCAGGGGTCTCGATGACAGAAAATGTTCTGCATACCTTCAAGGCGGGTACCGAGGACAGAAAAAAAGTTGTATTACTTCCACTTTTCTCTTCAATTTCATATCACAAGCTAAACTGTTTCTAAAACAGAACTGTGCTGTGATGAAGGCAAAGTGAGTTATTGTTCAAACTGAATGGTTTTCGGCACTAAATTGGGTGCTATCGTCAGGCTTTATTGCAGGATGTAACTGCCTCCTGCTGCCTCCACTTTGGCGATCGCAGGATCCAGCAGCAGGATGCATTTGTGCGTCTCAGAAGTACGATGAGCTTCACCACCAAACACAGAACTGCAATAATAATTTCATTTTATATTCAAATTATTCTCAAAACTGGAGACTTTCGATCATTTTTTTCGCTTCAGACAAGTGTGAAGACGTTGCACACGTTTTATTACCTAAAGTTAAATCATTCCTTTCACAGCAGCGATGCTCACGCTACAAATCCACCCTAGTGGTCACCTGCAGTAATGGATTAACATCTGGGATGATGAAAGGTATTTTTCTAAAGACAAACATTATATACAGTCATGTGAAAAAGAACTAACTCTTCTCATTTCAAGTTTATAAAAGAAAAAAAAATCATCTGATCCTTTTGTGGTCATAAAGTGGGTAAATATCACAGTATTTTTCGGACCATTAGCCGCAGCGCATTATAAGGCACAATATCAATGAACTGGTCTATTTTAGTACATAAGGCGCATGATAAAACATATATAAAAGGAAACAAAACAGTCTGGTGAGTTGAACTTTATTCAAATCATTCACAATAACTCACAATATCGTTCAATTTTAACTAATACAGAAAAATAGATTTTAAATCATTCATCTTCCACCAATAAAAAGTGGAGGAGGCAAGCGTCGTACTACGTTCTGTTCTCTGATTGGTTCATCGTTGCCAGCGATAGCCGACACCTGAGGTTAGTGTGAGGTTGGAACAACGTTATATTCCAACATTTGATTATAACTGGATTATGATATAGATTTGAAAATTGGGTTTACTCTAAAAACCTGGCGTTAGCTCGACATCTAATTACAGTAAGGTAACATGGACTAGATGTTGGATGATGGCTGCTTGCCAGCGCTTCATAATTAGTTATCTAACATTGTCTGACGTTGCAACCCGTATCCAACCGAGGACCGACTTTAACGTGTCAGCTGAACGGACAGACCATCAAACAAGCAGAACAGCTCCGTCGGCACCAATGTCGCACTGAAACATTTTCACAGATTTGTGAGCGCAGTGTACCAGATAAAACTGGTCCGAGGTCAGTACGCACAACAAGAATTCATACATAAGGTGCCTCGGATTATACAATGCACTGATGATTTTTGAGAAAATGTAAGGATTTTAAGTGCGCCTTGTAGTGCGAAAAATACATTATTTTCAGACGATCAACAACAACGATGGGTCACAGAGTCCCTTAATTTACTGGGCAGCAACTAAAAAGCAGCCAGATGTTACTTATCATTAACTAATCCATACCTAGTGTGACCACCTGCATCAAAGCAGAAGATCTGGGAGTTTGGGAGCATTCACAATGCCAAAGAGAAAAGGCAGAGTTTTGATTTAATAAGCTCATCATCTTTTGCTGCACACCTCAGGTTGTATTTGCCTAATTAAAGGACTCCGAAACAGAATTTTTTAATGTTCTTATAAGTAAAAACTTGAAAGAGTGTACTTCCTTAATCACAAGTCTGAAAGACATGGCTTTAAACCTGCTGACACCTCCAGTCCAACACATACTGGATTTGTACGCCATTATTAATATTCATCCTTTCTAAAGCCGGGCATACACTGTGCGATTATCGGCTCGTTTTGAGCCGATTTTCCAGTCGTGCGACTTTTTTTTGATCGGGCCCGATTTTGACCCAATCGTTGCTCGTGCCTCGTGCAGTGTACGTGGGGTAACGACGAGAGATTAACACCTCACGACGAGCTCCCGATCACAAATCGTGAGGTCGCAAGAAAATCAAGCGTGTTTGAAATCCTGGTCCCTCCTCGTGAAGGAACCGCACAGTTGAAGCAGCTGCGACCCGATTTACCTCATCCTTTCACAGAGAGCATGCGCAATCTCTGATGTTACCTCAAAAACTATTATTTGTAGTTTAAGTGTTGCAAATTCACATTACAAATCATGTTTTAATAGCAAAAAAAAGACCGCATTTCCACGTACGGTGCGGGTCGCCACGTACCCTACGCCGTAGGCTCTGCGTTGGTTTAACGCGGAACCATAAATCAGCCTTTAGTGTGTGCGCTGTCTGCTGTAGGCCGTCAGGTCACCCACCTTTTCGTTTCATCTCGTTCCCACCTCCTGCGTGTAAATTCTTTTCACTTTAAAAAAAAAGAGCTATTTATGTTAAGCATAGGATAAAAGTTTGAACTCGGATTTTTGGGAAGTATTTCCAAGATCGTTATTTTAATAGCGGGACTATTTCCAGCGGCGCCTGTGTCGAGGAGCGCTTCGGACGTGTCACGTGATCGCGCTGGACCAATAACAGCGGCCCCTGATGTAAACAAACCTGACGTCATACAATGTTGGCGCAACCTCGTCTTCCCAAATATGTAGAAAAATACAATATAATGAGCCGAAAAGTGCACAAAAATGACTAAAACAGTGTTATATGATGCCACAATGAAGATGAATTATAAACTAAAGTGAAATAATAAAAATCGCCCATATTGTGATTTCGTTTTTATCATTGTGCTGTACTGTTCGGAACAACTCTTTTTTCTCTTCTCATTTTGCTGGGACACCGGGTTCCTCCGCGAGACACAACTTTTGCGGTATGCGTTCATTGTTATGTCTAAAAATGATGCGCAGTGCGGGAGGATTATGATCGTATAGTGTGAGCAGACGGGTCGCATCAGAGCATCGGCTCGTACAGTGTGAGAACATAAATGGTGGAGTGTGAACTTTTAACCTCCGCGATCTAGTCGTGCAGTGTGAGATGGGGCAGTCTCATACGATTCAAAATATCGCACAGTGTATGCCCGGCTTAAGAGTTGGTGTTTGTAAAAACTGTTCACACGTTCAGACTGCATCCCTCTGCTGGCGTGTGTGACAATGATTCCCAGGGCTTTTGACACTCGGATGACCAACAAACGCATCACTGTTGCTGCTGCCACAACCCACTTTTGAAATTTCTATTACAAGGTCCTTGGAAAGCTCACAAAAATCCCGACATCCCATCAGTTTGCAATCACTTCAAAGATTTGTTTTAGCCATTCCCCATCTGCTCTGACAAAGGTTTGTTGCAATGAATTAGAAGAAGAACCTAGCACATATATCCACTATTGTCTATAACAAAACATTTCCCTGCTGAAATAATAAGACTGTGGCTTCGGATGACGTGTGTGCAGCTGCTCCAGTTACTAGATAACAAAATGTTACATCCCAGACACACTAAAGTACTCGGATCACAGATTTTCCACCTTGAGAACAGACGTCTCTCCATCCATTTAGGACAATATTTGTTCTGCTGCGTCTCCGAGTTGTGTGGTACCTCAAGGTTCCATGTTGGGCCACAGTTTCTTTTCGTTATATATGTTTCCCCTAAGGCTCTTGGGTTTTGCAGAAAGTCAAATTTAAATTAAATTCAAGTATCTAGTACTACTAAACTGTCTACTTTATTTGGTCATCCTGACCTGGGAGCGAAAGTGGCTCAGGTAGAGTGGGTCATTCAATAATTTAAGGATTGGCGGTTCGAATCCCGCTCCCCCAGTCATCTGTTGTGTCCTTTTTTATTATGTTACCTCTTTTCTTATCATGTTATTTGTTATTTAAGCATACTCTTAAATTAAGTACTTATGATTTTCGAAAACCGCGGATAAGCGATAAGTTATGGATAACCCCTGAATGCAGGCATTGTGACATAGAATTGTCAAATTGGTCTGATTCACCGCACGAATCGGCACAGATTACTTTTGTAATACTGTATTTGACCCGGTCTTTGTACGTTTTGACCGTAAATAAACTTAATTCTCGTCAGTTGTGTGAAATAAGACCTGGAAACAGGCATTGTGGCATATAATTGTCAAATTGGCTTAATTCACTGTACGAATTGTTACAGATTATTTTTGTAATACTGTATTTGACCCGGTCTTTGTACGTTTTGACCGTATAGAAACTTAATTCTTCCCATTTTAAGAATGAGATATGTACCTGTTGTACTCTACTGCCCTTACTTTTTAACAACTTGTGCTTTTTATTATTTTACCTATTTTCCTCTCATTTTATTTCATTTTATTTGTTATTTACTGTTTATTGTGCTATACAAATAAACTTGCCTCGCCTTGCCTAGGGCAAGTGAGTTTCCCGCTGGTGTGTGAGTGTTGTATGAATGTTCCAGTGGTGGTCAGTCTGCCTCAGGGCAGCTGTGGCTGCACATGTACATTAGTTTACCACCAGCAAGTATGAATGAGGAGGGGATGAATAATTGTAGTCCTTTGAGTGCCCAAGAAGAGCGGATATAAATCAAATCCATTATTATTTCATACATACATGTTGCTGCTTGCGAGGATCCTTGGTGTGTTTTTTGTTACTATAGCTTCAAACTAGATAATAGATAAGGTCTGCTGTGAAGAGGCTCATGCATAAGTTGAAGGCAACCTCCATCCAATGTACTTCAAGAGTGTATTTCATGCCTTCATTATGTCTCTTTTAGATTATTGTAAGTCTTTGTATGCTGGTCTTTATTAGTCATCCCTTTTACCCTGCAGGATGTACAAAACTGCAGACATCTGCTTTCAGACAAGAAAGGATTGGTGTGACCACATCACTTGTGCACTTGCCTTTCACGCCGGTTCCCATTTCCCAATATCCAGTTCAAAAAGACGTATATTTTACTCAAGTCCTAACCGCACAGCACCACTATACTCGCCTGAGCTTTTATATCCCCACTCTCCAGCCAGTACACTAAAGGTCCACCAAGCAATTACTGTTGCTTATTCCTAGATTGAGGGTCAGAAACAGACGTGACAGAGCCTTTTCAGTGCAGACCCTAATCTGTGCAACAGCCTATCCTTCCACATCAGAGCTGCCAAGACGCCTGATCATTTCAACACTGCTGGCTTTTGATCCTAGTTGAGCAGGGTGTCTTCACTTTTCCTCTGCAAAGCCACCCCATTTATTTACTTAATTGTATCTCTGTCTTATATTAACATCGTTTATTGCTTAGTCTAATCCAATTCATTGGTTATTTTAGTTTTGCAGAGTAGACCTGCATATTTTGATAGTTATACAACATTTTGTTCTAGAAAGTTTGGTGCTCTGCATTGACCATTGTTCTTGAACGGTCTGCCCCACTTCACTACAAAAGGGAGGATTTGTTAACGTAAACTCCTGACAAACTCAAAATATCAATTTATGCTGATTAAACACATTTATAAACACAAAAGCGGCAGGGCTACTTTAAAACAAAAGCAGAAGAAGTAAATCCATTACACTTTCAATCTACCACATTATTGAGAAGGTGTTAATAATTGCAGAGAATGAGGCCTTGGGATAGTTTGCTACACCGAATCTACTCATATAATCCATTTAATTCAATCCAATCAACATTCATGGAATATCAAAGAGCTCTTTCTTACCGCGTTATTCCCATTTCCATTTAAATGCAAGCCGCTGTCGAAGAGTGGAGAGGATACACGACTGTGATCCAGCCCTGGAGAACCTGAGACAATTTAAAAGAGAGAGAGAGAGAGATGCTAAGATTCCCGTTCTTTGCAAAACAGATCGAAAGAAATCCTGCAGAAATTCTAGTCCAACTTGGTGCCATCTTTGCCACTGCTTAATTCCCTCAGAAACAAATACAACATGACAGAAGCTGACATAATCCTCAAAAACAGTGCAGCCAAGTTCACGGTGTTAAATGTGAGGGTTTATTATGGGCTTTATTCTGCTGCCCTGCCTCTAAGCCATGCTCTGTAGATCACAGGCAGCATCTAAAAGAGACGGATGCTGCTTTTTGATGATATTAGTTTGGCAGCGGAGTAACTGGTTTCTGATCCGGTCACACTCTGCAAAGTGTGGGAAGCCGTTCCAGGCCTCTCGCGCCCGCCGCGTGTGCCACCGGCACAACAAAGCGATGCCTCTGAGAGAACAACACTTGAACCTCTCCACTCGAAGGCGGAGAAACCACGGCGCGCCAGGCCACACGACGAGAACACTGAAGCGAACTTGTGATTGTTAACTTCCCCACAAGATGGCAAGGCTGGAGAACGTAATGGTTCAATGAGTGAGATTTAAATATTCATGAATTTCCCTACATCTGTGTGCACGTCTTAATTAGGTGAAATACACATAAGCGTAGTCATTGTGCTTGCTGGTGGAGACTGAATTTATTTAAATAGAGATTATTCATTCCTTTTTGTTTCGAGTGAATTAATGAGACAACAATTAGTGGCACCTCAGCAGGGTGGATGTTTGTTTCCAGTGAATGACTAGACATCTAAAGCCCCAGATGTAACGAAAAAAAAGGGACTCATTCACCTTTTATTGTATCTTTGTGCCAGATGAGGCAGATTTTCCTGCCCCTGGACAAAGCTACGCCCAAGTTTTTGGTTTAGCTTACTTAAAATCAGTTTTCCTTAAGTTAAAAACTTAATTTTTATCTAAAGTTGAGACCCACGTGTTAATAAATGTTGATATCACACAAATACATAAAAAGACATATTTATCTAAATCAGGGGTCGGCAACCCAAAATGTTGAAAGAGCCGTATTGGACCAAAAACACAAAAAATGTCTGGAGCCGCAAAAGATTCCAAGTCTTGTATAAGCCTTACAATGAAGACAACACATGCTGTATGTATCTATATTAGTTACCTGTATAACTGGGGGAAGATTTTTTTTCATTATGCACTTCGAGAAAAAAGTCGAAATGTTGAAAAAAAGTCGAAATTTCAAGATTAATGTTAATGAAGTACAATCTTGAGAAAAAAGTCGAAATGTCGAGAAAAAAGTCGAAATGTTGAGAAAAAAGTCGAAATGTTGAGAAAAAGTCGAAATGTTGAGAAAAAGTTGAAATGTCGAGAAAAAAGTCGAAATGTCGAGAAAATATTCCAATTTTTGTGAAAAAAGTAAAAATGTCGAGATTAAAAAGGAAAGGAAAAAGGAAGAAAATAAGAGAAAAAAGGAAGAAAAAAGAAAAAAAAGAAGAAAAAGAAGAAAAAAAGGAAAAAAAGAGAAAAAATAAGAAAAAACGGAAAAAAAAAAAGGTCAAACATTTTTGAAAAACCTCCAGGGAGCCACTAGGGGCGGGCTTAGAGCCGCGGGTTGCCGACCCCCGATCTAAATGTTTTTAGCATAAGAAAAGTAATTATTTAAAAATTGTTAAATACAAAGTTGGAAGGGTTTTTGATTTCATATATATACTGTAACTGGATTTTTTTGTTATTTCATGAGTCAGACATTAAAGGATTTAAATTGTTCTCCACTTACAATCAAGGAACATTATTCATACTCGAGTACCAGTAAAGAGGAAAAAAGAACTATTGTAAGCAATAAGTACAAAACCCGTCTAACGTCACAGCATGGTGAGTGCGTGGTGAGACGGGCACGTCCCAGTGTTGTGGGTGTTCCCTGCAGTGACATGTTTGAAGGTGAAAGGAGTAGCTACTGCTCCTCCTCTGATAAGAGTTCAATCCACCATCAACACAGATCAGAACATTCTGGGTCAAAGACTGCGTAAGAGGATCTGCACAACTGGACTCTGAGCGAGCCGACACTAAATGATGGCGGGCCTGCCGTCCCCCGAGGGCTCAGCTCAGCGGGGTCTCGGAGGACCCAAACTGAGAGCCTACCTGGGGGAGCTGAAGCCCGGCTGGGAGGAACCCCGGGGAACTGCCAGGCTGGAGCCGTTTGGCCCAGGCCTGATTAGCACAGGCTGCCTGCAGGTTAGCCGAGCCCCATCCGTGCACGCTGACCCACGGCTAGTTCAGCTGCTCCGTTGATACTATTAACAGCAAAGCGTCTCCTCTTGTGTGAACACGGACTGCCTTTTTGCACTCTGTCCAGCCTCATGAACACACCACAAGGGGAAAACAACTTTTAAAGGGAATGAAAAGGAAACTGAAATGTTTCAGTGTAACCTGCAAAGGTCCAAAAATTTGGAATGAGCTTGGTAGTGCTACAAAAGAGTCTGGATCTCTCTCAATTTAAAAAAAAAGACTAAAACAAAAATTGTTATTAAATTATGTCTCTTATTAAATTTTTTATGTACCAATACCTCATGTATTATTTGTATAAGAATATATTTGTATCTAGGAAATCTGAGGAGGTCTTAGGGCTTTTTTTTTGTTTTTTTTTTTTAATTTATTTGTGTGTGTTCTTCTTATTTAGGTTATAAGGTTATTATACTGTATGTATATGTATTATATGTGTAATTTATAGTTGTTTTGCTGTGTGACTGGGCCCCTATTCATAAGCTACAGTAGCTTCTGGGGAGTCCCATTTTACAAACCTCGATTGATTATTATCTGTATTTGTGTTTTTAAATAAACTTTAAACTAAAAAAAAACAAAACGAAACCACTTCATCCCCACGAAGGAACATTGTCCTCCATTTACTCAGATATTAATAAAAACAACAACTTCCAAAGAATTAAATTTACAACATTCATTAAAATGTAATCCAATTACTAAACACCTCAAATTGGCGCGCGCGCACACACACACACACACACACACACACACACACACACACACACACACACACACACACACACACACACACACACACACACACACACACACACACACACACACACACACACACACACACACACACACACACACACACACACACACACACACACACACACACACACTTGTTATTACATGGCCCAGAGCCGTTAAATGGTGTCTGCAAGCATTTGCTCAGAAAACCCTGGAGACAACAGAAGACAGTTGAGCGATTCACAGTATTACTTTCAACACTTAGTGTATTTAAGCTGTTTAAAGAGTTAATTACTTTTTACCAGTCTATTGTTTCAACAATCTAACACCGAGCTATTAGTTCATCCAACAGTGATCACTTGTGCAGCATCTGGATGATATAACCACATGCATATTTTGAAATACTCAACAGTTACGGTGTGGGCAACTCCTTACTTCTGTTTGTGCAAATCGATCCATACTGTCAAGTGTAGCCCAACCCAAGTGCAACAGGAGCCTTTAGGTGCCCAAAGTGCTTTTCTGACTTCCAATAAGCTCCTTCATCTCACACCGCTACAAACGTAAATTCTGGTCCATATGTCAAGTGCAACGACCACCCCGAGAGAATGGGTACGCAGCAGAGGCAGATAAACGGCCTCTCCACAGAGACATTGGAGACTTGCCCCTCCCACGTTAATAACGGAGATTTTGTTTCCAAAAACACGTGAAAAACAATTCAAGTCAGACCCAGACACATTTTGTGACAACAAAAGGTCAGACATTTTTCTCTCGCAAGGTCTGATATACAAATGTCGTTGAGAAGCTCAGTGTTGATACTGAGGAAAAGCTACGTGGACATGAGTCCTCACATGAATATAAACATGATTTCTGTTCAATTGGAGGAGCAAAGTCCTGCAACATAAGATTAGAGTTCTTTATTTGGAGACATGAAGTGGCCTCACAGATGCTCGGTGCCTTTTGGGTTTATGAGACACGACCGTGAATCCTCTTGAGGGCTGGACAACTGACCTCCTTCATTTCTGGTGGCTGGTGCAGATAACTGCCTCCCCATCCTGGTTTAGCTGACTGGTTTCAAAACAAACTGAACAAAGCTTTTCGTGCCTTAGCTGCAGACGCACATAATCTTTGTGGGGGAATTTTGGTCAACTTTAAATACACTGATTTTCCAAGCTTTTGTTGGGTTATTTTGTTTTTATTTTGGGTTTTGTTTTTTTTGTTTTTTGTTTTTTTTTGGGGGGGGGGGGGGGTAAGTCCTTTAACTATTACCCAAAATCATCTTCATATGGACACTTTTCAGGGAGCTGTATGCTAGAATAGATCCTGCAGACAGCGCTGTTCCATCGGGGTTTGGCCCAGCTCACGTGTTAGGAGTGAAGCATTATGCTTCAGAAGTTTATATTCAACATTCAGTTGTTCCCAAAAACATTTATTATATCTGTTAAATATGGCCAAATGGCCAAAAACTAGTTTGGCATTATTAATGAATTACACAAAACCTGTAACACTTGAAAAAACTAAGGAATGAATCACTTGGTATGTAACAACTTTTAATTCAAGGTAAGGAAAAAAAAACAAAAAACATAGGCATCGTCTACTCTGCATGTGTTACTTATTTGTACAGTTTATGGGTTTAAACAGTTGGACTGGAGGCCCGTATGGTTGAAAGACTCGGCTCTGGACTGATTCTTCTTTAAACCTGTTGAGAATGTGAAAAGGAAAGAAACATTTTTGTGAAACTTCAGGAATAAAGCAGTCATTGTATAACGTTGCGTGACAGGGTTTGTTATCATTAAATCATGAATATTTAATGTTACTTGATGATGTAAGACAAAGCCTACAGGCTGAAATATGCTTCTGCGTCACACCAACGCAGAGCACACGCCGCAGCCGTGACGCCGTGCTGAACCCTTCGGACTTCTCCGTCTCTTCATTTGGTCGCGGTGCAGTACCCCCCGCGGCCACTAGTTAGCGATCTTTTTCTGAATGGTTTATCCGACTTTTTCCGGTCACAGTAAATCAAAGAGATAAGGACAACTATTGTGCAAAAAACAAAAACAAAAAAAATCACATATAAATGAAGAAAAGAGCCCTGGAAGTTCACTACTGATTCAAACCGGAAACCGGAAATGCTTCGCTTTCAAACGAACCAATCACAGCCCTCTCGGTCTGCGTGTGGACGGCGTCTCCTCGACGCGTAGTTACAATTTTCAGGAGGTGCACGTCAGTGACGGCGCATGTGACGGCGTGTCCTCTGCGTGTCCAAAAACCACACGCCGTAGGCACGGCGTCATTTTGACGCAGAAGCATAATTCAGCCTTAACTCTGCAGGTTGAAGTATCCATGTCCTGTTACAAGCCTCAATTTCAAAATATTTCCAGCTACATACAAGGAAGTATGTTACTGACAGCATTAGTTGGTCTTCGGTGGTCGGCTCGGTCACCACACATGACATGATTTATGTTTGTTACATTACCTTGAGTTATTGGCAGCAGTGGTTTTCCCCTCCCGCTGCCATGCTGGTGCATTCCCAACATTAAACCTAGCAGCAGAAGGAAATGTTGGAAGTTAACGTTGCACGGCTAACAGAAAGGCTATTAACAATTAGAGGGCATGCTAATGATAATAAATTACCTTTCAGAGATGTTCTGAAAAATCCTCTTCCCTGCAGAGCTTCATGGAGTCCACTTCTTGTTTCTGGACCGTACCGCAACTCCCACACGTGAGGTTATATTGCAAATTTGAACTGATAAAGTTAGCTCTAGCATTATCTTCTAACTGGCAAACGGTAAGATGAGCCAGGAAGCCTCCTGGACATCCTTATCCTCACAATGGAGTTTGGTGGTGGAGAAAGCCACGGAGACCATGTCGACCGATGAAGAAAGCGCAAGCAAAGCAGATGAGGGGGAAAGGAGTTTCTGACAAATCTTTTGAGTTTTCTGTTCTCGGTTTTTAAAAAAGGCCATCCTATAACCCAAAGGTTTTCTGAAAAACTTGACGGTACACGTTTAAACTTTTATTTAGAGATCAAAGCTGCTGTATTTGAAAGAAAAGTCGGCTTCGGGTTTCCGTTTTCTGGGTTGCTGCACACTTCCACAGGTGGACTGCAAAGCTTTAATGGCTTCAGTGTTGTTCCACAATGGGGGGAAAAAAAGAATGAAAATGCTTCTTTGGAAAAAGAAAAAGGATGACAAAAAGAAAACCTTACCTAAAAACAACACAAATGCTGGATGAAATGGAAAGCAATACACAAGATGAAGGGACACGTATGCACTGTAAAAATCAAAATGATTGTTTGTTTTTTTAGAATCATTTTCATTATTATTTTGTGTGATTTCGAGAGCTATTTTGCCTCCCACTTCGGTGCAGCTCTTTATCGCTCCTCTTTTCATTTATAAAGGACAATGGAGTCCCACTTAATATGAAAAATTTGCACAATCCAGAAAATTGCCAAATCTGTCACCTGCTTTCGCTTTTAAAACTCCACATTCTTCTTCTCTTGCCCACGATTGTTTTCTCTCACCCACATCCTTCACCTCTTATCAGCTCCACTCCAACGATTTTAATGTCTCCGTTTTCATCTTTTCCAGCTGCTGTGGGTATCTCCTTTTCTGCCATTATTGCCCACCTCGGGCCACAGAGCGTGACAGTTTGTAACTCTGAAATGAACGCTCATCTATTGAAACGCTTTAAAGCGTAAGTTGAGGCGCCAAAAAAGAAGAAAAAAAAGAAAAACACAACATTCTGCTCTGAACAGGATTTTGCTTCTCTATTTTGGAGAAATTAAATGTATTGTTGGATGGTGGATTCTTACCTAGAGGCAGTTTTAGAAACGAAGGAACTTCTCGCAAGTAGCGAACGCTGATGGTGACCTCGTCCCCTGCGGTGCGTAGGAGGTGAACCTGGCGGTGAGAGATCCATATAGATGGCAGAGAGAGACTGTGAGGGATGCAGAATGATCAAAATTGATCTCATAAATGAAACAAGCCACACTCGTGCCAATCTGCACACTGCCTGAGCAAACAAAATGCTGCAGGAGATGAGGGAAGAATATTTAATCAGAATGTAAAGCCTGACTGGAGTGGTTTCGCTTCACTCATCAAAAGGACAGAAGTGGAAAGCTGGTATGTGACAGCTGACTCCACAAAGTAATGTGCTGCAAATGTCAGGTTTTTGATGTCTAAATGATGGAAAATATGTACCCAAAAAAGTCGACAGCCAGTCTAAGAGGCATTCCTGTACGTTTAGAATTAACATGATGAAATATCAAATCTGTCTATAGTCGTATCAGATGAAGGAGACAGTGAAAAGAAAAGCGAGCCGTGTGAGTGCAGGCAGCATTTAAGGTAACTTCTGCTCCTCCAAACACACACATGGTGTCATTTCCCTCCCTGTCTGCTCCTACCGTCTGCGGTAACCTTTGTTGCTTCAGCCGGAGCAGCTGTCAGCGCTGACAGTGAGACGGCTGCCGCTGCAAACTCTGGATTTTGTTCTTGCTCATTATATATTGTGATGGTTTGTAGGTGATTGCAGCGAACAGCTGTGCTGAGCTGCACGAGGAGGCAGACGACAGGCAGGGAGATGTGTGGGAGATGATGGCAGACAATAAAAGGGATTTATAACAAAAAGCAGGAGCTAAATTGGAGAGAGAACTTAAGCAGATAAAAAGAAAGCAGCTGGAGTCTACGCGGGAGCTCAAATATTAGCATTCTCAATTTTGGTGCTGCTTCTGATATTCATCAGCTCATTTTCAGTCTTTTCAATTTGTCACAGTGTCAAGCAAAAGACAAAGAGGCTCCTGCAAAGATGAGAAATGCAGAGGTGAACCTCTTTGTTGATGAACAATGGCATTTGGTGCCAAACCCAGGTGGGGGAGGTTAACCAAGAACTAATAGATGGAGGGAGAAAAGTTCTGGGATTTAAAAAAAAAATTTAAAGATACTCACAACTTCCTCATGAGTGCAATGCTCTACATTTATGCCATTGACCTGAGGAGGAAAAGAGACGGAGGTGAATATATATTGGATAAAGGAATAACTCATTTAGTCTTTACAGGTCCAGAGCGCGGATTGGTCCGAACCACACACGCCTTCCGGGCTCTGAACATCTGGATCAAGCCATGGACGTGTGTTGCAAAAGAGATCCACAAAATGAATCCAAAGGCAAAATATGACTGAATAGTATAAAGGAAAAACATTTTTAGCACCCAATACAAATAACTATCAAATTACAAGGAGATTCAGCACAACTGCATTGAAATGATGTATAAACACAAGAAAGTGACTGGAGAAAGACTGAAAACAAGCAAGTGAAATAAAAATCCCCCCAAAAAGCTACTGAACTGAATAAAACATGATAATGACAAAGGGCAGGTCCCCAGTTATCCTCAGACTGCAGCATAGCGATCGCATTCAATGTGACAATCTAGTAACCAAAATTATAATGAACAAATCAGACTAAAATGAACTTTTAATACTTTTAATGATACACTGATTGAATCTATATTATATATATATATATATATATATATATATATATATATATATATATATATATATATATATATATATATACAAAAAAACTAGACGTCTTTTGACACAGTTTGTGAACATATAAAAAAAAGAGACAATTCAATGACCTGCAAACCTCATAAATCTGTATTTTATTCACAACAGAAACTAGGAAATAGTTAAAATGTTAAAAGTGAGTTGGATGGTGAAACAGCTGGAACACGGGCCGCAAATTTAAGCTGGACAGGTACGTGGTACTAAAAAGAAACTCCTGGAGGAACATTTGCAGCCAAGGTCAACTATAACGTCAGTGACATGACGGCATGAGAAGAGCATTTTTGAGCCGCAAGCTGTGATCCAAATAGCGTACTGATGCACTTTCACTTTCTTTAATGAGTGTGTGAGCGCGCTCGTTTGACAACACTCCGCAAGGAAAATGTTGTGTTGTTGACAAATCTGAAGTGGCAGAACATCACGGCAATGCGGCTAAAGCAGCCAAACTAAGGAAGAGCACAGCTGCACTTTAAAAATGGAACAGCACTCATTCACGTGCTTTGCATGCAAGTCATACAAAGTACATCGTGTAGGAGCGTACTAATGAAAATATGTAACTTGGAACATAACTGTAGAACCTCTCAGAAGTAAACGTGCTCAGGTTTGCCATTCACGGATAGATTCAACTACAAATTCATGAAAAAGAAGTTTAAAATCTATACTTCTCCCTGTAAAAGGAGCACAGATTTTTAATATCACATCATCCACTCACCAAAATAACAACAGACTAAGAATCGGAAGAAATCTCTGTGTGCATGAGACGAGACTAGCAATCATTTCTGGGTGCTCCTGATTTTCGGGCCTTTAAGCCAGGTATACACTGTGCGATTATCGGCTCGTTTTGAGCCGATTTTCCAGTCGTGCGACTATTTTTTGGATCGGGCCGGATTTCGACCCAATCGTTGGTCGTGCCTCATGCAGTGTACGTGGGGTAACGACGAGAGATTAACACCTCACAACGAGCTCCCGATCACGAATCGTGTGCTCGCAAGAAAATCAAGCGTGTTTGAAATCTGCCTCATCCTTTCGCAGAGAGCATGCGCAATCTCTGATGTCACGTCAAAAACTATTATTTGTAGTTGAAAGTGTTGCAAATTCACATTACAAATCATATTTTAATAGCAGAAAAAAAAGACAGCATTTCCCACGTCTGCCCAGCCAATTCCTTGTCCAATCACGGCGTTGTCTAATGTCTAATTGCTAAAGGCTGATTTATGGTTCCGCGTTACACCAATGCACCGTACGGGGCGCGTCGCTGCGTACCCTATGCCGTAGGCTCTGCGTTGGTGTAACGCAGAACCATAAATCAACCTTCAGTGTGTGCTCTGTGCGCTGTTCTGAACACAACACTGTTGTGCTCATTTTGCTGGGACGCCGGGTCCCTCTGCCAAGACACAACTTTTGCGGTATGGGTTCATTGTTGCGTCTAAAAATGATGCGCAGTGCCCACCCAATCAGAAAAGGTACACATATTTTGTGATTTTTTTTTATATATATATATAAAAAAATTAAATTCTAAAAAAATAAAGGATCCCCATAACCTTTGATTGGGTGGGCAGGACGCACGTTTGGGTTGGAACAGCCCACCCCTGCCCCAAAACCGTCCTCGAGTTCCAGTACACAGAAGTCCGACATAAGGATTATGATCGTATAGTGTGAGCAGACGGGTCGCATCAGAGCATCGGCTCGTACAGTGTGAGAACATAAATCGTGGGCTGTGAACTTTTGAACTCAGCGATCTAGTCGTGCAGTGTGAGATGGGGCTGAATCAAACGATTTAAAATATTGCACAGTGTATGCCCAGCTTTAGATGGCACCAGGTTCACACTGAGCATGATCCTTTGATCGTGCTTCACCGTCAAAGCGCTTTTGGAAATCTCCATCTAACACAGTTCATCTTGCCATTCACAAACAGAGCTTAGAGCTCTGCTACACAAAGAAAAGCCAAACATGAACTTGAGGCAGAAATGCTGGGTCTTCTCTGGACAAAAGCTCATTTACAATGAACCGATGCAAAGTGGGAGATGTCCCACAGTTAGACGCATCTAAATTACAATTCTTGTGCTGCATCCTTAGAACTTATAAAAGGATTACCGATGGTGTAGGAGCCATTATTTGCCTGGTTATTTACACTGTTTGTGTATTTCTAGTTGTCACTGGGTGGCAGGGCAGGTAAGGGTGGTGATTTGGGTCATGACCCCGTCTCCCATGGCACGGGAGACGGGGAGGCCGCTCTATGAGACACCATTGTTTACCAACCAAAACCACCTATCTCGCATTGATCGCGTTTCCACGAGGTAAAACATATCCTGGATGTGGGATAAATAAATGGGAACCTCGCCCGATGGTGGACAACCAACTGAGTGTGTCAAAACAAGTCTGCACCCAGGCGAGAGGCTAATTGGTTGCCAGGAAAGTCGCTACAGTTGGTATAAAGGTGTATTTGTGTCTACGGAATGGACACCTAGCAGGTCTGTAAAGGAAAGGAAAGGAAAGGAAAGGAAAGGAAAGTCCCGAGAGGTAAATACAGACCTTAGAGCAAAATATGCTCCCACCAATCCAGCAGTTTCCCCCCCAGAGAAAGTCTTACAGCTTTCAGCAAGGCAATACTGAACTGCATTTTGTATCATTACAAATCAGCTAATATATTTCATGAAATGGTAAATGTCTGTAATGCTCTGTTGTCAAATGCATTTATGAGATTTGCAAATAATTTCATTGTATTTGTATTAACATTTTAAGTTGTAATATTTGGTATTGTTTACCGGTGACCTTTTCAACATTAAACCACAGCATATGAGGTACTTGTTTATCTAAAATTAACTCGTGTAATCAGAAGTTTGTGGGGGGTTTTGCCAACAGCACAAACATTTAAAGGAGCAATGACATATCAAATGACTCCATTAATACAGTTCAATTATCAGAATATTAAAATCCATTTTTGTTTTTGTTCCCCTAGTCAAACAGTTACAAATAAAAGATTACTATGTTGTACAAATTGCCTCCTCTGGCTGTGACCCGAATGGCTCTTGGAGCAAAGATCACAGACGGCTGTACCAACCTGCAGCACTGCGTCCCCGACGAACAACTTCCCCGTCTGATCAGCTGCCGGCGTAAATTTACAGAGGTTAATGAAAACATTAGAAAATAATTGCTCATTTCTTACATGGTAATGTGGTGGAAATAGCAATCAGTGTCTCTGTCGGACTAATCTCAGGCAACATCCTACAGCCCCGAATGAGGACAGGAAAGCATGAAATTCAGAACTAATCAGGATATAAACTCATTAGCAGCGGCGCAAGGAGAAACAATAGAAACTCTGTCATGAAAAGATTTGTCAAGCTCTGGGAAAAGGAACCTTAATGTCATTGGGATATGAAGACATGAATTTATTGCATCCAAAGATATTGAGAGACATGTGGACAAAACACAAATTACAGGGATATTATTCACTTATGATGGTCCAATATCAAAACTGAATACCAAGAGGTCATCAGTTATTACAGTTTCCCTGACAAAAATGATTAAAGAAGCCTCTCTTCCCTCGAGACATTAGCACGCTGTATTGTTTTCTCCGCTCTGGGTATTAGTCAGTCATCATGAATAACTTTCCCATTGGACATCTAATTAACGGTCAATGTTTTGAAAGTTGTAACTGCTTATCTTCTGTGTTGCATCAACTGCATAAATACGTCAAACAATCAAAAAAAAGGATTTAAAGGAATGCCTTAGAGGCGCCGTTCAGACCTTGCATTAACATGCATCCTGAGAAGTCGCCCCACAAGTGGCCGGTGCCGCGTACATGCGCATTAATACCCGCCATTAAAATGGGTGACGTGTCTCCAAGTGATCACATCTGACCTTCCTGCTCTATATGCAAATGAACAGGCACACTTTACCTCCAAACACATGCCACAAACACCAAGACGAAGGTGAATGGCATGACAAAGACATTTGTGTGCATGATTAAAATGAGTCCCGCTTGGCGGTCCCTGAGTCTGTCCCAGCATGCCTTTCTGTTCAGACTAAGGAAACACCATAGCCACAAAAAGATGTCTCATGTCCGGGAAAAGATTAACGGCAATGTTCGATCTTGCTTGGTGAACGGCAGCGAGCATACAGAGGCCTTAGAAACACAGATGTAGTTCGTATCAGGTGAAGCCAGTACAGAAGAGCTTTCAAGTGGAATACTACTGATTCTAGCTCCAAAAGGTCCCATAAAACCATAAACTTTGCTCAAAAGCTCATTTCTGGAGAGTGCATTGGTTAAAAACAATTACTTGCATAATAAGTTTCACGGATAATTTTTTTCCCCCCTTCCATCGGGTTTTAAGTATAATTTTTAAGGTCTGTCTTCTTGTTCTTATAAACTCCCTTGATCCCAAAAGACGGCGTCAACTAAACACCAATCTTGAAACTTTAAAACAATGCCTTCAGGAATATTCACAGGTAATGAAATTAATCGCTCATCATCACCGTTTTGAAGACAATGTGGTGTAAATTCATTTTTCCCAGCCTTAAGGCCTCTTTAACCGTGTGTCATGTTGTTTTTCTAAATAGGCTGTTTTGTAATTGTTTCTTGAAGTTTTGATGTCTGAAAGACTACATTGTAAACTGCGTAAATTGTAACAAATTGTATCCATATTTCACCAGCACACAGCAAAATCAGAAGTGTTAAATCAACACGAGACAGTGTCCGTATGTGACCACTCTTTTTACTGTTATTTTAACACCGTTTAGTGTAAAAGTAAAATGTTCAGAGTGGAATTGATAATGTTTTAGTTTATATTTTGAGTATGGCATGCTTTCCTGCAGTGTTACATTTACCATGGCGAATTAATGAAAAATGAATTAATTTCACTCTGAAAGTCTGGTGATTTTACTGTGCAAATGGTCGGGATATTCGTATTTGAGGTACACTTAGATATTTGTCTGTATGAAAAGAAACTCAACCAAGGGAAACTATACTTAAAACACCATCTCCCTTCCAAACTGGGGTATGGAGCTTTAAAAGCGTGATAAACCAAGGAAATTGATATTGACTTAAAGTGGGGGAACATTTTTCTTTTATTTTTGTCTTTTCTTTCATTAAATGTTGGAATAAAAGTCAACAATGCAATAATATGAATCCATAAAAGAGCTACAAGAGTTGTTCTTACCTACTTGATCTTTAAAAATCTTTGAAATAACCACTGGCACGTTGTGCTCGGCACCTCCCTGAAAATGCAGAGAGGAAGATGAATAGTGTTAAAACTGGGTTGTAAACTTCTTTCCAAAACACTGTTCTCTAAACAAAACAGCCATCCATCTCTGCTGCCCAAAAGTGTTTTAATCTCCACTGTAGTCTCTGTGAAATGAGATCGTGTCTGCTTACTTTGATGCTTAAGCCCAGACCGCCAGTCGCTTGTCTTCGCAGTACAACAGTTCTGTGCTTTAGAAAGTGGGAGTTTCTTATTGGCAAAGGGATATTGTGAACATAGAAACAGTATTCTGGACTTATGCAGCATGAATTACAATGCAAGTGTCAAGTTCTCGTGTGCACTTACATTTACTTGGGATTCTTTTCCGTTTGTGCAAACCACATCCAGCTTCTGTATGGTCAACGCGTCTTTGCTCAGTTTCAGGCAGACGTCATAGGTATTGTTGGTCTTCTCATTGTACAGCAGAGCAATTCCAGATTTTGTCTGTTGGAATTGAAAAGAGCATTAACATTTGGCGAGCAGAGCAATGACACGCATAACGAGCATTTTAATCTTTCCTCAACATGTTATTTATGTCCGCTCTTCTTTAGGTCTTGTTTTGGGTAATTCATTACAGTATACTTTGCAGTGGTAATTCCTTGCGTCAGAAAAAAAAAAAAAAAAAAAAGAGCTCTTGTGCTTTCAATTCTAATGAGTGAACGAGTGACAGAAAATTTCAGGAAACCTTACATGCCAATTAATCTCTGAGGACGGAAATGCCATTGACAGCTAATTTTTCAACACTTAAATGTGTAAACAATTTGAGCAGTATGATCAATTTTGTCCTGCAAATTGAATTTTTATCCTCTAATCTTCACTCTCTGGTCATTATTGGAAATGCCAGTTTAAACAAAAACACTTCTACATAGGCGTTCAAACAGGATGTCAGTTGTGCTATTTGACACCGTTCATTACATGAATTACCATGCTAGCAGCCTTGGAAGGACAGAAGATCAATGCTGACTGTAGAAATCTGACAGTCAAGCATTAGTTTTATTTTAATCCTGGTATCTGATCATTTATTTAAAAACTAGATGGGATTAAAATGCAACTTGGATTTCATTCAGTATTGGATAAACCTTAATTTGTAAAAAAAAATAGAAACAAATAAATAGTGTGAAGTCATCCAAAGACAATCTGCAGGCGTGAGGATTTAATAAGGCAGCAACAGATACCATCAAACATTCATGGTTGGAAGAAACTGAACTTTTATGTAATTACTATCGATCAGTTTTCTTTACCTGCAAACTGAGACTTTGCTTTATTGCAAATTTTCTGTTGACCAACTATGATTGACCACATGCAAAATCTTTTTTAATTCAATTATAGTTATGCATTTAATTAATGAAAAAAAAAACTGCATCAGGCTACTACTTTTTCTGTGATTTATAGTCAGAGATCACCAATGCATCAGTGGCAAATCAGTAGGTGGTCAGGAGTTGGCACTCGATCATTAGGTGTTTAAAAACTTGTTCAAGGTCCTCCCTGATGGATTGCTGAACCGTTGCCGATGGCCAAATATCTGGAGCCACTGAAGAATCCCAATTCCAGCTACAACCAATTTTCTCTCTTTTTCACAGATAACCTCTGCCACCCACATGCATTCATCTATTCCTTTGCCCAGGTTCTGTCCTTTTCCGTTTCCTTTGTTTTCTGAACAAATCACAAACAGCTTTCACCACCTGTTTCTTACCCGAGACCATTCACCTTTCCCAGCAGTTAGGAAACATTTCCTGTGTGAGTTTGGTTGACAAGAGACGCTTTTAGAAAGCAGTCAGCCAACCGAGTCACTGTCAGATGATCAATCGATAATCAATCCAATAATGTGAATTGAAGCAAGATTTCCAATTAAAAGACAAAATTCAATAATCTGAGATGAACAATACCGCCACTTTGTCTTTGTTAGCTTTGCCAAAGTGGGCAAGTTCATCAGGGTGATATTTAAGCATCATAATATGTTTATTAAATGTTTGTATGGTTGTTTTTCTATGTTTATATGGTTTATTTTTGCTATACATTAAAAGTCACCAAGTTCTAGGTTTAAAAAAATCAATTACACGCTAATCACTAAAAGCTCTGCTTATCATTGTGTTAGCATCCTTATTCTTGTGAGCACCAATTTCTTGTTTCAAAAACAACTTAGGCGAGTTAATCACTGTCCCATGGTGAAGTCCACATGAATCCTTCAGCTTTTATGTAGAACAAACAAGAAAAGTTTTATCATTACAGGCTAACTTTGTTGTGAAGAAAGCAAAGCAAGGTGGTGGATTTGTCCCCTGGACCCCGTCTTAATAGAACTGTGATGGCTAAAATATCACACAGACAAACCATTATCTTCCCTCCCCTCTTATATTGGTTGCTTGAGAAAGGCTGACTTTATGTGGCCACTTCCATTACTTTCCTGTGTTTCATCAGAATCCTGCCACACCAGTCAACTTTGATGGATGACATCTCAACAAATGTAAAAGCACCTGTCTGTTTTTGATGGAAAAACAATTGCAAGTGGAACTGAAGCCATTTTATTATAACCTAAGGACCTCAAATTTCCCTGTGTGGGCAAACTACATATGAATGAGTAAAACGCCCACACAAGCATAGCACAGCTAAAGCAGTTTGTCTGCTCACGAGGTTTAAAGCATTGGAAGGCTGCACCACTGCACCCTTCCTGACCCCGTCTGAACAGCTGGGGTCACTGGTTTTTGGGAAGTGGGGTAAGACACGGCTTCCTCCCTTCACCTCTTAGGCCGTTTTGAGACTAATAACCCAGGGAACTTGGCGTGATTGGGGACTTGGGTTCATTGGGATAACATCATTCGGCTGGTTCGAGTTTCCTTTCACACTGCACTTTGCCAAACGAACCAAACCTTCTGTTTTTTTTCCCTTGTTTTTTTTTTTCATCAGGATACGGTTGAATTTATTCAGTTTTACAGCACAGAATCAAAGAAGGTGATGAGAATGAAGATGTTTCCATTTGTAAGCAAAGCAATTTAAATACAACACATGCATGAATATAATAAAATTAAATCAGTTATTTCACAAAATGTAATGAATTTTACTAAATGTAAGAAGTCTTTCATAAACCCCAAAGATGTATGTCACATACGCATCACTGAACATGAATAGCAATGAAAAGGAAGTAAATATTTCATGAAATGTGCTTTGTTTAAAGCAAGTTTCTGTTTTGAATTTGTAAGGCACAAGCTTACGGAAGTACGATTACATGAAAGCATGAAAGCATCGCTGTCACTCTGACACAAAAGCATGTGAAAACAGACAAGACAATCCACATCAGTCCAGATTTAACCTCGTGACTGTAATGAGTCTAAAACGGGAAGAGAGGAACTACCAAAACTGGAAGTTATGCACAACAAAGCATCAGAGGGAAAATGTTTGCTACATCAAACAATTGATTCAAATTTGCACAGTAATCATAATTCATAGTGTCTGATTAATGATATTATTTTAAGAGAAGCATTATAAAGAGAAAAATCATGGTCCAAGCATAGATCCCTGTTGAACCAAACCTTCTGAAAAAGGCTATGACATTACAGTAACAAAAAAACTCATCTTTAAGTGGTACAAATGTTTAACACGAAAGTGTCCCCTATGGACGTGGAGCCGAAGTCACTTTTACGAGGCTGTCTGAGATTTAGTCTTGTTTGATCACGTTTTGCCTTTTTTGTCACCGTCTCATGTCTCAAGTCTCTTAATTCCCTATGGCATGATGCTCACTCTAGTTCTGAAAAATGTTTTATTCATGACATCAGGCCATAAATACTAGTACTTGAGAGATAAGTCACTTGGGTCGTTTTTGCCAATAGTAGGAACGAGAGCTAAGCAATGCACCCTAAAAACACAAATACAGTCCTAAAATGAAATTGAAACAAATATTTTAACATATTCTAACAGAAAAAAAAGAAAAATTAATTGGTGAACCATAAAAAAACGATTAAGAATGAAGGTATTTTCCCAATATTGACCATATTGATATTTGACCCCATTCAATTTCTTAAAATTGAATAATCTGGTCTCACTTGATGCCTTTAAGGTTCTTCTGAAAGACTTCTGAAAGAAGCAAGTACAACTGGCTGTAGATGCTTCGACTGCTGATTTTGTTTGTGATTTGTATTTCTGATTTGTTTTTAACTGTTTTGTTATTGTTGGTTTTTGCAACTTTGTGTTTGTGCTGCTGCCTGTCTTGGCCAAGACTCTCTTGTAAAAGAGATTTTTAATCCCAACGAGACTCTTTTTCCTGTTAAAATATATAAAATATATAACTAAATAGCATTACACAAGAGTATACGAAAAGTACTTTTTTACTAACTTAAGAAGGTCAAAACTGAAAAGTGATTGCAGTTCACTGACTTTTCTTCTGAAGCATTCCTTAGTTTTCTGAAGAATAGTAGGTGATACACTTTTCCATTGATGTGTTCTTGAGGGATCAGGATGTTTGAGAAAGGTCACAATCTGTATGAGAGCCCGGTCAGGCAATTCTCTTTTAAGACACTTGGGAATGAAGGTTGTGCTCTGTTCTCACCAAACAAGACAGAGGATAAATTAAGACTTTGTTGAAATGTGGCTGCGACAGTAACACGGTGGCAACATTCAGGGGACACGAAACAAGCCAAACAATTTTGTGACACACAAAGCACACAACAATCAAGTGTTAGTGCATGAAATGAATAAAGGAAACCAGTCTCCACTTGCATTAAACTACACTTTGCCACTGCCAAAACCCCTTGCACAGTTCCCCTGTGTATCCCCTCATTTCTTGACAAATAAAGGAGCTATTCACTCTGAATAATAACCCCTGTCTTGAGTCAGGTCAACAGTAAATTACATTTGACGTTTAAAACTGTTGCACAGCCATAAACTTCTACAATCTTGTGTCAAAGAGGTTTACTGCACCAGGGACAAAAGCTAATTTACACGCATTTGGCTGATCACTGAATAAGCTTGTGTACTTTACAAAAAAAAAATAAATGAAAGTAATTAAAATAAAATATCAAGTATACTTATTTGAGAAAAATGTTGTAATTTCATTGAAGCAAATCTTTAAGGTGTTTGGGAGTACAGCTGAAAACGGTGTGCCATGCAACACTGAATAACTTGAATAACTACATTTGTAAGAGCTGCAGAGATGGCATTAATCTGAGATGACATTTTATGCATTCACATATTTACACTTTTTTATATCTTTTTTACATCTTTACAGTTTGATAAATGAGCCAGCTAATGAACCAGCTACAGTCACTTAATTCTGGACTTCAGATCCATGTGTAGGCATGGCCAGCTGATGTTGATTTGAAAAGTCTACATTTTTAAACCCTTGAAAACCAGATAGATATTGATCATTTAAACCGGAAGAACACAGCACTCGTGTGCAAGAAGCAATCTGTAAGCTGCAAGAGGCAAATTAATATACACAAAGTATTTCACTGTGAGTCCACGGTGCTATGTAAGGTGCCTAGGCACATGAGCTTGTTTGACTGAACGAGGTAGTGTGGCAAACAATCATGTGTTATTCCAGCAAGTCATCAAGAACCAAGTCATAGTCCAGATTTTCACGTGTAAAATGACTAAAATAATACATTTGGCATATTCAGTTTCATTGTGTGAGAACTTTTCCTCATCTTGTAACAGTAATGTCACAGTTCAGGGGCTGTGGGTCTTCAATGATGGTGTTGCTAATAGACACAACATACAACTACAACACCACAACTAACACCTTTCTTGGAAAAACCTAAATTGTCCAAACTTTTAAAGAGGAAAAATTAAATTAAATAAAAAAAAAGTACTTATGCTGGAGTTGAAGCAAATGAAAATATGAATGAAAGGAGAGCATAGTCGAAGAACTTACCAAAGTGTTAATCAAGTTTTAAAGCGGAAATTTAAGGAAAGTCCCCTAGTGGCAAAAACAATTTCTTAACTTCTTCCAGATCATTCATGTGAAACTGAAGTACCTGGGAATGAAAATCATGAGTGAGTTTCCATCTCCACAAGAATGACGCAAAACCTAAATATCACAAATGAAAACCAGAAATAGAAATGCCTAGAATAATAAACAAATTAAAAAAATGTCTAAAGTTGCTCAAACTTGACGTAGTCCCAAATCTTCAATCATCAAAATCTAGTTACCATTTATGCTCCTAATTTAGATGAGCCATCATTCATATCAGACATGGTACTACTGTTCAATGAAAACTGTAAAGGGCTGGGTGTCCTGGGAGGAGACTTTAATTTAACACTGTGTTCAGGAGATAAATCCTCCCAAGCAAAGGCATCCGACCCTAAATCTGCTAAGGTCCTCCACGAACTATGTAAGGACTGTGGTCTAACTGATGTTTGGCAGGAGTTAAACCCAGGTGTTAGAGATTATACTTTTTTTTCAAATGTCCACAATTCCTACTCCCGATTAGATTACTTTTTTGCTCCTTCAAATTACATGTACAAGATATCTAAGTGTAGAATAAATCCAATCATCCTCTCAGATCGTTCTAGAATCCACCTAACGATTCAAGTTGATCAGAAAAGTTTTATCTCTAAACGATGGAAATTTAACTGTTCTCTTCTTAAAGATAATGCATTTAAATCAAAAATGCAGGTGTGGATTACAAACTATATTAAAGAAAACAATGACCCCTCCTTAGAGCCCGACATTATTTGGGAAGCAGCAAAAGCTACATTAAGAGGTCTTCTTATTTCCTATGCCTCATTTAAATAATGAAAAATATGTTAAAAGAAACAAACTAGAGACAGAAGTAACACAATGTGAAAATCTTCACAAAAATGCACCCACAGAGGACAACTGGAGACAATTAACTGCTGTCAAAGCAAAATTAAATATCATGATATCAGACGAGATCATACAAAAAAATGAATTATACTCGACAAAAAGAATACGAATTTGGAAATAAACCAGGTAAATTATTAGCTCATCAAATAAAGAAGGAGCAAGCTGAAAAAACTATTAAAGCAATTCACTTGAGAGAAAATAAGATTACCTATCACCCAAAAGAGATAAACCAAACATTCTTCGATTTTTACAATAGTCTTTATAAATCGCAAGGGGGATACTCACAGGAAGAATTGGATAATTATCTCAGTAACATCAAGCTACCTGAAGTCTCTAATCAGGAACAACACTTTTTAAATTCACCATTTACACAAACAGAAATCTTAGCCACAATTAATTCATTGTCTTTAGATAAGAGCCCAGGACCAGATGGGTTCCCAGTCGAGTTTTATAAAGAATTTTGCCCTGAGATTCAACCCATCTTTATGGCAATGGTGAATAAACTTTTGTAAAAAAAAAAAAAGTACTCCCTCAGACAATGAACTTGGCTCATATTAGTACCGTATATTACACAAGAGTGGTAAAGACCCCTTGGAGCCCTCATCATACAGACCCATAAGTTTCTTAGATCATGACTATAAGATTATCACTAAACTTTTAGCAAGAAAGCTGGAGTCCGTCCTACCTAAGTTGATCAACCCAGACCAGTCAGGTTTTATAAAGTGGCGATATGCAGCTGACAATATAAGGAGAACCCTGAACATAGTAAATTTGATCAACAACCAACAGAAGCCCTCTCTCTTGCTATCATTAGATGCAGAGAAGGCTTTTGATAGCGTTAAGTGGAATTCTTTGTTCTCTGTTCTGCACAAATTTTATTGATTGGATTAAAGCAATTTATAAGACGCCTGTAGCAAGGTTCGTGCTACGGGGGTCACCCGACAGGACAGAGGACACAGGGTTTTGTGCAGGAAACGGTTTATTTACTCCTCTTTCACCCAGACACACGTGCCAGCACCTTCAGCAGCTTCCTCCCAGCAGACCTCTTGCTGCTGTGCAGCTGCTCTTTATGAAGGCAGGCTGGGTGGAGAGGCTGATTGGGCACACCTGTGCTCAATCAGCTGAGTGGCTGCTCCTCCACCCTGCCACAACGCCTAAAGCTGCAGTCATAACCAATGGCCATTGTTCAGATTTTTTTTCCTTAACTAGAGGGACAAGGCAGGGGTGCCCTCTGTCTTCATTGCTCTTTGCTTTGGCAATTGAACCTCTGGAAGCATGTGTAAGAGATAGCACTAACATTCAAGGTTTAAAGACTGATAACAACGAACATAAGATTTCCTTGTATGCTGATGACATTCTTTTATATATCACTGACCCTGAGAAATCTATATTTTACCTGCAATATACAATTAAACAATTTGGAAGTTATTCAGGATACAAGATCAATTTTAATAAGTCTAGTGCTGTTTTCTTACACATGACACCAACGGAAAAAAACGCTTTCATCTTATGGTTTTAACTCTACACCAAAGGGCTTTAAGTATTTGGGTATACACATTACTCCAAATCTGGATAAATTGTTTATGGAAAATTATATCCCTCTCATATTCAAGATCAAATCAGACCTGTTAAAGTGGTCTTCCTTGCCACTGTCACTTTTAGGGAGAATAAACGTAATTAAAATGAATGTTCTTCCATGATTTAATTGTCTTTTCTAGATGCTTCCATGTTTTTTTATCTGTGGAATTTTTTTAATCAATAAATAGCTGTCTATCAAGATTTATTTGGAATAATAAAAAAACTCGGATCAATCTAACAACTCTCATGAAGCCTGAATCAATGGGAGGTCTTGGTTTCCCTAATCTTCAATATTACTTTTGGGCAGCCCAATTAAGGAATCTGATATCATGGTCTATGGCAAGACAGGAATCCTTGTGGGTTCAGATGGAAGCAAAATCTTCGAACCTCTGTCCCTCATCTCCCTCCTATTCCTGAATCATTTTGAAAAGATAAAAAACATGGACAAATGTTTTTCTGTTTTCAATACTCTGCAAACGTGGAAAGACTGTAGAAAAAAAAGTGCGATCACTCCCTGTACATCTATTTATTCTCCAATTTTTCAAAATCCAGACTTCAACACTTAAATCACAATGGTTAATATCAGCTCCAATGTAACACATTTAAAAAGATATGTTGAATTTGAACATGCAGGTAAAATCATTTATTGACCTAAAATCAGAATATAATATTCCTAACAGACACTTTTTAAAATATTTACAAATTCGTAGCATTACTCATTCACTTATTCAAAAAAGGAAATTTCGGCTTGGGTTATCTGAAATTGAAGAAACTTTGTTATCTTCAGACACAACAAAAGGAAAGATTAGTGAAGTCAACAACATCCTATCAGGAGAAGGTCGTTCCACTTTTCAGTTATTACAAAAGATTTGGGAGAAGGAATTAGGCAGAACCTTGGAAAAAAATGCCTGGTTAAATATTTGTGAAAGAGTACATTTTCCATTTGCAAGTAATAAAATTAAGGAAGCTAATTTTAAATTCATCCACAAATTCTACTTAACTCCAATAAAAATGCATAAAATATCAAAGGATATTTTGTCAAAGTGTCCCAGATGTAAAAAGATGGAGGGGACATTCATGCATATGTTCTGGGAATGCAACCGTTTACAAAGTTATTGGAATTCAATTAATTCCCTTACACAATTAGTCCTGGACAAAAAAAATTATATAAGCAGTAGTTTATATTTATTAAATGACACATATAATTTACAACTAGATAATAAAAAATGCAGGATATGAATTTTGATCACTTACTTTGCAAAGAAATATATATTTTTATTTTGGAAGAACGATTCCCCTCCATCTTATAAGACTTTCGTAGATCGACTCAGCATTTCTACCATTAGAAAAACTAACCTTGGAAAAATATAATGGTGGCCATCTTTTTCCAGAATTTTGGTTCCCATTATTCTCTGGTTTAGAGAATGTCATTGTACGCTGATTGCTGTATTATTGCTGTCATTTACTTTATGTATCTTATGTATCTGTAGGTATTTGAGTTTTGATGCCCCTATTGTTATTTGCTGGTGTTATTTTCCATATTTTTATTCACTCCCTTTTTTTTTTTGCCCCAGTTTATTTTTATTTATTTTTTGGGTGGGGGTGAGACCTACCGTCATTAAGGATGTATCTGATTGTATTTCTTTTGTGAAATAAAAAGATATTAAAAAAATAAATAAATCAGTTACCAGCTTTTCTGGCCTCATTTATACAATAAATGTATTCTAAATCATTACTTAATCATTATGCCTGACATAAGGGCTTTGCCTTTGAATAGTTATTTAAATGATCATCCACTGCCTTCCTCTTTGGTGAATTATGTTCGCAGCAGCTGTAGTGACACTTGCAATAATTCAAAACTAAAGATGTTTCCATCCATCTTCTTCAAAGTTGAGATCATCTTCATTTTAAAGAGAAGTCTCAAAGGACCAGAAACGGAGGTCACGCGTGTTATGGAGGTACAGAGAGAGAACGAGGAGAATCACGCTCATGAAAAGAAAAATACAGTTCAAAGAAAACCCTGTCATTTAATAAGCGCTCTGTTTAAGGTAACACAGTTTTGCCACTTTCCCAAATGTATTCACAGTCCAGTGTTGGTAATACCCCCTCAAAAAAGAACATGTCGTTGGCAGTAATGCTTTTTTACATCTTGATTTACAGTACTGGTGTAAGGTGAAACAACAAATCGGTTTAAAGCGTCTCTGTGGGACACTGTGGGATACAGTGATTGCAGACCTGCATGAGTTTGCACCATCTAACTCATCATGCAGACAGCGCTCAGACTGGATTCCCTTTACGTCTGCATTGAAAATGTTGGCATGAATCAGGCAATTTAATGCAAATCTGGCACAAGAGCCCTGTAATAAATCCCGTCGCTGATGAGAACAAGGTGAGCAAGCTTTGTTTAGGTGACACACTCTGGTTGATATGGCAACCTTTGTGTCTGTACATATGACATAAGTGCCTCTTTATAGTTTTATGATTTTCTTTTTTGAAGAAAAAGGATGATAGACCACAGCAGTTTGAAAAGCATTTACATTTAAAGTGCTGCAGTGAAGAGCCGTCAAAAAGGTGAGGAAATTACATTTGCGAAAGCACAACCATATCAGCTTCTCATCTCAAAATAAGGATGTCAGAAAGTGTCTTATTTCCTAAGATTAAGGCCCATCCAATCACAGCCTGCCTGAGGTTTAATAGCCTTTTATTAAATTTGGATCCTTTTGATATTCCTTTTCAACTATCAAGCATTTCTTTTATTTAATTTTATTTTTTTGTTTTCATTAAGAATCATTTCGACAGCAAAAATTAAGTAATATCTAGGCACAATGTTTGGAAAAAGGTCTTATCCTACCTTGGAGAAATAAACAATGGTCCATATAACCAAGTGAATCTCTTGAGAAATTAAGCATTTCTCATCTGAGTTCTTTCTGATAATTAATCCATGATCTTCCCCAAACTTTGTTAAGGCCGGGGTACTTTCACTTTGACCATTACTCTTTTTGGTTTTAATTATGTTGCATAACTGCCACATCTATGCGATGCCAGATAAAACAAAGTGTGAAACACTAATTTCTACATCCAAGCTATGGTGAGGACTAAGAAAGCCACTAAATCTGTTCAAAAAGTGTCATAACAATGATGACGATGTCATCTGTCCACCAACAGATGACATTGTGAATGGATACCCAAGTACAATCTCATTCCCAAAAATGGTGGGACTTTGTAAATGTGAACCATATCATAGAAGATGCACTTAAGAGAAAATGTGCCATCTTGAGAAAAAATTAAGGTCATTTTTGAATTTGACGGCAGCAACATTACCACAGGCAAGTGCTAATTACACGAAGGACATGAGCAACAAAAGCCTGAGAAGTAAGCAGTACTAAATAGAAACCCCTGAAGGAACATTTTACAACAAATTAGGTTAATTGGCAACAAGTGACATGATTGGGTATAAAAAGACCAACAGAGAAACCAAGAGTCCCTCAGAAGTGAAGATGGGAAGAAAACTCCACAGACAAATTGTGAAATAATTTCAGAATAATGTTTCTCAGTGTGGGTGGAGAGGTCCTGTTTCAGGTGGAGGAGTTCAAGTATCTTGGGGTCAAGTATCTCGGGGTCTTGTTCACGAGTGAAGGAATGATGGAGCGTGAGATTGACAGACGGATCGGTGCAGCGTCCGCAGTTATGCGGTCGGTGTACCGGACCGTCGTGGTGAAGAAGGAGCTGAGTCGAAGGATGAAGCTCTCGATTTACCGGTCAATCTACGCACCTACCCTCCCCTATAGTCATGAACTTTGGGTAGTGACCGAAAGGACAAGATCGCGGATACAAGCGGCCGAGATGAGTTTCCTCCGCAGGGTGGCTGGACGCTCCCTTAGAGATAGGGTGAGGAGTTCAGTCACCCGGGAGGAGCTCGGAGTCGAGCCGCTGCTCTTTCACATTGAGAGGAGTCAGCTGAGGTGGCTTGGGCATCTGTACCGGATCCTCCTGGACGCCTCCCCTAGGGAGGTGTTCCAGACATGTCCCTCCGGGAGGAGACCCCGGGGAAGACCCAGGACAGGCTGGAGAGACTGTCTCTCGGCTGTCCTGGGAACGTCTCAGACTCCCCCGGAAGAGCTGGCGGAAGAGCTGGCGGAAGAGCTGGAGGAAGAGCTGGCGGAAGAGCTGGAGGAAGAGCTGGAGGAAGAGCTGGAGGAAGAGCTGGAGGAAGAGCTGGAGGAAGTGTCTGGGGTGAAGGAAGTCTGGGCATCTCTGTTGAGACTGCTGCCCCTGCGACCCGGTTCCGGATAAGCGGCGGAAAATGGATGGATGGATGGATGTTTCTCAGTGTAAAATGGCAACACTTTGAATAGCTTATCAAGGAGCACATCATATCATCGAAAGAATGTGAGAATCAGTGGAAATCTTCTGCACAAGAGAAAAGGGCAAAAATCTATAGTGGATGCAACGATCTCAGGGCCTTCAGGTGGCACTGCTTTAAAAACACGTCTGTTGAAAATGGAAAACCACTTCATGGGCTGAGAAAGACTTCTGGAAATCATTACCTTAGAATGCAGTTTTTCACGTGTGTATATATATATATATATATATATATATATATATATATATATATATATATATATATATATATATATATATATATATATATATATATATATACACAGTGTATATATATATTTTTTATGCAGTGTACAAATGAGTGCTGTTGTGCAACTCAGGTAGCTTGGCTGTCCAGTTATCGAAGGCTATTAATGAATATTATTAATAATTATTAATAATTAATAAAGTTGACTATTTATCAAATTGTATTACCAAAATGATAATAATTCTCGTAGGGGCACCACTCCGGGGCCTTACTCCGGAGAAAAATGATAACTAAACAGCAGAAAATCAGTCTCATATGATTATGGTTTAAGTATAGTAGCCTATAATATAATTGAAGGAGTGAGATCCGAACACTAGGCTCTGTCAAACAAATCAATTGTGACCAAAATCTGCATGAAATAACGACAACCACTCATTAAAAATCAATCAGAATTTATTTACATATAGGTGTCAAAAGATGGTAAACGGAACACCCCAAATAATTCTGATGGCACACTACTTATTATAAAACAATTAATTAACTAGAAAAACAACAATCAATAAAAATGAAATGAAAGTTAAATGCATGGAATGAAAAAGAGAAATCAAAGCGATAATAAAAGATGACACAGAGCCTCTACAGTTCAAACGTGTCTGCAGTGTTTAAAGGAGCCGGGCTCCTGTGGTATTTTAAAGATGGTGGAACCAGTCCCGTGCAAATCTAGACCGGGTGTTACTCCCGGTGTTTTAAACCGTGATCAACTGGCGAAACGGCGCCACCAAATGAACAAATAACCGTAATATGCACACAGTAATTTCATTAAACATAAATTCAGGTCTACACCAGTGACTGATCGCCCAGACCGCAGCTCACGCGTCCTCGGGAGTCCGGACCTGAGGCTGCAGGCTCCGTCGCCTGCGGCTCGGTCCTGCAAGGGGGGGGTTCCTGGCGGGGGATCCTCAGTTTCTGCGGCCGCTCGGTCTCTCTCCTCTCCTAACTCCACAGAAAAAGTGAACAGTGGCTGGAGAAACCTCACACCGGCTCGCTCTGGTCCTGACCGCGTCCTCAACGCACCGCCTCGCTGCGCACGGGGCCGGTTCCTCCCTTCAGAACGTCGGCTCGTCCCGTGTTGTGTCGCCGGGCTGCGCAAGGGCCTCGCGGTCCAAAGGCTGGAGCTCCGGGCGGGTTTTGGCTCCCGGAGCGGTCGTCCTGAATGGAAGACAGGGCTCGGAGAAAAAGAAAGGAGTTAAGGCAGGGAGACAGAGTCCAGAGCGCAGCGCTCTGGGCTCGGACCTTGCGCCCGGTCAGTGCGGGCCTCGACGGCTCCTTGAAACCCCTCCCCCCACAGCTCTTAAAAGCTGCTGGACAGCAACGCGCGTCCCGGATCGTTGGCTGAAGAGAAGAGAAGAGAGAAAGTCTCGGTGCAGCACAGAGTTTTGTATTTCCGCGCGCTGCGATGACGTCATCAGTGCCTCGCTCGGGATTGGGTGCGCGTCGCTCTCAGGCGCCGCCCCATCCCGCAAGGCATGCTGGGATTGTAGTTCATGGCACGGCGGCCATTTTATGAGGCACATTAAAGCCAGTTTCAGGCCGGGGGGGGGTTGACCAGGGTTTCAGAGTTTGAATACGGTATACATTCACAAAATGTTCATAAACCTTTATAACAGTCCACATGATCACTGGGTGTGGTCCAACACTGTCCATATGTAAAGGTGCTCTAATGGGAACTGAAGATAGTGAACTTTCTTGTTCAGCTTCATTACTCAAGTTACAACAATGTTACCCACCAAGATGTCACTTTACGTTAATAGTAAATGCCAAACGCCTGGCGACGTCAGGCTCGGATTGGTGTGTCCCATGCAGCCGTCCATCAGCGTTCATTTTGGCCGATTCGACAAGTAGAATCGGCCACTCGCTGTCGGCCTCCATGATCAAATCTGATTGGTGGAGTGCTAATCCTTAACTAGCGAATCAGAGTTCACCAGAAATGATGATGGTAAACATACTCGATAGACAGCGGGGGTACAGACGCTACACTAACATAGCATCGGTTTGGATTTTGTTTGACTGTGTTGTGAACGCCAGTATATTTTCAGTATTAGCATCGTATTTGCGATCCTTCTTGACTTCTATCACAAGTGAAAACACTGACTGGTGACAGCGGGCTCCGTGCAGAATGCTAGACTAGAGCGATCCGTCATTTTCGGTTGTTCTTTCCTTTTCTTTCTGGGCGAAATCACCGATTAGCGCCACCTGCCATTATGGAGACGTATTACGCCTCGCGCACACGCAGAATGTACGCTCTAGTCGGCGTCAGGTTGGTGTGCTCGGGGGTATTTTTGACCAACTTGGGGAGAGGGGAGCCGACTTTAAGTCCTTTTTGCAGACGGTCGGCCGTCGGGTTGGTGTGTCCCGGGCTTAAGGCTGCCTCATTATCGTCACCAAAGACAGATCACTGCAAAAGGAAACGAAGGTCGCACCATTCCCACAACATCAAAAAGATGGTGATCATTGAGTCCACAAAGTGTACAGTGTTACACCCTCAATTTCCCAACCCTTTTTAATGGAACATCTGGTACTTCCAATCTACTTTTCCTAGACAGACTTGTCGGTGTAAATGAACTTGTTCACGCAAAAGAGCAGGTGTATGTGCAAAGGTCTGCAATCTGAAACACAGACATTATTTTTGGAATCCATAAATGCTACATCCTCTTAACTAAAAAAGGACAGGAACTTTCTGACTTGTTAGCTGCATGAAGTTCAAAGGCCTGCATCTCTGATCGTATGGGAGTGAATTAATGCGGGACGGGAACGGGAAGCTTGTATATCTGAAAAGGAAACATCAGAGCTGAAGGGTGTATACACATTTTTAGAGCAAGATTATCCATTCTTTCAAGGAAAACCTTGCATATTTCAGCAAGACTATACTGAACTGTGTACTGTTTCCATTACGAAAACAAACAGTTGAATCAATGAATGAATGAAGTTTATTCAGTCATTGCAACACAAAACAACACCAAAAAAACATTGTACACAGCATTAACTTTTCATACAAAACCAAAAAAATGTGTTGAACAATAACTGAAAAGGCATAGGCAGAAGCAAACTGCTTATAAAAGCCTATCCTATAGTACCAACTTTCTATTTTTGGCTACCAACCTCCAGAAAACCAAAAAGAGAATAGAAAAGCAAAGAAACAACAGAAAAGCAAAGAAACAACAAAAGGCAAAGAAACAATAGAAAAGCAAAGAAACATTAACAGATGGTCAATTGCACTTATAAGCTTCAAAAATAGCTTTACAAACCATTTTCTTAAATACAACAAAAGAATGACATGTTTTTAAATTTATGTTGGCATCATTCCAGAATTTAACTCCAGTGATGGAGACACATCTCCTTTTCATACCTTTTTTAGCCATTTGTACTGTGAAATTACAGACACCTCTAAGATTGTAACGAGTCTCCTGAATTGAAAAGAACCTCTGTATTGGGTCAGGGAGCATTTTTGATTTTGCTTTAAACATAATTTGCATGATTTTAAAATAAAACAAATCATAAAATTTAATAACATGAGAATTTAGAAAAAGTGGATTTATACAGGATTGCGAGTGATTTTGAAATTTTCCCTTTAATATATTCAATGTGTTGTTTCCATGTTAACATTTGGTCGATGACAACCCCAAGGAATTTAGTCTCAAAAACCCTTTCAATATCAACATTACATATTTTTAATTTAATATTACCATCACTTTCATTTTGATTCCCAAAAACCATGAATTTTGTTTTCTTAATATTTAGAGATAATTTATTGACATCAAACCAAGTCTTGAGATTTTCCAGCTCCCTTTCTACACAACACAAAAGTTCCCTTAAATTCGTACCAGAGCAAAACAAATTGGTATCATCGGCAAATAAAACATATCTAAAAAAATCAGTTACATTGCAGATGTCATTAATATAAAGAATAAACAGTATTGGACCAATCACTGATCCTTGAGGTACACCACAAGTAATATTTCTAAAGGCGGACATAGTATCATTAATTTGTACACACTGTTGTCTATTACCTAAATAACTTTCCAGCCAAGAATGAGCAACCCCTCGTATTCCATACATCTTTAATTTCTTCAATAGCTGTTTGTGATCTATGGTATCAAAAGCTTTCTGCAGATCAATATACAGTCCAATAGAACACTCGTTATTTTAATTTGCATTTGCTATTTCTTCTACCATTTGCATTACTGCAAAAGCAGTAGTTCTACTTTCTCTGAATCCATATTGATTTTCACTTAATAATTTATTTTTATTAATGAACCGATTTAGTTGTTTCACAAACAATTTCTCTAAAATTTTTGAAAATTGCGGTAAAAGTGATATTGGTCTGTAATTTTCCATACAGTGTTTATCTCCATTTTTATGAATTGGGATCACCTTTGCTAACTTCAAGTTGTTTGGAAAAATTCCTTTTTGGAAAGAAAGATTACAAACATAGGTCAAAGGTCTGACAATATAATCAATAACATCTTTAATAATTACTGTATCAATGGAGTGTATGTCAAGTGATCTCTTATATTTTAATTTTCTTACAATTTCAATAATATCAGTTTCATGTATTCCACTTAGAAACATAGAACTGACATTAGTGTTGATCAAATTAAACATATTTTTATTGTCATCGGATACAGTAATCTGTTTTGCCAGCGAAGCTCCAACATCTACGAAGTAGTCATTGAACTCGTCAACAATATTTTTTAAATCATCCACTTTATTATTAACTTTATTTATAAAACAATCTGGAAGTTCTGAGTTATTACTTTTATTCTGAATAATATGATTGATTACCTTCCAAGTTTTTTGTATGTTATTTTTACTGTCCGCCAATATTTTACTATAGTATTCCTTCTTTTGAATCCTCATAATGGTGGTTAGTTTGTTCTTATAGCGCTTATATTTTTCCTCACTATCACTAGTTCTCTGCTGTAAAAACCTTTTGTACAGTTGATTTTTCTTATTACATGCCCTTTGCAGACCTTTTGTAATCCATGGTTTACCTTGGTTGGCTCAGTCAAGTGTGAAATCAACATTCCTCCCTCAAAACTCCAGCATTTAGTTTGTTCAGTTCCAAGACGTAAGTGGACTGTTGTCACGGGTTAACATTTAAAATTATCTTATATTTAAGTTAACCTCCTACGACCTGCCGTACACATATGTGGACATCACAGCTTTTATCGTCTATGTTATAATACTCCATTTCTTAATGGGGGCCTGAAGCAACAAGAACAAAGGTTGCACCAGGTCTTGGGAGGTTAAGATGGTCCTCAGAGTTTAAGAAACTGCATTACATTTTATTTATATTTCATTCCCAACTTTTTTGGACATGGGTTTGTGCAGATATCATGCAACACGATGTGGACATAGAGTTGCCAACTTCAGGATTTTTCTGACAAATGTATTAACTTTTCAGAGACAGTTTTCAGAAGACCCCGCGACAACCTTAACTTTGGGGACACTTCTTACCCTACAAGTTCTGTGTCCCTTCCCTTTACTGCAGAAACATTTCTCCTCACTTCAACTCTGCCCAGTGGGTGCCGGAGGGAAGCAGCAGCAGTTTTTCTCTTTTCCTTTGGTGTCTATGGAGGCTGTGTTCTGTGTGAGAAAATCTGCTCTGCTTCTTCTCTCTAGGTGTTCATCTTAAATTTAAAATCAGCCATCGATTGATATGTAGTGTTCGGAAGAAGGGAAGGAATGATTCTTTTTTATTACTCATTTCTTCTTTTCCCCTCTCTTTGAAGTAGGGCTGCAGTGAAGTACACAGTGTCTTATACGCAGCAACCAGCAGTCAGATTGGAGGATCAGGGAGGTTCTCTGATGGGGAGCTGGGCTAACAGCTGAAAAACAAAAAAACATGGCATTCCCACTCCTCTGGTAGCCACTTCCGTATTATTATTATTCATCATTCGTTAATGTAGCATCGATGGATCGGCAGGAGGGAGGAAGTCGAAAGTCAGCACTAGACCTCAAAAATGACTCCCAGATACCACCCAATAGTACTAGATGCAAAAGAAATGCCATTCAGAGTTACAACATAACTAAACAGTGTATTTCTGAAGTGCTCATGCACAAAGACCACAACTGCAGTCTCATCTGTGAAGTTAAACAAAGTAACAGGGATTCAGCAGTCGTCCACATCTTTCAGGTATTCAGGTAGCTTACATGTCTAACGTGACTTGATGGATAAAACACGTGGCTATCAATGCAGCGAAAACACTACGCTACCTGATAGGAGTGTGACGATACACTTAACTCACGAAAACACAAAAACAAGATGAGACGATATTTTTCCATTGCTTTAAAGAAAACTTTAGAGTTGAGAGAACTGTTTGGCAAAAAGCTGTTAATTTCTCAGGCTGTTACAAGTTTATTTACAAATATTTTATCACTATTAATACATTAATAACTATGTCCAAACTAGCACAGGCTTTTACGAATGTTTCCTGTGTAAAATACACACAAAGCACAGCTCTGCCAATACAGAATTAAAAAAATAAAGAAAATTGCAGTTACTGGAAAAAAATTGAGTTAAAAAGCACCTTAAATATGTTTAGAACTACATTTTTGGGTTATTTTGGTCACAATTTGTTACAATTTAACAATTCCAACCCTCCTCTATGCTGACTACATATGCAGCGACATTGAATAATTGTTATAATAGTTACATTTATTATACATCGTTAATTATTACTCAGTGGTGCTGGGAATCTCGTGGGAACAAAATAAGTTTCTCTGATTACTGAAACTCATTTCACGTTCAGACAAAGTTTCCAAAAAAGAATTTTGCATTTCATCCAAATTTCAGCTCATAAGAAAATGTGTTGTTTTGTTTTTTGTTTATTCGTTTGTTCTGTTGTTGTTTTTTTGTCCAAAAGTTTGACCAGTTACTGCCAGTGGTTTATGCATTTTGTCATCTACAAAGATTTCCATGAGGTTGTGATGCGTTTCATAAGTTTACCACATCCTCAGCAGTAAAGAGAAGGAAGTGACCAATAATGAGAGAAAAGGCATATAAAAGTGCTGGCATCTCAACTAAAACTGTGCTAAGGGCGGGATTCATTTAGAGGAAGGACATCATCACAGACACAGCAGGAGAGCAAATTCCCAGATTAAAGACACCGAGCAAAGTTTTGCTTGATGTCTTAAGTCCCTCCATGACATTATAATTAATGAATAATATTTCAGAACATCTCATCATTAAATGTCGATGTAAAAAACATGAATTATAAAAAGTTTGCAATTAATGTCCTGGTGTCCAGAAGGCAAAATAACAATTTTACATCACCCGCCAAATGGAAATATTTAAATGAAGTGTCTAAAGTTCAGTTATTATCAAGAACATGACGGTTCATATTTTCAGCAGGAGGCATTGATTGTGTTCAAGAACAGATGAAACCCTTAGATCGCCCGCTGAGGACACCTCTGAACTCGTTTGAAGCAGAGTTTTTTTTTTTGTTTGTTTGTTTTGTGCACATTTGATCGTACTCAACCTTTAACAAAGAAAAAAAGAAGAAGAAAGGAGTGCACTTTGACCTGATAGCTAGTGATCAGCCAGGGTGGTCCGGCCGGCTGGATGAGTGGCTGTGAACACTTCAGCAGACGACAACACACGACTGTACGGCACAGTAAAAGGGACCAAACTCAGACTATTGTGAAGTCAGCAGATGCTATACACACTTGTAATTGGAAACTGTATCTCTGCCAGAGCACATCTACTGATCTATTCAATGATAAGTCGGCGCTGGTCACGGAGCAGCCAGCAGTGACAAATGAGACGCCTGATCCCTTCTGCTGCCCCAGCGGAGCTTCAGCATCAGCATTAGTCCAGCTGGACACTACGATGTCCAGGAGTTCAGTCCCTTTTAGTAAGCTTTCACCAGTGGGGTGCTTGGGGAGACTTCTTCCTCATTAATGTCGAACCTTTACTCACACATTACACTTAAAAACAGGCTTCTAATGTCCAGCTTGATAAGTCTTTTTCAGTACATGCTTACAGCCCCCAACAACTAACCAGCTACCAATGGAACCCCCTTCCACTGACCTCCACGTCTCACCTGCAAGCAAGCATAGCTGGGTTCACTAGAGGTGGTGAACCAGAGAGAGACTTTCTGGATCCATCGTCTAGATGCCCTGAATGAGCCTGGCCTTAACGAAGATATTGATTTCATTTGTTTCCTATGAATCTTGGTGTAAAGGTCGTTTTGGTTTATATGTCTATTGGTACATCTGACTGTATAATGTAGCCTACCGCTTCTCTGTCATTGGTATAGTCTTGCTTGCTATGCAGCCTTCACCTTGTGGTCATGACTACTGTAGCCTATTTTAATTATATGCCATCCTTTGTCGGCTTGTCATGTTCTTTCCTTTTGATTTTGGTTTCATATTGTGTAGTGTTTTTTTCTTTTTCAGACCTGTCTTTACACAGGTTGTACACATGTTTTGCTCATATGTACGGCGGTTTCTTTGTGTACTATATGGATGTTTTATTCCAATGATTATTGGTTGTGATGAGTTTAACTCCCCATCTTAAAATGTCACTATATGGTTCACGTGTGTTTTGGCCTTGATGAGTGATTGTTTTCACCTGTGCTCATTACCACACCTGTGGTTATTTATATGGGTTCCTTTTCTCTGTATTGCTTTTGCCCTGATGAAGGCCCGATAGGCCGAAACATGTTGGAAGCCCTTTTCTAATAAAGGCTTTTTTATCTTTTTATCCACCTCGTCTCGAGTGCCTGGATCTTTAGCTTCTATTTTTCCACATTGTCTCCCGGGTCCGATCCAAGAGCACCATTTTACAGCGGTCACACCCTAACGAGCACCTGGTCAACTCTCTTTCTATAGCTGGGTTCACCTTTGAGATCACATGGATCACTTACTGAAAATAAAATCATCTTTTAAAGAGCAGACGAGTCAAATCGTAGACAGGAAAATGGCAATGAGTTACGAGCTGGAAGGATGAGTAGCTAAATACTCAGAACAACTTTTATAGAGAAAGCAAACAAGCTCAATACAAGTGTGGACCAATTCAGTCCATTCATAATTCAGCTCCATCAAAACACATCATAATACATTTATAACCCAATTCATTTAAATTCAATGCTATTGATTATAACTGCATTCACAAGGAAACAAAAAACACAAAACCTAATTGTATATTTTGACCTTATTTTGAAACGATTCATCTTTCATTAGTGCCTTTGACTCCATTGACGCCGTCCTGAACATATTCTTCCCATCATGTCTGAATCTTTACATAAACTACAAGCAATTGTGTTTCATATTTGCATATCTTCTGCAACCTAAAACGGAGTTTGCAAATGAATGGCAATTTGAGTCCATCAATGACCATCTTCCGCCTTTCAACAGCGCAGCATACCGTTAGGCGTGACAGTTATTTTACCCTCTTGTCATATTCTGATCACTAAGATTACACTATTTCATCAGAAATGGAAATAATCGAGAGGAAGACAAAACCGTTCTTCTCTGAAACCACTGAATTGCCAGTTCAGAAGTGGTCACATGACCAGATCTTTTCAGAACAGCTTCTTTTATTGCCTTTGATGTCTAACAGACAACAACTTAGAGCAGAAAGAAATGACACATTTGTGAAACAGTCGGGACGCTTGTTCCACTCACCCCAACCGTATTACTACAGCAGGAAATGAAATGAAAAACAATACATTCTATTGATATATAATTTGTGCCTCTAAATTGTGTGAAACAGTGGCTGCAAACAGCCCAAACCATTTGCTCTGATGATCAGTGTTTAGTGTTACTAAAGGATCACAGCTGTGGCTCCAGTGGCAGTGGGAACATTTTTACAGTTTAAGGAGGCGGCAGAGTGAGAACTTACTTTAGCAAAGCACAATTTAGGGAGGAAGGTCCAAATCCCTCAACTTCATGATGTATCCATTAATTATTTTGTACGGACGGACGGACGGACGGACGGACGGACAGACACTAACGAACAAAGAAAAAAAGTGAAGCTAAGAGCCGCTTTTGTCACGTGGGACTTTTCCCGGTTCAGAAAATGAAGCGAAACCATGAACGCCTGAACTTCAGAGCAGAGCACATTCTCCCTGTGAAGATGTAACATTTACACATCTAAAACTAATCTGTAGCTTTTATGTGTATCCCCACTTTAAGGCCGGTCATAAAGGAGTCGTGGCCTAACAGCAGAAAATTATTCAGACTTTCAAAGGTTCAGTTTCGATCTGGGATCAGATTCGGGTTAGTTGAATTCTAAATACTCCCAAATCCTGCAGCTCAAAACAGGAAATGTTGACACATTTTGTGCAATTTACCTGGCACTGCACAACTTTTTCACAGGGTTGAATAAACTAATTTGAAGCATCCCAGTGAGGGAATACACATAATTCAGATGTATTATATAATAGCCCATTTTGAAGAGTCTAAAGTCTGACTTGAGCAGAAGATCATGACTAAATAGCTCTTTATGTAATGTTACTTTCTCCTCCCAAAGTCTTGGCTTGAAATGCATTTTCCTGTTGCATATGTATGGGGTGCAGAAGCGTGCACAAGTCTCTGGTGAACTTTGAATCAGCTTAATGAAGAAGGGCTTCAAAATTAAAGGAGAACGTAATTCCCAGAGCCACGATCTTGTGTTTGTCAATCACTTACTTTTAATGTCGGCTGCAGTTTCCCTTCTGCAACACACTTCTGAAGTTGTGGATGTACTCCACAGAATAATACACGGGGGTTCTGTGCTCGACATGGCTGTAACACTTTTGATGCATGTTAAATGCTGTATTATTGAGAAAAATCCCTTGATGTGCTGCATAAAAAAAAAGGCAAAAATCCTAAAAACTACAATAAAAATACTCCTGAATCCAACCATATCTACATTTCCAAATACCTATAGGTTAAATGACTCAAGCACAGGCACAACCTCTGTGTCAGTTGTGGATAGTCAACAGTTGCAGATCCAATTTAAACTTTTGATATTTCAATTCATAGAAATTACACATCAGATTCATTTTCATGAACTGAATTGGAGCGAGTAAATTAAGCTTTGTCCTCATTTTGCATATGGCTGCGATAAGCTGTGGGAACGTTACTCAGAGGAAACAAGAAAAGGGAAGACACAAAAGAAGCTGCTTTTGATATAAATAATGTAGACATCTGTAGAAACTCATCAGTGGGAAAATGTCTAATTGCTCCACATCAGCAATTATTGGTCATGTTTGTTCTCTGCGAGCAGAAACAACTTAACCATTTATGCAGATCAAATAAACCCATATCATAACTTCTCATTAAACCTTTCAGCTTATCATACTGAAAGATTTCTTTCAAAAAAGGAAAATGAGAAAAAAAAAAAACACCTCAAATATGAAACTCCATTGAGGACTTTTTAGATGTTGCCATTTCCAATCTTTCCCTTTGTACACCTTTAAAACATTCCCAGGAAATATCCATTTGAGCACAGATATTTATGTAGAAGTCATTTATCATGGAATAAAAGAGCATTTTTATAAATGCGGCCTGACATGTTAGTGTGAGTTCGGTGGTGAAAGTTGAGCTGGTTTTAATGACGTCGAGAGAGAAAAAGATGCTTTGCAACAAGCATGTGACCTGGCAACAATAAATAACCTGGCAGCAACTGCAGATGGCTCCAGATGATAAGTCAGGCAGTCAAACTTATTAAAAATCTCTGGGGACGCCGAATGCGTGCAAATACCATGATACTCCAGTTAAAATGTTTAAGATATTTTGCTCTGAACTGTAAATCTCACGGCGGTGCTAGAGGAGGCGACGGCAGAGAAAGACGATTAAAGTTATAAGGATATAAATTCTGGCAGGGACAAGAAGATTAAGGCAAAGTCTGGAAAAAAAAAAGGAAAATGAAACGTGGATGGACCTCACAACGTATAAAGCTCCCCTTCTTCAGTAGCTCCATATATATAAGGGCGTACTCGGGTTAAGTGCAGGATTCTACTGAAACCAGCTGTCCTTTTAATACGCTCATCTAAGTTTGATTTAATATATTCAGATAAATCATATTTAAAACCACAGTCAACAGGGTCAACTACTCCGCCGGAGCAGACAAAGCTGATTTAAAAAGATCAAGATTGACTTTATCGCGATCACTTTGATTGACACTTCAGGCTCTTTGCATGCAAAACACTGAACACGTCGAGGTCCAATATTTGATTTCATGAAGAGTTTATCTGCACATCTCGGAGACATTTCTGTCACCTCGATCTCTCCGTCAGACGAGGAGATGACATTTGAGTTTGCTCCGGCTCCAGAGGAAGCTAAACTTTCCAGACACTGATAACCTTGACATGAACCACAACTGTCAAGTCTCAGACACAAAAAAATACCTAAGTGCACATTTCTTTCTCGGCCCAGCTCAATCACAGGAAGCCTTCGTCAGTCATTACAACCTGTACATGAAATGTATAATGTAGCGAAACGCACAGCACAATCCATCAGAAACTGCAGCATCATATTATCACTCCATCATACCAAAGAGGACAACCTTTTTTGTTTTCTCCCATGTTTATGTTTCCCAAATACAATTCCATCTAAAAAAAATTGCTTTTGGCAGTGTCTGTGTTTTGCTTTAGGGTGTATTTATATGTTGGTTCACATGCAGGGCGAGGCAGAGGGACGTGAGGCAGGGAGAGCAAGCGTCTGCAGGGCTGGTCTGGTGACATCCTTCTACAGACTTTAGCCACATCTTAAATACATTCAGATTAATGCCCAGGGGGGGCGACACAAAGCCTCATCTGCACAAAAACATCTCTTTTTTCAACCAGTCAGAAACTCTCTCCATGTGAAAAGGAGATGCGTCAGCATCCAGATCCTTTACAGATCTTCACATTTTAAAAATCGGGCTCATATCTGGAACGGAAGATGAAAGGAAAACCTCTCTGCTCTTTTCAGCTTGCTCTTCTTCGTTTTTTAAGGTCAACCAAAACTACCCAGAGGCTGTGTGAGCTGGGAGGTCCACGTGGATGACTGGGAGTAACGAAGGAATCAAAAATAAATAAGAATCCAAGCACAGACGCCAAAAGAGGCAGCGCTTTAATGCCGGCTTTGAAGGGCGTATTATCATTAATCTGCAACGATTAATATGCAGACCCTGATTTCCACAGTTAATGTGCAAGCAAATATACTGTATTCCATGTCTTACTTTGCATTTTCACCATCCTACACATGTAAGAAACAGGCCAGGCTGCATCCGAGTTCTCTCTTGTGTGCAAACACTAACATGCACGGGTGCCTTGCAGCTTTGCAGGAGAGAAAAGGTTAAAATTATTGAAGGCCTTTTTCAGCAAAAAAAATAAATAAGTAAAGAGATCAATAAGTATACGACCCAGGGATGCAGCTGAAATGCTGAATGTAATCGGACATTTTAAATCTGAAAGCAGCACTCGTTTGTCCACACATGGCTTCTGGCAGGTCATCCTTCAGTACCGGAGTACAGACTTTTCTTCCTCAGAACTTCTATTCAGAGAAGTTATTTAATTGACAGTGATTGATTATATTCATTATAGCAGGGGCCTGTCTGTACGGGCATTTAAATCATCTTTTAAAACTGCAGCTTATGACTCAGACTTGCTGGATGAAGGTACAGCCGCTCCTGACAGCCGTGCAGCACGCTCGTACCCGAGGTGCACAAACCTCTCAGCTGGAGATCGGAAGCTCATTTTTGACTTCTAAGTAGATCAGCCATCAGCTGACATTGGTGGGATTTGTTTTTTCCTTTGAAATGAATGGATAGATAGTTGTGTTCATGTGGGAGGGGGTCAGTAAACGCGAGAAACCCCAGTTCAAGTGCATCCTGACAAAGTACTCACAGAAACAGAGGACAGAAACCCTCAGCCAGCAATCTGTCCCGGCTTTGGCCAACTGGTCCACAAGCAAAATATGTGAGACAAACAAACTCAGCCCAGCAGCTAAAGGAGCATCACCCTGCTGAACATAACCAAGGCTGAGAGGAGAGAATACAACTAGAGGAGACTGTCACTGGAATGCTACTTCTTATTGCTACTTATTGCTACTTCTTCCTTGTCGGCTTCTGGTCTCTCGGGTGGCGGGGTTTTGCCCTCCCTCCTCCACTATAGTTACAGTTCAGGCTTCAGACTTTACACACACACAGTTACACAGACATACACACCTGCTCACTCACCTGCATGCTCACTCTGCAGCTTTGGGGGACAGATAATGGCAGTAGCCTAGTTTTGATTAAGTCTCAGGGACCTGGAATGGTTGCTGTTTGTGTCTCTGCCTGTTCTTGTGTCTGTTTGTTTGTTTTTTCTCTTACAGATTTGTTACAACCAAAAACGTAATAACGGCCAATAACGTAATAACTGCCAATAATGTAATAATTTTGGCCATTTCAAATGTAATAAAGCCAATAATGTAATAATGTGCCAATAATGTAATAAAACTTTTGAGTCAATAATGTAATAACTTTTTGCCGATAATGTAATAATTTTGTAATAATTTTTTAATACCAGGCCAATAACGTAATAACCAGCCAATAATGTAATGCCTTATTACATTATCGGCAAAAAGTTATTACGTTATTGGCTCAAAAGTTTTATTACATTATTGGCACATTATTACACTATTGGCTTTATAACATTTGAAATGGCCAAAATTATTACGTTATTGGCAGTTATTACGTTATTGGCCATTATTACGTTTTTGGTTGTAACAAGATTTCAAAGACTTGTGTGCCCGTTGCGCATTTATCTGTGTTTTTCTCGTTTCAGACTAGCAGCGGGTGTCACCCCCCCCCCCCCCCGCAGCTTTAACTTGCTGATTCTCTCTGTCGGACAAGAATATTTAGTTTTTTAAATACCTGACATGTTTCGGCGATTCTTTTCACCTTCATCAGTCACAAGATTGTGTGTGTGACCCGCCATTTATCAGCTAATGTTAAAAGGGGGTGTGACCCACCTGTCAGATTTGACAGGTGGGTCACGCCCTCTTTTCTTTTGTTGCCCTTGTTTGTCTTGTTGCTGTTTCCTTCTCGCATATAAAATTACGGCTGAGGTCATTTCTGATGAGGCTTAAAGAGTTTGACTCGTCTGCATCTTAAGGGATACTTGATTCCATGATAACGGGGTGATTGGATCAGACAGTGGTGCATTTGATGTAACGGCAAAAGACCCCAGCATTGTATTTTACGCACAAAGAGACCCATCTGTGGACTCGCACACTGAAGTGTCCTCGGATGGATCCCCAGAAGAAAAGAATTCATCTCCCACAAGCAGGTGGCTCAAATAATATCAGTAATGTCTGTGAGGGGTCAGGGGGGGTTAAGAGTGAGAGCTTCCACTTCACAGCTCCTCGTCGTCCCTGGAAGATTGGATCGGCCAGAGTTCAAATTGGCAGGTCAGACTTAAGGAAACCAGAATCTGTCAAACAGAATAACTCAAAAAATTGAGCATTTTCAGTTTTGAGCGTAGCTCAGCTGCCCCGAGCTTCAGCTCCAGAAGCATGACGGACGTTATTCCAGCTCTCGGCCGGGGAGCAACTGAATGTTTTTCAAAATGTCAAATTATTTTTATTTTTATTTGATTGAGACATTTGTATCAAAAGTCTGAAAATAGTAACTAGGGTTACTATTTTCAGAGAGCAACTGAGTCTGTATTGACTGGTTTTCACTGCAAATCGCAAAAAGTGTCATTTCAGAAATCTTTTAAATGGCTTTTTTTAGGTGAATCAGGCTAATTAAAAGCATGTATCCATGCGCGAGTGCGTCCGGTGCACATAGCACCACACTGTGTCCCGATAACATGGAAGGTCAATAAACTCCCCCCACGAACGAGCTTTCTGCAAATGAAAGGAGCTGACAAGATTGCTGCGCTGCAATCATCCTCGTTCATTCCTCCGCACGGAGCCACTCTGCGGGGAATCGGACCGACGTGACGCACCTCCTCTCTCTGGCACACACTTTGTTTGAACAGGCTCATCTCGCAGAGCTTTATTGGACAAACAACACGATCGAAAGCTTTAAACAGTTTCAGTCCAGTCTAAGTGCGCTTTAAAAAAAACGACGACAGAAATTACACTAAAGGTTTTTTCAGATCTTAGGAAATGACTCTTGGGTGTGAAGAGAAATTGTGTCTGATTTCTCCCTCTCTCCTTTAGAGCGCAGACTAAGACAAATACAGTAAATTCTTAATGAAGCCAAGACGTCAAGCATGGAGGTGTCTGTCATGATGAAACAGGATGAGGAATAATTTAGGGGTGTTTTGGGGAACACGTTTGCTACGAGACTGTCATACAGCACCTTTCCATCTTTAAGGACAACTGTCAGATGCAGCACTACTATTTTACACCATTTGTGAAGTGTGCTTTTCTCGTAGTTGTGAGTCAAGAGTTCCATATGTGTCTACATATCTGTAAGACTCACTCAGACATGAATGAGGGCATGAAAACGTGCACGTTTACTTCCTTGCAGAAATACAGGAAGAAATGCTAATGCAGTAGTGTGGGTGTGCAGCACAGATCGAGTTTCCTTTTGTTTGTTTTGAAGATGGCATAAACCATCACCGACACTCGCTGTACTGTACCAGGATGTAGACGGCTTCAGAAGTTACTGTACCATCTAACCTAATTAAGACTATGATTTAACAACTACCAGCTTGTTTAGTAACTTGAATAATGGAATATAGACCATGCACACGATGCATACGATGCATTATATATGTGTTTTCTCATTTCCTTAAGGGACCAATTACAACCCCCCCCATTCCCCCCAAAAAAGACTAATTTATGATGCAATGCCAAAGTCTGCCCTTTGGCCTGACTCACAGCTCTCATGGGTTCTGCATGTTCCTCTCCTCCGCCACGAGAAGAAGAAGAGCGTGAAAAAGTGGAGCCATCCAACAGGGAAACATATCTATGATATAATCATTCTGTACAGAATCACTAAACCTTTAATGCAGCACGCGGAGGAAATGCTTGAAGGAGTCCGACATGCGCCACATGTCAGCGTGTCTCGTTTCACTAAATTACACCACTCGTTCTGAAGAGCCACTGCAGCAGCGGGAAGAAAACTGAGCACCAGACTAAATATATCCTTTTTAATTTTAATGGTATGAAGTCTGCTTGTTGCAAGTTGTTTCCAATTACCTAAGTAGTGATGGGAAAATGGAAAAGTTAGACCAAGGGCTCATGTGGTTCGGTTCAAATATGATGTATAGCTAAATATAAACGAATGGACTTTCACACCCTACTTGGATGCGATTATGCCTTCGCGGCGGCGCCTGCCAAGTGAATCAGGATGGGTCGACCACATGGGGTTGGGGTTTTACACGCCGCGCTCAGAACTGTCCGGGGTTTTCAAACGGCTTTAGAAAGAGAAGAGCTGGGATTTGATTGTCTGATGATAATAAAAGCATCGCTGTCTTTCAGTCCCATTTGCACTTATCCAGTTTTTAGACGTCCTTGCAAGCTTTTACCTCTAAAGGTCATGTCGAGCAGCAAATCAATATCTAAAACAATCAGTGCAATCTTGTGAGACTGCATGTGAATAATTATTAAATCGTTGAAAATTCAGGACAGTCAATATTTCATAGATTTGCCGGCATTGTGTTGATCAAGGAAGCCTTCATTTGTGCTTCCCAGGAGAGGGGCAACTACTGTAGTTCAAAGTTGACATTTGGCTTTCTCCCGCTAACATGACCCCGAGTTGTTGGTGGGAGAAAGAGAAACAGCAGCCCGATACGTTCCTGAACTGAAGCCTGGTAAAAGATTCCTGATGGCAGCGTGAGAACCAGTAACAGCACAACACAATAGTCACCTTGTCGAGATTTTTCACGGAAGTTACGCTTTTCGGCGTAACTTCCGTGCCATGTTTTAACACCTACACGCACTAACAGGAATTAGTATCTGCAGTCCCAGTGATGCAAGAAGCTTGCCTGTGTTTGCAGGTAAACTGATGTACTGTACGGCTTCCAGGGACCGGCCCAACTCTACCTAATTCCCCACTCAAGCTGCAATGCAATCTCCACCTGCACTGACACTGTGAGCATGTCAGCAACATCAATTCATCACCACGAACAAAAAAAGAGAGATCATGAATACTGATGTCCCGTTCCGATCCATTCAAGACTTGCTAGAAATCGGACATTGCATCCCGATCAGGGATCGGATATATATTTTATTCTCATTATTTTGATCAGCGCATCAAACAAACGATGCTAAACAACTGGTGTATCAGCAAGCAACTAATTTTGCGCGACAATGCTGCTAATATGAAGAAAGCTGTGGGTGAGGTGGGGGTGCGGAGTGTGGACTGTGTCAAGTAAGGTGAGATCAATAAAGTTGTTTGTGGTTGTCTATGCATGTTCACAGCAGCGTTACAGCGGAGGCAGATAAATAAAAGTTAAGTTACAACGGTGACTGAAAGCGGACTTTGCATGCACGAGGGCAGCTTGATGGACACCCTGGAGACCGCGAGGAAGATTGACGGTCACATAAAACACAAACATTTTATTTCTTAGGGACAGTAAGAAATAAGACTACAGTCTAAAAAGCACATTGCTGGCCTTACTTTATGACACTGTTGCACGTTTATTGGCTTATGTGTTTACATGCCTGCTGGATATTTTAAGTTGAGCTGCTGTTTTTATTTCATTGAAATTTATGTTTAAATTTGCACTATTTTTTACCAGTTAATAGTTGCACTATTATTACTTGATTGTTCAAGTTACCTTAAAGAGAACTTCTCTGTTTAAGTGCTAAATGATAAAATATGGTGACTGGATCTGTTTTGTTTTTTTTGCATTTGTTACATGCATTGTGTTACAAAAGTATCGGATCGGGACTCGGTATCGGTAGATACTCAAAATCAAATGACTCTGAATCGGATCGGGGCCAGAAAAACCTGATCGAGCCCCAAATCACCAGATAAGTTACACAAGAGTGGAGCTGCAACAATCTCACAATCAACCACATGATCTGAACAAACAACTAAAGGCAGGAGCTCAACGATGGAACCCGCAAATCCCGATGGATCTTTGGCTCCGTTAGAGGAACCTGCTGATGGCAGGATCGGGAGTGAGTCTTCAGGGACCAGACGGATCTGCTGGTCCAGGACTAAGACTAGACCATCTGCTGGTTCAGGTACCAAGAGGATCCTTCTGGATCTCTGCTTGTGATGTACAGAGCAACCTGCTTGGATTTGGGCGTACGCACAGTTTTGAACATCTGAATTTTTTTTTTGCGTACGTGTAAATTTCATGCACGGTTTCACGTTGAAATCCACGCACTCTTAGTACATGAGGCCCCAGGTGTTGTGACAAAAGTCAAGTATGTTTAATAATATAACTCTTATCTTACACAAACTGTGTTGTTCTATGAACCGAGTGGACAATATCCAATAGGAACGTTGCTTTCCCCTAACTATTTTTTTATATAATGTAGTTGTAGATATGTAAATTGTGACCCCCACAAGGTCGCCATCCATCCATCCATCCATCCATCCATCCATCCATCCGTCCATCCATCCATCCATCCGTCCATCCGTCTTCACTCCTGGTCCTTGAGAGCCACCGTCGAGCATGTGTTCCATGTTTTCCTGCTTTACCCTGATACAGATGACTGTATCGGTCATAACTATAAATAGAGGTGTGTAGACCTTGATGACAAGTTGGTGATGACCATAATTAGAATCATCTAAAACGTGCAGGACCATGGGTCTCGAGGACCAGGCATGAGTCCGCTGCTACAGGGTCACAGGGTCTGCTGGAGCCTGTCCCAGCTCATTGCACGCACAAACACACATGTTATGCAATCAAAAACACAAATGCAATCAGCAGGTAACTATTCAAAAGCGTAGTGCTCGTTCTCCTCTGTTTTAACTGATATTATCAGTCAACACACTGAACTCCATCCTCTTCTGCGTGAGGATATAAGCACTTTAAAAGGAACTTGAGGCAGGATTTATGAAATAAATGCGTATATGTTTTAAGTTTTCTAGTAATAATGTCAGATGAAGCGTTCCAAACCAAAAATAATGAGCCCTCTAGTGTATCTCTCCGTTGCCTTGAACAGGCTGTGTGCTGCAAAATGTGCTGCAATTGTGACCGGAATTTCCCGCGCTGTCCTGCGGATGTGACGTCACATGACCCTGCATGTGCGTTCTCCCCGTTCTCTCGTGCCGGCTTCGCTGTTGGCTGCAGTACCCCCAACGGCTGTCGTGGTGAAGGGTGGCGCTAATGAGTCTCATTTCTTAAAAGGAGCCTCATGCTCCTTTAAAGGTATTGTGACATCATTTTTAACATGCTTTTAACACTATTAAAAGTCTTGGCCAACATCCCTCAAATGTGTCTAAAAGAGTGTAACAAGAAAAACTTCACTCTAGTACTCTTTTCCTGGCTTTTTATTACAGTGTTTTTTTGCGCCGTGAAAAATGCTTCCTTTCCCCCCTTTCCTGTCAATCATTGCTCCGCTCCTCCTCCAAACCTCCTCCTCCTCCAGCCATACGCTCACAGCGGCGTCGGAGAGTTAAGCCGGGAGCGACAGGCGAAGCATGCACGGAAAAGCAGGAGGGCGAACCACAGCAAACAATCATAAAAATAAAGGCATGCAAGCAGCAGTGTCCCCTTATCTTAAGTCCAGTCAGTGGCCGCGGGTCTTCTTAGCAGTTTTCCTCCGGTGATTAGAACAAAAGAGGCTCTAAACAGCTCCGTGTTAAGCCTCATTTATGGTTCCGCGTTAAATCGACGCAGAGACTACGCCGTAGGGTTCAGCGTATGTTGCGCGTCGCCGCGTAACCCTACGCCGTAGGCTCTGCGTCGGTGTAACGCGGAACCATAAATCAGCCTTTATGGTGCGCTGGAGAGGAGAGGAGACAGGGAGCTGGGTGGAGGGGGCGGTGATTTAGCGGATCGTTACGTAACGGCCCGCCACCAAACCAGATGCGCCGTTTTTGCATAGTTATGCGGAAAATCCCAGAAAGCACACAATACACTGAATGTTAAAAGTTCGTTGTTTTTTGGGTGTAATTGATGTACAGACACCCAACAAAACACAAAAAAATCAAGAAAAATGTGTTTTTCATGTCACAATCCCTTTAAAGCATGACAGAAAATATTTTTTCCTTGTTAAGTTGCAGTTGCAGTTTCAGTTTCGTTTGGAGAAATGAGCGTTCCCTTTCAGGAAGAGTTTTCTAGCTTTCAAGAGCTCCCGTTCCCACAAAAGCCAGTCAAAGTAATTCTGGACTCCCACATCAGTCTCCTCCTACAACAATTGCAACACCTGAGGTCCAGAGACAACCCAACAAACAAGGATAACTCCAAGATCCAGACGTGAAACACACAAGTGCCAGGCAGCTAAACAACTGGATAATGGTAAAAGTTTAAAAAAAAAAAAAAAACATTGAATTTAAGATAATTCTTGACGAAGTCAAATAACTGACCATAAAGGAGACGTTTCTTTTTCCCCTGACACAATTCAAAAGTTGAAGAATGATGTCACTAACTAACGATCTCATCTGTGGTTGGGCCATGGACAGATTCTACTGGGCCTTCTTTTAGCCACAACGATAACACAAGTCCAAAGTAAGAAGAAAAGGAGTTTGGTTCCAACTATCAACTTGCTATCTGGAACAATCCCCCCCAAAATAAAGTATATTTGCTGGGCTCATTATACCCTATAAGGCAGGGAGTCAGCACAAGGATAGGTGCTGCTCGGTATTCCTCCTAAAGACACATTCAACCTCAACTTTCCACTTTTAATTGGGGAACAAAAAGGATCAAGTTGAAAAACAGCAGAAGTGGGATTTTCAGATCAGCAACTCGTAAAGTTTGCCAACCCTGACGTAGGCTTTTTACATTATTCCTCAGAAGTGGATGCTTACAAGATGAACAGTTTTTCTTTTTGTTTGTTTGGTTTTCATCCACGTTCTGATAAAACATGGATAAAGGTACTGGTGGAGATTTAGCAGCTCAGTTTTTCTGCTAGGTGAATTATATTAACTCCTGATGAGAATTTTTAACCTTGAAAAACACCCAAGTTGCTTTTTCTTTTGATGAGTTTTAACTTTCCACTTCAGTTCTTTTCCTAAATGAGATAAGTAAAGGGAGGTCACAGAGTCGTGATCCAATCCGCCTGCAAATCTGAACGGCTCACTGAAAGATTTATCTCCAGACCTGCTGCATGTGGCCCCTAACAAAGTGACAGGGATGCGTGATGGTGCAGTTTCCCCGCTGGTAGCCTCTCACTCCTTTTATCTGGAGCTTTTATTTCTTATTAAAAGCAGACTGTCTTGTTTTCACACTGAAATATTGCACTGTTCTCTCTCCAAAACTCCTCCCCCGTATCCAAGATGCTGCACTCCACCTCAGATTCACTGCTGCTCGTACAAATGACCAGCTCTCCAATTTGAGCCCTTTTCCTTCCACTCGGGCTTCTTTAACCCGTGGACGTTTTGCTTTTTCCCTCTTGAACTGCTATGAAACAGCCCAGTCGAAAATAACAGCCAACAGAGCAGCAGGCGTCATGCCGACGTCACGTGTTCTGGGTTCGCTCCTTCATTTCTGAGCATGTTGATTTTATTCTGCATGTAATTAGACTGGTTTGGGTGATCCGTGCTGGTGCGTGATCCACTGAACCAGATGCACCAGTAAGAATGGGAAAGGGACATAAAGTGAACCAGTTCACACGGAAGCAGAGATTTTAGCATCATATACCGCTCTTGGATTATATCCTTGTATAATTCGACAGTGAAAAAAGTTTTACAAGTGTGCCAAAACTGCCAGAGTGGGAGGAGAAAAGCAAAAAACACACACACACGCTGTGGCACAACATATATAACATATATATATATATATATATATATATATATATATATATATATATAAATCAGGGTAAGACGTTTGTCCAAGCAGCCGTGAATGCGAGTGATAAATAAATGCAGTGTTCAGGTGAGCAGAGCATGAAGTGGAGAGTTTTGAGGGACAGGATTACAAAATCTGAATATGAAATAGTACAAGGCAGTCGCACGGTGCGCTAAAAGAAAGGCTGGCACACTGTTCCCATGTAGATCAAGTAATATTAGTTATAATATTAGCTTCCTTTTTCCTTTTTTTTATTGTGAAAATGATCTGGACATTAATCTACAAATTTCTAGGGACTTTGTAGATATTTTGAGGCGCGAACGTCTCCGAGACTGCTTTTTTCTCCAAGTCCTCGCCACCAGAATGGTGCTGCGGGAGCTACTGTACGTCGGGGATGGCGTCCAGCCCAGAATGCAGTGGCAGGCAAATATCGCACTTGTCCATCACAGGACTAATACACTCCGACATACAATTCAAACACGGCTAAACTAATACACACACATGTTTGGCACAATGCTGCCGGTGTTTAGACAAGGAGGAAGGAGCGAGCCTCCGCTGTGACTGCTCAAACACTCAGACCTCATTTACCTATCTGCTGTTTCACAAAAGACTTCACGATAATCACTGCCGAGACGTCTGGCCATCAGAAACCATGGAATGGTTGTTGGTATGCACCAAGCGTTCCCCGGGATAATTAAAACGGAAGAGGTGTCCCTTTAGTCCTTCCATCTAATTTATCTGTGACTGCCAATCACTCATATCCCAGGCATTTGTGTGCGTTTGAAGTCCAACATTAGCATCGTTGTGTCAAGGAAAAACACACACCACTGGAAATTTAATGGATAAAATTCAATTTTCTATGCCTACGTCGATCCCACCCCCAGTCAGGACCGAGTTGTAAATGGACATATAATTTCCAGGCTCTCTGGAGACTAATGAAATTATCTATGGGAAGTTGGCGAACAATTTGCAAATATTCCACTTTTGAAGTGTAGGTGCCCTTTAAGGTTTTGTGGTCAATTCCCTAAATCGATTTTGATTCATTACGTTCTGAATCAATTAATCTCAATTTGATTTGATTCAATCCAGTCTGGTTTTAAATAATTAAAATGGGCTGACTGTGTTACAAAATACTTTATATTTCTCTTCACCATAAATAACAGGTTTTAGGTGCAAGCTTGTAAACTGGACAGCTTCAACTTGAACTGTAAACAAAGCTCTCAAGTCTCAAGTCTTCTCACTAATTTGGATATTCTAGTGCAGGAAGAGGAGATAACCGACATGATCTGGGGTTCGGCAGCTCGTTTTAGCAGTAACAACATCGCCCGCAGTAGAAAACACCTTCCCTGACGCCATATGGTCCCTGGGACACAAAGGTGCTGCTTTGCAAGGCACAAGGCGAGAACTGGCTGGCAATGTTAGTAACTCCCTCAGTTTCTCTTGTTGTGTACTCCGATCTCATGACCTATGAATCCATATTGCAAAATTTAAATGAAATCAATTCAAATTTGATTAAATCAATATTTTTACATTTAGCAAAGAATAATAAAACACAGCCCAGACTAGGGACAGACCAGAATATCAGACCAGAGCATCAGACCGGGGTACCAGACCGGGGTACCAGACCGGGGTACCAGACCGGGGTACCAGACTGGGGTACCAGACTGGGGTACCAGACAGGGGTATCAGACCCCTAAACATCAGCAATATCGTTGGTATCAAAGAGCCAGCAGCTGCAAAACTTTTACAGCAGCTGCAGGACTTACGTGCTTCTTCTTTATTATATTACATACAATTACCTGCATTTAACTATTAATGGAAAGCTCTGGCTTTAGGCAGAAACATGTATTTATTTCCCTTCTTTATTCTAATTGCCTACCCCCCTCACAAGGTTTTTCTTTTCTTTCACATTTTTTTTGTAAATTTTTGAGTTACTGTCAACACTTGTGCGATACAAAGCCGTTTTTGATGCACAGGTTATGTGAAAGGGGCTATGCAAACATGGATTGGTCGGTTACTGTTGTAAGAAATAGCTCAGATTGAGATCCTGCTGTCCACGGTGTAGATGCCAGACGACACAGATGGCCAAATAAAGATGCATCTTAAGACATGTCATTATGGTCCGTGTACATCTCTACAACAGTACAGAGCTGTACGCCAAGGACATAATTATCCTTCCAGGCGCTTGGGGGCCAGATAGAATCAGGTGGTTGGGCCAGACTTGGCCAGGAAGCCCCGGGTTTGCCATGACTAACTCAATCAGCATTCTGAATCAAAAAAACAATCTTCTTGTTCAATGACAGCAAACTGACTGACAAAAGAAGCCGCATCAAGGCTGTGAGGGTTATTATACATGTACCGTCTATAAAGCTCAGCTGGCCTGGATACAGTTCCTGGGCTGAAACATGTTGACTGAAAGGTTTTCTGGGCTTGTGATGGAGGAATGCTGCATAAATGCAACATATTTAGCATTAAATCTGATCTTTTTTTAACCAAGATGACACTAAAACATACATCTCTTCACCCCGACTAAATGAAAGCTCCCTTTTACTGGCTCGGGTTGCATTCTGCCAAACATTCAGATTATTCCCAACAATCTCCATATAATCTGGTTCATCTCATGGAAAGTTTCCAACTACTGTAAATAAATTCCCAGAAGGAGGAAACCCCAATCTCAACAGAGACTGGAGCCTGTCCCAGTTCCCAGCTATCCCTGGGCCACCACTTGTTTCCCATCATTGCCAGCGGGAGCATGTTTAACCGCAGGTTGCTGCAGGTTTCAACCCCAGGACTAATGTTGCATCCGCCAACCAACTCTACCTCCCAGAAGAAGAAACTGTAAGCTCTGATCTATAAATGGATGTTATTGCACTGTAAGCTGCTGGCGGTGCAACAACAAGTACAGCTCTGAGATAATTAGGCCAGTTTATAATTTGTAACTGGAATTAGCTCCCAGCTATTTAAAAGAAAAAAAAAGGAGGGAGAGAGAGAAATTCCATCTCGTCTCTTTTTTTGTCTGCAACTAGTTGTTGTCAGTTTCAGAGCCTTCAGGTGTAACGTTACAATCTGTAAATGTTGGGGGCTGTAACTAAAGAGTGAGCTGTGCCCGGCGTTGCATGCCTGAGGGCTGAACCCTCCCTGAACGTTTGCATTCGCCGTCAGGTGTTGTGTTCTGCAGAGTCATGGCTGGGGGGGCTGAACGCCACTTAAACAGTTTCTTACGGCACTCAAAAGCAAGATGTTGGCAGGAGTTGTCAAGTTTTTTTTTTTTTGTTCGCTGTAAAAACAACACTTTTGGCATCATTTCACCCATTAGACATTTAGAGAGAGTGGAAAATATGAGAATAAACAAAATGAATGGGCGTACAACACTTAATGTTGTACAAGTGCCAACTATGAAGACTAGAAGGGAAATGGAAATAAAAACACAGGCTACAATATTAAGTAAAACAAGTACTTCAAATTGACATGAATGCACACAACTGACAGTTAAAGAAAGGTATCCGGAAACATGAATATCACCTATATATCAAGCATTATGAGTATAAAAGTGGGGATATACTCCTTTACTGGTTTGATTTGGTGATAAAAAATGACATATGTTTTTTTTTTAAAGCATCCAACATACTGATTATGAGGCATTGTTTAGAAAAGCAGAGATCATTTTGCCTTCTTGTTCAAACAGCCCCAAAAAACAACATCCAACTACTTTTATGGCTCTTCATGAAGCAGTTCCGTGGATGTGTCTAAAGCTGATTTATGGTTCCGCGTTACAACAACGCAGAGCTCTGCGTCAGTTTAACGCGGTACCATAATTTAGGCTTAACAGTCCAGTGCGTGACGGTAACAATGGCCATCACACAGATACAGGAGAGGAACCAGGCATCACTGTGGTACTTAATGACATATTGACCAGAGACACAGAGAAAAAACAGCCTTCAGATGAACAGGTCCGACATGAAGTCACCAAAACATCATCATCTTGTTCATCTCATGTGTCACAGCTGCTTTCAGATCCACATCCAAAGCAGTTCAACAAATCTGACTGAGGACTGAGCATCGCATTTTAACAGGCTTCCTTCTGAAATTCAACTTGTAGCATATTTTTTTTTATTTTTCTAACCATGAAACGTTCAAAGAGATGCGCTGTTTATGAAATGTTGCACGTTTGACTGAGTTGCGTGCGCAATAGTTGGCTTAATGTTAAAGCCGAAATGGGCAGCAGCTCGAACGGGTTGGGAAAATTGTTCATATATCAATGATAAATATAATCCTACTAGTTTAGAGGTGAGAAAACACAAAAAAGTCAATTTTGTTAAGGGACGTCTGATTTCTCTTCATCCCCGTTCCTCTAAGTGCGCACCGACGCCAACCAGCCGCGTCCGCATGCAAAGAGAGATGCGCTCATATTCATATAGATTCATGTCTGGAAGAAAATTAAATTAAATCAGAGGGTATGACTTGCCGAAGTTGGAAGCGGGAGGCTGGCGGGTCGCTCGATCAGCTCAGGTTGCTGTTTCCCGGCCACATTCATCTCCCGGCCAGCAGCAGCTTTTCTTCGCCCGCTCTCACTTCTTCCCCCGGAGTTTCTCAAGTCATGTATCCAGCGGGGCTGCGCGCATCCTGGAAGCAGCTCAGCAGCAGCAGCTGGATCTGCTGTATTTGCAGCAGCAGCAGCAGCAGCTGTATCTGCAGCAGCTGTATCTCCAGCAGCTGTATCTCCAGCAGCTGGATCTGCAGCGGGAGAGAAGAGAAGCGCTGCCGTCTGTGTGTCCGCGTCTCTGCCGCCGCAGGTGGGGAGTCCTGCGCGCTGCCGCGGCTCCGCGCGGCAGCGCGCAGGACTCCCCACCTGCGGCGGCGCGCGGCGCGCCCCCGTCGTCCACCAGCGGCCCAAGCCATTATACCTGCAGGGCCGGCCCAAACCTCCATGGGGGCCCCTAAGCAAAAATGTCATTTTGGGGCCATCTATTACTGCCAATAATACTGATTATTGATAATTCACACACCCACTATAAGCTGCAAGCAGCGATGAATGGGCCCTCACGTGCAATTTTCACCAATAAAGGTCAAGGACTCAAAACCATGTCCGATGACACCACCCACGACTCTTTATGTCAAACCATTCAAAAGTTATGGCAGAAAATAGGGATTATCAAATATCGACCAATCAGAAGAAGGGGCGGGGCTAATTTGCCCCAATTATGTTCAAGGACTCAAAACCGATTCCGATGACACCACCCACGACTCTGTATGTCATACCATTCAAAAGTTATGGCAGAAAGTAGGAACTATCAAATATGGACCATTCAGATGAAGGGGGGGCGCGATTTTTGGCGTTTATCATCGCCACGGTAACGCTTTTAGAAAAGTGATGCATCGTCGCAGGATCGAGACGCACATTTTGATGTATAACACACCTGAGTGCACGTTACGGTTCGGGCCGCATTAACGGCCGAGGAAATGGCATAAATTGCGCCAAAATTACATGATTAATTCAAAATGGCCGACTTTGAGTTAGATTGTTATCCACAGTGATTAAGACCATGAAAGCAGACAACAGATTAACAAACTTGCAAAATATTAATTGAAAGATTTTTCTGTAAAGTCAGCAACTGCCCCTACTGGCCACACAGAGAAGCAATAGATAAAAGGTCAAAGCGCCGCACAGTTGCTTATGTTGTAGTTGTTTATGTAATAATATTAATTATTGTGTTTTTGTACAATAACATCTTTGATAATGTATGAATCATCACTCAGACATAAAACATTTTTTTTTTTTTTTTTTTTTACTCTTGGGGGCCCCCTAGTGGTCACGGGGCCATAAGCAGCCTCTTAGTTCGCTTATGCCTTGTGCCGGCTCTGCATACCTGGCAAGTTTGGGATTTAAAAATAGGCGAAATTTTCCCGCCGCTGTCCCACCGGCCCGACCGAGGTCCAGTGTCTTACATTATAAGACAGACTTAGGAGAAATCTAAAATTACAACCACTTACAATCTATAATTATGTACCCAGAATCTAATAGTTCTACCTTTGTTGACACTGAAATGCTGCGTACTTCCTAATAATAATAATAATAATAATAATAATAAATTTTATTTCTAAAGGTGCCTTTCTAGGCACTCAAGGTCGCCGTACACAACATGTTAAGAAAATAGAGCCCGCAGAATATATTTAAAAAAAAAAACATCAAAAGCATTTAAAAACAGCAGAGGTAAGAACATTAGAAAAGATGAACATTAAATGAGCTAGGCAGTCTTGAACAGATGAGTTTTGAGTTGTGATTTGAAAAGAGGGAATGAGTCAGTGTTCCTGAGTTGGGGTGGTAAAGAGTTCCAGAGACGAGGAGCAGAGCGGCTGAATGCTCTGCTCCCCATGGTGGTGAGACGGGCGGAGGGGACAGACAGTTGTATGGAGGAGGAGGATCTTAGGGCTCTGGAGGGAGTGTGGACGTGGAGGAGATCAGACAGATATGGGGGGGCGAGGTTGTGGATGGCCTTGAATGCGAACAGGAGGACCTTGAATTGGATGCGGAACTGAACCGGTAGCCAGTGGAGCTGTTGGAGGACAAGAGTGATGTGATGGATGGAGTTATGATGCGGGCAGCTGAATTCTGGACCAGTTGGAGTTTATGGAGGGATTTGTGAGGGAGGCCAAAGAGGAGAGAGTTGCAAGAGTCAAAGCGGGAAGTGACTAGGCTGTGAACAAGGATGGCGGCAGTGAGGGGGGGTAAGGGAGGGGCGGAGGCGATTGATGTTACGTAGATGGAAGTAGGCAGACCGGGTAATGTTATTGATGTGGGATTGAAAAGATAGTGTGCTGTCCAGGATGACACCCAGGCTCTTAGCTCAGGGGGAGGGTGAAACAGTGGAGTTGTCGATAGTGAGAGAAAAGCTGTCGGTTTTGGATAAAGTGGGTTTGGTGCAAATGAGGAAAACCTCTGTTTTATTACTGTGTAATTTAAGGAAGTTTTGGGTGAACCAGGTTTTTATTTCAGAAATGCAGTCAGTAAGGGAGGTGGGCGGGAGAGAGGACGAGGGTTTGGTGGTGAGGTAGAGCTGGGTGTCATCAGCATAGCAATGGAAATGAATGTTGAATTTGCAGAAGATATTGCCGAGGAGAAGGAGGTAGATGATGAAGAGTAGGGGCCCCAGGACAGAGCCCTGGGGCACACCAGAAGTGAAGGAGGAGGGGATGGATTTCAGGGACTTGAGTTGAATGAACTGAGTGCGGCCAGAGAGGTACAGTATGATGTGAACCAGTCCAATGGAGTGTGGGTGATGCCGATGGAAGAAAACCTGTTGAGGAGAGTGGTGTGACGGATGGTATCGAAGGCCGCACTCAGGTCAAGGAGGATGAAGATGGTGAGGAGTCCAGAATCAGCTGCCATGAGAAGGTCGTTGGTGATTTTGATGAGTGCTGTTTCGGTGCTGTGAAGTGGGCGGAAACCGGACTGGAACTGTTCATACAAGTTGTTATGGGATAGGTGAGAATGGAGTTGGGAAGCAACTGTTTGTTCAAGAATTCTGGAGATGAAGGGTAGATTGGATATCGGACGGAAGTTGTTGAAGTTGGAGAGGTCGGCACCGGGTTTTTTCAAGATTGGAGTAATGGCAGCAGTTTTGAAGGATGCAGGGACAGTTCCAGTGGTGAGAGAGGAGTGGATGATGGCAGAGATAAGGGGGACCAGGGAGGGGGAGCAGGCTTTAAAAAGTTGTGTGGGGAGGGGGTCCAGTTGGAAAGTGGATGGCTTGGATTTCTAGATGAGTTCTGTGATTTCTGAGAGAGTGGGGAGATGGAAGGAGGAGAATGGGTGTGTGGACGTATGAAAGTCGGCTGAGGAGCTTAGGTGAGTGATTGATCCGAGGTGCTCGTGGATGATCTTGATTTTATCATTGAAAAATGACATGATGGAATTGCAGAAGGAGGTTGTGTGGAAGTGGGAGGGGAGAGAGTCCTGGGGTTTGGGTCATATTGTTGAGTAGGGAGAAGAGTGACTTGATGTTTCCTTTACTGGCAGTGATTATATCGGAGTAGTAGTGGGTTTTGGTGCTGACAATGGCGTCCTTATAACATAATAAGTGATTATTGTACATTTCCTTATGGATAGTAAGACCAGTTTTTTTATGGAGGCGTTGCAGTTGCCAACCTTTGGCTTTCAAGGGACGGAGATCGGGGGTGAACCTATGTATGTAGTTCCTATAATAGAACCTCAAGGAAAACACAAAGGGGAATTAAACACATTAATTTATTTTAAATATTTTCAGTTTATATGCACATTGATTGTGTGAAACATTATTTTCTTTTAAGTTGTCATTTTCACTCATGTGGCTCTCTGGCATTCACTGACTGATGACACAGATGCATGTTTCTGAGCCACGTCCTGCTCATCTTTAGGAAAGTAAATTTGGTTTCCCATTTTTAGAGATATTAACACGAAGTCTTCACTTTTTGTGCAGAAATGTTTTCTCTCTCGTTAAATCCATCCATCTCTGATTGGTTGTTCCGAGTTTGCTCCCGTTGTCGCCACTAACCTCGCAAGAACTGCCATCTAGGGCACAGCAGGGGGGCAGTTCTCGCGATGTTAGTGGTGATTCAGTTTGCAGTTTAAAAATTATTATATTATAAAACGGAAAATTTCCAGAAAAAAAATAATACGGGAGCACGGGGGGAAAGAGGGGTGAAGTACGGTAGTTTCCCGGCCAAAACGGGCCAAAACGGGAGACTTGACAGGTATGGACTACTCTACTCTGCAATCTGTCAAATGTATCTTCACCAAAGATACATTGCAAAAAGCTCTGTCTATTAATTGTTCCTTCTGGTGAAATGTGCCTACTTCCCCCAGCATGTCTTAGCAAACTACAACGAACAAACTTCGGTGGACATTTTGGGGACCTCAATCAGTTACTCACTTTCTCGGTGGAGACATGATGGTATAGGACTCAGCTTGGATCTTACAGGGATGCTTCTACACCAAGTATGAAGCTTCCTCTAATATCACTAACTCTGTAAGGAGCAACCGAGGTTATAAATAGACTCCCAACTACCTACGTGCACACGGCACAAGAGAGATTCATTTTGTGTGGTTACAGCCCCATAATCAGTGACAGGATGTGCTTTGTGTTTTTCATGTTCAGGATTAGAGCTTTATGTGAATCTGCTGGGGTAACAATGACGGAGCTCGACAATACAAAATATTACTGCAGCGCTCCGTCATCAGAGAGCATACCAGAGTGTTATCGAGGGGCTGGAAGGGGTTTGATTGTTAGGAAAGCTGCCGCTACGGCGTTCTGAAACGGCAAGCATCTCTGTGCATCCTCCCAAATCTGATGAGATGATGTTTGAGGTCCACAGTGGATTAAAGCAAAGAAGCGTGCAGCAGGCCTCGTGGAATTCAACGCTCAGCCTTGAGTTTGACTTAAACATTTCTTCAGGCAAAGCGGAGCTGCAAAGGAACAAAAGGAAGTCTAATACTGTAACTCAGACCGAGAGACCAGTACAAAGATACATTCCTGCATCGCTCTCTGAAATCTCTTCATTTTCTCGACGTTGTGTTTACAGTAGAAAAACAGCCTGCCGGCTGCGTTTGATAGCGCTGATCCGGTGAATATTGATGTCCTCCGAGAGAAAACACATACCAGACATATTTGAAAGTTGAAAGCAAACCTACAGAGCTGCTCTGTCATAAAGGCCATTTCAGTTTCTAGTGCGATGACTTGAGTCTCATTGTGGGAAGTCTTCCTTACAGCTTAACTTCTGTGAGGCTTTGAAAAATTTGATTAAAGCTTTAACCTGGCCGCCTGCCCCTTAACCCTTAAAACACATATTGTGTTCCATTTTAAATCATAGCGTAAAGGAATTTGGCGTTGAACCTAAACCTCCAGTGAGTGATAATCACCGATCTACTGAACAGACTCAGGAGTCGTAGGTAGGGTTGGAAACCGCCCCTTGAAAAACGGAATCGTCCCGTATTTATAAACTAAAGTACGCGTCCAGTATTGAGCTGCAAAGGGACACACTTTGTCCCGTATTACTGTGAGAGTCAAAAAATAATAAGTCATAAAATGCCAATGGTAAATGGCATTGAGCTGTTGAGTTCATAAGTTATTTTTTTATGTTTTACTACAACTGTAGCCTACAGTCATGGCCTTTTTCTACAGACTTTCTGTTTGCACTTTTGTTATTGCACAAAAAAAAGTGCACCATTACAGAATGGATGTTCTGCTTTCTTTCTATTGTTTTATATTAATTTATAATAAGAATAATTTTATTTATAGAGCGCTTTTAAAATATCTTAAAGATGCTTCACAGACACAAAGATAAAACATAGAGAGCAAGAAAATTAAAATTAAAAACTACAGGATAAAAAAGATAAGAAATATACAATTTTAAGTTAAGCAGGACAGGTTTCTGTTTAAGAAAGATACTTATTTTATTCAGTTCATTTTGTTATTTTGTATTAAAGTGAATTGCTGGATAATAATTTTCCATGTGTTCATGGCACTTTCAAAAATATGCATCTAATTCAATTCATGTTCGAGTCAAACAGTTTAACTCATTTAACTCAAATCGTTTCACTCACAAAAAAAGGGGCTAAAAAACCCAGGAAGGGTGCTGGCAATCGGGTCGGCCGGCCCTGCCGATGAGGGGGCCCTTGTTTTTCATGTGCTTGTTTTGCCTCTTGGTTTCCTTGCTCATATGAGTCTCTAAGTGTGAACGTTGAGCTTCTTTCAGAGGATATTGTCTGTAAAGTTTGAAAGTTTTCCCCCAGTGAATTGTGGGAGGTGTATTTTGGCGAGCAGGTCCTCGTAGGAACTTTTCCAATCAGGTTTTTGAACAAAACCCTGAACAGGGAGCTGTCCCGATTGAATGATCCACTGTTACATTTCAAGTGATTTGAGGTCAAAGACCAATTTTTAATTCACCCATATCTTAGCCGAGCCTTTGTGTGTCTGAATTCCTTACTTAGGCATTAAGGAGTCACTTGTAAATTGGTTCAAGCTTCTATCTTTCTTTTCTGGGCAACCTTTTCGGTTTGAATGGGAAACTCATCAGCGAGTAATCTTACGCTGACAATAACGGTGGCGGGTTCCTCAAAGTTCAGCTTTCACCTCCAGCTTCTATACTTTCTTGTAATCAGACAGTTTCTCCTGGACTCATTTGTGCTCTGGGGTTTAAAAACTCCGGTCACTCGGCGCGCTGAATTAAAGCCAGCCTTTGTTGAAGTAGCCTTTCTTTAGAAAGACAACTGGGCCGTTTATTATTGTCTGGGATTTTTATTTGATTGGTTTAATTGTGATTGAGTAAATTTATTCATTATAAAAAAGGTATCCACAAAAGGTTGGGAGTAAAAAGGCAGCGTCTGTTTCAGTTGTAATGCTAAAATGCAGCAGTTTGTCCAGATGCTATAATGATGGTGATGATACAAAATGTGAATACAGCTACTCTTGTTTATGGGGAGCCCTTAGAAACCGCAGGACACTGCACCACTTTGATGTAGCAGCTAAACTATAGAACTACACGCTTGTCTGTAGCAAGGCAGAGTTTGAAAGAAACAAACCCTGTTCACATTGTCACAGTTTGATTCTCTCGGTCCAAGAAGCGTAGAAAACAGGCATAGCATATATTTACATAAAAATGTTCATGTGACCTGGGAGACTTGCTGGAGTTTATTTTCTAATAGCTCGTCTCTCAAGGATGGCGCCACGCTTCCTGAAAGGATCCGAAGCTGCAGAGGAGCGAGAATCATCAAGGGAATCCCACAGAGGATCTACGTCTGTGCTGTGAGTTGCTTTCATTCAAATCGAGGCGCAACTTTGGCATGAAACTGAAACTGTAAGGTCCAGGGACATGGGCTGGTAAAGTTTCATCCTCTCCTCTCGAGGTATGCCATGAATTACCAAGGCTGAAAAAAAAATAGTGAAGCATCCCTTTGGGATTCGTCTCTTCTGGCCCTCTAGAAATATGGTGCCGCAGCATGACTGACACAGACTCATTTACATGATGTTGGTGCTGATGAACCTTTAATCTGAATAAAACATTCCTAAAATATGTTATGTTCTTCAATTTATTTCAACTCAATTCAGTCCAGTTCAAATGTCTGGTCCCAGTTTACAACAAAAGTCATATCAGGCTACTTTACAGAGAAAGAAAACATTAGTAAAAGTACAATTACAAATTCAGTTCAGTCTTATTATTTTCTATTTAAATCCAGTGTTTTTGCAGTATTTCCTGACAGATATTGCATGAGCCTGCTGCTTGAGGACACTATTCTTTCATCCATTCATGTGCAATATTCTCTCATTTTCATAGTGTATATATATTTCCTGTTTCTTATTTTGTTTTTATACATAGTCTTTACAATATTCTCTCATCCATTCATGTGCAATATTCTCTCATTCATTTATGTTTCCTGTTTCTTATTTTGTTTTTTTACATAGTCTTTGCAATTTTCTCTCATTCACTCATTTTCATAGTGTATATATATATTTTTTTTCATGCTTATTTAGTTTTTTTACATAGTCTTTACATGTGTGCACTTTTATGGAGCTGCTGCCTAATCTCATTGTATCATTATAATGATAATAAAGGTTTTCTATTCTATTCTAGCTGCACTTCAGTGAGAGTACAACAAGAGTCCACACATTTATAGTGTAGTGTTCCGTGCTTTCAAGGTTGTGAATATGATAAAGGCTTTCGCCTCCTAAACGCCGGAATCCGAATGTTGTCTTGTGTGTTTTGATATAAATGTGCTCCCAGGCAGCGCTGTGGTCTGGCGGTTATCCCTGTTAACTCACAGCGAGGCGCTTCCTGCTCCGACTCGCAGCAGGAGCCTTTCCGTGCACAGTTTGCTTGTTCTCCCCATCAAATTGAATTTTATTATTTAAACAAATGTTTAGGAGTTAGAAAGAATTCATTCACTCAAAGAAACTCTGGTAACGTGAGGTGGAAGACAGACTTTGGAGTCTCTCCAGGGCAGGAGGAAAGGTCACAGCTAGAGTTCAATGTGCAGAGAAGCTTAATCTTCATGACCAACAGCGTTCATGTAAATGTAATGTGAAGTCTGCTAATCCAGACACAAAGAACACCTGAGGTTGTACCCAACATGAAACTTAAGCCAGATGGTCGTGCAGGATAAAATATAAGGACTGATTGTTATTCATGTGGAGGGTGAATGAACATGTGCAGCTACACTACAACAACAGACCCGCTAAAATCAGGCCGAATATTCCATAAATCTAGTCAGAATTGTCTTATTTTGAGCAGAAATATATTTGCCAATGGGGTAAGAAGGTTTTTTTTCTTTTTTAACTTGTTGTTTCATCAAAGCTTTAATTACATTCAGTCTTGATACAATTAGAAAACAACAGGAACCTAGCTCTCTTACACCTAAACAGTAAGTAATTAACAAACTAATACAGTTTTTCCACAATTGTTTAAACACATTTCCTGATTGACTACCTCACTTTCTCAAAACTCTAAACGCAAATTACAAAACTCACACACGAAATGCAAAATCCTACACTTCTCTTGCAAAAGCACACTCTACCCTCAAAACAGTGTTAACTCTTCACTAAATGGTATTTCCTTCTCAAATGCCAAACACATACATCATTTGAGTAGACATTTCTAAGCACCCACTGAACACTGATGTGCAGAATGGAAGACACTATAGTATGAATGGAAAACACTATATGAATGAATGAATGAATGCCTCAGTAGAATCATGCATTTATGTTCAGTGTTACACCTTCAGCTGTTGGATGGAATATTTCATTTCTTATGTATAGGCTACTCAAATATAAAACACACAATTCTTTACTGTAACAACAAATACAGTAATATTTTACTGTATTTGGACTCAAAATGTGTAAGATCCCTCCTCCTCTTACTCTCACTCCTCTGACTTGCTGCTCACCTCTCTCAATATCACCACCATCCATTGTTCTCCAGACAAACCAGCAGCTCACCTGTGACCCTTTTATGACAAATTGCTGATTGAATATTGCACAACAGCCTTTGGAGTTTAGAAATGTGATTGACTGTGTGTTCTGTGTGAACAGCAAGAGAGGGAATTCAGGAAGAGTGTGCAGGATATTGGGAATTGTGTGTAGTGTTGTGAGAAATGTGTGGTATGGAATGGGAATTTGAGTCTAGAGCAGTAAATGTGCTTGGAGTTCAGCAGGATTGGTTCAGCCACCTGAAACATGAGTTTCAGGTTGTGCACTGTGTGTGCACTGTCTGATGTTCCAATAAATGTGTTTAAACAATTGTGAAAAACTGTAAATATATGTGCGATGAGAGCATTTCCTTACTAAAAATCAAACCTGCTTGGTCTTGTGAGAGGAGGACTGGCTTTCGCTTGTAGAATAATTTTGCTCTGAACATTTTTTTTATGGGCTATGCCGATTAGGGCTGTTCGATTAATCGATTTTAAATCGTAATCGCGATTATGTAATTAGAACGATGTTAAAACGTGAAAATCGTAAAATCGATTTTTCACTTTTTTTTTTTTTTTTTTTTTTTAACCTTGTCTGCACACATATGAATGATTGATACCATATTAATGATTGATGGAAATACCTCTCAATACCTGCGACAAGTGCCCCACCGGAGAGGCTCTTTAGTGTAGGAGGGGGCGTTGTAACATGCCACCGGGCATCCCTCAAGCCAGATGCGGTAGACCGGCTCGTGTTCCTTGCAAAAAACTTGCAAATGTGAATAGCAAATGTAATGACTGACATTACACACCTCTACCTCCTTCATGGGTTGCATTATTATTTCGCATGCAAAGACCCAGTTTAGTTTAATTAGAAAATGTCTTGTTTTATTTAATTGGAAATATAACTTACTGTATGTTTGCAAGTACTGATTTGCTGATTTTTTTTTTCAGAGATAAAACTTTATATTTTATTATATTTTTTTAAACTTTTTTTCAACTTATTTTACAGAGTTTTGCACTTTATTCATTCATTTTTGGTTTAATAAGAGCAAAGTTTGCACTTAAAGCCCAATGGGTAAAATGTTCAATAAAAAAACTGCATATTTGAAATCATTTCTTTGCCTTTTGTCAATTCACAAAATAATCGTAATCGAAAATCGGATTTTGAGAGAAAAAAAAAAATCGAGATTTTATTTTTGGGCAAAATCGAACAGCCCTAATGCCGATTAATAAAAAAATGGTGAGCAATTAGCCAAACTACTTGATGTTCACCACTGATATCAAAGGTTTTTTTCTGTTTGTATCTCAATAAAGAAAATGTTCAGATTTTTTTGTGGTTCTAGTGGCCGGACGGGAAGCTTGGGGTAGAGAGAAGGGGAAGACGTAGCAAAGAGTCACAGACCAGGGTTTGTCCAGGCAAGAACGTTTTTTCTTGACTAGGACTCTTAAAACTAGCTAAATCGTTTAAAACAGGCTTATAACGTTCTTGAAACGAGGTCGGTTTACTTACGAGCAGAGCTGGGTAGAGCAGCCAAAAATTGTACTCAAGTAAAAGTACTAGTCCTTCAGAATAATATGACTCAAGTAGAAGTAAAAAGTAGTCATCCAAATAATTACTTGAGTAAAAGTAAAAAAGTACTTGGTGAAAAAACTACTCAAGTACTGAGTAACTGTTGAGTAACGTCTGATTTATTTTTTTAATACAACCATTCAAACAGACAAAAGTACTGCGGCAGGGTGGAGGTGCAGCCACTTAGGTTGATTAGGGCACAGGTGTTCCCAATCAAAAAAATGTTGCGTCCCGTATTGAACTAATATGGGGCGCGATTTGTCCCGTATTTTCATTAATTTTTACACCATATTCTAGTTGAATTATTGAAATAAATTAACTTTTACACCATATTCTAGTTGAATTATTGAAATAAATTAACTTTTACACCATATTCTAGTTGAATTATTGAAATAAAATAACTTTTACACCATATTCTAGTTGAATTATTGAAATAAATTAACTTTTACACCATATTCTAGTTGAATTATTGAAATAAATTAACTTTTACACCATATTCTAGTTGAATTGTTGAAATAAATTAACTTTTACACCATATTCTAGTTGAATTATTGAAATAAATTAACTTTTACACCATATTCTAGTTGAATTATTGAAATAAATGAACTTTTACACCATATTCTAGTTGAATTGTTGAAATAAATTAACTTTTACACCATATTCTAGTTGAATTATTGAAATAAATTAACTTTTACACCATATTCTTCACCTGTATGTATATTATACATCTGGGCTGATGTGGACATACGTAGCATAGGAGGCTATTTCAGTTGCTATATGGTTGGCTGTCTGTGCAGTCATGCAAGTTCAATGCTATTAAAGCATTTTAAACTTTAAATCAAAGCATTTTGTTTTTCATATAAAATAAACACATTTTTATTCAGTTTAGAAGTTTTAGGGCTTTTTTTTTGGCTCCTGCGCTGCTGAAATCAGGGCGTCCCTTATTTCTATTTCTGAAAGGTGGCAACCCTAACCCTAACCCTGCCACAAGTACAAAATAATCATCTTCAGGCAAATTAAATCAGTAAAATTATAAAATAAATTAAAATTAATAAAAAATTGCTTACAGTTTTTCACAATTGTTTAAACACATTTATTGGAACATCAGACACAATGTGCACAACCTGAAACTCATGATTCAGGTGGCTGAACCAATCCTGCTGAACTCCAAGCACGTTTACTGCTCTAGACTCAAATTCCCATTCCATACCACACATTTCTCACAACACTACACACAATTCCCAATACCCTGCACACTCTTCCTGAATTCCCTCTCTTGATGTTCACACAGAACACACAGTCAATCACATTTCTAAACTCCAAAGGCGGTTGTGCAATATGCAATCAGCAATATGCCATTGAATTCATATTCATTGATGAAGCGGGGTTCAACCTTGTAAAAAGAAGGCGCCGAGGGAGGAATATCATTGGCCAGCGTGCCGTCACAGAGGTCCCTGGCCAACCTGGAGGGAACATAACAATGTGTGCTGCCATCAAGTTGATTGATTTGATTTGATATGTTTATTTGGTCACGTTATAGAAGTCGGTAGTCAATACAAAGTTGTTTTTTTGCATGTATATCAAACAAGGACCAAAAGGTGTAGACTGAAGCCAAAGCTTATTTTGTCTACCCTTTTACAGTAACACAATGTAACCACTATAGTGCAAGATTTGAAAAACTAAACAAAATAACTACATGAGAAAAAAAAAAAAATATATATATATACACACACACACACACACACACATATATATACTGCCATCAATCCCCACGGCGTCCTCCATCACCATGCCACCCTTGGCCCCGACAACACTGCACTTCTTCTAGCATTCCTACTCATACAGTAAAATATTACGTATTTCTTGTTACAGTAAAGAATTGTGTGTTGTTTTCTATTTGAGTAGCCTATACATAAGAATACTATATGGTGATATATTACATCCAACAGCTGATTCTACTGAGGCATTCATATGTTTTCCATTCATACTATAGTGTCTTCCATTCTGCACATCAGTGTTCAGTGGGTGCTTAGAAATGTCTACTCAAATGATGTATGTGTTTGGCATTTGAGAAGGAAATACCATTTAGTGAAGAGTTAACACTGTTTTGAGGGTAGAGTGTGCTTTTGCAAGAGAAGTGTAGGATTTAGCATTTTGTGTGCGAGTTTTGTCATTTGTGTTTAGAGTTTTGAGAAAGTGAGGTAGTCTATCAGGAAATGTGTTTAAACAATTGTGAAAAACTGTAAATTAAAATAATGTTAAAGTATATTCAAGTACTTTAATAAATAAAATGAATAAATTAAGCACAAGTAGCACAAAATTTCAAGCCTTTGTACTTTTCTCCGGAGGCAGAACTAGAACAAGCCCATGAACTCATAGAAACTCTGTGTGTGTTTGAGTCTGTGTAAATGTGACAAAACATGCAAAAACAAACATTTTTCCCAAAGAATCACTCAGTGATGTCATGAGATTGACGCGTACGCAGATAAAAGGGATAAAAGAAAAGTAACAGCTCAACGTAGCCTAATGTAGCGGAGGAAGAGTAACAGTTTCTTCTTCACAAATCTACTCAAGTAAAAGTAAAAAGTATAGTGATTCAAAACTACTCCTAAAAGTACAACATTTCCCAAAACTTACTCAAGTAAATGTAACAGAGTAAATGTTACTCGTTACTACCCACCTCTGCTTACGAGGAACGTTTACTTACTTGGAAATTAGTTTTTGCAGTGGCAGATCATCAGTCAGTGGTAACTGGAGACCCCCAAAGTTGAAATCTCAACCTGGACCAAACGGGGTAACTCAGCTTTTCCCCCACTAGCTTTGCTGCTGTCGTAGATTTGAGTCAAACCTGACAAATACCTCAGAAGTACAGTTGCAGGTAGGGTTGCCACCTTTCAGAAATAGAAATAAGGGACGCCCTGATTTCAGCAGCGCAGGAGCCAAAAAAAAAGCCCCAAAACTTCTAAACTGAATAAAAATGTGTTTATTTTATATGAAAAAACGCTTTGATTTAAAGTTTAAAGTGCTTTAATAGCATTGAACTTGCATGACTGTACAGACAGACAACCATACTAGCAGCTGAAATATCCTCCTATGTCCACATCAGCCCAGATGTAATATAGCCTACAGGTGAAGAATATGGTGTAAAAGTTAATTTATTTCAATAATTCAACTAGAATATGGTGTAAAAGTTAATTTATTTCAATAATTCAACTAGAATATGGTGTAAAAGTTAATTTATTTCAATAATTCAACTAGAATATGGTGTAAAAGTTAACTTATTTCAATAATTCAACTATAATATGGTGTAAAAGTTAACTTATTTCAATAATTCAACTAGAATATGGTGTAAAAGTTAATTTATTTCAATAATTCAACTAGAATATGGTGTAAAAGTTAATTTATTTCAATAATTCAACTAGAATATGGTGTAAAAGTTAACTTATTTCAATAATTCAACTATAATATGGTGTAAAAGTTAATTTATTTCAATAATTCAACTAGAATATGATGTAAAAGTTAATTTATTTCAATAATTCAACTAGAATATGGTGTAAAAGTTAAGGAAAATACGGTACAAATCGTGTCCCATATTAATTCAATACGGGATGCAACATTTTTTTCTCAAATAAAGGACAATTCCGTATTTTACGGGACGGGTGGCAAGCCTAGTTGCAGGTGAGGTGCCACTTGTGTGGACATAGCTTCCCCCGAGTTCTCTACGACCCCTGAGAGCAGAGAGGACGACCCGTCTCTCTATTCTCCAATTTTGGAGAAGAGATTGGCTTTTAAAAGTCATTCTTTTAGCCCTGTAGCTGTCCTGAAGTGTTGGGTTACACAACGCGTGGCCTCGTGCTCACCTTCCACCCAAACCCCTTCACACCTGGAGCTCCTCACAAACAATACACCGTTTCATTTATTTATTAACTTTCATCATCAGAGCCAGAAGTAAATACACTCCAAAAGTCTCCAGCAGACCCTCGGGACCCCGGGTAGGAAGGCGCAGGTATTAATAATGGATGGATACATTCCTAGAAGCTCTTTCTCTGGGTTTTATGTAATGAATGACCTTCTTAATGAGCTTCTATTCATCTATATTTTGCAGTGTTAATTTCCTATCCTGTCACATGTAAACTGGAAGTGGCTCCTGAACTGGAACGTGGGAGATCCAGCTGTGGTGAGAGTCGTTGGGCGACAGAAAAGTTCAAATCAAACAGTAAGAAAATGAACAATATATATGGAAATCAGGGCATGAATAAGTTGCAAGTAAATCATTATCTGCTTCTCTCTGAAGACGTGTCGCACAAAACATTCAGGTTGGTTTACCAAAACATAAGCCCTCCTCAAGCCAGACCTGTGTGAGTTTAGATGTTTGGATGTTTGCTGACATGGTTACTTACCCCCGACAGGTGCTTTCTCTTCCTCTCTACGTGCAGACTGAAGGGTAGAACTGCAAACCTGCAACCGAGGCCTCGCTCTTCCAAAATACTGTGGACAAAGTTGCATCAGATGGATCTGGGATCGGCCTCCGCCGAGTCCATTAAGGGGGCCATTAAAGTTTCATGACTACACCTCTAAAAGAACTCGTACGGAACAACCTCGTTGCCGCGGTTACTCTTTTGTCTCTGCGTCCGGGGGAACGTCAGGAAGCCGAGGCGAGTCCACGTCAGGTGTGGCTAATTCATTTCAGGACATCAGAGAGGCGGACGGAAGCACTTTTAGTTCCGTCACTTACGTGTCGTGGATTCTCATCGCCGTTTCCGCGGCGATTACCCCGTCAGGCTCTGCATGCAAATGGTCCGAGGATGAAACACCTCACTTTCTTGTTTACATAAATCTGAATAATCGTGGGTCACCGAGCGAGCGGCGGGACCGCAGGAACCTTCTCATCGAGCCTTGAGAAAACGCTCGCCGGCCTGAATGGATTCAGCCGTCGACTTAAACATACAAGACATTTGCAAATTTTTTTCACCCTGGTGAACTTGAGTGAAATTGGTTTTTGCAGGCAACAGTGCAAAGCAATGTGTGTGTGTGTGTGTGTGTGTTCGTCTCTGTGGTGATGAAGCTGTGTCAGTGTTGTCTGTGGGTTGTTTGGAGGAAACAGCAAACTTTATCTCTCGCTAGCAGAGACCAGTTTGACAAGAGCCACAGGAGAGAGCGGCCAGCGGCGTGACACGGCTCCCGGTGGCGAAGCAGCGCCGGTTCCTGAATGAACTGAGAGCGTTTCAGAGCATCGGTTTACCGCAGGTTTGTCAAATACTCGTAACCACCGGTTTATGAGTGTGTTTCTGAAAACATCCAGTAGTCGCCTGTCACCTGCGAGAGTCGTGTGACGGCAGCAGAAGCGTCAGTCTCTGAAGAGATGGAAATCAGAAGAAGCTGAAAAGGACGGCAAAGATTAGGGTGACTGGGGATGATGGATTGAATCTGCGTAAGCAAATGACACGAGGGTGTAAATGCAGTCAATCAAGCAAATGAAGGTGTGCAGGAATGTGGTGAATGAATCAGAAGTCCTAAAGTAAAGATGGACGACGCAGACAGAGGTGAAGAATTTGGTGATCCAGCTGAAAAGCAGAGGTGACGGCCAGCAAACTCCTGGAGGCCGGCGGTGCCAAGTTACAGCAACAAAGAAGCACAAGAAGAGTTGAAATAAATAGGGGAAACACTTTTAAAATTAGTTTCTGAAAATTTGCTTCCCGGCATTTACATAGATGTTATTTTGATACGTGCCACTCATGTAAACATCTTCATAGCCTGGCTGCTTCTCGCCCATCTGGTTCCTCGGGTCCAGCTCTGGTTTCTGGGCGCCAACACCAAGGGAGGCAGAAAAAAAAAAAAAAAAAAAGAGTCTGGATGCCATAATGTAGGCATGACAACCAATCAGAGCAAGCTCTTGGAAGTTCAGAAGGGCCATGCAGAAGAAAAGATATTTGAGAGGGAAAAGTTGTTTTTTTTTATTGTACACTTCGAGAAAAAAGTCGAAATGTCGAGATTAATGTTGAAATACAATTTCGGGAATAAAGTCGAAATGTCTCTTCTGGCCCATCAAATCCAGTTAGGAGAGCGACTGACAGTTATGCAGCAGCAGCCGTAACTTAGTAACTAACTTACATCCTTGGAGTGGAACGTTAAGGGGACGTTTCTGAAGTTATGCAACTGCATATGTGTGATATGTGTTTCAAATCAATATCGTAAAGCCAATTGACTTTTTTCTCGACATTTCAACTTTTTTCTCGAAGTGCATAGTGAAAAAAAAATCTTCCTCCTCTAAAATATTATTTTTATTTTTCTCCTGCCTGGCCCTAATATACGACGGAGTATTGGGGCCAAACTAAGACAAAAAAAAATTGAAAATTACAAGAATAAAGTCATAATTTAATGAGAATAAAGTCGTACAATTACGAGAATAAAGTCGTAATAGAATAAAGTCGTAATATTATGACACTAAAGTCGTAATATTACGAGTATAAAGTCGTAACATTACGAGAATAAAGTCGTAACATTACGATAATAAAGTCGTAACATTACGAGAATAAAGTCGTAACATTACGAGAATAAAGTCGTAACATTACGAGAATAAAGTCGTAACATTACGAGTATAAAGTCGTAACATTACGAGTATAAAGTCGTAACATTACGAGTATAAAGTCGCAACATTACGAGTATAAAGTCGTAATATTACGAGAATAAAGTCGTAATATTACGAGAATGAAGTCGTAATATTATGAGAATATAAATATGAGAACTCTAACAGGAAGAGCATCTTCTCCCTGTGTTAAAATGAGGAACATTGAGCATCTTGTGAAGTTATATTAATAATATATTTAATATTACAACTTTATTCTCAAAATATTACGACTTTATTCTCGTAATTTTATGACTTTATTCTCGTAATTTCCTTTTTTTGTCTTAGTTTGGCCCTAATCCTCCGTCGTACTAATACTCTTCCGTATGGAAGTACCTGTATGGGTCATTACAAAAAACCTATTGTAATGGGTTTGGTACGTTTTGTACCAAAGGAAATAGCCGACAACGGAAATATTACCAGATCCCTTTTGCAACGGTACGGCCCTTTGGTAACTTAAGCCCCGGCTCAATATCCCCACCAAGACAGCAGTCAGCCTGACAGCATGATGATGTCTGATGTGTTCATGCGGCCTCTAAGCTCTCATATCGCACCAATCATTAACTGATTTCTTTTTCTCTTTCTCAGAAACACCTGAATAACAAAACATGGCCGTATTACAAAAAAACACAATAAATCGATGAGCAGAAATTCAGCATAAACACATTTCACAGAGTATTTAACGTCTTCCGCTTTGCTGCCGCTCGCCGTGACATGAAATGCCACCGCGTGAAAAGATTTGTTTGTTTACGGGTTTGTTGTTGTGCTTACAGCTCAGGGACACCATAACACCGGCCATTTTTGCGTGGAACAAAGACAAAATGCAGGGCTTTCAGAAGTCCATCCAGTGTGACGTCAATGTCGACTCGCTGAGCTTTCAGAGAAGAATGGCTCCAAAGATGGAGGACCAGGGAGGAAGCTACAAGAGCATCTCTACCCGGGGTCCCACTGACCCAAAGGTAGTTCCCCGGGGCGTAGAGGCTGAACGCTGATCACCAACTCCCTGTTTCAATCCCTCGCTGAAAAGAGAAGAAACTAAACGAGCACTTAAGAAAACAGGTGCCTTCTGGCAGGAAAGCAGACTTTTCCGGCCTTTTAAGCCATATTGTTACAATGAATTATTAATTTGAGGTACGGCTGATGAAGTGGAACAAGCAATTAGAGACTCGCTCAGGAAGTAGCTCAAATCTCAGGCTGCTTATTTGCATAAAAATATCAGAGTTGCCGTACGTCACAGCAGAGCCTGCCCAAGCGTGCACGCGTTGTGCACGGATTACAGAGACCTCTGAACGGGTTTCAGACTCTGAAAGACACCTCGTCCTTTGTCTCTTGGTGTCAGTCATTAGACTAATGAGGACTTTCATTACTTGTAGCTCATATATATATATATATATATATATATATATATATATATATATATATATATATAAAGAAAGAGAAAGATGTGAAAATGTTCTTCTACCTGCAGGCAATTTTCTGTAAAGGCTGAAAAAACAGGAATGATTTTGGCCTGTTAACTTAATGTTTTTTGAAGAACCACAGTCAGCGGCGTGCTTTGCATCGTGCATGGATGTGAACTGGCAGAGGAGTGTGGACGGCATTCAAAGCGGTCCGATGAGGACAATTACGGCCTCCAAGACGAAAATAAAACCAACCTCTTATCTGGAGTCTGTTGATTTTTTCTTTCTGTCGTCTGCATCTAGCTATCGTGCAGTTAAAACCAAATTCATTGTTTATTCCATTAAGAAATACATGTTAAATCTCATATTTGAATTAATGTTGCCAGCGGTAACAAATCGATCGAAAGTCCCCATAAGAAAGGAAGGTCATTGTTATCGTCCTCCGCATACTGGCAGAAATATTGAAAAATTAATTAAAAAAAATAAATATTTAAGAACAATTGTTCACAAAATGACAGAGTTCAGCATAATATAAATATTACTGTAATTAGAACCTTGGATCAGGAAAGTTGCGTAAGGGAAAATGCAATTATAACGGAGCGTTTCTCTACTGACTGACTTTCATTTCATCATAGACGGCATGAGCCCACGATGTTTCATATTTCCTTTCCTTAATTTCATTCCACATCTTCATATATATCCATTCCAGTATTTGTAGCCATTCCAAGAAAAGAAGGATGCAGCATTAACTTCTTTACCGGTCAGTAACGTTGCAGGTCATTCATACCTTGTCAGATGTTTTTATATCAGAAAACATGCCGAGCATTGCTCGTCCTATTCTTCCTGCTACACACTTCTTGTGAAACAGGAAACCATCGGTTCTTTGTTTCTCTGTCTTTGTAACATGGCTGGGAAAGCTCCATGTGCTCGTCCTGCATTAACGCAGCCGTCACACCAGGTGTGTAGACCTGAGGTCTGCTCAAACTGTCAGCTCCTTTAAATCAGGCCTAAAAACATTACTGTTTACTGAATCCTAGTCTTTTAAATACTTAACTGCTGTACTCTACTGCCCTTACGTTTTAACAAATGGTGCTTTTTATTATTTTACCTCTTTTCTTATCATTTTATTTGTTATTTAAGCGTACTCTTAGATTAAATACTTGTCAAATTGGTCTGATTCACTGCACAAATCGGCGCAATTACTTTTGTAATACTGTATTTGACCCGGTCTTTGTACGTTTTGACCGTATAGAAACGTAATTCTCGTCAATTGTGTGAAATAAGACCTGGAAACATGCATTGTGGCATAGAATTGTCAAATTGGTTTAATTCACCGTGCAAATTGTTACAGATTACTTTTGTAATACTGTATTTGACCCGGTCTTTGTACGTTTTGACCGTATAGAAACGTAATTCTTGCTGTTTTAAGAATGAGATGTGTACCTGCTGTACTCAGTACTCGAGTTGTAACCAAAACACCTGCAGAAATACTGCAGGAATGACAATAGCAGCAGTTAAATGCCGCCTTCTGTAAGCTTTAAATATCCATGGGCTTACATCAAATACATCAAAACACAACAATAAAAACAGTTTTCTGAACTTATCAATATGACTCTGTCCTTCACAGGATAAGTAAAATGGATCACTGCAAAAACTCAAAATCTTAACAAGAATATTTGTCTTATTTCTAGTTAAAATGTCTCATTTTAGTAAAAAAAACTCATTACACTTAAAACAAGACTCATCACTGGAAAAAACAACAATTTTCACCTGTTTCAAGTAGATTTTCACTTGAAATAAGTAGAAAAATCTGCCAGTGGAACAAGATTTTTTTGCTTGTAATAAGAAGATATATCTTGTCCCACTGGCAGATTTTCCTACTTATTTCAAGTGAAAATGTACATGAAACAGGTGAAAATTGTCACATTTTTCTGGTGATGACTCTAAATGTTGAAATAGCAGTAAAACCACATTCATTGATGAAATGACATAAGGGATGGAAAGGGGGGATGGCAGTTTTAAAGGGGGGATTATTTGGACTGTTTTTATTTCAGGGGGGGATGCCATCCCCCCTCATCCCTCCTCAACTCCAGTACCTGCTGTATTCTACTGCCCTTACTTTTCAACAACTTGAGCTTTTTATTATTTTACCTCTTTTCCTATCATTTTATTTGTTATTTACTGTTTAATTGTGTCTTGTAACTTTTAATGTTGATGTAAAACACTTTGAATTACCTTGTGTTGAATTGGGCTATACAAATAAACTTGCCTTGCCTTGTGTGACCTTTGCCAAAGGCAGCGATACGAGCGCCACACCATTGCAGGACCAGCATTCTCAGGGATCTGTTGCTGACAGCAGTCTGGACGGTCCATTCCATCTCTGCTCCTCAGTGCACGACATCCATTTATTCCTAAGATGATTAGTCTGACCAGAGTGCACCTTTCAGCTGTGACGGTTCATCCCAGACGCCTCCGAGCCCGGATACATTACACCACATTTGGATGAGGTCAACAAAAAAATTAATAAAAGACGCGTTATGTTAAACAGGAGACGACCTTTGTATGATGATGCTTGACGAAGGTTTCCTCATGTGATCCCTTTGCTTGTGCCGATGTACGAATAGATTCATTCTTTTTTTTTTTTTTTTTTTTTTTTTTTTTACCTTGTCTGCACACATATTATTGATTGATACCATGACGGTAGAAACCAAAAGTGTATATATGTGCATTATTACTATATGTAATATATACATATATATACACACACATATGCGTACACATACATAAATATACACATACAAACCCAGTGTTTTTTTTTTTTTTTTTTTTTTTTTTTGGGGGGGGAGGGGGTGGGGGGGGGTGGTGACGACATCCACTGCCAATCCAGGAAGCAGGAACACACGGAGACACACGTCAAGCACTGGAAATCTGCAACAAAAAAAACCACAAACAAAGCACGAAACCGGCACGGAGCCATCCAAAACACGAACAGCAATCGACCTAAATCTTGAGATCTGATCGCAGTCTGAGCTAAGCTATCGCTACCGCTACCTAAACCCAAAAACTAGAGAGCCAGCATGCAGGTGAACAAGCCAGTGTGTATGTCTATGTGTGTGTGTGTGTATGTATATGATCATGCATGTGTGTGTGTGTGTGTGTGTATGCGTGTGACTAAATTACTATATGTGTGTGTGTGTGTGTGTGTGTGTGTGTGTGTGTGTAATGAACCAAACAAAGCTCCACCTGAAGTGTATCTATAGTGGGGGAGGGGGGGGAGCAACCCCGCCACCCGTGAGACCAGAGGCCGACAAGGAAGAGCCCGGAACCCAGGCCACCGGCAACCCCACAGAGGGGAGAAGTAGGAGGGAGGCAACCCACCGCCTGCGAGGCCCCCCCCCCCCACCCGGCGGCGGCCGAGGGGGCCCGCGGGCGGGGCCCCCACGGCGCGGAAAGAAGCAGCCAGGGATCCCGCGGCGGCGGACCGCGACCCAGGCAATCCCCGGCCACCCGGTCCGGGCCGGACACGCGGCCAGGAGGCCCTCACCCTTCAGGCCAGCGACCCCCACCTGGCAGGGGGCCAGCCCGCCCGGAGAGACAGAGCCGCCCCGGCCGCCGACGCGGGCAGGCGCACCCGTCCCCCACGAAAGTGGCCCTCCAAGACCAGAGGGGCGCCCCGCCGTAGAGGCAGCGGGGGGGACCGGAGACGGCAACGGAGGGCCCCAGACCCAGGCATCCCATTCATTCATCCATTCACCTATCCGATACCTATACTAATAATAATATAATATACTATACATAATAATAATAATAATACTAATAATAATACTAATAATAATAATAATAATAACCATCTTTGTATAATATAATATTGATAAATTATTAAGTTTTTGATGTCCTGCCAATGGAGGCTCAAATCCTCCATGGCAGGACCCTTCCATACCGCATTCTCACCGACACAGACATACAATCACGCACCGTTTCCCCCTCCCCGGGGGGATCCAGCACCGCCAGAAGGCACCCCAGGCTGCACGGCGGGCCCCGCCAGGCCCGGGTAACCCGACCCACCCGTCCCAGGCCCAGGCCGGTGAGGGAACGCGGGTGATGTGGGACCCCCTCCCGCCCCTTGTGTTGAGTGCATGTGATTAATGCCATAAAAACAGGGAGGAGGGAGGGCCAAGTATCGATTGACACAGACCCCCCCCCCTCCCGAACTACGTGTCCTTGTCAAATGTATTTATTAAGTGTTGAATGTGCAGTGTCTATTTTGCTGTTAAAACCGTGAGGCGGGGAGTGCCAGGCCCCGCGGGACAGTGCCCCCCACGACCCGGACCCCCCGCCTTTCGCCTATGTGCGTATGAATCGTGTAGGGGGGGCAAGAGGGGGAGCAGAGGCCGAAGCCAGGAAGCAGGACCAGCAAAGATAGATTAATTCTTGACGCTGCGCGGTTTGAGAGGACAGAGATGAACCTGGCTTTGTTGGCCTTTAAGCACCGAAATTCCTCCAGATCACAGGAATCGTTGTGATATTTCACACTGTGGAAGGAAAAAAGGCAGACGGTGAAGCCATCGTGGCAGGAATGCTCCTTCGGAGGAAATCTCTCTCAATAAATGGAGCTTATCACCTGCAAATGACATTCCTTAACAGTAGAATTTGTATTCTTGGAGCCGATTGACAAGATGTTGATTTTTAAACCACTTTTAAGGATGTGTAATCAGAAAGTAACATGCTGGTCTCCCTGCAGCTCCTGCAGGAGAGATCTCTCTGGAAAAGGCTGCAAGGCCAACGGAGGGCAGACGGAGGGGCTTTAAGTTGTCTCCAAACAACTAATGAGCTTTTCTTTTCAAAGTCCGGTTTCCGGGTGTAATTCAGAGGAAGGTGATGGGCAGATGCATCAGTAGAGAGGAGGTCAGCGTGCTGCCCGGCTGGCTTTGGACTCCATCTGCTGGTCATTCCCTCTTTATGTTTACAAACACGAGTCAAGTGGAGCTCCGGGAAGTGAAGGAAATAAAAGTGATATTGCTCTGCTGATATGGAAATGAGGAAACACTTCAAAGGGGAGCCGGTCCAGCTGGCAGACGAGGAATCAAACAGAGTGTCCGGCGCGGGCGGGACGGAGCGTCTCCCCGTCTCCGCCCGCGTCTCCTCAGCAGACCTGGCGTTGACCCTTCACCTCCACCGACCCGCCTCACCCACCCGGCGGGGGGAAGGAACAGAAAACCAGAAACCAGAAACCAGAAACCAGAGCAGATTTACAAAAAAACCCGGGAAGAGGTCAGCAGGAGGTTTCCCGCCGACAAATGCCGCCATGAATAGGCCTGTGTTGAAAAGATCGATTTTCCGATTCTAAATCGATTTTCATATTAATTCCTATAAATCGATTCTTATGTATACAGATCGATTTTTTGTTGCTGTTGTTGTTTTTCATCATTACAGCTTTTGGTATTTTTTTGTTTATGCCCAAAAAAGGAATGTTTTGTTGGACATGAGAATAACTGGTGCTAAAGGTATGAAAACACTAAAGTTTTCAGTTATAATTGCATAAATTGTCTATATTTCTTTGCTTTATATACCGTCTTGGGTTTACATTTGCATAAAATGCTAAAAACCAAATTCTCATAAATGGGAAAAAACTAAACCAATTTCATACATCTCTGTTTGGTAATTCTGCCCCACGATGTTTCTGAAAGCAGTTCTATCAGCATTCTGGGAGCTGATTGGTCCTTACAGCATCATTAGCTGCTAATACTTGCTGTTGAATCTCAATATAATACTAGTATGAATATGTTACATAACTACAGTCATATAATTCATGCAACAGCTGAAAAAACAGTTTTAATAAAACTAACCAAAATCGAGAATTGAATCGAATCAAAGCGTGATAATTGATTCTGAATCTTAAGAATTGGAATTGAATCAATTCTTGACATTTGAATGGATCCCCAGTCCTAGCCATGTACGCGCCTAAACCCGGATCACGTGACTCCTGAGCGCGGACGTGCATTAATACAGACATCCTCCTCACATTTGACACATTTGTGGCACAAAAACGTGGCGCCTCAGAACAAAACGGCTCTTTACCAGCTCCAACGGCAGCAGCATGACAAGAACAAACAGCTTAAAAGAAATATCGCCGTTTTGACATGAGCTTGTTTTGATTTTCCAATCTTGCACAGAAAGGTTGCAAAGGATGCAGATCTTTTGTACGTTTCCTTTCTCCCTCCCTGCAGAGATGTTGATTACATTCCCAGTTCCTCCTTTGTTTGTGGCTCTGTATTGATTTATGGTGCAAATGCCAGAATGTTTCTAATTAAAAAAGCATTCATACAACACAAAACCCTTCAAACCAGTTTTCTTTTTGTGTCTGTGCTTTTTTTTTTTTTTTCTTTTTTGAGTTTCTTTTGGAGTCAGCAAAATATGAACACAGCTTTCATCCTGACGCTTTCTCTGCATTCCAGTTTGAACTATAAAGACAACTGGGAAGGTGTTTGGAGGGAACAAAAACAGCGGAAACTGGCCGTTGTACGATCCATAAAAGTCGTTTTCTTTGAGCCTTTTTTGCAGCAGCCGTTCACCATTTGTTTACCGCTTCAAAAAGCCTCAATTAAAAATAAAAAGTGTCAACCAGCTGGTCTTCACCTCTATCATTTCTTAGGATGTTCAGATCGTCACACTTTCACACTTGTTTAAAACTGAATGGAAACAGTTTTATTAAGTTAAGAAATCAACACATTTAAGAAATTTAACTATGTACATCGGTTCTACTTTGTGGATTAAAAAAGACAAAAAAAATAAAGAAAAGAAAAGAAGCTTGACACACCAAGCTACAACATCGTACTGACTTTTCATTCCACATAGGCATAAATAATCGTCTTTGTTCAAATGATAATTACAAGCGTCCTGGTTTCTGAGCGGGCGACATCCCGCCGTCTCCCAAGCATCTTATTGTTCATGTCGGAAAAAAAAAACAAAAACAAAATAAAAACACTCCCAAAAAATAAAAAAAACGCAGTCACCGAACTGTTCTTAAATATCAGAAAGCTACGCTGTTACTTACAGAAAGCATACCTAGCGTGTGTTCCATGGGAAACAAAGACAAGGCAATGGTTTAGGAAGTCATGTCTCATGAACTACCGGTAAGCTTTAAATTAAAACGTTCAAGTGGTTTCGGTGAGGTCGTTTACAACAGGTAGGACACGCCGCGCTGTTTAGCAGCTCAACAATACTAACAACGGCTACTCGGCTCAAAATGTACAGAAAGTAAAATCGGTGCAAAATGCTCTGGTTGGAGCTGCGGGTGGCGAGCTCCACGGTAAACAGCTACGCAGGAACTCACAGGGTTTAGCTTGTAAGACGTAAGGGTAAAGGTACGGTGATCCAGTGCTCAGCTTTGATTCCAGTGTTGGGTTGTTCCTCAGTGCTCCTCCTTGTCCCGACCTTTCCTGTCCTTCTCGTCCTGCAGGGCCGTGCCCAGCTTCTTGATGAGCACGGACAGCACCTTGTCCAGCGGGTCCATCACGCCCCTCTGCAGCCACTTGGGGATGGTGGTCCTGGCGTGGTGGAAGCCCAGTTTCTGCAGGATGTAGTCCACGCCCACGGGGTCGATCTTCCGCCCCGTCCAGGAGATGAGCCTGTGATTGGACCAAGCGTCAGCGTCAGTGTCAGGACTCTAACGTTCAAGCATGTGGACAATCCCTTATTCTTACCTATTTGTTATTATGTCTTGCCGCTTTTAATGTCAATGTAAAGCACTTTGAATTACCTTGTGTTGAATTGTGCAATATAAATAAATTTGCCTTGCCTTGGAGGTATTTTTTATTTATCCTTAAGACCCCTTAGGTTTTTGATTTAGATTTTTTTATTTCGGTCCATTTAGATACAACACAAAACAACATAAAAAAAAAAGGTCCAATATATTAAATGGCACCAAAAAGGTATAGGCTGAAGCCAAGGCTTATTATACCTACCCTTTTATGAACCTCGACTCAGGAGGTTTTATACAAAACAAAACTAATAATTTGGGTTCAAACATTGAAAAAGAATGGATATATTGGACAAGTAACATGCAAACAAGCAAAGACAAAAAAAACAAAGATGAAAACAAAACAAAAAACATACTATAAATTGCAAGGAGTGATAAATTAAGTGGTTCTTGACTAGAGACTGTACAGCACGGAGAGCAGAGGTTAAGAGTAGGGTGTGTGTAATAAAAAAAATTAAAAAAATAACATACCAAGTGGCTTACAGGGCACCTGGTATGATGTGGTGCTGCTTCACCAACTCCTCGGCTAAACGGCCGCGGGAGAGCAGTCGTGCAAACACTTGCTTCAATATGCTACTATCATGGTATTTATTATAATATTATTATATCAATGTTTTATATTTATTTAATATTTTATTTTTAAACTTATTTTTGAATTTGGTTACAGTAGTGCATAGTTTTAGTTCATTTTCTAAATTATTCCATAGCTGGACCCCCTTTATTGATACACAGTTGCTCTTCGTATTGGTCCGTACACCCATTTTCTTAAAAATACATGACCCCCTAGGTCATCTGGATCTGGTTTGTTGTGTGTCCCAAGAACCAGAACCAAGCAAGGTGAGGCAGCGTTCAGTTATTCTGCTCCTCACCGGTGGAACAAACTTCCTGTAGACCTGAGGTCTGCTCCAACTGTAGATCCTTTAAATCAGGGTTAAAAACTTTACTGTTTACTGAAGCGTACTCTTAAATTAAACTTACCTGCTGTATTCTACTGTCCTTATTTTTAACAATTATTTTACCTCTTTCTTATCATTTTATTTAATTTTACTTGTTATTTACTGTTTAATTGTGTCTTGCTGCTTTTAATGTTGATGTAAAGCACTTTGAATTAGCTTGTGTTGAATTGTGCTATATAAATAAACTTGCCTTGCCTTAACTTTGCGATATCATTCGCTGCCTTTTCTCACACAAGGTACATTCAGTCTAACTTGTCAAGTATGAACAAGTCCAAACCTGGTGCACCTAAACTCTGAGAAGTGACTCGACGGGCGGTCGGTCAATGCTGTTATTTCTGCTGTGTTGGCCAACGTGACCAAGCCAAAGTCAGTGGAAAAGATTAAACTGGATTGGATCAGAGACTGAACAGGATCAGAAACTGAACAGGATCAGAGACTGAACAGGATCAGAAACTGAACCGTCTTCAACTACGAATGTCACATCTAATCCAGTCTTCATCCTGGAGGAGACGTCTTCAGAACAGAGCTGGAGACGGTGGCCTTTGCTTTAAAGCTCGTACTGGTCCTGCTCTCTAAGGTTTTCCTTCGCTTTCAGCTCATGCTCCTCCCCCTCCAGCAGCTGTAGCTGACAAACACCAGACTCCTATGATAAGTCTTTACACTTTACAAGTTTCCTCAGTGATGCTGGGGAAGATTACTTGTTTAAGTTATGTACCCCCCTCTCCTCTACAGTTGGGCATCACTCTTGGCCTTGCTGGGCCTGATTAAAGCACTTGGCAGCGTGATGCTTCCCCCGGTCTGCAGCGCTGAGGGCAGGACGGGGGGGCAGCACAGCAGGCTAATAGCCCAGCAGGCTAACAGCCCCACGGTGGGGAAAGGAGGGTTTTCCTGCCTGTGAATTGAGGCCAGGGGTGATTACGGCGCTTAAGCCTTGGCTTGGCTGGATCGTGTGAACACGTCTGTAGCAACACAAATGTCTTAATGTCGAGAAAATACAGTCCAAACAGCGTTTTGCTTCAACTTGAACTGCGATGAAAGTTTTTAAGTCTGAGTGGTTCTAGATGCTGGAAATGGACTCGTCCACGTCTCTTATCCCGACTCCAAACAGAGTGTGACGACTGCTGAGAGAATCACTTAAAAAGACTGAATTATCCCTTTAATGTTATGAGTAGGGATAAAAAAAAGCATAACATCGAAGGGAGCCACTTATTTCACTTTTAAATTTGAATTTTAAGACAATTTATTTTATGACAATTTTTACTTTTCCCAAAATGACTAAAGCAGATGAAAAGACTGAAAATCAAATCAATCAAAAATAAGATGAATCATTATTATTATTGTTTTTTCAAAGTTCTTTAACCCTTGTGCTGTCTTTGGGTCGAAGAAGGAAGGAAGGAAGGGAGGGAAGGAGGGAGGGAGGGAGGGAGGGAGGGAGGGGAGGGAGGGAGGGAGGGAGGGAGGGAGGGAGGGAGGGAGGGAGGGAGGGAGGGAGGGAGGGAGGAAAGAAAGAAAGAAAGAAAGAAAGAAAGAAAGAAAGAAAGAAAGAAAGAAAGAAAGAAAGAAAGAAAGAAAGAAAGAAAGAAAGAAAGAAAGAAAGAAAGAAAGAAAGAAAGAAAGAAAGAAAAGAAAGAAAGAAAGAAAGAAAGAAAGAAAGAAAGAAAGAAAAGAAAGAAAGAAAGAAGGAAGGAAGAATGAAAAGAAGGAAGGAAGGAAGGAAGGAAAGAAGGCAGGAAGGAAAGAAAGAAAGAAAGAAAGAAAGAAAGAAAGAATGAAAGAAATAAGGGAGGAAGGAAGAATAAAAAGAAGGAAGGAAGGAAGGAAGGATGGAAGGGAGAAAAGAAGGAAGGAAGGAAGGAAAGAAGGAAGGGAGAAAAGAAGGATGGATGGAAGGGAGAAAAGAAGGAAGGAAGGGAGAAAAGAAGGAAGGAAGGAAGGAAGGAAGGAAGGAAGGAAGGAAGGAAGGAAGGAAGGAAGGAAGGAAGGAAGGAAGGAAGGAAGGAAGGAAGGAAGGAAGGAAGGAAGGAAGGAAGGAAGGAAGGAAGGAAGGAAGGAAGGAAGGAAGGAAGGAAGGAAGGAAGGAAGGAAGGAAGGAAGGAAGGAAGGAAGGAGAATTAGGTCATTTTGACCCGAAGACAGCACAAGGGTTAAACTGAGTCAGAAGGAGCGGTTGTTGTTCTAAGACTGTAGTTTCCTGAGTTTTAAGCTACAAAAACAACACAAAGACGACCAACTGATGCTTTAAATGTGCATTTGGTCAAGAGCGGATTTAGGTTTTTGATCATTCTGGAAAGTGACACTTTGCCTGTGACCAAAGTTTCCTTTTGTACGTGGTTTTAGGAGAGAAAAGCCAAACAGAGGACAGGAACCGGCTGACCTGAGCGTGGGCTCCAAGTGCCAGGTGTTGCATATGAACTCCCTCCAGTCCACCGTGGTGTAGTTGATGCCGTCGTCCTTGTCCTTGTCGTCGGAGCCGTTGTCGTTGAGGGCCGTTGGGCTTTTCTGACCCGGTCGAACAGCGGACATCCGCGGGGCAAAGAGGGCTGAGGGAGGGAGGAAAAGCAGGTCATTGCTTGAACACACTCCTCTGCTCTCCTGTTTGCTTTTCAAAACCGCTGAGACGTTTCCCAGACGACGACGACGACAGCAGCACGTTTTTATTAATTTTGCAGAAAACACAGTCGACGCCTTTCCGGAAGAGCTCAGCTCACATTCGATTCACTGTTTGTTGCAACTCAATCACTCAGGTTTAATCAAACATGGATTAAAAAGCTCTGGTCTCTTTCTGCCCAGATACAGAATCGGCAGCGCGGAGGTTCGGCTCCGTAATAATCAGCCAGAATTTGAGCTCATTTGCTCCTTTGTGTCCCCGTAAAACCTATTAAAATGCTGCCTGCGGCGGGCTGCGGCGGGCTGTGGCGGGCCGCCCCAACTCCCCGCTGTGTGTGGAAATAACACTCAGCTTTGCTCGTTTCAAGCTGCTCTCCAAAACCTCCACACAAACACCAGGACAGGTACAGGCGCAGACACGTGCGCCGTCTCGTCATTTGCTTATTGCATTTGCAGGATGAGTCACATTCTTTACATGAGTACGGTGCGCTGTCGGGGTTCGAAGAGTCATGAGTTTGTGTGGAGGTGAAATGAATAAGTTAGTGTGTTTTCTGGGAAACCTTTCTCCTTCTCCTTCAGGTAGGCCGACACCAGGTCGTGCAGGAACATGATCAGCTCGGCGTCCATGGTGACGCAGATGTGGTCGGTGAACTCCGTCACGACGCTGCACTCCACCTTGGGTTTGCTGTCGGCATCTGAGAGAAAAATGAACACAAATAAGTCAACGTGTGAACTAAACAGGCGTTAAAAAGTTACAAAAATCCCTCGGCACTGCAATTAGTCATATTCTCAGACTTATCAGAAGTTAGGAACCGAGCAATGAATCAGAGATGTCAATAACTGCTTTCATCAGTGCTTTTATGCTCAATATCAAGCAGAAAAGGATCTTCAAGGTCTCCATCAGCCGTATGTAAATGTACAATAAGACTCACCGCTCTTAGTAGACAAATGCAGCCTGAGCTGAACAACTAAATATTTATTTTCCCCGACTATGTCATCATGTGTTTAACATAAACCGAGCAGAGAAGTAAAAAACAATGTGAACTACACTAGAACGCTCTCGGGGAAAATGTCTGCTAAAACTCGGCTGAAAATGTCACGTAGCAGGTCCAAGATCAGCTGCGTTCAAATAAAAACATCACCATGGGTTTAGGGTCCCGTCAAAGTCCAGTTTTCAGTAAAATTTGTTCGTTCATTTTTATTTATTTCTCATATAAAAAAAAAAAAGATAAGAGAAACAAATACAGGTGGGCATTCCACCACATAAAGAAAAAAAAAAAAATCAAAAAACATATTTCAGTTACATGTTCGAAAAGGAGTGGGAGGAAGTATAAACTTATTTAATCCCACCCCCTTTCCACAACTAAACATAAATTATATGCCTGTATTTACGTTTTATACTATACACTAATTTGTATAAATAAATATATATAATTTTTTACAAAAATAACCTGTTTAATACCAAATGTAATGTAAAATGAAGATGCTGCAGTGGAATCTGAAGGGACCTGAGCGAAGCGACCGCTTCAATCAACTCAAACAATGATTTGCTTCATTTTTTGTTCAATAAATAACACTGAAAAAAAGTAATCTGTTTTGGATGAGGCTGTGTTGCTAAGAGCCATTATGAAAATGTCATTATTATCTTATTTTAACAAGAAAAGGAGGATTAAAAGACGCCAACGGGTGCTAACGATTGCACCTTCACCACTACAATGATCTCAGAGTCTGAAGGAAGGTTCTCTATTCTCCTCTTGTGTTTTCACCCACCACACCTTCTGCTCCGCTTCCTGAAACAGGCAGACCGCCGCCTACGCTCCAACCTTCTGACAAAACCACGCCATTCTCCTCATTTGCTTCGAACAGCTTAACGGAAACGCGTCCAATTCCCAACTTCTTTTCTCTCCAGCAAATCAAAAGCAAAAGCTCCTGACAGTTATTGGTCCGCACAACGCTCATGAAATGATTATCCATCGCTCTGCTTTCAAACAGAATATCAGAGCATTAGGAACATACTGTTGTGATGTCTTCTACACACTCGCCTGACTGGCAGCCTTTGCTTTTCTCAAGTAGCAACTGTTTTGTAGCCGATTTCACAAAAACCCAGCTGCCTTGCCAGATGGAGAAAAAAAAACTAAACAAGTAAAATAAAACCGGAGACAAGATGAATCCAAAGACTGAACAATCCTTATTTAGGGCACGTTTTCATTTTACAAAAGGTGTGGAAAGTATGGAAATGGATATTTGAACAAACTTAAAAAGAGGCATTCTGCTGCCTCATCCAAACATTAACCCACATCAACTCCCAACAGCCGACTTCCTGTCTTTTTTCTAAAGTGAAATAGTTTAACTGGATATAATACGCTTCAACGTCAAAAGGCACTGGTCATGTTTATGAAAAAGGAAAAACAGCTGATGGCTCATGTGATCTGTTACATGCAGATTCATATCCGTCACATCCGTCTACCTCCATGTGCATCAACTCTTTCTCAAACAAAACAAGGAGACAAGAACCCTTAATTTCTGTGAAATTCACCCCCCCCCCCCAAGTGTTTCCCACTTCCAATAATCTCCTTAGAAGTGCAACTTAAAGATGCACGTGAAGAACTCTGATGGCAACGTGATCACAGGGTGACATCACTTGAGGCACAGCTTCTTCTGCAGCTACAAAAGGCTGGAAGAGTGGAAGATTTTTCCACATGTGCACAGAACTCCCACAGATCTGCGAAGCACTTTGATGTGGAAAATCAGAGCTTCTTCTTTGCTGCAGTGTCTTACATCCATCACTGCCAGCTAAATGTAAGCAGGGTAAGTGGTGTACTCTGTGGTGAAAATTAGAACTCGCTGTGAAACAGCTTTCCGGGGATAAAACAACCGATAACAACCGTTTCCTGGATCATTTTGTCGTAAACTGACATCACTATGTAAAATCTTCTTCATGAAGAAGAAGAAGAAGGAATATGACAGCGTGTAAGTCGAGGTCAAAGCCTCACCTGACATGTGCTGGCTAACATTTACAGCTTAACGGTTTATATAACTGACTCATTTAACTCTTTATAATTTTTTATGCTCACCTCTATTTTTACTTGATCTTACTACTCTGTTGTATATTAATTTTTAGTGTAGTTTATCCTGTTTTATTATCTCATTGTTTTATCTCAATGTTATATTTAAACATTTTAGGCATTATTTATGGTCTGTTTTATACATTATATTGTTTTATTCTCTCAGTTTTTAATGTCTTGCTTTCTAGACCTACTTTTAGGATTTTATGTAATACTTGTATACTCTTTTAGTGTGTATTTTAATAATAAGTAATAGGTTTTATGTTTATCGTTTTATGTAAAGCACTTTGTGTTGCATATGCATGAAAAGCGCTATATAAATAAAGTTTGATGCAGTTAGATACAGTTACCTGTTAGAATTGGCTCATCTGGATCCTGAACGTGAATGGACTTAAAGTCCAGCTGCATTCTGGGAAGTGCGAAGATGGTCTCTGTCTCATGGTTGTAGCTGGAGGAGCTGCGGAAGCTGCTCAGCAGACTGGAGCTTTTGGCCGCCACTCCGCTCTCCTGGTTGTTGGCTTCCACGTTCCTGAGCAAGTTAAGCTCTGAAACCAGAGATAAAACGGGCTGTAACTTTGAGTTTAAGGTCATGTTCGCCCGTCTCTCCCGGGTCGAAATGCTATCTGCACCTATTTTGCATTTGAGATAACAGGCTGCCGCTGCGAGGGCTGAGAGAAAGCCTGTCTGTCCCAAATGGAGGGAAGTTCAAAGTTAGAAATAACCAACTAAAACTAATTCAGATTAAACATTTACTGAAACTGAAATGTTCTGTTTTCACCATTTCCCTGTTCAACTGTTCAACTCCACAAACCATGGGCTCGTTGGTTCCCCTAGAGCTTCTCCGTCTTGAAGCCCCCCAACAATAAAGTATTCCCTAGTTTATCATCCATTTCATCTTAATGGGATCATACGTTTCAAAATAAACATCTCGCATATCTGCATGATGCAAAAGTGAGTTTAGTCTTGCGTTCACTTGCGCGGCTCATGAACGTAGCCCTCGGTTCAGCCTCAGGACACTGAAGCTACAGTCTTTTTAAGGAAATAGTGCAAAACGATTAATAATATATGCAAAGTAGACGGCAACGATTTCTGAGAATGTGCATGTACGGTAAATGTGCATGTAGCGTAATAAACACGGCATGTAGCTTAACCTGAATCTGACTCAACGCTATCTTACCTTCGTTCCTCATGGCAGTGACGTAGTTGAACCATTCCTTGACCGTAGCGACGCCGTGAGGAGGGTTTTCGTGTCGGCGCCGAGTGATTTTGGTTATTGTGGCCATTGGGCTCTCGAGGGCGCCGCAAGGTTTCGTCACCATGGTGTTGTGGCCGAGATGAAAGTCCAACCTCTGGACGATGTAGGTCGAACCATCTTTGGTGCCTGAATGGAGCAGAAACACAAATAAGTGCAAAGAAATAATAGACACATTTATATTATGTATAATGTATATTATTATACATTATAAGGTAGTAGGGCTTTCAGCTATGATGCCCCCTCTGCTTGGAATGAGTTGCAGAAAATCTTAAAATTGAATAATTTGGTGTCACTTGATACTTTTAAGGTTCTTCTGAAAGACTTGGAAGCAAGTACAACTGGCTGTAGATGCTTTGACTGCTGATTTTCTTTGTAATCTGTATTTCTGATTTGTTTTTAACCGTTTTTTTATTGTTTGGGCAACTTTGTGTTTGTGCTGGAGCCTGTCTTGGCCAGGACTCTCATTTTTTTCATGGTTATATAAAGGTTATAATAATAATCATAAAATATTTGTAGACATTTCTTTAGGCCAGTAACTCAAAACAAGAGGCAGCCTTGAAATGAACAGTCGGCCTCACCGTCCTCCCAGATCTTCTGCGCTTCGGTCCAGAAGGCGATGTTGGGCTCTTCCAGGTGGAACAAAGCCCAGGACTTGGAGCGGAAGTTGGGCCCGTGGAAGCAGGCCAGCGTCATGTGGTTGCCGTGGAGGCTCATCCACCCCCCCAGCTGGATCGTGTCCTCGGGCAGAGGCATCTGGAAGAGGGAGATGTGGCAGCCGGCGATAACCTTCAGCACCCCGGGCCAGTGGCGGTGATGGGCCGCGTCCATGTCTGTGTGACGGAGACAGAGTGAGAGACGGCAGCAGACCTGCGGCCGGGAGCATCCTGTTGTTTCTACCTTCCTGTAACCTTTAAGCTCTGAACATTTACTCTGCTGCAAGTTTATTTCTGATTACCATTCGTGATTACATTCAGCTGCTTGAATAACCATGTCAGCAGTTTGAAAAAGGGATACACAAATCAAGCTTATTAGAATTACAAATCATTTCACTTCCTGTAACCAGCACGACTGCCTGAGACTCTCGGTGTCGGTGCGTTTTTATGAAAGGATCCACGTTAAGCGAGTAACCCGGCGGTGGGTGTACTCACAGAGTTCAGTAGATCCTTTATCAGTGTTTATGACGGGGGTTTTGGGGGGCAGGTAGGGGCCCGGACCCCACGTGGACAGGGCCCGCTTGCTGGTGTCGAACTGCTGAGTGAAAAACTCCTGCAGCTTCATGCCGATCTTGATGAGGTCTGGTGTGGTGGAGCGTGAAATGATCACCTGGAAAATGTCCCACTGCAAGTCCCCATGGACAAAGATCTCACTGGAAGGGAAGAGGATGGGAAGAGAACGGGGGAAGGGGGGGGCATTTGATTGAAAAAGCAGCAGAAAACAAATAAAAGGTAGAAAAGGCTAGAAGATAAAAGAGAATTGCACACGCACTAGACTTGATGAAGTGTAATTTCACCCTTCTTACGCTCATAACAGATAGAATCGCGCCCTTCGGCCCAGACGTCCTCTCGTTATGCCAGCATTTTAAAATGAGGCTCTGTTTTTCTTCATAAAACTTGCTGCCTCAAACTATTTTCTGTGATCCGAAACGCTTTCTGTCTCCTCACGTCACAACAAAAACCTGACTCCAGGTCTATTATCCGTCAACGAGAGTTTCCACTCGGATCCAGGAAGGAAACAGAGTTAGGAAACACGCATGCATCTAAAGGAGCCTCACATAAACAAGCCCGGATTAAAATACCTTTTCTCTGATGGGCTGTTGTCGGAGGTGCACAGGTTGACCTTCCACTCGTCCTGCAGCTGCAGGTCGGCGTTGCTGAACACGCCCATCAGGATGCTGGAGCCCATGTAGTCCACTCGCGCCTCCGTGGAGCCCATGGTGATCTGGATCTTGTGGTTGGGCTGCTGGTTCGGGTGTTCCGAGATGTGGGCTGAAAAGCAGAGTTAAAGTTAACTACACATAACATAAGATAAGATAAGATAAGGTAAAATAGTCCTTTATTGATCCCCAGAGGGGAAATTCAGGTGCTAAAGCAGCTCAAAGTCGGACAACATGAACTCAGACTAAATAAAACGATAAAGATAAATTATAAGTATGAAAAATATGGCTTTTTGCTTATGGACATTTAACATATGGAACTTTCAGTGGCAAGAATTCATGTTGCGGGACATTAAAAATATGGACAAATGCCATTGAAAAACTGAAAGAACTGAATATTGACTGAACATTTATCTAATTATCATTGTCTTTCTTGTTTTGTCCTGTTGTTGTGTTATTGTTGTCTTGTTGGATCGCTACAGGGTGAGTGGGGGGACGGGTGATTTAAAGGTTTTTGCCATACAATTGCATGCATAATTGTTTGATTTAATTGTATGCATCAACAAAATAATAAAAAAAACAGTTGATCACAAAGAAAAAGTATGAAAAATACAAAATAAAATACAGTAAAAAAGAAACTGAAAACGTGACAACAAGTCTGTTTGAAAACGTCCCATGTAAAACAAACTATCAAAAATAAAGACTGCACTCTGCTGAATATGCTCGTTTCCATCCTCTTAGATTAAAAAAGGTGTGAATTGCTGATTAGTGTGAACAGACTGAACGCATTTATATGCTCAAGTCGTTTTTAAAGCAAGTCAGTTGAATGTAAAGCAGTGTGGTAATGTATCTATAAATTAAATTAAATGAGAAAATGTTCAAGGACTGTACAAAATGAGTGTTTTTTTTATTGCTTGTACAAAAAAAAATAAAAAATTCAGCTCCGCCTCGGCTCTGCATCTAAAATCGGCTCTCTGCCGGGAAGAAGAGGCCGGATGTGGGGGACGCCGCCCCCGACGCGTGTTGTTTACTCACAGACCATCTCCAGGGTGTTGACGTCGATATTGCCGCCCACCACTCCCCCCTTGGAGTCCAGTTTGGAGCGGCCGAGGCCCACAGACATGCTGATCTCCCGGTCGCGGTTGCAGCCCACAGACAGGCGGCCCTGACTCTTCAGCCCGCTGGTCGTCCAGCTGCAGGGACAAACACAAGCGGGGTTGCAGCGGAAGGGCGTTCAATAATGCAGGAGGACTCTCTGTGAAGCAGAAATGACTCATCGCAAGAAAGTTACCAGCGGATAAATGCAGGTAACAGGAAAACAGCGGTAAACAGAATTAAATTGTGTACGTGTTGCAATGCCACTGATGTAGAAACGACAGAACAACATCCTGTAGTCAAACTATCTAACTCTCCCGGGGAAAGGAGGACTGGACGATGGAGGGTCGTCAGGAGATACCTGAGAGAAGCATCTGCATACCAACGTACGATTTTGAAGCAAATGCAAGACATTAATATTCTTTGCTCCTTTTTGCTCGCCTGCTGAGAACATCAGTCGTGTTTCCCAGCCAGTGCTGCAACAACTTATCACTTCAGACACGTTAGTGCTCGCAGAGAGGACCCGGAATATTTATCTTCAAACAGGATCAAGTGGGGGGAAAAGAAGAATTAAATGAGTGAAAACTTGTTGTGATTGGCTGCAGAGGCTCATTCATGTGGAGTTAATGATTCTCTGGGAGGATTACAGAGCCGAGGATGTGAAAAAGGAAAGTAATGAATACAGGCGGGTTCAGAGTTCAGAAAAATACATATGAAGTTAGATGCCTTCCTGGCAAGCCTCGTTCTGAGATTACATTGTTGTGTGCCTTCTGACAAGTGTTAAAGTGGGGCAGCCAAATATACACAGACACTCATGAGGATGAAAGATATCTTTCATCCACTTAATTAGTGTTTCTCCTTTAATGATGACTCAGTGTTCCCTCTTATTTCTTTTTAATTATATTTTTTTTGGAAGTTCCCCCTCGCATGTTTCTTCCTTGTAAACGGCAGAAACAACTGCTTATGCATAAAGAAATCTGAACAACTTTAGTGAGTTGCCTAGCTGTGGATTCACACCGAAAGTGCCGACGCCTGCAGTAGGCGGGGCTTTCAGCACCGCTGCACAACTAGAGGGATAAAGTATATACTGTAGCCTATATATATATACATATATATATATATATATATATATATATATATATATATATATACACATATATATATATATACACACATATCTATCTATCTATCTATCTATCTATAGGTAGAGGCAGATTTCAAATAGATAGATAAATACAGGTTATTTCCTCTTGGTTCTGTCCCGTTTTAATCAGCAAAGTTGCTGCCGTGTTAAAAGACACTATTTAGGTACAAACATGTACATCATTTATAGCTCAAAATTGTTCTGTACATGTAGTAAATATCTAATCTAACAACATAAATATCTGCGGCTTGCATATATATTTTTTTAACTAGAGGGGATGCGGCTTGTATATCTTTTTATATATATATATATATATATATATATATATATATATATATATATATTTATATACACACCGTGCACATCTCCGGTTTCCTCTTTCTCCATGGATCACACTTTGGGAAGCCTTCTTTATATTTCTACATTATTTCCGCATAGACAAGAGTGAGTTTGATGCTCCTTAACAAGGTTGGTCCGCGGAGCTGCAGTCTGTCAGCGGTGAACACTGACACACTGCGTCGTAGCAGATTTGGCCATGATGTTTAAACTGCGTTTGTTGATTAATAAGCACTTTTTTTTTTATGATTTTGCATTGGATCGATATTGCAAATAACAAAGACCATCCAGCTCCTCAACCATCAGTTAGGTGTTTCATATGAGCAGAGTTCAGGTAAAAACGGCAGTCAAATCAGCAAAAATGTCAAGTTTGCTAGATAAAATATATTGATTCCTGATAAAATTTGTTTGTGTGCACAGCTATGCTCATGTATGCATGTGAATGAGTGTACGTTTGTGTGTACATGAAAGTACAATCTGCATTGAGGCTTCTTGCTTCGGGAATCCCGGTCTGTGATTGGACACTGCCTCAGCGTCACCGCTGCTCATTTGCATAAAGTTGAGATTCTCTCAACTTCTAACTGATGCACTGGTAGCCTCCATCGCCTCCATCGCCTCCATCGCGCTGTTCCCGACGCCTCCATCGCCTCCGACGCTTTCGGTCGTGAATCCACAGTGAGACGGAGGTGAACCTGACCCATCTGCTGGGGTTTAACTGGACGGTGTTCGGAGTTACCGATGCGACCACTCACGTGTTGTTTCCCATGACGTTGCTCATGTTCATTTGGACGGTGAGCTGTTTCAGGTTGATGGCGAACACCACCAGCGTCTCCCAGGGAGACCCCTGCTGGCCGGCTGCCTTCCCATTCTTACTGAGGGTAGGAGTGGACGTCCTCGTCACCGAATCTGTGTTTAGACCAATAAAAACAATTAGATTTGTCCGTTTAAATCCAAATGCGTGACAAGCAGTTTTTCCATTCACCTCTCCTGGGGGCGGAGGAGTCGGACACGCTGCGGGTGCGGCCGGGGGCCGGGGATTTGAGGTGACCCAGGCCGGGGGACATGTTGCTGCCGGCGGCGTGCTCCGAGAAGACGCTGGGAGACTGGGGCATGTGCTGCGTGCCGGTGCTGCCGTCCCACGTCCTCCAGTAAGCCTTCCGGCTGGACTCGGGGCTGAGGTGCTGGGTGATGTTTTCAGCAGAGTCCGGGGTGGCGGGGCCGGAGGCTGCAGCGGCGTAAAGGTTTGGACATGAGACTTAAACAAAGAAAACTAAAAATAAATACATCTTACTGTCTATGGGAATGTAAAGAAATCCAAACAATTTGGAGGATGGAATTATTTACGCCCCGCTTCCTCTAAGCCCTAAATTGCGTGTTTGAGTGCCTACCCGGACAATTGCGCTTTGTCCAATAAGGGAAAAAAATGGTTGATCTATACCTACTACAAGCTAGACCAGGGGTCGGCAACCCAAAATGTTAAAGAGCTATATTGGACCAAAAACACAAAAAACAAAAATGTTTGGAGCCGCAAAAAATGAAAAGTCATGTATAAGCCTTAGAATGAAGGCAACACATGCTGCATGTTTCTATATTAGAACTGGGGGAAGATTTTTGTTTTCATTATGCACTTGAACGAGAAAAAAGTCAAAATGTCAAGAAAAAAGTCGAAATGTCGAGAAAAAAGTCAAAATGTCGAGAAAAAAGTCAAAATTTCGAGAAAAAAGTCGAAAAGTCAAGATTAATGTTGAAGTACAATCTTGAGAAAAAAGTTGAAATGTCGAGAAAAAAGTCGAAATGTCGAGGAAAAACTCAAAATTTAGAGAAAAAAGTCGAAATGTCAAGAAGTCAAAATTTCGTGAAAAAGTCGAAATGTCGAGATTAAAAAGGAAAGGAAAAAGAGAAAAGAGAAAAAAGAAAAAAGGAAAAAAGAAAAAAAAGAAGAAAAAAAAGAAAAAAGAACAAAAAGAGTAAAAAAGAAAAAAGAAAAAAAAAAAAGAAAAAAGGAGAAAAAAAGGTCAAACATTTTTGAAAAAGCTCCAGGAGCCACTAGGGCGGCGCTAAAGAGCCGCATGCGGCTCTAGAGACGCGGGTAGCCGACTCCTGAGCTAAACGATCAATAGCCTTGTGCTGGAAAAATGTTAAGGGTCCAACCTTAGACCTCTGGCTGAGACATCTAACATCATGCCTGGCTCTAGAAAAACTCACCTACTGTGTCAAGAAAAAGCCCTTTGAATTTGATGATACAGTATATGGGGAAAGTTCTTAGCTTTTCTTAAAAATTGTGATATTGATGAGGCCTTGTAAGCATGAATATACGGTGAGGTGACCTGAAGAGGCATCGTGGAGATAATATATACTGTATATAAATACTTACATTTTAACTATGCCTCTTATTTTTATTTTATTTAGTCTATTTAGTTTGTTATTGTTATTATGATTTCGGTTATGAGCTTGTTTTTATTTTGTTAATGTGTTCCTTTTCTTTTTAATGGTCTTGCCCTTGTCTTCTTTTTGGTTGTGTGTTTTTGCGTTGTGCTGCCAAATGGGGTTTTTGTATTGTTGTGTATTATGTGGAAAATCTAATAAAGACATGTTTCAAGAAAAATAAACACATGTTTAACTCTGAGTGGAGTTACTGAGCAGGCACCTGGAAGGTTGATGGTCTGGTCTCCCAGGAAGAGCCGCCTGGCGATGCTGCGGCGGTACCAAGCCTTGGGGAACGCCAGGATCTCGCTCAGTCGTCTCATGTCGTACTTGAAGGACGCTGAGCCGATGTCACACACAGCTGAGGAGAAAATGTCCCATTTATCTGTGAAATTCACCCATTAAAACGATTCGGAAGCACAAGAGCGATTAAATCAAATCTCGACGAGGGAAAAAAGAAAAAGACACGCAAAAATAAAAAAAATAAAAAAATTAAAAATACATTTTTCATTTCATGCAGCCCGCTGGTCTCATTAATGTGCTTGTAAAATGTCCATGAACATCAGCTCATGCACTCACTGTTAAATGTATAATTCAAATGTTTTTGGTGGAGGAAACGGAGTGGTGCAGTCAAAGTCTCCGTCCAGCGCTCGTCATATCCTCCAACCATCCCGCTCTGTAAATATTCAGTTCTGTTCCACATTAATTATATCTGAACCTAATTCCACATAAGAGGACAGAACTTTACTTGATCACTGAGCTGATAAACAGGACATATGAACGCTGAATCGCTGCACCGCGGCGCCAGAAGACCAGGCTGCAACAAGCTCCAGCGGGTTGTTAAAGTTCGCTCCTAAAATCCGTTTCCTCTCATCACATCTTGAATCCAGCTGCTGCAGCGAGGCAATTACCTGCCACAGCAAGTCTGCAGTCAATTCTAATTCAGTTGGAGGCAGAAAAAAGAAATGCAGCTCTTTACTATGTAACACCCCATTTTTCACTGCTTCAATTATAATTGCACAAACAGACTTTCCCCATAAATAAATATTTCTGACTGCTTGTCCAGAATCCTTTGCAGCCAATAACTGTCTGAAGTCCCTCGCGAACATCTCCAAAGATTGATTTCCTCCTTTATCGGGCTTTTGCAGGCATTTACTGCGGCTGCCTTGGGTTGGTTGTGGTCTTCAGAGGGGAGATCAGGTAACTGGCTGTACCAGAGTTCAGCGCTGCACCTGCCTGCCCCCCCAACACCCCTGGGCTGCTCTCGCAGCGGGTTCTGCTTCAGCATGCGTGTCTGTACTCTGAAGCACTGTTGAAATAGCTTTGTTGCGTTTGACGGAATCTGAGCTGACAACAAACCCGTGTTCTACTTCAGAACTCAGCCATCTGCTTTGGTCCTCTGTCAAAATCACTTGTGGCGTCATCGGTAAACACTTATGTCCTTTGAAGCCACGCGTGCTCGTGTCACCACGCTGCCTGCAGATGTTCAACAGCTGACTCTGTAGCTCCGGGCGGCGAGCTTTTCGGCAGCTCAGACCGTCCTGTATCGTCTCAGAGCGTCCCGCCTCTCCAAATAACACCATCTAAGAGTGGATTTTTATTCATTTTCTTTTTACTTCTCATTTTTGATGTTTAAAAGTGTTTGCAGCTTGTGATGAATGCCCTGTATTTACTCCTCGGAGGCCTTTTCTTGATGCTAGACTTGGACACGAAACACGAGTTCCTCCTGTTCTGCACTTGGCAGGATGTTGAGAAGGTTCTTTTACCATGGAAATGATCCTTTGATCATCTGTCTTCCTTTCATGTTGCAGAGCTCACCAGGGGAGCTTTTGCTCAGACTGTACCAAACAGTGATTTGGCCGCTACTAAAGCTTCTATCACCTCTCACATTCCCTTCTCTCTCTCTCTTTTTCTTTTTCCCTTTCTGGCCTGAAGAGGACTTGCTCCACTTCACTCATTCTCGACCAGAGTGACATTGTTTTAGAGCAAACACCACATTTGGAACCAACGTCAGACCTTTTTAAGTGTTTAACTGACAAAAACAAATAGATACACTTGTAAATTGATTTAATTTAATCTCCAGAGCTTCTGAATATTAAAGATGAGTGAAGCCTGGAGGTTACCCTCACTTTCAATATGAATTCCCTCAAATGAAAACAGATTATAAATGTGTGGTTGAAGTTAAGAAACGTGCATTTCTTCTGGGCAGAAGTGCGATGAAACTAAAATCCACAGTGAAAGACGTCTGGGCTCAGGAACCTGCCCATCTCACTCACGCCTCAGCATCATTAGTTGCCTTTGATTGGCATCAGCTCTGCTGGGAACACATTCAACTCCCTCACTGGACTCCCAGAATGAGCCCAGCAGCCGTTTCCTGAAGTCACGTCTTACAGAGAAGCACTGGGGAGGAAGGTCTACCTGAGATGTTGATGAGGGTTGTATCCATTTTGCCGCCTTTAAGGGGGATTGCACTTTCGGTGAAGGTGGGGTATCCGGTGCGCCTGATCCTGGATAGGCTGACTTTCACGAACTCCAGATTGATACTCAGAGAGTCCTTTCTTCCCGTCACCGAGGAGGGCTCCTCATCCACTGAACCTGCGGTGGAATCAGGGAGAAATTTTTTCATTTTTTTTCATTTAATTATTTATTCAAACAGGTTAAAACAAAAACAAAAAAATAATCAGAATACATAAAATGTATATACCGAAAAAACAAAAAAACAAAAAACCATAAACAAAACAAAGCAAATTAAAGAGACAAATCTATATGTAGATAAATATTTCCTGTTTGAAAGGGTGCAGGATGAAGTTTCAAAAAACTTTTCTAGTCCTACCCCTTCTAATGTTCTGTTTTTACAATTTCTTCATTTCAGAGAACTTCTAAAAGAAAAGCATAAACGAAAAGAAAAAGTGGTTCAGCTGAGCAAAGCACTTTGGTCACTGGCTGTCAGTTCATGTGTCCTGTGAGCTTGTCCGTACCTAACGGGCCCGGGCCGGGAGGCAACCCTGTAACAGCTGATTTCTGCTTTCCAGCGCCGTAGGGATGGAAGACGAAGAGGGAGAAGTCGGACATGCAGGCGGTGAAGCTGAGGCCCGAGGAGTTGGTCGGGGGTCCGGTGAGGTCCGACTGGCTGCTGCTGTGGCGACTCCGGCCCAGCGGGCTGCCCAACAACGGAGAAGCTGGACGGAGGGAGGGAAGGAAGGAAGAGGGGGTGGAAAAACACAAAAGACACATGATAAGCAGTTGCAGGCATGAATTATCTATCCAGTCCACCACCTCTTTTAAAAACGGAGAAAATAAATTAAACAGAGATGTTATTGCAAAAATAAAGAGCTGAGATGTAATACAACACAACAAAAGAACAGCGGACCTTGCATCGCCTTGCAAAAAGAAAGCCTGCAGAGCGCAGTAACAAGCTGTGAGCAGCATTAAATCACAGGCACGTACCGTGAAATGGCTGCTCATACATATGCTGACAGATTTTAAGTGACTGCAACAGCTAATGCTTTGTGCTCCATATAATTCACAGCTCGCCCCAAAAAACGCAGTGATTCATCTTGTACAGACCTTTGCTGGGAGGAACTTTGGGGACGTGTTGCCCGGGTGGGGTGGAGGAGGGTGGGTGAGCTCCGTCCGGAGGGTGCACGCCCGTCGGGGTCTCCAGTTCTCCGCGGTTGGAGGAGAAGACCAGGTCTAGGGAGGGCAGCTTGAGCATACACTCCACCCTGGACCCTGGCAGGCAGCTGAAGCGGATCTGGGAAGGCTGGAGGCAAATGTGACACCAGGAAGATGTGAACAGATACTCCAGATCTTTTTATACGTCTGTCTCGAGCAGAGCTATGGCATGAAAATAGTTATGGTTGAACAACAAGAATTGGGACTCAAACTAGAGGGTTGCATTGGGACCGGGTCCCGTGGGACCCGATGCAAATCTCGCGGGAGCAGGCGGTTTGAACTTTGCTGCGGGCGGGAACGGGCGGCTAGAAAAAAAACACTGCGGGATCGGGATGTAGCCTAGCGACAAGATGGAAATCAATGACGTGGAAAAGAACCTCAAACAAGACAAAGCAAGGCCAGTCAGATATTTGGAGAAACTGCGTTTAGTGTCTGTGGTGGTTCTTGGAAGAGAGACGCACGGGACTGGGACCGCAGTCGGTCAGCAGCATTCTCTCCCTCCACAGCAATGTAAAAATAATAATACATTTTATTTAAAAGGCGCCTTTCTTGGCACTCAAGGTCGCCGTACACAACATATTAAAGAAGAACAGCAGAACACATTCAAAAACATCAGAAAATATTTAAAAACAGCAGCAGTAAAAATAAAGAAAAAAAAAAAGAAACAACAGAAAGAGGCAGAGAAATGAGCATTAAGTGAGGTAGGCATTTTTGAACAGATGCGTTTTGAGTTGTGATTTGAAATGAGTGAATGAGTCAATAATTCTGAGTTGTGGTGTAGTGAATTCCAGAGACGAGGAGCAGAGCGGCTGAATGCTCTGCTCCCCACGGTGGTGAGACGGGCGGAGGGGACAGACAGTTGTATTGAGGAGGAGGATCTTAGGGCTCGGGAGGGAGTGTGGACGTGGAGGAGATCAGACAGATATGTAATGGTCAGGTCTCTCTTAGAAAAAGAGACCGTAACCTCAATCCCATAATTGATGCATGCGCGAAAGGCGAAATAGCTTGTGCGATGATGACAATGATGCACCTAACTTTCGGTCAGGTGTAGGCCTGTGTTTAAAGAAAAGCGATTTCCCAATTCTAAATCGATTCTCATATTAATTCCTAAAAATCGATTCATATGTCTAAAGATCGATTTAAAAAAAAAAATTTGGGGGGGGGGGGGGGGGGTTTTTTCTTTTTTTTTTCTTTTACTTATTTCTTGGGGTTACATTTGCAAAAAATGCTAAAAACCAAATTCTCAAAAATTAAAAACCAAAATAGACCAAAAATGGAACAAATAAAAACAGAATGTGGGAAAAAATAAAACCGATTTCATCCGTCTCTGTTTCCTCCCTGGATCTGTTTGGTAATTCTGACCCACATGATGTTTCTGAAAGCAGTTCTATCAGCATTCTGGGTGCTGATTGGTCCTTACAGCATCATTAGCTGCCAATACTTGCTGTTTAATCTCAATATAATATTGGTAGTAATATTTTGCATAACTACAGTCATATAATTCATGCAATAGCTAAAAAAAAACAGTTTTAATAACACTAACCCAAATCAATATCGGAATCGAAACGAATCGGATTGAATCAAATCTTGATAATCGATTCTGAATCTTAAGAATCGGAATCGAATCGATTCTTGACATTTGAATCGATCCCCAGCCCTAGTCAGGTGGCATATGAACTGTCAATTATCCATCAAGCTCCACAATTATCAAGTTAACATTAAATCAGATAGATTTGTTTAGGACATTTCTTTTCTCAAGAAAAGTTCCCACGCAGGGCTCTGACTCAAACTTCCGAACAGCCGTACCTGGACTCTGACGTAGACGACCACGTCTACGGGGAAGGAGGAGTAGGCCGATGTGGAGGAGGAGACCAGGGAGGTTGTGGATTCCTCCAGATTTTCTACGGGATCGAAGTGGCCCATGTCCTCCTCCTGGGAGGCCACAGCTGCTCGCATGCACACAAACATAGTACATATTAGGTTACCATAAACCATAAACACACAGGTGTCCACGGCAAACTAAAGGAACTGAGAGCAGAAGTAAGGAAACACACCGGTGTAGTTCCTGTCCACGGGGGTGATGGGAATGGTCTCCAGGGCTTTTTCCAGGAAGTCCAGTAAACAGGGGCTGATGACCATCTCCTCGGGCAGGGTCTGCAGGGCCACCCAGGCGTACAGTTTGGCCATCTTTACCCCCCCACTGCTCTTTCCTTTGGCTGCAGAAACACAGGACACTAAAAGTCAATCTCTCGCCTGCATTTCTCAGAGATCAGTTTTGAAACTGGAACAAAATCACAAGCTTATTTCGCCGTTTCCCCGAGCTCGTTTGATCGAAGGCGCCTGCTACACTCATGCAGAAAAACAAAGGTGCTCGGGCATGCATGTGATCGGGCGGGTCCGCCTGTGCTTCCCCAGACTGAAGGCGCGAGGCGTTTTAGTGTCGGTGATTGTGGATGGTGCTCGGGCATGCAATTAAAAACAAGGGAATGCTCAGTACCTGATGGAATAGGTGGGGGTGGGGGAGGTAGGAGCGAGTTAGTCTTGCCTTGCACTGCATTGGGGGGGTTTGTAGGGCCGTTATCTTTCATACCATACAGCTTCGACTCCTTGGAGAGAGTGCGGGGAAGCGAGGATCCGCGGGAGGCGTTGGGAGATTCGGTCTTCAAGGTCTTAGAGTTGTAGTGCAGCTACAGGAGAAGATCATTTTATCATTTCAAACGTGAACTGAACATGGAGAAAGGTGTGCACGACCTGCACCAGGAGGGCGGAGCTGACCTTGACGTCGACCCCTGGAATGTAAAAGACTGTGGTCTCCATGTCGTTGGATTTGGTCTGCAGGGAGGAGGGGCATTTCTTTCCAGCCAGGAGGTGGGTGGTGGAGGTGGAGGTGTAGTTGGGCTGCAGCTTCTTCTTCTTGGGCGGGGACTCCTGGTCCAGACTCTTGAGGCTGCGCTCGCAGCTCCTACCAAACCCACAGGGACCAGAGGCGTCAGACGGTGCAATTTACTCCATTTACTTATCTTAATATCAGAAGAATCTCAAAGGTGTTCACATTCACTGAAACTGAAATGTTATGAGGAACTTGCTGCTACTTGAAAAATGACTCAAATATATGAAGAAAATATGAAAATCCTGGTTAGCTCTTTATGTACATTATGCTCTCAGAATAAACCAGGAACCTTCATGCAGATGGTCTGGGAATGACAACATGTTGCAAACTTCTGGCAACAGGTTGCACCTGCATTATCCTCGATAACAGTACAGATTATTCCAGTAAACCCTCATACACATATTTTAAATAATTTATCCACAATTAATGCTTCACTATGTCAAAAACGAGTTTTGTTTGCTGGCCTAACAGCAGCAAAAAAGATAATTGCAGTGAGATGGAAACCACCACACACGCTTAACATCTCCCATTGGTATTTGACTTTTCTTGATATTATCCATCTGGAAATATCTACAGCCCCAATCCAATATGCAAAAAAACAAAATATTTTATTTTGGTATATGGCAGCAGATCAAATTAAAGCCAAACTTGAAAGATGTATTTAAAATTGATATAGACTACCTTGTCGCAGCTATCCTTGTCCAGTTTTTGATATTATTACCGTATGTTTTGCCTTTGTTTTATTTAGTTTGTTTGTTTTTTATTGTTGTATTATCTTTTTTTTCTGTTTTCCTTATTATTAATTGTTTTCATCGAATGCTTAGGTCCGAGGGGTGGGCTTAGAAGGGGGTAAAAATATGGGTATAATGTTTGTTTGACATCATTGTGGAATCCAGCGCTAATAATAAGAAAAAAAAAGAAATATAAATAAAAACATTTGATCACACACAAAAAAAAAAACTAAAAAAGAAGGAAATGTCATAATTTAAGGGAAAGCCTTTCTTCGCACCTCCTGAGGGAAACGTCCTCGTGGTCCACCTGCTGGGTCGTGGGGTGGAGGACGCACTTCCCGCTATCGATCTCCACGCGGACGTCCAGCTCAAAGTCGATGTTTCTCTCCGTGGCCGGGCCGCTGAAGCTGCGGCCGGCCGCCGTTCCCGGCCAGCGCTCGCTGAACAGCTGACTCACGGCAGAGAAGCCCGAGGTCTTCCGGTGAGGCGTTTGGCTGAGATGTGGAAGGAAAAGAGTCGCTCTGATGATGTCAGACATTCCAAGGTTTTATTTACATCAAAACAGAGACACTGAAAACCGAAGCGCGTCAATAAACGGCGCTTCCTTTCATCTAACATTCATGACACGAACGCTTGCGGGGCAGAGGGAAAACAAAACAACAAGGCGGACTCACAAGAGCCTGCGGATGTTCGGCGGTCTCTCGCGCTCAAACTCGTCCTCCTTCTCCGAGTCCTCGGAGGACGAAGAGGACAGGTCGTCCCGCCTCATGTCATCGTGCTGGAAGGGAAGTGTGGGTGAGAAGACAGCGGGGGTGGCGGGGGCACTGAACACTGACTGCCGGCCCTCCGCAGATGGAGAATGGAGGTGAAGGTGATGAAGATGGGATGGTTCGTCGGTGGTGACTGACAACAGGTCCACCTCTGACTCCTCAGGAAACTTCAAGAGAAGGACAGAGAGTCAAACTCACGACACTGGATGCTAAAGTCAACGTGTTCCTGCAGAAAGAACAGGACTCCAGCTCTCATGGACATGTAGATCATGTCTTACGGTGAAGATGTAGCCAAGGAATAGACATCCTTTGCAGGAGTTAGTGCTCTGTACACTGGACCATGCTGAGCATTCAAACTTTATTGAAAAAAAAAATTAATAAACCATTTGAAATACAGTGGGGCAGAAAAGTATTTAGTCACACACCAGTTGTGCTAGTTCTCCCACTTAAAAAGATAATAGAGGCCTGTAATTTTCATCACTGGTATATCTCAACTATGAGAGACAGAATGGGGGGAAAGAATCCAGGACATCACATTGTAGGACTTTTACTGAATGAATTGGTAAATTCCTCGGTAAAATAAGTATTTGGTCACCTACAAAAAAGCAGGATTTCGTAAACCAACATGATGGCCTTTTGTTCCCTCCTGGCTAGGAGACTGATTTTGTTTAAATGGAAAGACTCTGCTCCACCATCCTCTAATCACTGGATCAGGGAAGTCATGGGTCATCTCACACTGGAAAAGATCAGGTCCACTGTTAGGGAGACGTTATATAGGATCTGGCAGCCTTTCCTGAACTTTGTGGAGGGAATGGATGCTGATAATATAAGGAAAAGGCCCTGTGTCTGATGATTATCTGGCAATAGTTATTTTTTTTTTTTTTATGTCAGATTTTTAGGGGTTATTTTTCTTGTTTGTTTTTTTTTCTTCTTGTTTTTGTTTCTCTTTTTTGTTCGACTGTATGGTCCTGTTATAATGATAAAAAAAAATAATAAAAAGACTTTGATTAAAAAAAAGAAGCAAGATTTCTGGCTTTCACAGCCCTGTAACTTCTTCTTTAAGGCTGCTCTGTCCTCCACTCGTTACTCGTGACTAAATACTTTTTTGCCCCACTGAAGTTCATCAACACAGATGAGAAGTGTATGTTCGTTACTGCAGGTCCACTGACAGAAAAACTACCACCTGCAACAGTTCACCGAGGAGCTGAGTCGTGTGCTTTCTGCACGGAGGAGTTATACCGTGGGAAAATACGAACGATGGACCCCGACAGGAGGAAAAGGTAAAACACACTGTCCAGGGAAAAAACACCCAAGAAAATCCAGGAATGCGGACGACCTGGACACGCGACAACAGCTGGAGAAAAGCCCACGTCTCAGAGGTAACAGCAGCTCGCCAAGCCGGACGTTGACATAAGCAGACGGCGTCCGACACCAGGGAAAGACCTCGCATCATCAGACCCACGACGACATTCCGCTTTAACTGGTTATTCATGTGATTTTTGACTTTTTTAACGCTATTAAAGATTGATTATGGGAAGGATTTGGCAGTGAAAAGACTCACAAAAGCAGAGGAAGAAAACAAGTGCAGAAAGATTCATCAACATCCAGCCAGGGCACTGAGCTAATTAATCTCCCTTTCTTTTTTTCCTTTCCTGTGACAAGTAAGTTCTTAATTAATGAATACATTCTCATCAGAAAGTATTTAGGAATCGTCTGAGGCTCCTGCAGTGTCTGAAAGTGCACGATGAGGATGAGAAGTCATGGTTCCCGACAATGAACCAGCAGGAGTCATGACGCTCCTGCTGCGTTCACTGTTTACTGTGAACGCAGCAAACAAAGGAGAACGTTGGTTTCTGTTTTATGTTACGTAATATTTGAGGGGCTGTCAGGTGGATTTGTTGTCATTTCTATAGGTTGTATCCGGCTGTTTTTACTTGATTCCAGTCAAATGAGAATAATAACGATCTTCTTATGGAACTTTAGAAATATGGATGAGTATCGTCAGGATTTTATTGACACTGATACCGACGACGGCTGTTGATACCGATACTTATTGATACCTGTGTTTGTAATATGGAACAAAAGTTGAACTTTTCAAGAGAAAAACACTGAACAAAAATGTTTTACTCCTTCATGCTTAATGTTTCTGCAGAAGCTAACTGTTTTCTCCTCCTGCATCACCTCTCGGGTGGCCACCAGCACATCTGGAGCTGCCGTTGCAGCCTGTCTGGTGTTCCTTGTGGGGTGATTAGCCATTTTTAATGTTAGGAATGAAAGGGGATACAGTTTCATCAGCTAACAACTGGAGACATCTCTATTACGAGTGCTTTATCTTCATTTGAAGAGACTGAGCCGATCGAGTTGCAGCTGGTGAAGATGTAGCAGCCGTGAAGCAGTTAAAAGCAGGCAATGCTTTAGGTCGGCACTGCGTCTTATGTGGATGTGTTTTGTGATGTCTGTGTGCCACTAGGCTTTGACATATATTGCATTTAACTTTGTTCCTAATGGTACTAAAGCGAGCCCACAGTGGTAGGCGTTTTACCCATTACTGACCGTTTACACGCACGATGACGCTCACGCTACATTATCATTCAAGGGTGCTTAAAACTGAAGAAACATCTTGTACTTAAACAACGTAAAATCTGTTAACTGCCCCGTCTTTCCTGCAGCTTATTGGTACTACGGGTACTGACCCAATTAACTAAAGTCTCCAAAAATAACCGGTCCTCGGCACCCATCCCCATCTTGAAAGGAAGGCAAATTAACATACTTCTTAAGATATTTATGTTTTTCTAAACATAACCTGAAATCTAATTCAACTTATTTTGAACAACTGGAGCCACAAACTGTACTTTGATGTAAAGTTGTTGCCGAGGAAAGAGATTAACGTCTGGATTTCGTTTGCATTAGTTTGGATTTCCTTCATGGTGTTAGTGTAATTCAGCACGTGTGAGGCGAGCTGTGGGAATAGTCTCAGTTTTTGTCAGGTGGCAGGTGTGAGACGGGGCCGAGTGAAGCTTCACGTGCACGGTTGTTAGAAATCAGTCAACATGTTCAGGTTAAAGAAAAGCTGACGGATTTTATACGGCAGTTTCATGACAGGATGAGAGGACGTCGTGCTGTCGTCCAAGAGGTGACAAATCGTTTTATTATTCAGGCAAATTCATTCATAAAAACACGCTTGTGGTGAGGTTATCTAAAATATTAGTGATAAATATAACTACTCAAATCCATCTGTGTGGAAATCTGTTCACAAAAGTCAGAGATAAGGACCCAAAGGCACGACTTTGGAATGATATTGTGGCAAATGAACACAGAGGTTCAAAATGACACTTAAATATCAAAGTTCCAGCTCATCATCCTGTTCTGATTTGCATAGTTGAAATCCAATCAGCACCTGGCAGGTAATCACGGAGGAGAAGAAGCAACAGAGGAATTTTTCTTTGCGGAGCAGATTGAGAATTTTAATTTGTTAATTAATTTTTTTGCATTAAACCAGATACCTTAAATACCTCTCCTGGACTGACGGGGGAATGTGCAGGATCCACAGCCTGATTATCGATTTTCAATTGGAGAGAAGAGTTGTTAAAAAGGCTCATCTAAAACAAGCAACTCCCTACAGTCACAAATACCACTAAAAGTAGACCAATCACACGGCCGAACAAACACTGGAATGGAGGATGAGATGGTGATGGTCCTTATAAAACAGCACAATCAATCATGGCTTCAGCTACGAGCCTTATCTACACAGTTAAAAGTCAAAGCTACAATGCATTAGCTGCCCCTGCTCACTGATCATGTAACATAAAGGATGTTTATGTTAAACTGAGCTTACCGAGTCCTGGATGTTGAAGGTAACTCGCGGTCCAGGGGAGGATGCATCCACGCGGATATCTGGGAAATCATCCGGATCTCCGATCCTGGAGCTAAAGCCACAGTAAAGTTATAAAAATGTGATTATACAGCATAAAACAAGGGTTTTCACAGTTTAATACAAAACTCAAGTTAGTTTGCCTGCTTGGTGCTGTTCGCTTCATCTGATGGGAACACTTTATAGCAGGGATATTCAATTGGCGGCCCGCGGGCCACATGCGGCCCGCCAGGAGCTTTTATGTGGCCCCTGGTCATATTTCAAAAAGGGGGGTGTTTGTTGAATTTTTTTTTTTTTTTTATAAATAATATTTTTATAACTGGCTACTATGGACTAAAATGGTTGTGCTCAATGCTTAATATAATATTCAAATAAGGAAATCTTGGTGGAAAGTTGTGCTTTGTCATTATGGTGTTTTATTAAAAGTAGGTCAATATCAATTTCATTAAGTTTTGCACAATGCATGGTTTCAAAATGAACTTGCATTCAAAATAATATTTCTTTATCTGATTATATTATATTTAACATTCACAATTACTAAATCTGGAGACAATTAATACATAATTCATATGTAAACTAGATATATTCAAATGTATAATACAAATGTATGTTTTGTATTGTGCGGCCCTCTCCATACAGTCCTTTTGCAGATGTGGCCCCCGGCCCAATCTAGTTGAATATCCCTGCTTTATAGTAATAGTACTTTGGGGCAGAAAACAAGTGCACGAGACCCCGAGAAACTGGTGGTCTTGACCTGAATCAACTCGGTCAGGACCTTCTGGTGAGATGGAAAAACTGAACACAGACAGGGCCAAAAGCCCACAAAATCACACACATATTCATTCATCAGGTTTATTTGAAGTTCTTTTTGCTTATTTACTCTCCTTCAAAGAAAACATCTGTCCACTGCTAAAGGTCTGGGGGGGGGGCTGTTTTAAATTCAAGCCTATATTATTCATGAGATGCACCGAGCCGCTGCTCTCTTCTATACCCACCATCAGGTGTGACTCACCTCATCTTTTTTCAGGAGGGTTAATGGGAAAAAGGGCTTCAAGAACTTTCCATAAGCATTAGTGATGTTAATTAGGGGTTACGTGGTTCGGTTGCAGTAAACGCACCGTTAAAAACTCCCTTATTGGCGACTATTCTGAGGAGTAGTAGCATCGGAGACGGAGGCCCTGCTATTTACCTTTGTCTGTCCATCCTCTTCAGAGGCGGCCGGCCGGCTGCTGTGGAGATGCTTTTGGAGCGGTTGTAGCTCGGCTTGTAGCCAAGACCCCATTTATCCTTTAGAGAAGCCGCCTGAGTAAAGATGACCAATCACAGGCAGTTTAATAAAAAAAAATAAAAAAAATAGACGACCAATCAGGCATAAATCCACTGCTATTTCACGTTGAAAGGGAAAGCAGATAAATGAGGACTCACTCTCATGCTGGAGCGACGCAGCTTCTTCCTGACGTCTCTCCTGATGTCGTTGACGGCCACCGACTCCAGCTGCTGGTAGCGCTGGATCTCCTGGTTGATGGTGCCTTCACTCGCTCCCAATTTTCTGGAATCAGGAGAAAGGATTGTTGATTGTTTTGTTTTGTTTTTCACGAAAAATGCTTCATGTCATTCTGGCGTGAAGCTTACTTGAGGTCGTCGATGACTTTGGCCTGTTCGTTCAGTTCGCGGATGTCCACCACCCTCTTGGTGAACTTCCTCCCACGAGCATCCATCAGCTGGTTCCCCATCAACGCCTGCCTCCGGGGGTCGATCGTCTCCTGTTCAATCAAGGCCACGGATCAGAACAGAACACCCGTCTCCTGGAAAACTGAAGGCTGCCTTTTGACAGATGTGCTGATTTGCTCACCTTTCCCCAAATTTGTTTCATTAAATGTGTATTTTCCCAGTTCTACGGAAGAGTATTAGGGCCAGGCAGGAGAAGAATAAAAATAATATTTTAGAGGAGGAAGATTCTTTTTTCATTATGCACTTCGAGAAAAAAGTCGAAATGTTGAGAAAAAAGTTGAAATGTATTTCAACTTTATTGTCAAAATTTCAACTTTATTCACAAAATTTCAACTTTATTCTTGAAATTGTATTTCAACATTAATCTCGACATTTTGACTTTTTTCTCCAAGTGCACAATAAAAAAAAACTTCCCCTCTCAAATATTTTTCTCCTGCATGGCCCTAATACTCTTCCGTACAGTTCTGATGATTCTGTAAGATTTTATTATTGATCGGTGCACACACCAGGGAACATGTCATGAAACAGGAGACACCACCACCAACACCATCACCATCACCACTCCATGTAAAGAAATAGGGGGAAATAAAGCAAAACTGCCACAGGGAATTGTGCAACTGTAATTTCTTTTCAATTCACCGGCCACTGAAAATTAATTAAAAAATCAGTGACAGCAAAATCCTAAGCAACACTCTTTTTTTTTTTAGATCAATGGCATTGCTCAGCATTCTGGGATCCGCAGCCCTGGTGATTTGATCTTGCAAGTGATTCCGTCAGCCCAGAGGTGAGTTAAGGTGGTGGCTACATACACAGGCCCAGGAGAGGGGTCTTTGGGCCCTGGCTCGGCCCGCTTGCAGGCAAGGGGTGGCACAGTTTAAGTAGTCCGCAGGGACGGACACACTCTGGGGCCTGGGGCTCAGGCCCAGGATGTGGTTTACCAGACGCTTCTTTAAGGTCAGCCGGGGGCTGAACAGGCTCTCTGGACTCTGCAGACAACGGCGGGGACACATGGATGGAGAGGTGGAAGAACGGACGACTCGGGTCAGAAATCCCCAGACGCTTCGTTCAAGGTAAACCAGGTCGGACTTCACACATCCTCATTAGACATGAAAAGGCTCACAATCTCTAAAAACACACATTTGCTTTCCTGCTCAAACTAGATGCTGAGAAATATGCCAGACAAGGGTTTGGCATTTAAATGTAAATAAAAAAGCCTCACATTATGAATTGTTTAATCTGTCAAAAAACTCAAGAGTAAAAACACAGATCTCAGTGCGCCTTATATATGATCATTACGGTCATTTCTGTTACTGTAATCAGGGGGATTGTGGGTACTGTAGTCGGTGTCGCCGAAGTAATGGCGCTAAAACCGGCAGGAATCGTCACAGACGATTCCCGGCGTTCAAGACAACAGCAGCGATACCGACTCGTATAATGGCGACTGACGAGGCGGAGCCGGGATCAGTGGGTGCTGCACTCGCCTAGCTGTTCTATTCCTACACGGAGGAAGAAGATTTCAAGGGATTCGGGGATGAACTGGAAAAGTTCCCCTCCGCATTTGTTTTGGGAGTTCAGGAAGCTGGTTTTTATTTTGTTAATAAAATTTGACTTGCGGTACTTTTCTTCTTGTTATTTATTTTATTTTTTTTTGCATTTGCTGTAGCATTTTGTAGCATTTCCTGTAGTGCGGCTCCATCAGGTAGATACGTAACTCAACCCCAGCAACTATAGTACGGTATTTTACCGTATATTCCATGCGCCTTATATATGAAAAAGGGTTTTAAAATAGGCCATTTATTGAAGGTGCACCTTATAATACGCCTTATGGTGTGGAAAATACACTAATCCTAAAATTCAGTTTAAATGAATAAAATAATCCAACAATGGTTGAAAACTACGGAGCCCCTCTGGTGACATTTGAAAAAAATAAAATATGCGTGGCCACGCATTATGTATCTCGTGCCCATGCATTATTTTACTCGTGGATGGCATTATAACCTACTGTCTGGACTTCGTGGATGCAACTTCCTTGGTGGGATGGTTATTCATCATTAATAACAGTGATTATAGTCTATTTATATTAAAGAGCAAGAGTATTGTCATGGCGAGTGTAATAATAACATGTGACATTTGAAAAAAATAAAATAACTCGTGGCCACGCATTGATGATCTCGTGGCCACGAGATATTAACTCGTGGCCACGAGTTATTAATGCGTGGCCACACATTATTTTATTTTTTTCAAATGTCACCAGAGGGGCTCCGTAGAAAACATCCCAATCTGGACTAAAATGCAATAATGAAGTGAGTAAGTCCTGACCATGTGGACGGTGGGCGACATGGTGTCGGCCTCATCCTCATCCGACAGGTCGGCCATGTTGACGGAGTTCAGGTCGGTGATGTCGTCCACGTCCTCCTCGCCTGTCAGCGACGTCAGCGTGTTGCCCAGGGCGTTGAGGCGCTTGCCGATGTTGGGGTCCATGTGCACGTCGATTCCACACATTTTCCAGAGGACGTTCAGAGTCCAGGTGCCGGCGCTGCTGCTCTCTGTTTGGAGGAAGAGGACGGGAACAAGAAAAGCTTGATTATGCGGATTAAATGAATGAAATAAAAAGCTGAATTTTAAGACACTCGTCTCGTTGTTATTGTGCAGCTCGAGGGGGTGATCTATATTTTATGGACTGTTGCATAATTAAGGAAACCTGCCTGCAGCGGATTGCCCCGTAGTCCTGGAACACACTTCATATGTACCATCTGGGACTATGCCTGCATGCACAAGATACAGCCATTCAGAGAAGATACACTCAAACTGGAAGTCAGGTCATCAAACACATAACAGGCTTATTAGGAAAAGACTTTCTGCAACACTCAAGCATACAAAAGTAATAATTTCTATAACAAATGTTACAAATATGTTCTATTGACCACTCACGTCATGCTCGTAAATGTAAATGTACTTTATTTATATAGCCCTTTACAGCCACCTCTAGGTGAGCCAAAGTGCTTTACAGAATAAAACATACAGAAATACAACATTGAATCATAAGACAGAGCAAAAAAATAAATAGAATAAAAGGAAAAGAGTAACACTATTAAAAGCCATTTAAATAAATAGGTTTTAAGCCTTGATTTAAAAAGACCTAGGTCCGAGTACAAATTCTGTACAAATTCTAATGAAATTCCTCTTCAGTGTGCTGAAATTCAAAGATATTGTGTCACTCACAGGCATTCATGACGAGGTCTCCGCGGATCTCGGGCTTCCAGTCGTCCCAGGAGGTCTCAAAGCCCTCGGCGAAGCGGATGCAGAAGTTCTTGAAGTGTCCCTTGCTCACAAGAGACTCGGAGGAGCAGGCGGTGATCAGCGTGCTCTCGATGGTCAGGACCAGAGCCGAGCCGGTGTCGAAGTCGATGCTGTGGTTGGCCTGGGGGGGGGTGGAGGTGGAGGGGTTAACCGGGCGCCGGCGGAGGACGGGGGACACTACACGGAAACGACGGCACCGAAAAGAACCCACTTCCAAGAGTTTTAATGAGCGTGAGACAGCTGGTAACATTCGACTCTCACTGTTGCTGTTTAATGAAAATAGTGCTTTTTAATCTTTTACTCCACAGGAGATTTTAGAAAGGACAAATTACAAGTGCTGCTCATTTAGATACACGTCTGAGTGAAATGTTACCGACTATTCAGCTTGTTAAATTGAGTTTAATTGCAAATTCTGAAATAAAGAGGCTATATTAAATCAATTACATGCTCCAAAATAGCAATCTGATCATCATCCCATTAATCAACTAGAAGGTAAAAACCTGTCTACTATCTAAACAATCCAATTATGTCGGTTTTTTTTTCTCTTTTTCTTTCATTGGCTGGATGAAAATCAGACCACAAGATTAGGAGTAATCAATGCAGAAATTTGAGTCATTTCCAAATGTTTCCGCGTACAAGAAGAGACAGAGCCGGCCATCTGCACCTTTAATCTAAAGCGATGCACAGAACCGCCTCAGAACACACTGCAAACCAACCGGCATGACCTTCTTAACACACCTCAGACCCCAACATCAAGATTTGGTGTTTTTTCAAGCCAACTTTGCGGAAGAATTTTAAAATGGTTAAAAACAAGATCAGTTGTGATGCACCTTTGTCACAAGTTGTATAGAAGAGTGTCTGTAAGTATATGTCACACAACAAGCCATCGCAAGAGTTGTAATAAACTTAAGGTTACTTTTCGTGAATTTTTTTCTTGGCCCACTGATGTGCTGGCCTCAGCTGCAGAGTTGTTGGCCTCCTGCCCAACAGGTACTTGTCCTTTCTATGGAAATAAGTGTGAAAGAAAAGCTTTTATGTCTTCTTTCTGCAGACTTGGTAAACTGTCAGTATAACAAAAACTGACAAAGACTTTTTGATTAAAGGCAGAGTATGTAATTTTATCTGAAGAACATTTTTTTTTTGTCACGTCCAGTGAATACCCTCACCATCCAATAGCTGCCCATCTTGTGGGTTAACTGTAAGAAAAACCTGGTCTCCATACACATCCCCGGCTCCATAAACTGTAAACAAATAGAGCGGGGGCGGCCTGACAGGGGGAGGGGGTGGGGATGTGGTTTTGGTTCTCCAGGTTATATTGATGTTTTCCTACCTTTAACATCAAGCGTTTCCTGGGCCTGTTTGCACGGATGCTTGTAAATATCTTTTATCAAAAGAAACATCTTAATATCTCCTATTTTAGCAATGAAGTCAATAGGCTCTTACATTTCCCCATTTTCCAGGTGTTTGTGGGATTTTTCTCTCTTGCTTGGTCAGGTATGAGAAGGCCAGTGGAGTAAAATTGGAGGCCCACTTCAATGCAATTCAGGTAAATTCAATTTGTCTGTAGCAGCAGTACCAATCAAAGTAGGCTCAGGCCTTTTATTTAGTTATTTTTTAAAACAGAAAAAGAAAGAAAAGTATATTTCAACATATTTATAAAAAAAGAAATGTCACAAGATTTGTTGATTTGGAAATTAAGAGTAATTATTTGTACTGATGAACATTTGTGTTGTAGTGCATTAAAAAAAATAAAAAGTAAATAAATATTTCATCTATTTTAACTTTAATGTCAGCTAAATGTGAGAATTTGTTTTGATGTCACTTGAAGTTGTGTTAGTTTCCCTCTCCGCTGTTCCTGTTTGTATTTAAAGACGGCAGACGACAGTACAGAGCGAAGATAAAAAAACACTTAAACTGAAGACAAATTGTGTTCCTGTAAATGCAGTACAAACATCCAACAAGCAATAACAGATAAAAACACGTGTTTTCAACAGATGTCTGAACGTCAGGCGGCGGTATCTGATTTGCATCAGCCGTACGGACACAGAGCTGCTAACGGCAGGAACTTATATTTCTCTGATGGAACTAGTAACTGTCCTGACAAAACATAAAAACATAAACATAAAACAAAACCAAAACAAGCAGAAACAAAACTGAACTTTGCTAAATGTTGAGGTGAGTGAGAGGAAGACCGTTGTGAGGGAAATTCAGTGCTGAGAGAAACAGTATCATCAGAATTGATGACAAGAACTCCCTTTATGGCAATCAACAAATTATATATATATACATACATACATACAGTATATATATATATATATATATATATATATATATATATATATATATATATATATATATATATATATATATATATATATATATATATATATATATGTTATAAATGCAAGTCAAAAAGAAATAAAAAAAAATGTTGAAATAAAATTTTAGAAAGTGTGCAATCAAGTTATTTTTTTGTGGTTGTTTTTAGTTGAAACAAATTACCACACAAGCCTGCTTTTGCTTATAGTGTCTAAACAAGCCGTGAATAAACAATGCATGTAGCACGTAGCGAGGTGAATCATTTACCTGGGATGCGTTGGTAATAGGCAGGCATATACCCAGGTCGTTGACGGTCAGCTGCAGGAAGAGCGTGCTGAAGGCCTGGGCCGACGTCTGCTGGATGCCTGGCAGCTTGTCCACAACCTCTTTGGTGGCCATGTGGATGTCCTTGTTGAGGGCCAGGCGCTGCTCATTCCAGTTGTCATACGCTGCTTTGTAATTCAGCCAGAAGAGCACAGCTGCAGGAGGGGACAGCAGTCACAGAAAAGAGCGTAAATGTAGGTTCAGAGTAGCCTTGGAGCTGTAATTGCCGGCCCAATTCTCAAAAACACTTGTTTTTCATGCGTGATTTAATCATGGACACTTAACCCTCCTAAAAAAGTTGGAAATTAAGGTATACAAAAACCATCTAAATGAGATACAAGATCTCTGGTTTCCACCGAAACTGTTTCGGGGCCAACAACAGACTGTATAAGAAGAACTAGACAAACCCTCTGTGACATCAACGTTAAGTTCAGGGAAAAGTGCTCTTTTTCCTTAGAAGGCACAGTTTCATGTTGCAAATAGATGAAACGAGCAGGCCCGGAAACCCGCTGGAGAATAAACTGTTCATTTCAGTCAGTTAATCGTTTAGCTTGGTTGGCTGAGCTTATACTAACATGATGCTAATTATTATTTATTTAAATTCAATCTGTTTTGAGACAGGCTGTAAACATGTTAATTTCTTTAAAAAATCTGGACCTTTTAACATGGTGGCCAATAGCGATTGACTTGGTTTTTGAAACCAAAGTCAAGGAACTGCACCCTTTCTTAGTTTTGCATTGGATTCAACCTCGAAGTTGGAATGTTGCTGCTCTACTTTGAATCTTGCAGATCAAAGACAAAGACTCTTTAACAGCAGCCTTCAGTGTGATACAGTTTAACCCATGTGCTGTCTTCGGGTCAAGGAAGGAGGAAGAGAAGAAGGGAGGAAAGAAGGAAGGAAGAAAAGAAAGAAGGAAGGAAGGGAGAAAAGAAGGAAGGGGGGAAGGGAGAAAGGAAGGTAGGAAGGAAGGAAGGAAGAAAAGAAAGAAGGGAGGAAAGAAGGATGGAAGGAAGGAAGGAAGGAAGGGAGAAAAGAAAGAAGGAAGGAATGGAGAAAGGAAGGAAGGAAGGAAGGAAGGAAGGAAGGAAGGAAGGAAGGAAGGAAGGAAGGAAGGAAGGAAGGAAGGAAGGAAGGAAGGAAGGAAGGAAGTAGGGATGGGTATCGTTTGCATTTTCATCGAATCCGATTCCTATTTCGAATCCTCATTTCGATTCCGATTCTTTTCGAATACCGATTCCGATACCAGGGATTAAAGCAAAAAAAATATTTTTGACTGAAAATTTTTTTTCAGGCCAGTTCATATTCCCCCGTCATCTATGCACTGCACTTATTGTGAAAACCAGGTTTTTTCTTGCTTTAACATATATAAAGTGGTCTCCCCTCAGCCTGCCTGTGCTGATTACAAATAATATAATATATTACAAATAATAGCAGTGACCAAAACACCTGCAGAAATACTGCAGGAATGACATAGCAGCAGTTAAATGCAGCCTTCTGTAAGCTTTAAATATCCACTGGGCTTACATCAAATACATCAAAACACAACAATAAAAAACACTTTTCTGAACTTATCAATATGACTCTGTCCTTCACAGGATAAGTAAAATGGATCACTGCAAACACTCTAAATCTTAACAAGAATATTTGTCTTATTTCTAGTTAAAATGTCTCATTTTAGTAAATAAAAATCCCATTACACTTAAAACAAGACTCATCATTGGAAAAAACCACAATTTCAAGTTTCAAGTAGATTTTCACTTGAAATAAGTAGAAAAAACAAGATTTTTTTACTTGTAATAAGAAGATAAATCTTGTCCCACTGACAGATTTTCCTACTTATTTCAAGTGAAAATTTACTTGAAACAAGTGAAAATTGTCAAGTTATTTTTCTGTTGATGACTCTAAATGTTGAAATAGCAGTAAAATTACTAATGGATGGAAAGGGGGGATGGAAGTTTTACAGGGGGGATGATTTGGACCGTTTTTATTTCAGGAGGGATGATTTGGACCGTTTTTATTTCAGGGGGGATGATTTTGACCGTTTTTATTTCAGGGGGGATGCCACCCCCCCTCATCCCCCCTCTACTCGAGTACTGCCTGTAGCTATATTCTACATCTGGGCTGATGTGGACGTACAGATAGCAGCAGAGGATATTTCAGTTGCTATATGGCTGTCTGTCTGTACAGTCGTGCAAGTTCAATGCTATTAAAGCACTTTAAATCAAAGCATTTCGTTTTTTTTATATAAAATAAATACATTTCTATGCAGTTTAGAAGTTTTGGGGATGTCCCTTTTTGGCGCCTGCACTGCTGAAATCAGGCGTTCCTTATTTCTATTTCTGAAAGGTGGTAACCCTAGAGGCGACCTGCCGGGGGCCGCGTTAACGGGTCCCCGACGGGCGTCGCAGCGGGGGAGATCCGCGAGAAGGGCCCGGCGCGCGTCCAGAGTTGCCGCCGCCGGCCGCCGACCACCGACCGCCGTATCCGACCCCCCCCCCCACCGGTCCGCCTTCCGCGCGGTGCCGGACACCGTCCCGCGAAAACCCCGCCCGACGACGCGGGGACGCCGCAGGACGAAGGCCCCGCCACTTGCAGCGCAGCCGTGGATGTGACGTAATACTCAGAGCAGGCGCGGGGGGCGGGGGGAGAGAGAGAGAGAGAAAAACGTAATACTCAAAGCGCGAGCGGGGGGCGGGGGGAGAGAGAGAGAGAGAAAAAAAAAAAAAAACTCCCAGGATTCGAAATGAAGATTCGAAATGCGCATTTTTAAACGAATATCGAATTTTTGGATTTCGGTTCCGGTTCCAAAATTGGAACCGGGTTTCGGTACCCATCCCTAGAAGGAAGGAAGGAAGGGAGAAATGAAGGAAGGAAGGGAGAAAAGAAGGAAGGAAGGGAGAAAAGAAGGAAGGAAGGAAGGAAGGAAGGAAGGAAGGAAGGAAGTAAGGAAGGAAGGAAGGAAGGAAGGAAGGAAGGAAAGAAGGATGGAAGGAAGGAAGGAAGAAAAGAAAGAAGGGAGGAAAGAAGGATGGAAGGAAGGAAGGAAGGAAGGGAGAAAAGAAGGAAGGGAGGAAAGAAAGAAGGAAGGAATGGAGAAAGGAAGGAAGGAAGGAAGGAAGGAAGGGAGAAATGAAGGAAGGAAGGGAGAAAAGAAGGAAGGAAGGAAGGAAGGAAGGAAGGAAGGAAGGAAGGAAGGAAGGAAGGAAGGAAGGAAGGAAGGAAGGAAGGAAGGAAGGAAAGAAGGAAGGACAGGGGGAAAATAGGAAGGGAAGAAGGAAGGAGAGAGCAGGAGGAAAGAAGGAAGGAAGGGAAAAAGATGGAAGGAAGGAAGGAAGGAAGGAAGGAAGGAAGGAAGGAAGGAAGGAAGGAAGGAAGGAAGGAAGGAAGGAAGGAAGGAAGGAAGGAAGAAAACAAGGAAAGAAGGAAGGAAGGAAGGAAGGAAGGAAGGAAGGAAGGAAGGAAGGAAGGAAGGAAGGAAGGAAGGAAGGAAGGACAGGGGGAAAATAGGAAGGGAAGAAGGAAGGAGAGAGCAGGAGGAAAGAAGGAAGGAAGGAAGGAAGGAAGGAAGGAAGGAAGGAAGGAAGGAAGGAAGGAAGGAAGGAAGGAAGGAAGGAAGGAAGAAAACAAGGAAAGAAGGAAGGAAGGAAGAGAGAAAAGAGGAAGGGAAGAAGGAAGGAGAATTAGGTCATTTTGACCCGAAGACAGCACACTGTTATACATTATTAACTATTATTAATTATTATTAATTATAATAATAATTATTATTATTATTATACTGATGGCTTTGCAGGGCTGTTTATAAAAAGTAGAGAAAAATTGAGCTGAACCTCGATCGAACGCCACTGGCTGGGCGAAAACAATGGGCCTGTTGAGTGTTATGAGAACCGCCTCCTTGTCTGAAGAGCCACTGATTTCTTCCTGCAGCGCATTCCGCAGACCGATCCGAGTCCGGAAGTACGCCACCTGGTGGAAGTCGGAACCGGCTTCCTCGTACACCTGTGAGAGGAGAGGCAGGTAATGGTGAAGGAGAATCTGCATCTCCGGGCAGCCCGGCTGATACCCGGAGGCTCATCCGTACCTGGTGCTTGACTATCTGTCCGAGGGCCAGGTTGAGGTCCACCTGACATTTGCCGAACAGTTTGAGGTAGCTGCTGCTGCCTCCCGGCTGAGCCTTGCACTGGATCCTGTTGGACAGCTCCAGCTCGATCAGGCCCGTCTCAAAGCGCACGGCCCGCATGGAGGGAGTGGTGGCTGTCATCTGGATCCCCTGCAACGCAAAGATGTCACCCAGAAAACTCCTCAGTATTTCAGAGACTCAAGGCAAAGGAAAGATTAAACACTTCAGCTTCCATCAAACCGGATGATGAAACTTTTTTCAACAATCTCAGCGGGATACCTTGAACATGAGGCTGAGGGAATACAGCAGAATTTTGGGCTTTTCCGGATCCGTGGAGGTGTCGTGCTCGTTCCACAGCGGGATGGGCTGCTCTCCACCTGCACATCAGATTAAAAACACCTGAGGTTGACTGTTGGAGCGGAGGTGTCCCATCCATGAGTAAATAATAATAATAATGATAATAAATTACTCCACTGAAGTAGTGTTGTTTTTGTAGCCTGTTTCAATTTTAGTTTTGTCTTTGGGTCAAGCTCTCATTTTAGTTTTTATTAGTTTTAGTTACGTTCATTCTCCTTTTAGTCGTGTCAAGTTTCAGTCGACTAACAGTAGAAACGGAGCATTTTAGTCTTATTTTAGTAAGAATTGCCTAGGACCATTTAAGTCTAGTTTTAGTCTAACAATATTCTACAATTCAAACAAGGTTATCTTATTATTATCTTATAGACTCAAGAATACATTCATTCCAGATACAGAAGACTCTAATTTGAGTTTACGACATATTTATTTTTCCGCATTTCTCCCCATTTTTTTCTTTTTCAACGACACATTGGGTTTTCTTTTCCACGTCTATGTAGGAAAGTGTATCCAAAGATGGATCTTCTTCTTCTCCCAGCCCCAGAGCAGATCCCCGCGTGGCCGGCCATCGACCCCTTTCTCTATTGAACTTTGTTTTTAATTGACGTGAACCCAGAGCTGCGTTAACGGCATCAGCCTCTAACTCTGCAGCTGCATCTTCTGGATCTGATTCCCCGCTGCAGCGACTGGGATTGAGGACTAACGTCACCCAGCAGCAGAACTAAACCAGAGGAAACTACTGAAAACATGGAGATTAAGGATCTTTGGTAGAACATTTCATCTCGTCTCATTTTGGTCAACGAAAAAGAAGAAACATTTTAGCAGAGTTTTTATTTTGCAATCTACATTTTAGTCTCATTTTTATTCGTCTACAATATTGCATTATACATTTAATTATCGTCACATGACCATCATTTTCGTTGCGTCTCGTCTCGTTTTCCTCAGACGATAAAGGTTCGTTGACGACGATATTTAGTCATAATTTTCGTTGACGAAAACGACTTTACACTGAAGCCAGCAGAATTATTACTCCACCCTAAAAAGGGATCAATATCTCACTTTTCTCCTTATGGGGCAATTATTTTCATCAAGATTAGTCAATTTATAACATGAATATCAACACTGTTGTAGAAATAAACATGAGTTGACGCGTAGATGTGCCTTTAGCAACGTTTTGCACTGGAAACATTTCTTTTTTTCTTTTTCCCAAAGACTTAAGCAGTGGCTGTAAATCCCAGAGCACTGTGGGGAACCTTAATGCTTAAGATTAGATTGCCTTCATCCATCTACTAGAAAAGATGAAGCACTCCATCGGCAAAGGAAATGGTTTTGAAGAACATTTGTTTTCCATAAGTCATTCAGTAAAAACGTTAGATTGTTACGTATAAGCGGGTCCGAGGGCCGCCGCTGATGTTTGCAGTACCTGAAACCTTCTGTATGACTTCATTGACCTCCTTCATGAACACCTTCTGCAGGAACACCAGGTGGTTGAGCAGATCTGTGGTCAGGTTGTGCTCAAATGAACCGATCTGTGACATAGAAAAGAAGTTAGTAATTATTCAACTGAAGCATTCTTTCAAACCTGGAAACTCATTCCTATTTGAATTGCATAACAAATAAACATGTTTCTGATGCCAGACAGAACATCCAAAAGGTATGAATGAGGAATGTGTGTTGTCGTGCTTTCTGTAGATGGTGATTGTACAGTCACATATCTATTCCCGATGCCACTATGGATCTATGCACATTATCTTGTATTTTTTAGTTAATTCTTGGGTTTGTGTGGCTTACTTAAATATCTTTCTAGTTGGATCAATTTATTATTTTTCTTTGATGTACTCATATTTTCTATTTTCTCTATTGTATTTAAATATTTTCATGGCTCTTCCATGATTGATGTATGGTTTTTATTCTGATTGGTTTAGTGTTGATCAGAGTCAGCTGGCTTCTGTTAAATGGGAGACACCCACTTAATCATTCATCGCTGAGGACAGCTGTAAGCTGAAACACGTCCGATTTTCTGCTGCTGTGCAGCGATTTAACCATATATTAAAGTTTTGTACTTCAAGTGAGTGCTGTCGGATTTTGATTTTCTGATGCTTTTACCTCAGCAACACAGCGCAGGTAGTTGCCCTGCAGGTAGTTTCCCTGCTTCAGCGGGAGCTCGTCCGGCGCCCAGCCCTGGTCCGAGTGGCTCTCGTGCTCCTCCATGATGTACTCTCCCGACATGGTGACCGGGGGCAGCGTGAGGCTGGCGGACGGAGACATGGTGGACATGTCTGATGGAGACACTTTGGACTGGAAGCAAAGCTTGTGGTTTGGCAACTCAAAGGTGAAGCTCGTTTGGGCTCCTGAACACAGAAAGGCGACAAAAAAAAATAATGACTGGTTGTAAGATCAAGGCTTTTTGGGTGGAAGCTAAGAAAATAGTTGAAAAAATGATTTCAAAAGGTCCTTTTAATGGACCCTACCTTTTTCATCCTGGGATCCTACCCAAAGGGTCACAAATACACCCAAAGTGAAAGAATAATTATAGACACGTGTCTTTTGCATGCAAAAAAAATCAATTGCACTTTTTTCGGAAGAAAACCAGTAGGCAGAGTGTTACATTATGGGTTAGACAGATGTTGGCAGCCTTTCCTTTGGAAAAAGTTACATATATGCTGAAAGGGAGACAGGACTTGTTTGAGAAGGTTTGGGGACCATTTATTTCTGTTGTTAAAGATGTGTGGGTACCCTGACACAAATATTTTTTGGAAAACCTGATTGCAGTTTATTTTGTCTGAGAGCTGTTTTGTGAGTTGTTTTATTTCTAGTTTTTTTTTGTGTGTGTGATTGGTTTTTGTTCTTTGTTTTATTATTTATCTATCTGATCATATGACTTAGATATCTGATCATTCTGTCTGTGGGAGTGTTTAATTGTTATCATTGCCTGGAATTGTACTGCAACTGTAACTTTAATAAAAACAGTGTTTAAAAAAATAAAATAATGAGTGATACAAATTTGAAGCAGTGAAAAAGTTCAACGTTCTAATTATCATTCCAGAGCAACTATATTTTAAGTATGTATCCCTCTGAAATGCGTTGATACCAGTGAGTATCATAACACCATGTCATTCTGCTCCTAATTTTCATGCCCTGTAGAAACATTGTTGCTGTACTGTTCAATAGTACCGTGAAGCTTTACACTCCCACCCCTCCAATCACCCAATCCTGAGATGGGAATCAGTGCTCGGTTGCGTTTGAGTCTGGCGGAGAGTTCGTGTTGAGTTTGAAGTGTCTTTCATCTCTGAGCATCTCTCTTTTCTCCTGGCGGTGGATTTACCCGGGATGGAAGGAATCGTTACTCCACCCAACTGCTGTCATCTGATTTGTGGAGATTCTAACCCCATCTGGCTGATATCTGCTGACTGTGGTACAGCGAGGAGCTACCGTGTAAATACTGGAGTCAAGGGCAGCAAACATTATTGTTTTTCTTTCTTCTGGTTGTGAAGGACCAACGTGAAATCTCTCCTGGAGTCTTGACTTTATTCTCCTGGCCCGACAATCTAAATGAATAACCTGGACTGGAATTGTGGGTTTCTTTTTCCTTTGCTAGATTGCTAGGACTGTGGGCTTGTTTTGTTGTGTGTAGAAAAAGCTCAAATTAAACCTGAAACTACTTCAAAAACAAGCAATCTTTTCACCGCATAGTGTCTAATGTAACTCCCATTATATTAAAATTGATTTTTATACACTAGTATTGGAAAAAGCATTGTTCAGGAACTGATACTGAAGATAAGGGTTTGGTTTCAATAATGTTTTCAGCACGACACAGCTCTAATTTGACCTTGGCTCATTATGATTATTTGTACATAATTAGGATCTAAGCTCAAATGCAACACGTGTTTTACTACAGGAAAGCAGTAATATGGTATACTTGTGATTAACAATGAAAGTTAGGAAGAAACTTGGTACGTTACTGCCCCCATGTGGTGATGTCAGTGTACTACAACCAGATGCAGGTTAAAACAGTCACAGTTTCCTAATTATTGGTGCTTTTAACGTTAAATGTTCTGGTTCTGTATGCATTAGACTAATAGTGAACATATAAGGGGAGAGTTATTGCCAAAGTCACGTAGAAAGTCATGTAGAAGCATCGCAGCAGGAAATGCAGACTCTTCTTCAAACAGCATTGGTCAGCACTGAAACCACTGATTCACGAACCTGTCATGCCGTGGCTCTTCATGCGGCCCACTTTGTATTCCGCCTTCAGCGAAGGCAGCAGGGCAGCTCCGATGGTGATGCCATCCATCATGGCACTGAACTTGAGGACAATTGGCTTCTTTTCCAGGCCTTCGGGAAGCTGGGGGAACTCATTGGCCTCAACGGGCGTCTGATTGATGCTGGAAGCTTTGTCGCACGGTTGTGGAGTGGGCGTGTCCTCCCGATTAGGAGGTTGACTGGTACAAAAAAATACAAAAATTAACTGTTCTGAATGCATGCATGGAGTCTTTTTCTTTTATTTTTTAAGTGTTATATTACGCAGAGTTTTTCCGATACTGGCTTACTTTCCAGTTAATACAAATTTACCAACCGCTTTTACACTAGTACCTACTCAGCCCGACTCGACTCGCCTTCCCCTCGTTTCTTTTCAATACCAAGATCAGAAGTAGGCGGGGTTGGAGCGAAGCTGCTATGACGTACTCGATTGTGCAACACAAACAAAGAAGTAAAGGCGCCAAAGATGGAGAACATTGATGAGTTGATATATCTGCTGCTTGTTCTGTGGCATTTATTTGATATAAATTTAAAACGCCATTGTTCTTCGAAAAAAAATGAACAAGATGCTGCGAGTCGCTCTTTCTCTGATGTTGTAATGGAAAATTTTGGTATAACACCGTCTGTTGCCTGTTTTCAAGTAAACATTCCTATGCCGAGGTCACGCGCTTTGACACAGAGCCTGGCACGGTTGCCAGGGTGATATTTTGTCTAGTTTCCCAGCTTCTCAAGTATAAGATAACTTTTCTCTAAACACGTTCAGCTCACTAAGGACTGACGGTTCATGTGACCGGTTGGACTGTGGGGCTCCATTCAATTGAATGTTTTTCCTCTTTTCATTAAAGCATCAGAAAGACAGCTGAGGTGTCCTGACATTCTTTTTGAACAACAATTTTTGCCACCACAATGTCACATCCTGACTCAGACTGACTCCCAACCCCCCGACCAATCGGTGGTCTGTAGTGTGACGACGTCAGATACAGCCGACTCGAGTAGTTACAGTAAAGTATCTACTCGGCACGGTTAGACCCCTAGTGGAAAGGCACCGAACCGAGTGGAGGCGAGTCGAGTCGGGCTGAGTAGGTACTAGTGGAAAAGTGCCATTATGTGGATGTAAGAAGTAAAAAGTCACGTTTGAAGAAAAGAAGAGAAATGAGGGTTGGCGTACACATTGGAGGGCTGTCGGATGAGATCGGAGATCTGCTTGGAGAGCTGGTGGGAACTTCGCACCATCATGCTGTGCAGAGTGGCCGGGTGTTGAGGGATGTTGATCATGATCGCTCCCACTTTGAAGACGGCAGCGTTGTTGGTCTTCAGGCCCCGCTGGGCGCTGTACAGAGCCTGAGACTTGGCGATGTTGCACTTGACAACCGTTCTGAAAGACAAGGTGCAGTGGAATAAGCAATGTGCTCACAATGCTAATCCCTTCCTCTTTTTTTTTTTTCCACTCAGACAATTTTCCGTGTTCATATGAATGAAGGTGAGAAGACATCAAACACGTCATTGTGAAAACATCATGCAGAATCAGGACAGCAGGCCTTTTGGGGGTTTAAAAGAAAGAAAAAGGTGGAGTGACGGATCATGACAATGAAACAATGATCATTTCTGACTTAAATCTATAATGTCTCCTTCCAAAAAGCTAAACTACTGAACATTTCCACAGGTTGCCAAGGCTGAGGAGCAGCCTGATTAGTGTGCACAGATGAGCTCCACAGTAAAGCCGCAGGACTCAGCTGATTAATCCGTCAGTAAATTCCTGGACTGATTGATAATTAAATAAATCACTTGTGCGATTATTTCTTCATTAAACTCAGAAACGGGAAACATGCGGTGACTTTAGCTTCTCAGATTCTTCAGCTGGTCTCTTTTGCATCTCACTGAGTTGAGCAGTCACACTAAAAAGGCAGGAAATTAACAAATACCTTGACTTGTTTTCCACCATTTTACAAGATTCTTAACGTGTCTTAGAAACAGAATTTCTGTGAAATGTGAAAATAAGCAGCAATCAATCAATATCCAAATGAAAAGAGAAACCCAACACGAGTCATTTTCTGGTTTAATGACACCAACATGGAAATGAAGACTCGGCGTGTAATCAATGACGGCGGCTTCATTCACACAAACGGAGGGGGCGGGGCCTGAAAAAGTGTTCACTGAAAACAGATGAGTGGGACGAATGGAGGACGCAAGGACGGGGGACACTGGTGGTTCTGGTTAGGGGGTGAACCCTGAATGACAGCAGTAACATACAGAAACTCCTGCTTAGCAGTGCTCGTGGGAGATGTTGGGAAATCCTCCAGTCTATGCAAGCAGTTTTCAGAGAAAGCAAGGTGGGAAAAAAGAAAGAAAGAGCCGAGAGTTAAGTGGAGGAAGTCAGAATTAAGTGTGACACAGCTGTGATATAGTGTGATGAGAATTCCTGTTGAGATAAATAATGAGGAAAATACCTCACTTTTGTAAGTTTAGCCATCGCAACAGACACGTACATGATGTATCCTAATTATTGTTCGACTGAAGTGAACTTACATTTTACAATTAAACTCTTGATAGTAAGACTTGCCTTAATGTCCGTTTAAATTCTTCATGACTAATCGTGGATTCACACCAAAAGTGTCACGTCATAGGCGTCCGGCTGCCATTCATTGTCTATGAAAGCTTGCTGCAAGAGGCGTTGGAGGCGTCCAGAGCGTCAATTTGAAGTGGAGAGAATCTAAACTTTATGCAAATGAGCAGCAGTGACGCCGAGGCAGCGTCCAATCACAGACCGGGATTCCCAAAGCAAGAAGCCTCAATGCAGATTGTACTTTCGTGTACACACAAACGTACACTCATTCACATGCACACATGAGCATAGCTCTGCGCTAACAAACTTATTTTATAAGGAATTAATATATATTACCCAGCAAACTGACCTTTTTTTTGATTTGACTGCCGTTTTTACCTGAACTGCTCATGTGAAACACGTAACTGATGGTTGAGGAGCTGGATGGTCTGATCGATTTTATTTGCTACATCGATCAAACGCAAAATAATAATAAAAAAAAGTGCTTATTAATCACAAAACACAGTTTAAACATTATGATAAAATCCGCTACGAACCGGTGTGTCAGTGTTCACCGCAGACAGACTGCAGACCAACGGCTCCCCGATAGTTGCTGTTGATCCGCAGACCAACCTTGTTAAGGAGCATCAAACTCACTCTTATCTACGTGGAAATAACGCTGAAATATAGAGAAGACTTGACGCTTTCGGTGTGAATCCACAGTAACTATCTCCTGGCATGCTGTATCTATACAAAACTTACTTGTATGAAGTGGATAAAGAGGTATTTACAACTTTACAAGTGGTTATCCATCAGATTTACTCATCAGAAGTTACTGAAGAGTGACGAGCAACATATCCACACATTCACCTGCACGCTGGGCTTGTTACCTACCAGCATTCTGAACATGAGAGTTTCATGCCACTGGTAGAATCATGATCAGAAGCACATTGATTATGCTTCGCTGTGTAATAAGTGTACAGGAACATAGATGACCGTATGAGCTGGAACCAGACTATTAAGCTTTGAGGAGGATGTTTACAACTAAAAGAGTCAGCTGAAATAACCTGGCCGGGGAAAAAAAGCTCATTAGTGGCTCTGGCTATTCCTCGTATTAAACACTGCATCAGCTTTTCACTGGGTTTTAGAAAGTGCACACCCATATGAACTTAAAGCTTCCAGCAAGAATTATTCAAACCAAACTGCAGCTGATTATCTGCCAGATATCAATTAGTTGAGTTGTACAAAGGAAGAAACTACAATAATCTTTTAGTCTTCATCAAAACACACGAAAAAAAAAATCATTATGTACACGTGAAAAGGGTTATCATTAGCAAAGACCTCCACCCACACATCAAAAACTTTAAAAGGCAAAATTCCCTACCCTACCTTTAATCCATAAATAAAGAGAAACAGTCAGGATCAATATACCTAAAAATGTTGAGTGAGAATATGTTATTGATCGGCTGAAGGGAGGAGACTTACTGAATGTCGGGCGTTATCCCCTCCAGCAGAACAATGTTCACCCCTCCTATGTGAGCCGACGCACACGTCTCGGTCATTTTCTGATGGAGGATGTCTGCAGAGAAGCAACCACAAGAGGGTAGATGAGACCAAACACACACTCTTTCACCTTCAACCACTATTTGCTTTTAAGTTATTCCTAAAAGACATAAAAGGACACTTGCAGTCCTAGCCAGAACGGATGGTCTCACCTTTCATTTTCTCTTTCAGTGTGAAACTGCCGTGGATCTTCTTCAGCTCTGCCTCCATGGTGAGGCCGCCGATGTCGGCCTCCAGGTGCGTGCGGTTCACCATGCCGATGCCGAACACGATGAGGGTGACGTGTTGGGGCTCGGAGCTCACCAGGCTGCGGCGCCGGCCGCCGGCCCCCTGCGGCTTGTTTGGGGAGGTGGGTTCCTCCTGCTCGTTCTCAAAGATCACCTTACAGAACGGCTCGGAGGGGCGGCGGCCGCCTTCTGACCAAGACACAGGACGAAAGACGTCAGAGACAGAAAAATCTAACTATTAGAAAATACTCTGTCATGTCAAGCTAAAATTAAAATGAAAGGTAATCGAGACAATGGCTCAACATTGTTGAAGAAATATACGCCATGGAAAAATTTACTTTTTGTTTGAGAATTAGAGGAAGGGATTTTGCTCAAAAGTGGCAAATATGGTCTACATTTAAGGTCAAATCCCAGCCATGCCCTTAAAGAAGGGAAAGAAACTCCCCCAGGTAGTTATGTTATGATTGTTACTATCATTTTTCTTTTTTATTATTATTTTTTTTCCTCTTTCCTTTTTGTGTAACTTGAAAAAGACAAAATAAAAAGTATAAAAAAAAAATAAAAAAAAAGGTAATCCAAGAGGTACATTAAGATGTATGAAGCAGGAGAAAGATAAATGATTTTTGTGTATAATAAAATCCTTTCAGGGTGGACCAAGTAAACATAAAACAGACTCAAAGATCAAGAACAAAGCAAGACACTTATTCAGATGCTACAAGAAAATTGATGAAAGAGCAAAGCATGCGGTTGGAGTTAATCAAATGTTTGAATAAAGCCATATTCGGAGTGCCGGAGGTTGGTTTTCCACCTGAAAGGCAGTTCTCCGGGGAGCTTTTCTCCAGGATGCCAGTGGGATCGGAGATGAGAGAGTAGAAGTTGAGCAGCTTGTACATGTTCTGCCAACACTCTGCCGAAGGCTCGCTCTGCTCCGACACGGTGATGGAGTCCGAGTCGTCCATCTGGATTGCCATGTGGTCGGCCACGTCGCGGGAGCCCTTCCTCGACACCTGGAGAAGCGGCGCAGTTTTCCACGTTATGAAGCAGAAGCAGAAGCACCGTATCATGTAGAAGATTTTACTGATCTGCTGTTTACTGTAACGCTGTATATTGTACGCTTTTACAACGGCATCTTGATGAGACACTTGAGAAATAAACATTGGCAAACAGGATATTTACACAGATATCATGGCAGAGAGGTTTCTGAGGCAGCTGGTGTAAAGATTATCATAAGTTTGTGGGAATCTGTCATGTTTGTTGGCACCCTTACAGTTTTATTTTTTTATAATTTTACTAGAGTGGGGTACTACTTGCATAATTCTTTTATAAGAGATCCTTTGACTTGTTGAAAGTTGTACATTAAGCCAAAACTAACAACTAAATAAGGGCTAATTAGGGATTTTTTTGGTTGCAATTTAAACACATCGATGCATCAGTGATGGTACCAAGGAACTATGTTCATGCATTTGGTAGTTTTCCTTTCCTGTTATATTAGAAATCTTTTGGGAAGAAATTGACTGCAAACAACAAGTCCGTATGGTTTCAAAACAATAGAGCAGCTCCTGCACCGTTTGGCATATTGTATAAATATTACAACCATGCAAGACTTTACTATCATTAAATCCAATTCAAGCAGAGCAAAGAATACGTCAAGCAGACAATTTAAAAGGAACATTTCAGATTTAAACCAACGCCGGGTTTGTTGAGAGGAATTCATGCTGGCACCTGTGTGAATAAATACATATCTGCAAATGTTCCACTAAGCGTGGATAAGGTCCCTACTGACGAAGCCAGGTAGGTGTCAGTTGGCCTGTTTTGATTCAGTCCTTCTGAATCAGCTGCAGGCAGACCTTGTTGTAGTTTTCACTTGGTTAAAAGGCCGTAAGTCGACTGCTGAATGATAAACCGTTGTGAGTATTCGTGGCCGCTGCCTCCATAGAGCTGGATCAGGAATTGGATGTTTAGACCGCCGCACAGAGGCTCTGGAACAATCTCCCGCTTTGTCTACGTTCTCTGGACTTAAAGCCCACCTGTTCCTCCAAGCATTTAAACATCAGTTTTAAACATCAGTGGTGAGACAGTTGTTTTATGACCACCATGTTGATTTTATGTACTTTTATTCTAGAAGTTTATTTATCGGTATTGTCTTGTTTTTTTTTTTTGTTTTTTTTAAAATCGTATTCCTATTTTTATTGTAGTGTTTTATTCGCGTTATTATTGATGTTTTATTTTTTGTGAAGCACCTTGTGACATTCCGTTGTCTGTGAAAGGTGCTATATACAGGACTGTCTCAGAAAATTAGAATATTGTGATAAAGTCCTTTATTTTCTGTAATGCAAAAATGTCATACATTCTGGATTCATTACAAATCAACTAAAATACTGCAAGCCTTTTATTATTTTAATATTGCTGATCATGGCTTACAGCTTAAGAAAACTTAAAATATCCTATCTCAAAAAATTTGAATATTCTGGGAATCTTAATCTTAAAATGTAAGCCATAATCAGCAATATTAAAATAATAAAAGGCTTGCAATATTTCAGTTGATTTGTAATGAATCCAGAATGTATGACATTTTTTTTTTTTATTGCATTACAGAAAATAAAGGACTTTATCACAATATTCTAATTTTCTGAGACAGTCCTGTAAATAAACTTTACTTACTTACTTACTTACTTACTTACTAAAATAGTGCGGCACGTGCACTGTTCTCTCAGAATTGCTTCAATTTCACTATTTTGGTCATCTAATAATAGACAGATAACTCGGGGATGCTTCTTTGAGCTAAATTAATTAATTAATTTCAATGTGTCTTTTGCCCTTTTTAACCCCCTGCTCACATGCACGCGCTGCTAAAATGAATTGTGGGTCACAGCTGAAGCATTGCTCCCATCAGAAGTTAAGAGGTAGGATACAGTCTACAACTTCCTGTGCTTGTCTGGGACTTGTCCAATTTAAAGTTCTACACAGGGTCCATTTTTCCAAGTCGAGACTTTCTGAAATATATCCAGAAGTAGAAGACATATGTGACAAGTGTCACCTTAGCCATATGTTTTTTCTTTGCCCTGAGCTGAATTGGACTGGCTATTTTTCCATTATGTCCACTGTTCTTCAAGTAAATCTGCAGCCTTGCCTGTTGATTGCTATTTTTGGAATTCCTGATGCCTCACTTGCACTAAATTCTTTACAAAAGGATATTATATCTTATACATCCTTACTACCGAGACGTTATTTACTGTTGCATTGGAAATCGGCTAAATATCCTTCCATTTCCCGGTGGCTTAAAGACACCATGTTTTTCTTAAAACTGGAGAAAATTAAGTGTGCATTGAGAGGATGTACGGAGAAGTTTCTTCACAAATGCAACCCTTTATTTCTTATTTTACAAATTTAGAGGTACTGCCCAACTGAGTGTGTGTCTGTCTGTTGTTGTTGTTGTTGTTGTACAGTACTTTAGAATGCATGAGTAACCGGTATTATTTGTTGTCATGATGAGCCGTGGGAGGGGTAGGAGGGGTGGGAGGGAGGGTAGTTTGTTAGTTCATTGTTCACAATTTAACTGGATTATTTCCTATTCTATTTGCTTTTTATTTGAAGTTTTCATGTGTGTATACCGGTATGTATGTATATTTTGTTTGTATATTTCTGGTATACTATATGTACATATGCATATACCGGTATGCAGAGTTGGGTAGTAACGAGTTACATTTACTTGAGTAAGTTTTGGGAAATTTTGTACTTTTAGGAGGAGTTTTGAATCACTATACTTTTTACTTTTATTTGAGTAGATTTGTGAAGAAGAAACAGACTCAAAGATCAAGAACAAAGCTTTAAGATTATTTTAATTTAAGCTATTTTTTATTAATTTTAATTTATTTTATTGATCTAATTTGCCTGAAGATGATTATTTTGTACTTTTGTCTGTTTGAAAGGTTGTGTTAAAAAAGTAAATCAGACGTTACTCAACAGTTACTCAGTACTTGAGTAGTTTTTTCACCAAGTACTTTTTTACTTTTACTCAAGTAATTATTTGGATGACTACTTTTTACTTCTACTTGAGTCATATTATTCTGAAGTAACAGTACTTTACTTGAGTACAATTTTTGGCTACTCTACCCACCTCTGTCGGTATGTATATGTTTAACAGGAAAAATGTAAACTGTAATTCAGCAACTATAATTGTCTTATGTTCTTTTACAATAAAAACATTTAAAAAAAAAAAGAAGAAGTTAAGAAAGATTTTTCAGGCACTGATGCAAGCACAGGTTTAGCTGAACAGCTAGTGCTGGCCACGGAAATCCTGCACGTGGGAGCTGAAACCCTCAGCCTACACATGCACCGACTGCTGTTCTTACCTTGGAGGTGCGTCGCTCCGAACGCCCCAGGGTGCTGCGCCCCCTGGGCTCCCTCCTCCCCAGCGTGTCCATGCCTGACGGAGGTCCGTTAGGAGGCATCCCGGCCCCGCCTGCCCCTCCCCCCCCGCCCACCCCTCTCTTGCTCTTCAGAGTCTGGGTGGCGCTCCGCGTCGCCCCGTTCAGGCTCCCGCGGGAGCTGCGGCTGAAGTCCGAGGACCGGAAGTGGCGGTACGGCCGCGCCCTGAAGGTGGGCGTGGGCGAGGCCGAGCCGGCGGTGTAGCGGCTCAGCTTGATGTCCGTCTGCGTGGCCTTGATGTCGTTGATCATGGTGCTGAACTGGTGGATGAGGCGAACCAGGGCCATGTCCACGCGCTGGCTGATGGCCTGGCAGGCCGTGGTGAAGTCGCAGTGGAAGGTGTTGTAGTGGCGGCGGTTGAGGTCGTGGAAGGACAGCGGCGCCGCGGTGGGGCCCTGGGGGGCGGTGGCCGACTTCTCCATCACCACCGCGTTCACGCTGAACGTCTCGATCAGCAGCGCCGGCTTGAACTCCAGTGGAGGAAGGTTCACCATCCCTTGTCTGTACAAGGGATGTTAAAAAGTTGTTAAAAAGTAAGGGCAGTAGAGTACAGCAGGTACACATCTCATTCTTAAAATGGCAAGAATTACGTTTCTATACGGTTAAAACGTACAAAGACCAGGTCAATGGCAAAAGTTACGTTTCTACAGAGGTGGGTAGTAACGAGTTACATTTACTCCGTTACATTTACTTGAGTACGTTTTGGGAAATTTTGTACTTTTAGGAGTAGTTTTGAATCACTATATTTTTTACTTTTACTTGAGTACATTTGTGAAGAAGAAACTGTTACTCTAACTCCGCTACTTTAGGCTACCTTGAGCTGTTAGTTTTCTTTTATCCCTTTTATCCGCGTACGCGTCAATTTCATGACATCACTGGGTGATTCTTTGGGAAAAATGTTTGTTTTTGCATGTTTTGTCACATTTACACAGACTCAAACACACAGAGTTTCTATGAGTTCATGGGCTTGTTCTAGTTCTGACTGGTTAAAAAAGAAAAGTACAAAGGCTTGAAATTTTGTGCTACTTGTGCTGAATTTTTTTTTTAATTCTGTTATTATTTTATTATTTATTAAAGTACTTGAATTTACTTTAAGATTAATTTAATTTAGCTATTTTTTATTTATTTTATTGATTTAATTTGCCTGAAGATGATTATTTTGTACTTCAGACGTTACTCAACAGTTACTCAGTACTTGAGTAGTTTTACTCAAGTCATTATTTGGATGACTACATTTTACTTCTACTTGAGTCATATTATTCTGAAGTAACAGTACTTTTACTTGAGTACAATTTTTGGCTACTCTACCCACCTTTGTGTTTCTATACGGTTAAAACGTATAAAGGCTGAGTCAAATAGTGTCTTACAAAAGTAATCTGTAACAATTCGTACAGTAAATTAAACCAATTTGACAATTCTATGTCACAATGATCGATATCTGTGTTTAAGGTTTATGCTGCACAATCTGCAGTTTAATGTGTGCACGTTATACATAAGGATCACTTTACCTCCTGGAGCGCTTGTTTTTCCGCTCTTTGGACGCGTCAGAATCGACGATGTCTGCTCTTAGACACTCTAGGTTGCCAGAAAAAGACAAGTGCTCCCCAAAGTACATCTTGTAGCTGAGAGGGGTGGTATCTTGCGCCTGGATGCCGGTGTAGCTCAGCAAAGGCTTGAAAACAACCTGAAGGGATGAAAACCGCTCATGAGCAGAAGGAAGACGGCAGATTTTTGTTGAATCTGAGCAGTCAATAAAAGGAATCCAGGTAATGACGCCGAAGTGAAGCAAGACACGGCCTATGCAATCACTGAACACGTTTACAATCTCATGTATGATAGAGAGAACGATTCCTTCAGCTCCTATCAGCACAGGATGGAGACTCAGAAGAGGAAGACACGTTTTTTTTGGCTTTCACTGGATAAATAAAGCTGCTCTCCAATCAAAGTACATTAAGCATCAGTATCTTCCCTGTTTTCATGCAGTCAACACAAAACCTAATCTAAAAACCAATTTCAGCTTCACTCTATAACCACTTATCAGGGAGCGGCAGATGCCATAGAAATTGCCCACCTGATGAAAAATTAAAAACAAACATCAACAAGCAAACAAATCAAAGGGAGTGAGAGGGATGTGCTGGCGGCACCTGGGCGTCGGCCAGCTGTACGGCAGCCGGACACTGGTTTCCCTCCTCGATGTCGACCAGGTCGTCCTGGCTGGTGCTGTGCTGGGAATGCTGGGACTGGGTCCCGTCCAGCGTGTTCTGGTCGCTGGACAGGACCGTGTTGAAGTCCGACGCTGAAGGGATGGTGGGCAGGTTGCACATCCCACCTGAGAGAGAGGGTGGGGACAGGTTAGGGCTGGGCGATATATCGAGATTTCAATACATATCAATATATTTTCAAACGCGATATGGTACGAGACAATATCGTTTATATCGATTACATTTTTTTTTTTTTTTTTTTTTTAATGATTTTGATATAGCTTATTTTGTGACAAATTGACTTGAATGAGATTTGCACAAATGTTTTGTTATTTGCACAACTGTCAACCTCAGTGGAAAAGTCTGCCTGTTACTGTCTACATTGTATTAATTGCACAGTGTATTTTAATTTAATTGTTATGCAGGAAAGGGATATTTGTTTTATTTTATTCGAGAAGCATTTTTATTCTATATATATGCAGGCAGTTTATTTTTATTTCATTTGTTTTATACATTTTGATATTGTGCAGACCTCTGTTAATAAAGGTACCTGTGTGACATTTGGCAAGAGGCTTTGTATTAAAACTGACTGTTTTTTAAGGGTTTGCCTCAGAAAAAAATGAAGCTAACAGAGATGCTATGCTATAATGCTTTGGGGGAAACTCCAATTATGGCACAGAAAAAATATCGATATATATTGAATATCGCCATTTAGCTAGAAAATATCGAGATATGACTTTTGATCCATATCGCCCAGCCCTAGGACAGGTGTCGAGTAATACTCCGGGATGCGCTCAGATCAGAGCTAACGGGCAAAAATAATGAGGTTTTATCTTTAAGACAGCATTTTAACTACATTTTACACACAATTCTAAACAGCAAACAGCCATTAAATGTGTTTGTGAGAATCCCGAGCAGCTAATCTGCTGTGCCGTCTTCGGTTCACACCTGCTCGAGCAGATAATAAAGTTAACCGCGTCTGCCACAAATTCATCCATTACACGTATATAATTGCACCCAGAAGAGCGGGGCTCCGCACAGCTGTGGAGACGATGTATATCTACATGAGTAATTCTAAATAATTATGCTGCTATTAAGGGAAAAGGAACCAAAGAGGTACAGCTGGTGTCTTAAAGGTTGAAAGACGGGGGAGACAACCACGATGACGTGAGGGACGATCGTACCAACATACCCTGGTTAGTGTGATGCTTAAGCTTTTAGTGAGGAAACAGCACCGGTCCTGACGGATGAGCACTCACCATCAGTTGCACTAATTGCAGGTATTTCACAACACTCTACGATAATTAGGCTTTTGATATCTTTATAAATAAAATATTTCACATTCTTTAAAATGTAAATATTTCATTCCACTTGTATGTTTTAATGTTTTCAATCCACAAAAGGTAAGTAATCTCGAGGTGCTTTATAGAAAACTAAAAAAGCAACCTAACACATGGTGCCCTGCTGGGAACTGTGAGTTTAGTGATATAAGCCTCTGCTAATAAGATTATTGGGCATTCTTGTGATACGTAATGTGGCAAAATAGATAATACTAAATAATCATTGGAAACTAAAGCTGGGAAAATCCCGGTGGTTTTCATTTAAAAAAAACGTTTTACATCTTATCTAACATGAATTCCACTGAATGCTTAAGATTCAAACTGATCTCTGTTTTATAAAGTGCCAAAATCTGACATTTGGTCTCAGTTTAATCCCATTAGTCACATGATCATCTATATATGTGCATAAACCTGCAATCTGTGAATTTATGTTAATGCAAACAATCAATTCCCCTCTAGTGATTGACTTGCATGAACACAAACCGTCCTACAGTCCCCAGGTTTGAGACTACTGCACTAATGAGAGTGACACGCTAACTGCTACAACTACATCATTATTCCACCGACGACACCAACACGACACTCTACAGTCCCTGACCTCCTCCTGGGCTGTTCACTCGTAGCGGTTGGTAGTGGGAGTTGTTGCAATCCGTAGAGTCTAGTGAGACAATATTAGACGGAAATTCAACTTATTGTACCAAAGAACATTAATGTAGGTCAACAGCAACTAGATATGAATAAAAAGGACCACTTCGGGTACTGTGTAGTTAATTTAAAATAATTGAGGTTTTTTGGCAAAAATTAGATCTTTTGATTAGTTTAGCATGGTGGAAGGTGCGGCCGTCCACATAGCTTCATCCAAAGCAGACATTTTTCGTAATTTACCGTTGGTTTTGGGATGAAATATATTCCTGTGACTCCCCAAGCACACCGCTTAACCATTTTAAGATAAATAAATAAAAAGTTTTAACGGTTGTAGCTATGGGTTGTAGCCTGCTCCTGAGCAGACTTTGTTTTGGAAGTACGGATCGTTTTTCCGCCATTATGGGGATAAAAAATATGCTGCACCCTCACCACACTATGTGCAGTGTATTCCTAAGTGCTCCTTTTTAACTAATACAAAGTTTTAAAAATAATCCAGTGATTCAAATTTGGATACAAGGCAAGTAAAAACTACGCTTTTTTTCTATTGATGTGAACGAGAGAGACGGCTGTTTGGCCCCATGGTTATTCTGCCCGGATGTAGCAACGGAGAATTATTTTTCTGATTGGTCAGTCAGGGACCAATCAGAAGGCTGACAAAGGGATATTTATTGTTCTGTATTCGTGTGTGGACAGTAGTGGTATTGATACACCGAGTGGATTTAACCATACGATGTGTTGCACGATATAAAGGTGACGACTGTCCTCCGACTCCCAGCAGCCCCAGGTCTCACCTGTCTGCAGGCTGTTGTGCAGCGAGCGGTTAACGGGAGACTCCTGGGTCGTGGCTCCAGTGCGGTTCCCCACAGCGTTGGACATCCAGTTGTAGAAACTGACGGGTGAGGGCTCGGAGAGCAGCGGGTGCTCAGTCAGCACGTCGGTTCCTGACACAGACGCAGAGAAAACTGATTCAGAAACCGAACATCACATGGCAACTATCTGGCCTCCTCAGCCAGCTGTACTCCATGGAAATTAATACTTCAAGATTAAATATTAGCTAAATCAAATGACAATTGACACATTTAGACAAATTTGGACACAGAAAACTACTTATTTTTTCGTTTGACACCCCTGAATTCTTCAAAAAGGTAAAAAAATAGAATGAATCTGAGTCTTCAGTCCATGTAAACGTCATTTAACAAGGTGCATAGTTGAATAGACGTTAAATAAATGCTTAAAAGAGCAGGCATACGGGAATTTCAGCAATATCTTTCTCAAAAGCGCACTCTTCACATAAGAATCGATTACATCTGCAGAATCATCGTCTCCAAGGCCACGCAGCCCCAAATTCCTGCGATAAAACAACTGTGTGGTGCCTGATCTATATGAAGGGAGGTCAAAACAGTACAATTTGGGACCTTTTTGATTTGCTGAGGAAAGATGCTACGATATTGTTTGATTATTGGCAGTAAAACATGACTGTTGACTTCTGAACAGCAGAGGTCACTATTGGAGCAAAAATGTGGAGTTCGTCAGCAGCGTTTACCGGGAGCTTCCGTTGACTGCGGTCAGGCCCAAGCCTCCATGGGGCCCTAAGCAAAATTTGATTTTGGGGCCCTCTATTACTGCCAATAATACTGATTATTGATCATTCACACACCCACTATAAACTTATTTCATGTTTTTTCCCTGTCATTACAAATACACTTGTAAAACTAGATGTAAGAACTTTTTGTTGTAGTTAGATTGTAATCCACAGAGATTAAGACCATGGAAGCTTGATGTTTACATGCTTTTTCAAGATGGTCCATCTTTCAGGGGAATCTGAGAAGACGTTGGACATTTTTTTCCACATTTCCAAAGAAGCAAGTGGCATCCACAGACGCTTTAGCAGCATCTAAAACCACTAGATTTAAGCTATGGGCACATAAGGCACAAGGCACATAAAAAGCACATGGATTTTTTTTTAAAAGCCTAGCCTGCACACCTTTATTTGCACCTTTCACGTTTGCACCATTGTTATATGATTGTCCCCTACAGTCCTCAAAGGGGATGTTCAATTCTTCAAGCCTCTGAAGAATTAGTGCAGACAAGCCTTGACTGGTAGATTCAGGAGCTACAAGAAACCCCAGGAAGTGTTCCTTTATCGCTGGTGTTTTTATTTAGCATGAACAGCTAGCAGTTAAATTAAAGAAACGTTTTTTTTCAAAATACAGATGCGAATAAACATGTAGATATGTACATTTATTAATATATGTAGATATATAGGTTTATATTATGAATATAGATATGTTATATGTAGGTATGTATATAGATATGAGTTATATTATACATACAGTATTTATATATCTATATATTGATATATAGTATATATAATATATATATAATATATATTGATTTATAGATATATGTAGACATGTCGATTTATAGCAATTTTTATGTATATAATTGGGGGTAAATATATGAACCAGTATATATATCTACTCTTATATAGTTATTCAAGTATATTGTTATATCATTGTTGTCTATTTGTTCTCTATTATATTGTAGTATTATTGTAAAGTAATGATAATGTAATACAATACATTATAATTACTTTTATTATTACATACATACATAGTAGCACAACTAAATGCTGGGCGGTTGTTTTCTTTTCTTTTTGTTTGCTTCGATTGGTTTTGTTTTTGACTATATTTATATATACATATAATTGAGTATTATATCACTATATTGAATAGTTATTAAAGTAGGGGTGTTTGGTTATGTGTGTTTTATAAGTAAGCTTATTGAAACTCTTGTTATATGTAAGAATGTACTGTATGTAAGCTTCAGGGGTAGGACTCGATAAGTGTTTACTTCAATCCTACTCCGTTTCGAACATGTTGGTGGATCTGTGAGGTCTGCCCATTTGTATTTTATTTTTTTACTTTTTTTGTTTTATTTTTTTATTTCAAACATGCATGTTAAATAAAAAAGAATACAAAAAAGTACAAATAAATAAAAATAAAAATCAAATAGCAGTTAAATTATTATTTTTTAACTCTTGGGGGCCCCCTAGTGGCCACAGGGCCCTAAGCAGCTGCTTGGTTCTGCGGCTGACGTGGGTGGTACCTGTGCGGGTGAGGGAGCTGCTCTTGGCCGTGGTGGCCGCAGACGGCTCGTTCCTCTGAGGCGTTCCCTCCAGCAGGTTGTGCAGGCTGCGGAAGCTGCCCGTCAGGTTGCTCAGGAGACTCTCCTTCCTGGGGCTGTCCTTGGCCGGCAGGCCGGCGCGGCTCACGTGCGCCGGCGAGTCGGCCGCCGTGTCGCCGCTGGTGTAGCTCAGAGACTGGTAGGGGTGCGAGCCCTGGGTATGACAAATGCACGGACTGCTGAGAGGAGGTTACAGTCGCACGGTCATTTCTCACCAGCTGCCGACGGCATTTCATTTAAATGACAGGTGGGATAAATTGCGTCTGGCAACGTTACAGAGAAGGCTGACGTCAAAGATGAGGACAAAAGAGCTGAGCCGGTTCAATAAATATGGTATAAACACTCTGCACTTTAATTTGGCAGCGTAAGTACAGTGTCATCTTGTCACCCAGTGTAAACTCTTAATCCTTTAGGCCTTTAAAAGATGGAGTCACCTTCGTGGCACATTTCAGATTCTACTCTCAGTTTGCTGTGAAATGTCTACTTCCTTTCAAGAAGGTCACTTTGGCGAAGGGATTTCAGAGTGCTCAAAAAACAAAACAACTTGTTGCCCATTTATTGGAACTTAAAAGAACAGATCTACATCTTATTAGCTCAATACCCCAGGGTGTTAAAGTTCCTAAAGTTTTAGCTCCAACAGCTCACTGACTCCAAGAAGGGTGAAATAATATCGGATAACTTGTCGTATCCTTTAATTTAACTTTTGGGAAAAATGTGAAATAACCCTGGCTTATAAATCCTGGTAACTTGACAGCATGTGACTCCAAAAAACAAGATTTATGGCTGCCTCAGAGGCACCTATTCATTGTTTTCTGTGCATCCCTGGATGAGCAGGATGGATCTCCTGAAACAGCTTCCTGCTGGGTGAACGCTCTGATTACGTTCAGGGAGCGAGGGGTGTGTGCAGTATGAGCACATACACTATTCATATCCCAATGAGAATTGTATTAACATGTAAATGTGGATGGTTTTTTTTTTTAAGTTACATATGGTCTCTAATGGCGCTTTTCCACTAGTACCTAGTCAGTCTGGCTCGGCTCACCTCCACTCGGTTTGGTTCTTTCCCAGTAGAGGTCTAACTGTGCCGAGTAGATACTTTTTCTGTAACTACTCTCCCAAGGTTCTAAGCGGCCTGAGTCGGGCTGTGATGTCATCACACTACAGGCCACCGATTGGTCGGGGGGTTGGAGACAGACGTCTGAGTCAGGATGTGACATCAGCGAACGAGCGACTCTGATGGCGGCTTCTGGTTAATTTTATTCGACCAGCGCAAAAGTCTGTTTGGTGATCCAACTCTGAGGTGCAGATGTTCATAAATCTGGTGGCTGAGGAGAGAATTAAAAAGGGATCTAGACGGGCGATAAAAAACGACCAGATCCACCAGGAGCTCTGTCTCTTCATAGCTGCTCTCGGCTTCCAACTGACTTTTCAGCAGCGCTGAGACAAATTTAAAAAAAAAAATAAAAATCGTCGCTGATTGAAGCTTCTCTCACTCTCATTTTTTAACTTGATATTGAACACAAGTCACAGACCCAGCAGCACATCTATCATCTCCTCCAGGTTCTACATCTTTAGTGTTGTTGTCTTCTTCGTTTAGAACACACAATCAAATACGTCACAGCAGCTTCGCTCCAACCCTCCTACTTTTGCTTCAGGGGCTGAATTGTTATTGAAAAGAAACCAGGCCGAGTTGAGTCGAGCCGAGCTGAGATGAGTTGAGCCAAGTAGGTACTAGTGGAAAAGTGCCACTGCCATTAGTTACAAGAATGCAGCTCAGACATTCTAGCACCGTACCTTTATTCTAAGCGCAGACTCGCTGTGTGCGTGGGACTTGGAGAGCTTCCTCATGATCTCCACTCCGCTGACGGGACCAGAGTTGCCCTCTTTGGGCGGGGGGCGACTGCAGGCTCCCTCCAGCAACATGGTGTGTTCACTCACTGTGGCTTCACAAAAAAAAAATAAGACAAAAAAAATAAAAAGGACTTTCATGAAAAAAAGGATTCACAAACCACGACACCCTGCTACCCACAATCCACCTTCAGATCTAACGAGTGGTCATTTCTGAGAGCTGCACGTTCCCACCTGCGTCAAATTCAAACTCGGCCCCGTCGGCGCTGGTGTCGCTCTGCAGCGCAGCGCCGTTGTCCAGGCCCAGACCGGTGTCACCGAGGCTCGGCTGCGTCTCCTTGGGCTTTCCCAACTGGTTGGGTTTCATCAGACCAATGGCCTTGAAACCCTGAGTCACCACGATGAACTTCATCCATTGTCTGGCCAAGGCCACTAAACCCTTCTTCAGGGTCACGAGAGCCGGGACGCCGTCGTTCTAGGAGGAAAGGAGCCGAGAAAAGAGCTGATCAGATCTCCTCGTGGATTATTGAAAGCAGAGAAAAGGACTGGGCAGTCACCGACAGTCCAAACAATCTCAAACTGACCATGGTGGCCTCCTCGATCACAGAGTAGTCGGCTTGCTGCAGGTAGCGGTGCAGGATGTTGCAGAGCATACAGGAGGGATTCTCATGCAGGTAGCGACCTCGCTTGGTCACGCGGTTGTATTTGCTGCGGATGGGGATGTGGATGCTCTTCTTCTGTTTACAGGAGAAAGGTTCAAGTATTCTGGGTGAAAACGACGATTTGAGCTGGTTAACCAAATAAAAAGGCAGACGTTAGACTGTATAATCTCTGCTCACCTCGAGAGCCTCCGTCATGATGCAGCCCATGACGGCGCACACGCGCAGCGTGCCCTCCATGTCCAGCTTGCGGAGAGAAGACTTCAGCTGGTCGATGGGAACCAGCCAGGCTCCAATAGCTGGTGTGGCTGTGCTGAGCAGATTCAGCTGCCTAAACGCAGAAGACATTGTTTCATCTCAGCAGAGGTGTCAAGTAACAAAGTACAAATACTTCGTTACCTTACTTAAGTAGAAATTTTGGTTATCTATACTTCACTGGAGTAATTATTTTTCAGACGACTTTTTACTTTTACTCCTTACATTTTCACGCAATTATCTGTACTTTTTACTCGTTACATTTTAAAAACAGCCTCGTTACTCTATTTCATTTCGGCCTTTAAAAAAAAAAACTATCCAGTTAAATTTCTCCATCCGGATAGAGTGAATTTGGTTGTGGTTGTTTCAGATGTTCTTGTCCAGTTTTGTTCTTACATCCGTTGCCCTCAGATTCCTGCAACTAAACTTGGATGTACATTCCAATAAAGGTTAGGATAAATGATAACATGCCTCTGAAGTTTGACTTTTTGCACCATTACAATACTTATAGGCAACTAGACATCATATCTTCTGCTCTCCGAAACACATGTTAATGCTCAATAGTACACATATATGGTTCTTTAATATATTTGCATTATACTAAGACGCATTCATTTTCAATGGCTTTTGTCCTTAATGGCTTTTTTCCCCCTTACATTACTTTTACTTTTATACTTTAAGTAGTTTTGAAACCAGTACTTTTATACTTTTACTTGAGTAAAAAACTTGAGTTGATACTTCAACTTCTACAGGAGTATTTTTAAACTCTATTATCTATAATTCTACCTGAGTAATGAATGAAATACTTTTGACACCACTGCATCTCAGTAACGACTCGTCAGTATAAACAAAACTGTGTTCTTCTATGCTAATGGTGGCTAATGCATTTATGAATTCATATAACAAAAAACCAGCCGTGTTTTCTTTCCCAAGGAAATGTTCAGAGTTAGAAAAGTGTTTTTCTCTTCTACATGAACTCATAATAACACTCCACATTCAGAAAGCTCCTGCTGGTTTGATGGGTCCGCTGGCCTGTGAGACTGACAGGTTTATATCTGCAGCTAAGCTGACAGCAGATCACAACTGCTGACAGAAGAGGATTTTTACAGAAACCTATTCCAGCAGAGGAAAATTGTTCATCTCGGCGCATATTGCCCGAAAAACCGCTGACACTACGATCCAATAACTCAGGAGATCATGGTGGCTTTGTTTCAGAGGCTTCGGTGGAAATGAATAACGTTCACATGTATTTCCACAAAGTAGGTGGAGCAGTCCTACCTGGATATGGACTGTGAAGGTGAGCGCACGTTAGTGGGAGCGGCGAAGCTGAACCAGATCTCCCTGATGGTCAGCTTCATGCTGCTGGAGTCGGGCGGCGGCGGCATGAGAGGGAGGTCTTTCTTCAGGTCGTCAGACTCCACTCCTTCATCCTACGGTGCAGAACATAAAAAGATTCAGTCCGACAGACCGACTGCCTCTTAGTCCATCAGACGTTCTTCCCTCCCACTTTGCTCTTTAGACCTACTTTGTGTGCATAAATGATTTTTAATGGATCATTTATCGTCAGTGGTATTAATAGCAAATTGATCACACACAAAAATTGCCCTTGAGGTCACTGTTGCACATTTTTGCCTGTTGCACATTTTTGTACATATACTGTTCTTTTTACATAGTCTATTCTATTTTATTTTTGTACTATTCTATTTTATTTATACTTATACTTATACTTTTTTTACTTAATTTTCTTTTGAAGGAAAACACCACTCCGTACTGCGTTTAATTTCGTTGTGCCCTGTATACTGACAATAAAAAGTCTGAAGTCTAAAGTCACAGTATGACTTTGGCCCTTTTGCAGCTTGTAACATAAAGCGTCTCCTCGTGAGCCTGTGTGGGTTTGTAATTTATCTGCACCAAACAAACCACAATTAAGTCCTTTCAAAGATATGCAGCCCCTAAATCTGTGAAGGGATTTAGGGGCTGCACCCTTTGTTGAGCCTTTTTTACTCCACCCTTTGTTGAGCAAACTGCATTTTTATAGAGAAATATCCTGCACCACACTTTCTGTGTGGATGTGAGTAACTCGACTCCTTTAATGCCTCGTCTTCCATTACAAAAAAAAAAGACTTCTCTAAACTATAAATACTTGTGCTGCAGAGTTTAAACGGCTCGACTCGCGTTCAAATCCGCGTCTCATTTTTCTTCTGCAGAAAAGTTTTGACATCATGTCTGGGAACACCTGTCATCCATCACATCTCTATTGAGCTGCCGATGCAGGATGACGACTTCTTCTCTGTCACTCTGCTGCCACAAAGAAGCAATGACATCGGATGTCTTAATGAAACTATCTTCCAAGTGTGATTGTGTATCATTTCACACACAAGCTCGCGTTTTAGCTTTTTCTCTGGCATCTATTTCATACGATTATTCTTTGTTAAGATTGGTCTGTAATATTCTTAGTTATTTCACAGTACACGTGTCTCACCAGAGTATCTCCATTTGTATTTCTTAATAACAATTGAGTGCAAAAGACATGAAGTGTCTGTTTTGGGGAAATATGTATAATCAAAATGCACAGATTGAGTTCTAGATGTGGTATTCTGCTAAATCAGATCCTTTTCTCAGCAACTTTACGAGCACACACACATCCTGTCTCACCTGCTCGTCTGAGTCGGAGTGCTCATTAACATCGGAGGCAGGACTCATGTTGTCGTGCTGCAAGTTGTCATCGGACACGTCAGTGCTGTAACCGCTTCCTGTCTGAGAGCCGGTGGAGCCATTAGACTTGGACATACCGGTCTTCCCTCCGATATCGGAGCGACCCATCACCCCAAATGCGTTGTAAAGAATGGCCCCTGACTGACGCCCTCCTGTGAAAACAGATTGGAACACAATCACAGATCTGCACACATTCGTCTCCCCCCGAGGGCCGTGGCAGTTCCTGTTATAAATGTTGGATGGCTGCTGCTTTGACCGTCTGGATGCGTTTACCTTTGACAGTGAGGTTCTCTATTCCACATTCAAACATGATCCAGCCCCATTTCTCGAGGGAAGGAGCGGCGCGGCCCAGATCACCCGGGGTTACTTGGGCATCCGTTTCATCCACCATCGTAAACTCCTCTATTTCTTCCAGGCCAAAGAGCACTTTGGACTTTTCAAAAGGGATGGCTGTGATGGCGCACGTCCCGATGTCTGCAGAACACCGAGAGGATTATATTCTCATCTCACCTTCAGCGGGAAAAACTAAATCCCACTTGGGTTTTCTAAGCACAATGTGATAAATATGGTTAAGAGTTCAGAACCGAACCTGTGGAGTCCAGGCCGCGGAGCTGGCTGTGGATACGGTGGATGTTGAGCCTCGCAGCGATCTCTTTGCCCTTCTCGATGCCGGCGTTGGAGCGCAGTGAGCCGGAGGACTGAGGCTGCATCTTGGTGGCTGAAGCGTACTTCTCTAACATCACGGAGGGGCGGCCGTGTTCCGTGGTGTTTGGATTCTCCTCCACGATACCCCTGGAATCAAACAGAAGAGAAAACTGCATCCAGATTTGACTGCCGACATCGTCACAGTTCCCCGTCGTCGTGGACGACAGGGACGTTTGTCCAACGCGGCCACAGACCAATCACCACGAGCAGCAATGGACGCCGTACCTGTTCATCCTGAACTGTGTGGCGATCCTGTCGAAGCACAGCGCCACCAGAGACACATGTGTGACACACTTGCTGGAGCAAGAAGGCGACACTTCCTCTATGGAGGCCTGCAGGAGGCAAAGGTTCACCTGCACAACAACAACAAAAGACAAGAACGCAGAACTTAACTGTGCTGGAAAACACAATTTTTGTGGAAATAAGTAACTTGATAACTCAAAATATATCCATAATAATGATCTAATAATGACGGACTTCTGTGCTACAAAGATGAATATACCGTTTTTTTGGACTATAAGCCGCACCTGCATACAAGCCGCATCCGCTCTATTTAAAAAAAAGATATGCAAGCCGCAGATATTTATGTTGTGAGATTAGATATTTACTACATGTACGGAACCATTTTGAACTGTAAATGATGTACATGTTTGTACCTAAATAGATCCTTTCCTAACAGTGTCTTTTAACACGGCAGCAACTTTGCTGATTAAAACGGGACAGAACCAAGAGAAAATAACGGGTATTTATTTATCTATTTATCTGTTTGAAATCTGCTTCTACCGACTTCTATCTGCTAAAGAAGAAGTAGCATATTCTTCTTTGCATTTATTTTGTCTTAGTTTTGATTCTAATTCCGGTTAGAGCGCCCCGAGCGGTGGAAGAAAAATCCACAGAATAGCCGCACCTTTGTATAAGCTGCATGGTTCAAAACCTATGAAAAAAGTAGCGGCTTATAGTCCAGAAAATACGGTAACAATATATAAGTCAATTCTTTGTTTAAAGCTGCTATTTGCACACTTAATGCCATTACAACAATTAAAAGCAACCATTTAATATGGCGTGCATCAGCCATTACTCACAAGTTGAACGGCGTTGACAGCTCAGAGTATATTTTCACATATAAACAAACACAAATGTAGAGTACAGTTCATGTCCATTGATTGCAACATGTTGTGTAGCAGTGCTAATGATTCGGCGCCGGCTTCTCAACCTCTCCGAGCACGAGCCGAGCAGCACTGCTGGCCTCTCATTATTTGGGGTCACGGCTCTCACCTTGGGGATGGAGACGTTGGCCTGAAGGCCCTTGATTTTCACATTATCCGGTTTGACAGACAGCTCCGTCTGGCCCTGGGAAATGTTGAGCGAGCCCGGGGTCGTGCCCTCCGTCTTGGACAGCTTGTGCTCCTGCTTGCCTGTTTGGCTCTGTGTGGATCCCAAACCCAGAAACACTGACACATCAGTCTCTGGGCAATTAAATCTGCTTAAGTTCACTTTCGGACTAAGAAGACGATTACATTCGGTCTCAAAAGGTGTAAATTAAAAATAAGTGAGGACATAGGTGTTCTACGTACAGAGTCGGTGACTGTGGATTTGCTTATTTGATAGGCTTCAGTGAGAACTTTGCCGTGAAGGTCGTCCAGGATGGCGGCCGGGTGTCGAATACTGGCGAAGTGGACCATGGACTCGATGTATCTGAACAACACCAGATGTTTTATTCAGTCATTTATTTATATAAATCCCACTACATGTTTCACACAATCATTTATGTTCTCTTATAAGGACTGAAAGTAAAACCCAACTTGAAGCCAGTCAATCTGTCTGTAGGAGGCCTTTTAGCTGAAAAGTCTGTTTTATTTAGAGGAAGAAACCCTGTAAACTTGCTTGTTTTGTCCTGCGTGGCAGGAACTCACATGAGCTGTGATTACAACACACAGAGGATGTGAGACTGTGCTCTCCAGCAAGAGCATTACTTAGCTTCACATTGCAAATGGTTGTTTGCAGCTGTATTATCAGTTTAAATGTAGTAAGACAACCCTTTAAATTTGCAAAGCAAAAAATAATTCACACATGCAAATGATATCTGACCAAGTACTGTGTATTTACTTGGATGTTGGTCCATATTATGAACTGAGCTGGTCGAGAGATGAGTGCTTGTAATTTAACATTTATAACTGTGTGCTTTTAGCCACCGGCAAACTAACGATTCATCATCCGTGATCAAGAACGAGATCAGACTCTGAACCACTTTTAGCATGTTAATCTTGGATCTAATAAAAGGTTTGAGTTAAAAGTTAAAATTTTAGCCTCGAGTGAAACTAATAAATTAAAAAGCTGAACAAGAAGCAACATTGTTTCACATTCACATCTCATCAAAAAGATTTGGCTTGATCCATAGAGGAAGTGTGTTTGGTCACCTGTCCAGGGATTCGGCCACCAGCGGCGTGAGCACCACGTTGATGGCTCCCTTCACCTCCACGATGGCAGTGGTTCTGGTCTGAGCCAGCGGCTGCTCCAAACTCCAGTCCTCTGTTGTCGTGTCCTCGTCCGTGTTCTCCATCGCTCTCTTATCCAGGGGTGTGTACGGCGTACTGTAGAGGAGAGACGATCACACCGAGGCTCAAAAGCAGGACAGGTTGTAAAGACAGGGATGATATTAAGGGATGATACAGTATTTTTGGCAAAGCAAGATAGTAAAACAAAAGTGGGTTTTAATACCTGTTGTTGTCCCCCATCAGCTGAACTCCTCTATCCAACAGCGAGCTGGCAGAAAGGCCCTGCCTCACCAGCTGTGATGGAGACATATGAGCAGTTTAGAAACACAGTAAAAGCTCTGATAATACGACAGTGCCAACTGAAGTGTCACATGCAGACTGAACCAGCTAACCAGACACACATGAACTCATTCTGAATGAGGTTGATGTCAGTGACCTTAAAGCAGGGGACAGAGAGCTGGTCGAAGGAGCCAGAGCTCTCCTCACTGGTGGGTGTGTCTAGATCCAGGGGACGATGCAGCGAGGACTTGGACGTCCTTTTATTGGTGGGCTGCTTGACAGACCAATTTGAGACCTGGTAAAGGTGGAGACGAAAACAAAACAACATGAAAACAGAGTAGGAATAACTACGGAAGAGTATTAGGGCCAGGCAGGAGAAAAATAAAAATAATATTTTAGAGGAGGAAGATTTTTTTTTCATTATGCAGTTCGAGAAAAAAGTCGAAATTCAAGAAAAAAGTCGAAAAGTCGAGATTAATGTTGAAGTAGAATTTCGAGAAAAAAGTCTAAATGTCGAAATGTCGAGAAAAAAGTCAAAATGTTGAGAAAAAAGTCAAAATTTTGTGAATAAAGTCGAAATGTTGAGAAAAAAGTCGAAATGTCGAGAAAAAAGTCGAAATTCGAGAAAAAAGTAGAAAAGTCGAGATCAATGTTGAAGTAGAATTTCGAGAAAAAAGTCGAAATGTCGAAATGTCGAGAAAAAAGTCAAAAATGTTGAGAAAAAAGTCAAAATTTTGTGAATAAAGTCGAAATGTTGAGAAAAAAAGTCAAAATGTTGAAAGAAAAGTCGAAATGTCGAGAAAAAAGTCAAAATGTTGAGAAAAAAGTCGAAATGTCGAGAAAAAAGTCAAAATTTTGAGAAAAAAGTCAAAATTTTGTGAATAAAGTCGAAATGTTGAGAAAAAAGTCGAAATGTTGAGAGAAAAGTGGAAATGTCGAGAAAAAAGTCGAGATTAATGTTGAAGTACAATTTCGAGAAAAAAGTCAAAATGTCGAGAAAAAAGTTGAAATGTTGAGGAAAAAAGGCGAAATTTCGACTTTATTCACAAAATTTCGACTTTTTTCTCGAAGTGCACAGTAAAAAAAATCTTCCACTCAATTTTTTTTTTCTCTTGCCTGGCCCTAATACTCTTCCGTAAATAACAGAACTAACTATGCGGTTGTTTTAAGTTGAAGTATAAAGAACTGGGAGAAAGAGCACCTGGTAGTGGGCGAGGTAGCTCTGGTAGCAGGCCATGACGTGCGGCTGCCGCGTCACCGGCCCCGGCTCGGCCGTCTTCTCCGCCTCCACGGAGCTCTCCTCCTCCAGGGCCAGCGCCGACACGAAGGAGGCCTGGGACATGTGGCTGGGCAGCGGCTGCGGGGGCAGCGGGGGCAGCGGGGGTGGGGGCAGAGGTCGCTCCGTGATCAGCTCCCCGTTGAGGACGTAGGTGAGGGGACCCTCCACGCTGTGATAAATGGAACTCCGGCTGTATACAAGTGTGAACAAATTAATATGACACGGTTGGATTCAAACCAATAATGGTTTAAAATGTGCTCGAACTACAATCAAAAATGCTCCGATGAACATGGAAATGTACTTTATTTATTTAAAGGGGACCTATTATGGTATCTATGGTCTATTTTAAACAGGCCTTGAATGTCGTAAAAACAAGGTTTTGATTGTTTTTGCTAAATAAATTAGATAATTCAGCCTCTGATCCATGTCTTTATCATCCCATTCTCTAACCTCATTATCTATGCAGGATTCTGAGTGGGCGGGGCTATGATAATGAGGCGCTGTGCTGATTGGCTGCCTGAATGACACGATACACCGCTACGAAAAAATGGCGGAAGCTCCGGCCGGCGGAGTTACACCGTGTCCTAACTGCATGCGATTCGAGCGAGTGTCAGCGACAAAATCAATTCCGCTGCTTTATTTTCTATTGGACTGTCCTAACTGGCCGCAGCGACGCCGTTTTGAGCTGAACATTTGTCGGACACCCTGCTTCTATTTTCTTCCTGTCGCTCGCGTTGAAAGCCAGTTGAAAGCGCTGTAGGAAACGGTTATCGAGAAGTTATCTCTATGATTCCTCCTCATTTCACTACAAAAACCTCAATAAAGTGTCAGCTGGCTGGAGGGAGATGGACAGACACTGGATGGCTCATCCGGGCGGCTGTACAGACACTGCAGAATTTGGTTGCTTTCCTCCTTCTCTGAGTTGGCAGGCTGAGGGGAGACCACTTTATATATGATAAACCAAGAAAAAACCTGTTTTTCATAATAGGTCCCCTTTAACTAAACATAAAATACCCAGTAAGAAGCAAGTTTTCCCACATATACAGAAATCTCCTACTGGATACATCAGACAACACGTTTTATATTAAAAACAAATAGGAGCTGGAGTTAAATATTATAATTGAAGATGGGAAGTGGGAAACAATGTGCATCGGATGTCATAAAGGTATCAATAGTAATATGTGGAAGGAGTTTGACTGGAAGATGAAGACTAGGTTCTTCAAGACGCCGTCTGTGGTCTCTAATTTTACAAGTAACCCAGCGGCAATATACTGCTGGAGACGATGTGGAGGGATTGGCGACCACTCACATATATTTTGGGATTGCCCAATGATATCGCCTTTTTGGAAGGGGTTAAAGAGTGAGATAGATAAAGTTATGGGAATAAATATACTATTCACCCCAAGTCAGTGTCTTTTCAATCCGACTCCTGAAGGCATGTACACACGGGACCAAGAGTACTTGCTACATATACTTGATGACTGCTGGGAAAATGGTGACAATAAAGTGGTTGAATACACAGCCACCTACAGTGGCCCAGTGGAAACAGAAGCTACGGGAGGTGTATGGAATAGAGGCTTTAACTGCTCGATTACAATAAAGGTCTGATGTTTTTGTGAGGAGATGGCTTCCTATTGCCATGTACCTTTCCAACTGAGGAGAATCTGGGGTACGTGGAATGTCTCAACTGTCCATTTATTTAAAACAGAATAACAGGAGCGCTGCTGGTGTCCCCACAACCCACGGTGCTCTTGCAATGGGTGCAACATTGAACTCAAAAGAAAAAATGCAGGCACTCTGGTGGCTTGAAAAAAGTTTAAAAAAAAAAAACTTTATTTGGACTGGGTTACCATCTAAACATTCTGCGTTGGTGTTTTTTAGAATGTAACCCAGTCCAAATAAAGGTTTTTTAACTTTTTTCAAGCCACCAGAGTGCCTGCATTTTTCTTTTGTGTTCATTTATTTATTTATTATTTTTCATTTATCAGTTTTATTCAACTTTCTAGACCCAACTGGTCCCATTTTGTTGCCGTCTTTAATGCCCTCATATATTATGTGATGTTGTCAAGGAATGTGTTTTTCTTCAATAAAAACAAAGTAAAAAAAAAAAAAAGTGATCATACTGATGAATTATGGGGGTCTCATGTGACGCTGCGACTCCAGCTCTCCTCACAATTTATTTACTTTTTTAAGTTTGTTCTATTTCACCATTTTGCTGTGGCACACAAATCTAAGGATATCTTATTTTATTATGTTACGCTCTTGAACTGAGCCACATGTGTTCCAGCTGAGCCCTTCGGGAAATCTAAATTGATCACTTGTTTTTGTTCACGCTGCACCAATCAATTGGCATGCTGAAATCCATACAAGAACTATTTATGGTAATAAAAGGATGACGAGGTGGCAGCAGACCAAGAGGGAAATCCAATTTGTAACTCATTCCAGCACTAAGTGGTGACCCGCGGATCAAACGTCTTATTCGCCCAAACCCCTCAACATCATGCTCATCTGTGCATCCATGATCAAATCAGAGTAACAGACTGAAGCTGCAAACGTGTTCAGCCTGGGGAGAAGTAGATTTACAACGAAATTCATGACTTTTAGGATATTAAACATTAAAAAATTAAATCTATTCCTGCATATTGTTCCTACAAGATATTTTAAACCGACTGCAAACACTTCACTGGAAGAGATCATTGATGCAGCCGTGTATTTATTTATTTACTTTTTGTAATAAAAACTATGCTGAAAGCCTTGTCTTTAAAATGTTAAGGGGTTTCTTTTGAATGTGTATCTACGTTCAATAAATATTACATTTGCGTGATATTGGAGAAAAGGGACACAATACACTCATTTGTTAGACATTTGCATTAAATCAATTTATGCATTTATCAAATGCTTTGAAGAAAAATTCTTCAGTTTTTTTATTTTAAAAAAGGGTACACTTTGGGAATTCTGGCAAGATAAGAACTTTGAAAGACAGATTATTAATTCATCTGCACTTACAGATCTTTTGATGTTACTGTGGGCTGCTGTGAATCTCTATCTTTTACTTGATCTGACCAATAACTCTGCGCTCTCTCCAACTTCTAACTCATGGAGAATGTTTTTGAGCTTTTCCCTCAAGTATCTGACCTGTAGTTCTCCATGTGATACGGAGGCTGCTGTGGCTGCTGGGTCTGCTGCCTCCTCTTCTTCTTGCGGCCCGGGTACGTCCCCGGACCCTCGTCGGCGCTGCTGATTGGCTCAAAGTCCTCGGCGGCAGAGAAGTAGGCCTCGCTGTCGGCCACAGACATGCTGGAGTCGGCGGAGCGGTACTGATGGAAGGTGTTGGAGTCCGCTGATGGCGTGAAGGGAAATGAGCCGTAGCTTCTCCGCTGACGAGGAGAGTCCAGGACGTTTTCGTCGCTGCGGGAAACCTCGGTGCTGAACTGGACGCCTCCGGCGAGGACCGGAGGCGGCTTCTCGGTGAAGACTGCGGCCGACAGGCTCTTGGTGCTGCCCAGCCGGCCGGACTGCACGGATGACTGTCGCTTCAGAGGTGAGCAGAGGGGTGAGCGCACAGAGGAGCGGCCCTGGGAGCTGTTGGGTGACACGGGTGAGACCTCCCCTATGGTCCTGCAAAGTGAAAAGCACGATTGCTACGCTTAGAGGCAATACGAACTGTGAAAAATTTGATCAAGTTTGAAGTTTTGAAGTTTGAATTTATTCACAATACCATAATAATAGTTATAATAATACAATTGAATTAAGTGGGTAGAGTGAATGGGTCCCCCAAGGAAGCTAGGAAAGCTAAAAAAAAAAATCAATAAGCAACTACTACGCTGGCTGAAAATCCCATTTCTGCCTCATTGTGCTTCCAACATATCCTTCCTATTAACGGTAATGAATTTAATATTTCTTGAGTTAAAAACATTATCCTAAAAATCGATTTGTATGTCTAAAAATTGTTTTTTTTTTGTTTTTTTCATCATTACAATTTTGGATTTTTTTTTGTTGTTTATGCCCAAAAAAGGATGTTTTGTTGGACACAAGAATAACTCGTGCCGTGTTTTTGCCTTTAAATATGTTTAAAGGTATGAAAACATTAAAGTTTTCAGTTATAATTGCATAAATTGTCTATATTTCATTACTTTATATACTGTCTTGGGGTTACAGTTGCATAAAATGCTAAAAAAAACTAATTCTCAAAAATTTTAACTGAATGTGTTAAAAATAAAAGCGATTTCATACGCCTCTGTTTGCTGCCCTGGATCTGTTTGATAATTCTGCCCCACACAATGTTTCTGAAAGCAGTTATATCAGTATTCTGGGAGCTGATTGGTCCTTACAGCATCATTAGCTGCCAATACTTGCTGTTGAATCTCAATATAATACCAGTATTAATATGTTGCATAACTACACAGTCATATAATTCAGGCAACAGCTTCAAAAACCGTTTTACACTAACACTAACCCAAATCGATCTAGGATCAAATCTTGATAATCGATTCTGAATCTTAAGAAATGGAATCAAATCGATTCTTGACATTTGAATCGATCCCCAGCCCTGGTGGCGTCACTTGTTACTCACTCAGCGGGGCTTTTCCCGTTCACGGGGAACATGCGTTCCTCGGTGCTCGGGGAAGGCGTGTCCCTCTCTCCAGCCAGCAGAGGTAAAGCAGCACTAGATGAGCTGTTTTCCTCCGAGGACGAGGCCGAGCTGTGGGAGCGTTGGGGCACCTGGAGGCTGAGCTGCTGCTGACCACGTCTCTCGGGCAGCTCAGGCGGCAGGCAAGGAGAGTGCGTGTCTGTTTTCAGTCCTACAACCCTCCCTGAGGAAACACGGAAACAAGATCCGCTGAAAAATACAAACCTTACAGGCTCTGGGTGTTTTATTAATGATATTAACTCTAAATGATCTTAATTTGAATATAAAAGCTCAAGGTCCTATATTTGTAAATTACTCTCGTGCAATAAACCTTTACAAGACAGAGTAATGGTTTTATTAAAGCATTTGGCTGAGAAGCCACAAGAAAGCCCTCAAGCGGAGCCAAGGAAGAATAACTTAATAAAGATATCAGGAAGTATATGTTTTAAACTAAATACCATCCACTTTGGGGGTTTCCTTTGTAATGATCCACTCCCCGGGCTGCAGCAAGGACTGGCCGTAGCACATGTCGGACTCGGTGCTGGAGGAGGAGAAGGCCGATGAGGAGGAGGGTGTCAGCTCCTCCAGCCTGAAGTAGTCCAGGCCCATGTTGGTCCCGCCGAAGAACCTGCAACCGCCCAGGCATCCGCAGCGGTTCCTGCTGCGCTTGTTGCGAACGCTGGCTTCTTCAGGCCACAGGAACCACAGCCTGAGGAGAGAAGGGGACACGGGGAGAGTGAGGTGGATTTGAGCTGGTGGGGTCACTGCTGGAGGAGAAAAATGTCAAGATCCCTGGAAGAATTTGAGTTGCAGACAAGACCTTGTTGATATGAAACTTGATCACTATTAACTGTCACATGTTTCTTTGGCTAAATTCAGAGTATTGGGTTCTCAGTCAACTCAAATTTAGCTACAATAAAGCATCTTGCCCAAATACAGACTAAAAATGACTGAGCGATGAGGTTTTACTGCCACACCAGAGGGTTTTATAATCATGCACCTGAATTGATATAGCTATAAATGCTAGAAATAAAATTAACTAATTTCATTTTAAAAATCTGATCATCAAAAAAAAAACAAATATTGTTACTTATTTTCCTTTTTTTTCTGAATGAATGTGTATTTTTGTATAGATTGCCATTATTACTGGTTTGTATGTTCAAAGAGGATTGTGATGTTGATGACGATAGATATTTATTATTATATTTTACATGATTTATTTAATCAATTACCTCCTTCTTGTACTTTATTTATTAGTTACTAATTAAGTATTATTATTGTTTATTTATTTGTATGATCTGATCCTACTCAATTCATACATAGCCCACCCTATATTTATTTATTTTGTTTTTTTTCCTCCTTCTCTTCCTATTTTTTTTCTTAAAAAGAAAAAAAAAAAAATCAAATCTGATCATATTAGTCATCCATTTACATAAAGAAAAAAAGAGAAAAGGGGTTAAACTGAAAACAGACACATGAACGACACATGAAAGATGGCTGTTTTCTACCTTTTGGTCTGAGCGTCATGGAGTTCCAGGAAATGTCTCTGAACTTCACATTTGGCTGGGTGGTCGGCAGCCAGGGCGATGTCTGCGGTGATGAGGTTCAGGTTGACAGTGCCGGCCTCCAGCCATACAGAACGTCGGAGTAAAGGGGGCTGGAGGCCTTGACCCGGGCCTGGACCCGGGCCGGCCAGCTGCAGCCTGGCGGCGTCGCTGCTCTGCTGCTGTTCGATGTACTGCCGGATGTTTACGTCCTGCACCACGGCACTGATGCCCTCTCCCACCGCCTGGTTGTGCAGATTGCAGTTGGCGACACGTACAATTCCTGTCTGCAGACGGGAAAAAAACCCAACTAAATATCAGCACGAATATCAAAACTATTACATATTTATGAAACTGGCAATGAGTCAAACACGGTAAGCCGTGCAGTGATTCTCCGCGCTTCATTAGTGCTTTGTGACAGTTACCTTAACATTGGCGGCGCAGCCGTGCTCCACGATGAAGAGGTCGACTCCATCCATGGCCAGCCGGGTCATGGTGTACTTCAGCTCCTCGGATGTGCGGCAGTGACCGGGCAGGCAGCTCAGCTGGAAGACAGCATTGTTTAGAAACTTTTCAGAGCTTCCTCAGAGAGCAAGCTCTTGTTTAGTTTCTACATTTCCCTCCACCGCCCGCGGCCACGGCTGCTCAGCTGTCAGAGACTAACGACGGCTCTCGGGGACAGTTTTTAAAAATATCCTCGTTAGTATTCACATACAAGCAAGACATCTTAAGAAACAGACGTATACACATTAATGATATATTCAGTAATGTTTAAAGAAACAGATCAATAGATCTGTGCTCTGTTTTCTGCTTTTTATTTAAACTTTGAACTAAGTGTCCTTTCTGAGTCATGCTTCATTACAGAAAGATTTACAATGGTCTGTGTCTATTATCTGATCTTAGCTGAACATTTTATTCCACACATGAGAAAAACCTATCCAACATCCAAAAACAGCCTTCGGCCATAACGATCTAATTTAGGAACTTCCAGCGTGAGATGCAGACGCACGGCCGCTAACTAGCACAAACTAAAGCGACATCAGAGGAAACGAAAAGGCTGTGAAGACGTACGGCTCGTGCGTGGTTCTGCATTTCATGTTCTCGTACCTTGGCATCGCAGATGCGACGGTCGACGCCGTGCTGGCAGATGACAGAGGGCTTGGGTTGCTCCAGCTGGAACTCTCGAGAAACCACGTGAAAGAGGAACGTCTCCCCCCACTCCATCATGTTGGCCAACTAACAGTCACAACAAACAGTCTCATCATTATCTGAAAAACTAACGCATGGAATAAGAAACTAGAAACATGACTTGTTACAAATTGGCAAAAGTGATATTTATACCAATATTTTAGCGGTTAATGCGAGCTCTTTAGAGGACACATTTTGAATTTGAACACACAATCCTGCCCAGAAGTGTTGTTTTTGTTTCAATTTTAGTTTTAGTCTAGTCTTTGGGTCAAGCTATCATTTTAGTTTTTATTAGTTTTAGTCACGTTCATTCTCCTTTTGGTCGTGTCCAGTTTCAGTCGACTAAAAGTCTGATCAATTTTAGTCTTATTTTAGTCAGAATTGTCCATGAATGTTTTAGTCGACGAAAACTGATGACATTTTAGTCTAGTTTTAGTCAAAGATTGTATTTAGCCAAACCCATTTTACAATTCAAACAAGGTTATCTTATTATTATATTATTGTTACCTTATAGACTCAAGAATACATTCATTCCAGATACAGAAGACTCTAATTTGAGTTTACAACATATTTATTTTTCCGCATTTCTCCCCATCTTCTTCGACGACACATTGGGTTTTCTTTTCCACATCTATTTAAAGTGTATCCAAAGATGGTTTCTTATTCTTCTCCCAGCCCTAGAGAAGATACCCGCGTTTCTCTATTGAACTTTGTTTTTAATTGACGTGAACCTAGAGCTCTACGTTAACGGCATCAGCCTCTAACTCTGCTACATCTTCTGGATCTGATTCCCCGCTGCAGCGACTGGGATTGAGGACTAACGTCACCCAGCAGAACTAAACCAGAGGAAACTACTGAAAACATGGAGATTAAGGATCTTTGGTAGAACACTTCGTCTCATTTTGGTCAACGAAAAAGAAAAGATATTTAAGCATAGTTTTTATTTTGTAATTTACATTTTAGTCTCGTTTTTATTCGTCTAGGATATTGCATTATATATTTAATTATCGTTATCGTCACATGACCAGCATGTTCGTTGCGTTTCATCTCGTTTTCCTCAGCTGATAAAGGTTTGTTGACGACGATATTTAGTCATAATTTTCTTTGACGAAAGCAACTTTACTGCCCACCGATCCGATATAAAGATTTGGGATCAGTTCACATGTATCTCCTGCATGGTATTTAACTGTAATGGAAGGAAGTCACCCACCTGAGGGACGGTGACCCTGCCGGTGAGCCCGCCGGCCTGCATGTCGATGAGCCACGCGTACTCCAATGTGTCACTCCCCAGAGGGAGCCCCTGAGCGGAGAACATGGCGTGAGCCCTCATCTGCAGCCCAGACAAACTCAGGTGTCCATCTCTCAACACCCCATCCGTGGATGGACGCTGTGGGGGGGGGGGGCACAGAGCAGAAACATGAACGTTTGCAGATCACATATCCCACAAAAACTACAAGGATTCATCAAAAGACATCAAGTGTAAGCTGAGTCTTCCTAAAAGCCTTCTGAAGAGAAGGGAAATGGTGAAGAGGAATGATGCCTGCACCCTCTTTCAGGGATTGGGGGAAGTTATTCTCTCAGCAATAAAGAGGATTCAGGTTATGACTACAAATTTGAAATTCTATAAGGTTATACAACATGCAGCTGCTTTTTCAAGAATATATTACTTATAACTGTGTTTCACATTATGCAAAACTCTGCAGCTTTTATTCAGGATGTTTTCCTACTACTGAGTCATCCTTGTAGACTAGAGAACACAGTTGTCGTGTATCTACTGTTGAAATATGAGTATTTGTTTATTATTGTCTTGCTGGTGCTTCTATAATGTACCATTTCCTCCTGAACAAAAAACTAAATCAATATAAGAAGTGCGTAGTGTGTAAGTTCCTGCATATGCTTAAATACAAATTAACTGTGACTCTAATAATGTCGGCTCAGTCTGGAGCTATAATGAGCCCCATCGGGCAGCCGTGTAGTTGCGTGTAGTACCTGGTAGTTGTCACTGACGAAGATGTGAATGGGTGACAGCAGCATCTGAAGCATCGTCTCCTTGTAACCCTTTTTCATCTCAAAACACAGGCGTTCCAGGAAGCCGGATGGACCTTCAGGACCTTCACTGCTGCAGTGCTAGAAGCCAACATGCAAGAACACAGCCACACTTAAAGTACTGCAACGTTATTACATTGGTTTAGAAAGCATCGGCCCCAGACTACCCCACCATCTAACTGTGTATGCCACAACCAACTAGCTGGCACGACTGGCTTCATCACAGAAATATATCTATATTTTGTAAGGAACCCAGAAGTTACAAGTTAGAGAACTGACTAGCTGAGTGGACGCTAAGGGAATTAATCCCATACATCCCACTGGAACATGGCAGTCACGTGTAAGAAAGAAGGCGTTTATACTAAACAACTTTCTCTGTCCACGGATTTTTGAGCTTTTCAGACTACCGTCTTAAAGTCCTGGTGATGAACGCAGTAACTCGGTCATGCAACTGCTCTCCAAACCACAATTTGTCATGACAATACGTGCAGGAAATTAGATTCAATCATGCACAAAGATGAGGTTAATTATTTTAAACTGTTCCAAAATGAATAGTGTAAGCTGTTTGTACGATGATTTGTTAAGACCAAAAATGAAAAAAGAAAAGAAAACGAGCATGGATAAAGGCATCGATTAGCACACATGGGCATAAGGACTCCGCGTGTGCTACAGAGAGGTTTAAAGGTGCACAAAGAAATCTTTTATAATGGAAAAGTAGATTCCTGCATGTATTGTGGTAATCCCACTGAATGTTTACATCATCGTTGGTTTATGGGTTTCACGTCCTCACACTGACCCCCAACATGCCTTGCTCCCTCTGACTGTCGCTTGAGTGGGCCGTTCCCGACACCTCCTGATATTTGTATGCTCGACAGCCGTCGCCACCTCATCAACCAGCTGATGAGTTTCTGAGCCGTTCACAAACAACAACCGAGCAGTGACTGCCGTCTACCAGTTAGCCAGTTTGTCCAAATGCAAATAAGGCTTTCAAATCATGTAGTCTGTAAGCGACTAAAAGGCGGCAAGTATAGTTAATATCAGCAGTTTTTATTTGTCATTTCAAATCTAGACAATTTGGTTCAGTTAAAACTGATTCCACTCTGATTGCCCTACTAGTGCCGCTCATTTAGGCTGATAAGAGAACTGCCAAACTATACACTTGATTTATTGATTGTTTTAATCTTTCATGGCTGACTGACAAATAGAAATTTTCTTTTTGATGTGAAAAACTTGCTTTAATCTGCATTCATACTTTACCCTGAGAGAGCACTGATTTCTCTCAAGTTTAGAAATAAAGCATAAAATTAAGATAAAGGAAGTGGTCGGTCTCACCACTGGCAGTCGCCCGTGGACTTTGTAGAGGTTAATGAGCACGGTGATGTCCCAGGGCCGCAGGTCCAGGGGATGGATGGAGCTTTCCTTCTGTTCATTGTCGTCCACTCCCAAAGGAGACCAGCCGAGACCCGAGGAGGTTGACGTGGACATCACGGGGCTGGAAACGGCTTCCTCGAAGTCTGTGTACATGTCATCCTCACCGAAATAGTTTTCCTGTCAAAATAATGGAGACAGAGTTTAAAAAGCTCTTGAGTGGATTGGAATATCTTAAATATGGTCACTGTGAAAGTTGTCCAGACCTTGATGGCGATCAGGGCTCGGAGCAGAGGCCCATAGAGAATGATCTGAGAATCTGGAGACATTTCTATCTCCACATGCAGCCTGTCGGGCGGCAGCTCTGAAGGATCACTGGGAGCCCGGTTATGTGCAGCCGGAGCAGAGGTGAAGGTGTAGCGCGGTGGGGCATTCTGTGGCATTGCGGTTTGCTCTGGGGGCCGCAAAGCTGATAGCATGGACTCCTCCATCTCAGACACTAATAATGCCCAAAGTGGATACAAAACATGGAAAACAGTTGAATTCCTTCCTTCAACACAGTCCGACGGTTTAAAAAAGGACAAATAATGAAAGCGGTGAGCTCACATGACTGTTTGAGTTGCTCATCAGCCTTCTGGGGGTAAATGGGATGCCAGGTGTAGTCAATGATGAGCAAGAAGTTTGGCACGCTCCAGCAGTCCACCCAACCGGCTCTGATGCAGGGAGAAAAAAAGATGCACACTCAGCGAGTTACAGAGCTAGATCGTCATTTTAAGTGGATTTCCCACCTCGTCATTTGCTTTATGACCCGTTCAAATGAAAGACATTCGGCAGAGGCAACTGACAAAAAAAGGGTCATGCCCAATTTCTCTACAGCACACAGGGTGCTGGTCCAGAAAGTCTTCGATTGTATCCCCCCAGGAGGGAAGAGTAGTTTACAGAGCTCTATCAGAATAGTTCGCCTCAGGGCTGTACACAAGATCAATGAACTGAAAGTTGACCCATCACTCACACACACAAACACATAAACACGCACACACTGAATCTATAAATGTTCACTAATCTACTTAGTATCCCTGATAATGTAGAGTATAAAATCAAGATAAGGTAAATAGTTGATTGGACTTTTTTTTTTCCTCCTCATACTGGATTCCAATTAGACGCGTTACAAGTGCTGCTAAAATCCCCTGACCAGCATCGCTTTGCATAATCTTTGGCAGTGTTTGCATCAACATCTGGAATAAAAACAAGCTAAATATCATGTTTGCAGTATGTGCAACCTTTGTCTGGTATTTTCATGGTACTATTTCACTATTAATCTCAGCTTAATAGCTAACACTCAACATTTTGATGAGCATCATTTAGCATTACCACAGTGTAATTAGTTACAACTATCAAAGAACTGCTCTGGGCATTTTTCTTTTTTTTTAAATAAGCAAATTGAAGGAGGAGAACTTAATAAAAGAAGGAGGTGCTCTGTCATTTTTCAAAAGCAAGATGTCAATCAAAGAGACTAATAACACTAATTTAAAATCAATGAAGGCATAAAATGAAGACAAAAAGACATTTGTCATCTGAATATCACGGTGACAATAAATCATTATCCAAGTGTCACAACTGTGGCAGCCTTAAACAAAACCATTAAGATAAAAGCCATCTTTTAGTAGTTAAGCCCCATTTAAAGAGGTCACTTCTGGCAAATCACACAAATCTAATGATGATGTGGAAAAAATTTAGTACAGTCCGTGTCATTAGAAAAGACTTTCTATAAATACAATGTCAATATTAATTTCCTAACATAAAAACTCTGTGTATGTAAAAGTGAGTGTGGTTACTCTAGCAACTGTACTTGCAGGTTTTATCATTAATTGAGATGTTCATTAGGAATAATTATAAATCTTGATAAAGTCTCTTTGGTGACCACAAACACAGAAAGCAACACTGTTATGTAGCAGAGAAGCAGCTGGCTTCAGCTCTGTTCTCCTAAAGCTCAAGTGTCTGCACTTTTACGCTATTCAGTCCTGATTCATAGTGAGTGCATCTTTATCTGCGTTGAAGTTGAACAATACAACGATCAAACAAATAAGCTGCGTTTCAGCCATAGAAGTGTTATGCTAACCATAAACAACCCTGGTCAGGAAGTAAAAGTCTTCATATAACTCTGAACCTTTAAAGTTGATTTTACATTGTTCAACATTTATATAGGTGCTTTATCTACGCTTTTCTGTCTTAGTCAGCTCAGGTTTAATATCAACAGCTAATAAAACATGGTAACTCTAAGGTTTACACTGGCAAAAGTGTTACCATTTGAACATGCAACATTCAAACTCAGATTCTTGCAGCGAGAGAGCTCTGGGATGAATGAGGAGAGAGAGTTCCAAACATGTCAAGAAAGTACTAAAACACCAATATCTGGCTCTATTCCAAGGACCTGGATCTCAAAATAAAAACACCCATAAAATCCTGTAAAAATGTTTAACATTAACAAAATGAATCAGCTTAAGAGCACTTGCTCACTTGTTTCTACCAGGGAGGGAAGAGGGGACGGATCCGAAGAAGAAAGGACTTGTTCTTACAGAGGACAGAACAATGAAGCATTATTCTCGGGCTGCTGTAGGCAGCATCATGTAAAGGCAGGAGTATAAATCCCCAAGCCCTTGTTGAAACGTGCAACCTGAACAGATGTGGACTCAGTTCAGATGAGGACAACTTCCTGGTTTCATTTTCTGCATCGGCTTCTCTGGCTGGAAGGACAGCCACGACACTCCTAGAAGAACTTAATTTGCTTTTCTAGTCAATACCTTAGACCTCCGGGGAAACGCAGGCACGGGAATAAAGCAATCTTTTAGCTCTTTCAAAAAAGAAAAAAAGGAGAAACAGGCTGCTGAAGTTCCCCACTTTGAGACTGCGTGGCAGCCGGCGACAAAGAAACGCTGCAGATCGAGTCAAAACACCCAAAATCCCTCCATATAATAACTCATTTCTTAAAACAGGTAAAATACAATGCGTTTACATGAAACTAAAATAATTTTTTCCAGCACATAAGCAATGATCCAAAGGTGATCTTAAGTGAACCATAAAAACATAACCTTAAGTTCAGGAAGAAGATTATTGAAAATGATTAAATGTCAAGATGTAACATATCTTAGTAGAGGAAGTAATCTGCTCCAGAGGGTTCAAAACTCACAACTCAGAGCAGAAAAACGACAAGTATTTGACAGTCGTGACATCTTCCATAGAACGAGTTAAGAACGGACGAACTGAACAGAAATCTCACAATTACTGCTGATAGGTACTTAAAAATTAAACAAACGATTAAGATAACACCATTCAAAACCAGCTCAGTTAAAAGAGTTTATTCCATCTTATCTAAAACCCCAAACAGAAGCAGAAACTACTGAAGGAGCTAAAGCCTGAAAAGCAAAGCTGCTTTTACTTGAAGCTGTCACCCATAACCTTGGCAACCCTTTTCTTCTACCTCAGCACTGACGCCAGTGTTATGATGAGTCATGCTGCTCTTCGCTCACACGCTCACTTTTAACCCCCCCAAAAAAGACAGAGGAAAAACAGAAATCACTTCAAAGGGCTTCTCTCACTCTGCGTGGGTGATGTTCCTCCATCGGGGCTTGCTGGGTTTTGGAGGGGGAGCTGCCTGACTCTCCCCCGACATGAACATGTCCGGGGGCAGCTTGATGTTCTGGTAGTCTTTGGCCACGGTGAGGAGGGGGTAGCGGCTGGGGTGGCACTCCGGTAGAGACAGTCGCATGTCCGTATCTTCTGCCTGCAGAGGACAAAGCATGTAAGCATCCCTACTACCAAGGGGGAGAACAGGTATGATACAGAGAACTTTTTTTTTTTACAGAGCCATGGTTGGCTGGAACTCTATACCAGTTCATATTTCTCATGTAGGTAGCAAATATTGGTTTAAGATTCAGTTGAAACAATATCTTTTAAAATGTAATGAATTATGATTTGACATTTGGAAGGAATAGAATGAAGTTTGAATAGAATTACAGGTAGTGTAAACCCTATCACAATAAAGGTGAAAAGTGGTCAAGAATTCATTTCAGGCAGGTATTGTTTATGACGGTGTTTTTGATTTCATTTCTATGTATTTATGTCTGAGAATGATGGTGATTTAGTTGTCCTCTGTGTTGTTTGTGACTAAAGTTGTGTCTATTATTTGTTTGTCATGTATAATGTATGTCTGTTATGTATTAAGTATTAATTTGCTTGTGTGTCGGACCCCAGGAAGAATAGCTAATGCTGTTGCTAATGCTAATGGGGATCCTAAATAAAACAAACAAAGTCCCATGCGTACGCTTACGTTTGTGGGCGCACGGGAAACACAGCAGGAGCGAAGAATCTCTTTCTTTTTTTTTCTTCAATATTTTTACCCCCCCGCCATTTTATCACCCAGTGCTCCTACCTAAGTAACAGTCCTGGGCATTGCTCCCTCTACCAACCCCGGGAGGGCCCTGCACTGAGCTCAGGTCTCCTTCTTAACCTGAGGAGTGAGCAGGCCGCATCTTTTCACCAGACAGGGTGGGGCTTCTCTGGCCGGACGTAGCGCGTGGAAGGATCACGTTATTCCGGCCGGATCCTCCCCACCCCATCTGGCGCCCCGGTTGGCCAGAGGGGGCAGTATAGCCCAGGACTGTGTGCATGTTTTTGTGAGGGTATTAGCTACCCAAGGAAACACGGGGAGAACATGCAAACTCCACACAGAAAGGCCCTTTCGCCAGGGTGAAGAATCTCTTTCTAACTGATGTGAAAACAAGTCAAATGTACAGTAGGAGCAGTTGTGATTCTGCAGGCTCTTTTTTAACTTTGCAACAAAACATTCACTTAAAGCGGGACTCACCTTCAAGCTGAAGCGGGTATGGCAGGTGGTTGGAACAAACTCATTGAAAGGCAGAGTGAAATCTATATTGAGCGTCTCCCCACAGGCTGCCAGGTACACTAGAAAAACGATCAATGGTGCACTTGATTAGTCTCCCAGATCGAGGATTACGGCGTGTATGTATACTGTACAATATATCATGACATAATAGAGTTAAAGGATCCTGTCGCGGACATTAGCTTCAAGTCGTAAAAAGGCATTTAAGCATCGACTGCCTTTCTAGCTGTGTTTGGTTTTCTTTCATTCATTTTTCTTTTCTTTTTTCATGTCCTGCACATACAGAACAACAGAGAACCTGAAGGCTCGTCGTGCCAGGACACATGATGCGACTTATCTGCACCTCCTTGTGTGGTTTAGTTTTGTTAAAAGAGGTCAAATTTAGTACCGTAACATTTTGCAGAGAGAAGGGATGAGAAATAAGAACAGAGAGAGAACATGTACCTGTCTGCTCATGTCTGAGTCATAGTCAGGGTCAATATGTAGTTTTTCATTTCAAATAAAAATAAAAGCAGAAAATAAAAGCAAAAAAAATCCTCGTCTTTGTCAATATTTGATAGCAGATTTTTAAATTGTGAGGCATCGTGCTTTTATTCCACCATGTCAGTCTTCAGGTGCTCCACATAAGTGGCCCAAGGCCAGTTAAATCCCTTCTCTAAGAATAATTATTTTCTTTTCATTTTGCATGTTCCCTTTCTCCTTGAAACACACAAGGATAGGTAAAGTGGTTACAACATCCCTTGCAGAGCGACACCCCTTCAGGAAGAGCTGTGGTAGATTACTTTTGCATAAAAAGAAGTGATAGTAAGTCATCTCATACATGCTCTTTATCCCAAACTTAGCAAGTAGATGCATGTTTTTCCAAACGCAAGCCGATTAAAGCTTTTCCCACTGCCAGTTGGAATGTGTGTGATTAAAACCAACAAGGCTGAATGCTGAAGTTAGTATGTATAACATAAGCAGCCTCCATTAACGCTGAGCTAGCATCATTACTGAACTATATGTCAAATCTCCATAGTAACCATGGAAACCTCTTATAAAACTAACCGAAGTTTGCCTCTGAAGAATCACACCTCAAAGTCCCGTCCAGCCCCATTACTTTTCCCAGGAGTCATGACGCTGTAACCTTCAGTGTGAAAATGCTAAATAAAGTGACTGCTCTGATGTTAGAGGCAAATCTAATTAATTAAACTGGCTTGCAAACAAAAGTGGTGGCCTAAAAACACAGGTACAGTTTGTCCACGTGTGTTGTTCCTAAAATAGTTTTTCCACAAAACTGCTTCCAGGTTTATTCCTCCAGTACTCAAGTCCAACTTTTCTTTGCACTTGCAACAAAGCAGAACCGTTACTGTTTGATTCTGTTTTCATCCACTCATTTGTGCAGATAATGGCAATAAAAAGTGTTAAGACTCACTTTTTTAGACCTTGTGGGGCGTTTAACTGCCACTGTAGACCTTTTAGTCCCCTGGTGTTTTAACAGACTTTTTAATTTAACTCAGAAGTAAATAGATCGATTGGAACGTCATGCAAGGAAGCAAATAGTCTCACGGGTGCAGCTACAACTGCGTCCGGATCAGTGCTTCGTTCAATTAATTTACTGAAATCTCATACAACTGAACGTGTAAACCGCCAACAGTAAACATGAGTCCCGAGTGATAATCGGCAGCGTAAACTGCCAGAATCAGGATAAACAATTCCAGGAGCAATACCGAACGTTACACAGAAAACCCTGAGCCTCCTCTTCACGACACAGTGATCCAGTAACAGTCTTCAGTCAGAGGCTTCTTCAGAAGTGCTGCAGGAGATCCTTCCTGCCCAGATACAACCATCTACAACGAGTCTTTGGAGAAACTACGACAGCTACTGCTCCATATCACTTCCTTTCAGGCATTAGTAAATTATCATTGAACTGAACTGATTCTATTTTAAACACTGAGTCATTGTCAGAGGTGGGTAGTAACGAGTTACATTTACTCCGTTACATTTACTTGAGTACGTTTTGGGAAATTTTGTACTTTTAGGAGTAGTTTTGAATCACTATACTTTTTACTTGAGTAGATTTGTGAAAGAGAAACTGTTACTCTTACTCCGCTACATTAGGCTACGTTGAGCTGTTACTTTTCTTTTATCCCTTTTATCCACGTACGCGTCAATCTCATGACATCACTGGGTGATTCTTTGGGAAAAATGTTTGTTTTTGCATGTTTTGTCACATTTACACAGACTCAAACACACACAGAGTTTATATGAGTTTATGGGCTTGTTCTAGTTCTGCCTGGTTAAAAAAGAAAAGTACAAAGACTTGAAATTTTGTGCTACTTGTGCTTAATTTATTTTTTTATTCTGTTATTTTATTTATTTTATTATTTATTAAAGTGCTTGAATTTACTTTAAGCTTATTTTAATTTAAGATATTTTTTATTAATTTTTTGATTTAATTTGCCTGAAGATGATTATTTTGTACTTTTGTCTGTTTGAATGGTTGTGTTAAAAAAAAAAAAAAAATCAGACGTTACTCAACAGTTACTCAGTACTTGAGTAGTTTTTTCACCAAGTACTTTTTTACTTTTACTCAAGTAATTATTTGGATGACTACTTTTTACTTCTATTTGAGTCATATTATTCTGAAGTAACAGTACTTTTACTTGAGTACAATTTTTGGCTACTCTACGCACCTCTGGTCATTGTGAGATATTACGAGTAAGAATCCTCGTGTTCATGTTTTTCCTTAAAAGTATGAAAGATGTGATGCAGACAGAACTTCCTGTTCAGCAGGTACCGCTCCTCTGGATAGTTTATCCGACAGTCTTACCATTCTCCTGCTGTTTGGTGGAACAATCGATCCAATTGTGCTGATTTGCAGCCCAAATCATCTCAAACTGGTGGAACAAGATCTTGAACTTCCAAGAATAGGGCACAAAGGAGTAGATATCAGGGGCACTGTCACTCGCCCAGTCCCGGATCAAGTCTACAAAGACAGGAAGAACAATCCCTCTAAAGTTCACACATCTCTCCAACAGTAAAGTTATTGTTCAGACCTTCGTCAGACTTAAAGTCATTGGCCTGGTTGGTTTCAGGGCAGCATCACTCACCAGTGAAGAAGTTCTTCTGGGCGTAGATGAAGTGGTACGTGGCCTTATACACCTCAATCTCACACTGCCATGACTGGGGCATGTTCCACACTCGAGGGTAGTTGGCTATCACATGAAACTAAGACAAATCCAGGGCACATTTTTTACTTTCAGTGGTACACCACATTTCAGAGAAAAGACCTTTCTTCTTCTTCTCCGTTCTACTCACAGCCAACATCTCAGCCTCCAGGAGAGTCCTGTACTGCATGCTGCTGGTGGTGTCCACGTGAAGCAGCTGGCCTTTGATGGTGGAGGAGTAGCCTGAGAGCAGAAGCAGGAGGAGTGAAGATTGGTCAAAAACAAAACCTACATCCAGCGATGCATGAATTCACATTTAACGCATTTCTGGGGGAAGAGAAAAAAGCAGAAAGTGACTGGCTAACTTAAGACTATCAGCCTGTAAAGGCTATTTATCACAATGATAAATCATTGTGATTTATCATCACTATGTATGTTGACATTGTGATTTAACATATTTATTCTGGTTACGACTCTAAATATTAGTTTGGGATGATTTAAAACATCTTGATATAATACCACTGTGGCCACGAGGAGGTAAAAGGTGCATAGTGTTATATATTTAGATGTTCTATGAATTCATGTACAACAGAGTTTGATGCAGGTTGCAGAGTCTCTACTAACCCTTTCCTTGCGTCAACAAAATACATTTCATTTGATGGAATGATCTGCAACCCTCAACTGTGATCTCGGGCTTGTTTTACGGCAGGTTGAAGCCAGATGTGGCTCCTTCTCTGTCTTGCTACCATATAATCTATATGCAAATTGATAGTGGGGGACAACAGTGACTGCATCACAGTTTTCACGTTGGGCATTGCAATGAGGCCGAGCGCTGCTGAGCACATCAAAAGGAGCTGCCGAGTAGTTTTCAGAGGAGAGTACTGGTTCAATGCCCACTGCCTGGCGGTGTGCGTCATTATTGTGTCCTGGCGGGCCGAGTGGCTGGATCAGAGCCTGGAGACTTGGCTGAGGCTGAATGAAACGAGTGGTGACGTGCAGGTATGAGAGTCTGCTATCTGGGTTTGTTTTGCCAGGGAGATAAAGATTTAAACTACGAATAAATACTTGTGTAACCTTTTAAAAAAGCTGGAAGAGAAGAACCTGTTTCATTAGAAACTGACGCGTCAAACTTGCCGTCGTTTCAGGTGTGCTTTTGTAGAAGCTGCTGAAATTCAAAAAGATATAATTTGTATTGTAATGTGATATTATTAAAACCTAAGGCTGCTTGAAGCCTGCTATGACAAATACAACATGGACGCGGTAATGTACTGTAGGTTACCACTCCTAAACTGCTTCTGCTTTGACTCCAAGGACGACTAGGAGCACTTTTTTTTTCCTCCTTGCCCAGAAACGATTCTCTCAGTTGTTTGTCTGCTTTTTGGTGTTTTCCAACTTTTATAGTTGGTGGAGTTGACACAGGTTTTAAGAGAAAGTTATATGTTTTAAGACCAAGATCTCAAAACGGCCTGCCCCATGGGCTAAAATAAAGTTGCAATTATCTTATAATGACAAATTTTATTATAACATAGCACATCTTAAATAAAAATAAAAATGTATTATGCGCAATTTGCAGCATCTCTCATTGCACAGTTGTTTGAGCCTTTTCTAACTTCGTGAGAGGGTTTGTCCTGACTTCTGACGAAGTACCTCATCATCATGGAGTCCGTGGGACGCATTAATACCAGATAATCAGACGATTCCACCTTCTCAGGATTTAAACTTGGGCGTGAAAGGCCTGTACGGATCTGAGAAAGAACATTTTGGTCCACTGGAATGCCTACTTACCATTCTCTCCAACAGTCATGGGGATGTTAACTTCCAGGTAAGAACCTGCACCTACATTCACATGGATGGCATTGGTTTCCTAGGAACGCAGATGAAGATGGAGCGCAGGAGAGACAAATCAAAGAGACATATCAGACACGCTGCCTGTGTATTAAAGACTTTTTACAACCAAAAGAAAAGCGGTCACATAATATGCAGCAAAAACAGCTTCAAAAGAGGTGATAAAAATGACCATCCTTGAATACTTGAGCATTTCATTTTTCATTTTTATTCAACATGCAGTATTCTAATTGTTTACTATGCCCTTCACATACTGAGGTTGAAAATCCCTGCACTGCTCCAAAGGGGAAAAAATTAAAAATTAAAAAGGCATTAAACATGAACCAGTATCAAGGAATAAAGACAAAGATGAGGGGCGCAGCAGAGAGAGGGAAAGAAGATCAAAGACGCTGTGAAGAAAGAAGAAAAGCAGAAGAAGGAAAAGAGGGCAGGGAGAGAAAAGTCACCCTGTTTTTGGTGAAAAGCAGATCAATGGTGGCGTCAGCAATGATGTTCATGCGGAGCTCGAAGGCCTGGATCTGTCGGGGCTTTCCTGGCTGGGAAACCTCCGTCACCTTCATGGTCTGGTAGTCCGCAGGCAGGAAGAACTTCCACAGACAGTCCCTGCGAAGAAAAACATTCGCTTTTAGAACGGATTTGGTCGTTTCATTGATTCTGATATCTATATTTTCCCCTCAGAGTCCCAGGCAGTTGCCTGATTTCCTGCATGATTTACACCCCAGTGTTATCTATTGTAGGTTTGTTTTTATCTGTTGTATGTTGGCCCTTGGCTCTCGTCATTGCCAGCTTCATCCTCCTATAAACCAGCTGTGCTTTTGGGGAGCTCGCTTCTGGAAAATGCCCCTCGGCAGATTCTGGCAGCACCAAAGTTTATAGAGAGAAAACCTGCTTCATTTATTCATACACAATGGAGCCCCAAATTCAACATCAAATACAAAACAAGAAAGAGCAATCTTAGCAAGCAGAGCTACAGAGCAGACAGTAGAGGGGATAAGGGCAAGAAAAGTAAGTGCAGTTACACCTGACAACAGTTCATCTTAGTGGCCAACTAAAAGTGTTTATAAAACTGTTGCTGTAACCAGCCATCATATCTTTCATACAGCTATTTTAAAACTGAGAAAAAAAGAGATTTTTGTTCATTTCGAGCTTGGAAAGTCAAAGCATGAATACACCTTTATGACATCCTAACAATGGAACCCCCCCCCACAAAAATAGCTCCTTTCGGTTGAAGGAGTTGTCCAACGCTCAAACTTAGAGCTCTGATGTGAATGAAGACAGACTTTATGGATTTGTGCTCCGTTTACTCACCTCTGGCGATCTGCCCAGGGTCCATAGTTGAAGTCGGTTCCTTTTCCACAGACAATGTCAAGACCCCAGCATGGAGGAAGGTCCTGCAGCTTGTCACCCTCAGTGCACGTCTCTGCATCCCCACTCTCCTGTTCCACCGGGACCAGACCTACACGTACACACAAACAGATGTCAAAGCCTGGCAATGACAACAAAATAAGCTAAAATGACACAAAAAAGTATTATTGGACTACTCTAAGAGAGTTCTTTGGCTGGCACATGGTACAAATAGTATTGACTGTCTCACAGTTTATGTGTGCACGCGTGAACATACCGGGTTCATCCTGGTAATAGTAGATGTCAACGTCGTTTGACTGCATCACCACAAAGCCCTCACCCATCAGTCTGGGAGGTCTACATGGGAAATCCACAAAGCCACATATAAGAGACAAAGTAGGGATATCAGGCAGCCATTAGGATCCCAGCAGCTGATTCTGACAAGCACCTACAGAAAAAGTGGCACTCCAAATAAACCTAAAAGGACTCTGATTGTTCCATATCTGACCTACTGTGTTGAAGTTTGGGGAAATGCCTGTAAAACATATATTCAATCAATTTTCATTCTGCAAAAAAGAGCCATAAGAATAATCAGTAGAAAACGATATAGAGATCCAACAAATCCATTATTCCTTCAGTTAAAATTGTTGAAATTTCATGAATTAGTAGACTATAGTATTCTGCAAATTATGTTTAAAGCTCATAAAAAAACTTTACCAATCAACATTCAGAAAAGATTTGAAAAAAGAGAAAGCAAGTATAACTTAAAAGGAACAGAGATTTTTAAAAAACCAAGATGCAGGACAAAATTGATGGAACGTTGTGTTTCTGTGAAAGGAATCAGTTTATGGAACAATCTGAATAAAGAAAACAAAGAATCCAAATCAAACATTACATTCAAAAGAACAATTAAAGCCTGTATGTTAAGTAAATATAATGAAATATGTTAGTTAAGTTTGATTGACATACCCATAGATGGCGGTAATTTTAGTTTTTTTTTTAGTTTTTTTATTTCACTTAGTTGTTGTTGTTTTTTAAATTATGTTATTTGTGAAGTTATTTCTTGGAAAAAGGGGCAGATCAGATAAGATTCTTCTTCTTTCTGCTCCCTTTTTATTCACAATTTAAGAACATTTGTATTTGTATTGAATTGTTTTATTTTTTTGAATGAAATAAAGAATAAAATGAAATGTGTCTCACTTACTCTGGTAAAGGCAAAATTATAAATTCAGTCTGAAATTAAGGTCAATTCTCCTCCTTAACTCTCAGCATTACTGCTGTTTAGACTCAGTGGGTTTAATGAGCGAACCATTTACATAAAACGATTTTGCTTAAGGAAGACAAAAGACAAAGCAATTCTGGGTTAATTCATCTAAATCAAATTTCAGATTATCTTTTCAATATTCCAAAGCAGAGCAATTCCTCCTCTTGGCTGTGTTTAACATTCACACACACAAACATTTGAGGATCCGTAGTAACAAGCGCGCTGCATGATTATCCCATTTTCTGAAGTCAGTATGACGCGATAAATTAACGGCACTGAATGACTTGTTGTTAATCTCTTGTTAAAAGAAAATCCCTTGGGAAAAACTATTTGACTGCTGTTCTGTTCTGTAAAGTTTATAATGAACTCATTATGAATATGAATTACATATTATTCTTTCCTTTTCAAGGAATTCCATCAAAATCTGAGATTCTCGTCTGGTTTTTCTTTTCTCAATCCCCCCGTCCTGAACTCACTCATCATTCTGCAGGCCCACGTAGCGCGGACTGGGAACCAGCATAACCCGCACATTCTCCAGCGAGCCTTTGACGATGTGCATGTACTGGTCCAGGTGGCTGGATGGAGGCTTGGTGGCGTACGTCAGGAAGGCGTCTTCAAAGTTCACACAAAGAGTCTGGGGCAGGAAGTGATTCCCAAACGCCAAACGTCCCTTCAGGAGAGCAGATATGCGTGAAAAGGAGCAGCAAAGGCAGAAACGCAGGATTCTCTTTTGAAATTCTGGGATACTTACAGTGCTGATGTTGACTTTAACGACAGGAATAAGAGAGCGCCAAGAAGACGTGGGGTCCGGACTTTCTGCTTTGATGTTGACACTTGAGAAGAACCAGAAGACATTCAGATTCAAGTCACTCACACTGCACATACATTTATCTGTAGGAAATTATAATTACGCGTCTCTATTTGAAATCGGCAACAACAATGAAAAACGGAAGTGCATTATGCAGTTTTTTTTTCTTTTTAAACCAACCTTTGTCATTACCACCCACGTTTCTTAATGTTTTTCGTAACACAACAAAATGTACTCTTTGGAAATATTAAGACACTGTTCAGTGACTGACTCCCAGTGTCAGCACACAATGAGATGTCCAGCTTAAAACTGACTCGTTTCCTGACAGCTTTCATGTTTTCAGTTTTAAATGGCTACAGCAGAGAAATATTTTGAGCACACAAAGCAGCAGCTGTCAGTTCTTAACCTTTTCAAAGTACTTCAACTCAGCAATATTTCATTTATCACATTTGACTTTCCCACAAACTTCACACCTGCTGACAAAAATAGAAAAAAAAAGAAAAAGGCATTTTGATGAGTTTGATGATCAGTGTAGAGCCCTGCGCGGGACTGTTTTCTTCATCCCGCTCCTGCAGAATTTCTGACCATTACCGCCCGCAACATGCGTGTTACACTCCTGTCTGCTTCCGCAAAACTCTGTCCTAGACAAATCTATCTGATTTAATGTTAACATTAAGAGTTTGATGGATAATTGACAGTTCATAGGTCACCTGACCGAAAGTTAGATGCAAATTTAAGCTATTCCGCCTTTTGCCCACGCATCAATTATGTGATTGAGGTTATAGCAACTAGAGTAGGCTGTGAGTGGCTCAAATAACACTAATAAATCACATAAAATAAAACAAAGATAACGAACAAAACAAATTAATTTAACAATTGAATCGCTTGGCCATTACATTGCTGTGGAAAAAGAGAATGCTGCTGACCGACTGCGGTCCCGATCCCGTACGTCTCTGTTCCACGATGCTCCCACAGACAGTAAATGCAGTTTCTCCAAATATCTGACTTGCCTTGCTATGTTTTTGTTTTGTAAAGAACTTGTTTGAGGTTCTTTTCCACGTCATTGATTTCCATCTTGTCGCTAGACAACATCCCAATCCAGCAGTGTTTTTTTCTAGCCGCCCGCAGCAATGTTCAAACTGCCCGCTCCCGCCAGATTTGAGTTGGCGGGACCCAAACTCAACGCAGCCCTCTAGATCAGCGGTACCTTCCCAGGGTGTTCTCTCCGTCTTCTGGCCCCTTCTCTCCATCCTTCTTGGGCGTTAGGAGTGTGGGCTCCAGTCCGAATGTTTCCTGCAGCCGTGCGTAGAGCTCCGTCCGGTTGTAGACGTGGAACTCAAAACCGTTGACCGTTACGTATAGCCTGGTCTCTGCCTTGGGATCTGTGGAAGGGAAGCAACTTAAAACTCACACTCGTGTGTGATGGTCCAACCTCAGACTGACCATTTTCAGTTTCCAAAGGTGCAGCTCTAACGTGTGGTAAACTCAAATGCTCACCATGCTGCTTTTGTTTTGGGTTGTACATTTTCCACCAGCGAAATATGAAAAATCCATCCTGTATCCTACAACACAGCAAGAAAAAATATGGGTGAGAAAGCTATAAAAACCACAAAAGTCAAAAAACGAGCAACCAACGAAGCAGAGATCGGAGTACCTGATAGACATGTCTTGGTTGATGTAGTAAACATCTCTGAACATGACTTTCCCAGACAGCACAGAGAAGGAGAACGAGCCTGTGGACAAACGGTCAGACGGACGGCGTTAGTGCGTTGTCTTGGTTTTACTACGAGCAAAAAAAGCCAACATTATTTCATGAATTCTGCCTGGAATAAACTACTTTTCCAATTCAAATCAAGCCAGCTGTTTAGAAATTCAACAACAGCATTAATAAACATACTTACGTAAGCGCTGATAAAAATAAAACAGTGACAGCTGCTTTGTTATTCAATCACTCTCTTTTATGCTAAAGGAAAATCTTAATTAGGATCTAATTGAACAAGTAAAAGCGGGAGAGACTGACATAAACAGGCTTTCCACTCGCTGATTTCTTTTGGGCTTGTAACCTGTCTGAGTTAGTTAAAATTATTCCATACCAACAGAACAGCAACACCTCGTGTTTAATAATCCCAGCTGACAGGCTGTCATGTTTGGATTTTTTTTTTTTTTACTTTCTGCTGACTGACAGATGATGGGATGTGTCACTCAAACCAAGGAGTCAGAACTAGGGAGCGTGTACTGGCTGATGACTTCCTGTACTAGGGATTTTTAATTGAGAAATGACACGGAGGTCCTCCCGGCATGTTCCCATCTGCTGAACGCTGTGACGACATGTGTCACTAAAGACAAATTTATATATTTCGGATTATTTATGCGCTTGCAAAGCTTTACAGAGGATCAACCCCTAGGCATTAGGGACATTAGGTGAATCCGGAGAGTTTGTCTCCCATCGTCCAGACAGATGCTGGCAGAGTGGCATTAGCAAACCCATCCCTTTGTTCATAGAAATCCTATACTGTTTGCACATACTATTTGTGCAGCCAGTCAGGTTTAGGTTCACGTCCACATTTATTACTGTGACTGTGTTCATTTGTGAATGTAACATTAAAATAATGCATAACAAATGTGCTCTGACTATTTTAGCTTTTGTATCACTTTCAGTTTCACACTGTAAGAGCTGTAGATTTTGCACAGTGGAAGCAAGAGGTCCTCGTTAACAGAGAGATGGTTGTGGCAAGTAATTAAATGCTGAATAATTCAGAGTTACTGTTGGATTGATGGCGTCAAGATTCTTTTTCATTAATTCCTTTGTCATTTAAGGGCACTATTAGAAACTGGTATCGGTTGCACTTTGCTGTCCAGACGATTCCCAGAGAGAACTTGGCTCATGAAATATTCAGCAGATTGAGTTAACGCCCCCCTTCCCCCTTTAAATTCATCACTGCATGGCAGAGCTGCCAATGAACACACCGATGTGAATGTAGCCATCCTTGTAGAGTCTGTTGATGATGAGGGTGAGGATAAGGCCAATGTTGCGGGAGTTGTAATAGGTTAAATAGATGATCCATCCACAGGACAAAATGGTGGCTGAAAGGAAAGAAGATACAAATGATCTTAGTTGAAAATATAATAAAAAAAAAAAGTCATATTAGTGGAAGGGCTTTTTTTGTTTCCTTTTTAAATCAAAAATCCTTGACAAATCATCATCTATACTCGCTTCTTCCTCTTTAGAGTCACCGTTGTCAGATGGGCTCAATCAAAGGCAAAAGACTAAATAAAGGTTGGGCTCTCTTGGCCACATATACCACGCATGTTCTCAAACATCCCTAAGGTCAATTTAGTATCACGATCAAATCTGCGAGGCAACAATGCTGAACGCTAGGAAGCCGCGCTGCTGAAGACTCTTAACAGTCGTTCAAGATTTTTTTCACGTTTTCTTTTTTTTTTTTATTGCAGCAGTAACCTACTGTCAGCCCCATAAGTGACACACAATAAAATAACAGGAATTGCAGTTGAAAATGTCTTTAGTTTTGAAAGAATGATGGGATCAGTCTGTGCAGAATTTATAAGAAAACAGCAGCCTCATTCCCTGAGACGTGCAACGCTGTTGTACCACTGACATCCAACTGGAAAACATTTACTCAAATTCAAGGGAATTAAAAGACTATGCTTCAAACTTGACTAAAAAAAAAACCAAAATTATTCTTAAACAACCACAGAAAAAAAAAAATCTAATACTGCATTTTTAGCAATCTCGACACCTTGCAGTTCAGTGTAACAAATGAGAGAACTTATTTTAAACTGATTTTAAAACCGTTTCCATTTATCCTTATTAACAGAGGAGACATGGCCGATCAACTGGAAATGAACTGTCAGTTCGTGTATTTGTGATGAATATGAGGAACCCAGAAAATCTTTTACGTTGTAAACAGAACTTGGGCTCCTTTATCAAATGTTAGAGGGACTCAAATCACTGTGCAAAGTCAATTTTTGCACCACCTTACAAAATATTTACCGGATTAACTTAGAGGTGTGGTATTTATACACAACAGATACCAAAGGAAATGATGTACCTGCAGGATCACAGATGTTATCTGAACCTGTGCTAACGGGTCTCATATAGTTATTCATTTAAGAAACTGTATATTGTTTTTTACATAGAATTTGCTTTTTCTTACCAACAAGCAGCCAGATGAAGTTTGAATTGTGCTTGTTTAGAAAAGAATCCAAATCCTCGACAGTGGGGATGGTGCTTTGATTGTTTTTTGTCGAAACTCCAACCTCCATGGCTACAGGCTCTCACTCTGATGTCTAAAACTGAAAACAGTCAGATGTCAGATTATGTTCCATGTCACAGGGGAGAGAGAGAGAAAAAAAAAAGACTACCCCAGACAGAGATGTTAGCTTACATTCCACATAAAAAGACCAAAAAAAAACAAAGACCAACAAAGAAGTTAAAAACCTTCTTAACCCCCCTGTTACGGCCTCATAAAAGTAAAGAAATTAGGCTCAATAAGACCACAAAATATTAAGGATGCCACAAAAAAATTTCAAGGGTTGAAATCAAATTTAATTGATTGTTGTTTTTAAATTGCTAATAAACAAGGAAAAAGATTAACCCAAAAGTAATGAACCAAAAGTATATGGAGATCCCGGCTGAAAAGAGGGATGTTTGATATTTGTTTCTTATCCTTTATCTCTTATCTTTTTTAGCCTGTAGTTTTTAACTTTAATTTTCTTGCTCTAGATGTTTTATCTTTGTGTCTGTGAAGCGTCTTTGAGATCTTTTAAAAGCGCTATATAAATAAAATTGATTATTATTATTATAACATGTAAAAACAGAGAAAAAAATTATAAAATAAATTAATAGTGTCTGTATTGTTGAGTTTGTTACTGTTTGTTCACATTCACTCTACTGATGAAACTGATGAACGATCAAAAACAAACTGATGAAGGATCAAAAACAGATCTTAGATGAAGAGCTGGAGATATATGGCAATTCGATTCCTGATCCAGTGGGTCAACAAACTCCTCTCCAGCCCGGCCAGCCTGTTCTCCTGAAGCTAGAAACCCTTGTATGCTTGCTGAAGCATATTCTAAAGAACAGTCCAAAAGCCCTTCGAGAGGGCTGTTATCACTTGCACCACAACCAGGGACCGAGGGTAATAGTGAAGACCGTGATGGCAGGAATCTCTCTGGGTAGGGAGCAAGAACAGATAATATACAGTTGTATTCATCCCACAGGGGAGCTTCTGCCTACAGCTGAAAGTCGACATGGAGACACAGCTCAGATTCCCTGGCATTATAACTACGACCACCCTCAGACCCAACGTAGCGGTTGTGTCAGAATCATCTAGTTGGAACTGACTGTGCCCTCAGAGAACTAGATGGACGAGGTGTTTAAGAGGGGGAAAAAAAGACCATATACCAAGAGCTCACAGCAAAATGTCTTGGGGGGGGGGGGGGATTAGGAACCATCCTACCGAGGTTGGCTGCAGAGATTTTGTCAGCCAGTCACTCATACAGAGTCCTCATGCTGCTGGATACCAGGGGATTGCACAGCAAGAGAGCCATTAAAAACATAACAGATGCTGTTGAAAAAGCATAAAGATGGCTGTGGATCAAAAGGAGTGATCCATAGTAGAAAAAAGCTACTTAGACATAAGCAGACGAATAGTCACTCCTGGCTGGGTCTCCTGGGGCGAAAATATATGTTGCTGAAAAACCAAAAACACCTAATGACCCCAGGTTACATCATGATGTGTCTATGTTGGACCGTAAGACGTTTGTTAAATTAGGAACTGACTTGCTGTGAGGCAACTTTAAACCAACTTTCCGGTCATATTGAGCAACAGTATGAAGAAAAAAAGAAGTAACATTTTCAACAAACTAACCCCTCTAAAAATGTGAAGCATATGGATAAAGAGGTCGTGCTTTTGGCTTGAGTTGGAACAAAGGGAAAGGTTTAACTGATGGATTTAAGAATAAATGAAATGCCAATAAAATTCTGAGAGCAAAAAATTAACCCTTTTTAAAAATCAACGAAGGGTGACTTTTTTTTTTTTTAAAAGGGATAATGATCCTAAACTAGGGCTGTGCGATTAATCGATTTTAAATCTAAATCGGATTTATTAATCAAGACGATGTTAAAAAAAGGAAAATCGGAAAATCGATTTTCCTTTTTTGCAGCTGGCTGCATTACAGACAGAGCTCGTCTAGTCATCTTTGTTTGGTCAAGAAAATTGTAAATGTTGTCACTTTACTAAATTCAAGGAGGATTTACAGTATCTTTCAATTGCACTTCATTCCCAATAGGGAAATTTGTTTGCTTTTTTTCTTTAAAAATAAAGATAAAATATTTGAAACAATTTATTCCATTGTCTTTTGTAGTTTTACCAAAAAAAAAACGAAATCGAAAATCGGGTTTTCAGAGAAAAAAAATCTGGATTTTATTTTTGTCCAAAATCGCCCAGCCCTAACCTAAACACACGCTAAAACCCACAATATACAACCACAAGAACTCAAAACTGAAGCTCTTGTCATATGTTTCACAGACATCTGACCTAAACGTCATAAAAATCTGTTGTAAGAGCTGAAAAGAAGGCTACATGGCAAGCCAGGAACTGAAAGCCCCTTATTGGTGTTTGTGTGAGACTTGGGCGATGGTGAAACTCTGATATGCGCTTTTACAAGTGTATGCTGTGATCTGTTGACCCATGCTTAGGAGCGAAAAGCCTGAATACTGTGTGCACACACAAACACAAATCCTCAACTAATCCACCTTAAATGACGTTGGCTGTAAAACCACTGAGTTGTGACCAAACCCTGTACTTGTTCTTACAGAATCCACCATTTTTTTTTTTTATTTGTCCTTTGCACCCGTAATACTTCTTTCACTGTTTATTATTAGATTTCACTTTCAGTAATTCGACATGCTCAGGTTGTGAAAGTTACTCTGGCCAGCAGAAAGGGGAAATAAATCCTTGTTTAATTTTGGTTACATGTGGTATTTACTGAATTTGAGTGACACCACAGAGAGAAATATCCATGACCTGAAGTTCAGGTTTTATACAATGTGCAAACAAATCACCACAATGACTTGAGTTTTGATCTAGCACAGCATGAGTTGTATTAAAAAGAAATAAACGTATGTGAGCCACTACTGTTGGATCTAAACATTTAAATGACAAACAACCTTCCAACACAAGTTATAAAGCCAAAGGCAAAATTTGAAGAGGAAAGGTTAAAATGCTGCAGTTAAAGACATCTGTCCACCAATAACGGAATATGGTCAACTAATGTTTGTTTGTTTATTTATTTCGGTCATTTCCAAAATAAGAATTCAAATTTTTAAAAATGAAAGAAAAAGAAAACAACAAATAAACATGAAGTTAATGCTAATATTGCATTAGACCAAAATATATAAACAAAACAAGGCCGAAAAGGTGTAGGCTGAAGCTTAGCTTATTACTACTCTTTTATAAATCAATTTCTGTCAGCTCCTACATATACCAATACAGGGCAGTAAATCAATTAAAAGAAAAACATTTCATATACTTTTTGTGTATTGAAAACATTCAATATACTGCATAGACCTATTATCTATTTAAGTTCTGACACTTACATAAACACTCATACACAATATGATCATACTTAAAGAGCATCTTGTTCTTCAATATTTTTTTTTAAATATTTGGTATGTACTGCACTCTTTAATTTCCATTTCCAAAACATTCCACAGATTAACCCCATAAACTGAAACATCTATGTTTGACATCCATTCTGTTCTTTTCTTTTAGTGAACATACAGCTTCCTCTCAGTTCATATCCCCTTTGTCTTTGCTGAAACAGCTTCTGGACACAGTGTGGCAACAGATTATAATAAGCCTTGTACATCAACAGTGATATTTTGAAATCAACAAGTTCATTAAATTTAAGCATTTGACAATTTATAAATAATGAATTTGTTGGTTCCCGAATGTAATAGGAAATAACACTTTAACAAAAGTAGCTGTAATTGTAGCTCTGATTGGCAATGAGGACGAGTCTTCAGCTTTGTTTATGCCTTAGACGGCTATGTAGGACTGAGTAAATGCATTAGTTGAGATAATATTGAGCACCAGGTGATTTTCTTTTTTTAAATCAAGATTTGCATTGAGCATAAATGTCACCTGGGATTAGGGTTGCCAACTCCCTGAAAAATAAATAAGGGACACCTCATCGGCAGGGCCGGCACACCCGATTGCCTTCACCTTTCCTGGGTGGTGAATTTTTTTTAGCCCCTTTTTTTGTGAGTGAAACAATTTTTTAACTGTTTGACTCGAACCTGAATTGAATTAGATGCATATGTTTGAATGCCGTGAACACATGGAAATCTAATTATTATCCACCAATTCACTTTAATACAATATAACAAAATGAACTGAATAAAATAAGTATCTTTCTTAAACAGAAACCTGTCCTTATTAACTTAAAATTGTATACATTTATAGTGGCCACTCACTAGCAGGACACTGTGTAGTTTCAGTGGGTTACAATTCACAAGTATCTAGCCGTTATTAACAATGTGATGACTTTTCAGTTAGTGTTGGTGTGCGTTAACGGCAGTTGAAATGAGAGATTAAAATAAACAAGACAAGTTTTTCCTTCGTCCACAAAATAATATATAAGGCTTATAGCAATTTACTTCCGGGCTGCATGCAGGAACTGTTCAAGGCAAGAGAGGGCAAACATGAGCTCAGGGAAACAGCAATGTTTGAGACAACAGCAGTAAGAACAAATACAAAGGGCAGATGTATATCCGTTTTAGGAGTAAAACTGTGGAACTCATTAGACAACGACCTTAAATTAGCAAACTCAATAAAAGCATACAAGATATTATTCAAAGCAAAGGTAATGGACACATAGGCTATATAGAAGCACAATAAGCAAACAAAGAAGAATGTACTCATGCATGAGATGAAATGACAACCTAAAATTGGTTTTGTCGGTTTCTTTAGCATCTTTTCACTTTCTGTTTTCAGAGCTATCATTATTATTATTAGCATTATTATTACTATTATTACAGTTATTATAGCTATTATTATTATTATTATTATTATTAATATTATTATTATTTTGTGTAACCTCATGATACTTAATTTGTTCTTTTTGTATATTCTATTATGTTAAAAGGTGGGCAAGATAAGCTTTATGCTTCAAGCTCAGACCTTTTCGGTGAAAATAATCACAATGTTGACCAGGGAAAAACCTGTGGATGTTTGTTATCTTGTTTGTTGATTTTTATGCTTGTGATTGACTGAAATAAATATTAACTAACTAACTAACAAACAAAAAGCGTTCTAAAGCTCTTTTGTTCCCAACTCTACACATTAATATAAAACAATAGAAAGAAAGCAGAACATCCTTTCTGTAATAGTGCACATTTTTAGTGCAATAACAAAAGTGCAAACAGAAAGTCTGTAGAAAACGTAAAGATATTTCCAGAGGTGTCAAGTAACGAAGTACAAATACTTTGTTACCTTACTTAAGTAGAAATTTTGTCTTCTTGTTATCTATACTTCACTGGAGTAATTATTTTGACGACTTTTTACTTTTACTCCTTATATTTTCACACAATTATCTGTACTTTTTACCCCTTACATTTTAAAAACAGCCTCGTTACTCCATTTCATTTCGGCCTTTAAAAAAAACTATCCAGTTAAATTGCTCCATCCAGATAGAGTGAATTTGGTTGTGGTTGTGGCACAGATGTTCTTGTCCAGTTTTGTTCTTACATCCGTTCCCTCAGATTCCTGCAACTAAACTTGGATGTACATTCCAATAAAGGTTAGGATAAATGATAACATGCCTCTGAAGTTTGACTTTTTGCACCATTACAATACTTATAGGCAACTAGTCATCATATCTCCTGCTCTCTGAAACACATGTTAATGCTCAATAGTACACTTATATGGTTCTTTAATATATTTGCATTATACTAAGATGCATTCATTTTCAATGGCTTTTGTCCTTAATGGCTTTTTTCCCCCTTACATTACTTTTACTTTTATACTTTAAGTAGTTTTGAAACCAGTACTTTTATACTTTTACTTGAGTAAAAAACTTGAGTTGATACTTCAACTTCTACAGGAGTATTTTTAAACTCTAGTATCTATACTTCTACCTGAGTAATGAATGTGAATACTTTTGACATCTTTGCATATTTGTGCCTCAAAGGCCATGACTGTAGGCTACAGTTGCAGTAAAACAAGAAAAACATAACTTATGAACTCAACAGCTCAATGCCATTTTCCATTGGCATTTTATGACATTATTTTTTTACTCTCACAGTAATACTGGACAAAGTGCGTCCCTTTTCAGCTCAATACTGGACGCGTACTTTAGTTTATAAATATGGGACGGTTGTCAACTAGATTCCTGCAACTAAACTTGGATGTACATTCCAATAAAGGTTAGGATAAATGATAACAAGACTCTGAAGTTTGACTTTTTTCACCATTACAATACTTATAGGCAACTAGTCATCATATCTCCTGCTCTCTGAAACACATGTTAATGCTCAATAGTACACATATATGGTTCTTTAATATATTTGCATTATACTAAGATACATTCATTTTCAATGGCTTTTGTCCTTAATGGCTTTTTTCCCCTTACATTACTTTTACTTTTTAAGTAGTTTTGAAACCAGTACTTTTATACTTTTACTTGAGTAAAAAACTTGAGTTGATACTTCAACTTCTACAGGAGTATTTTTAAACTCTAGTATCTATACTTCTACCTGAGTAATGAATGTGAATACTTTTGACACCTGTGAGTAAAAAAAAAGCCATTTTAGGACTATTTTATTACTATTTTTTGACTCTCACAGTAATACGGGACAAAGTGCGTCCCTTTTCAGCTCAATACTGGAAAGGTACTGTAGTTTATAAATATGGGACGGTGTCAACTAGATTCCTGCAACTAAACTTGGATGTACATTCCAATAAACATTAGGATAAATGATAACAAGACTCTGAAGTTTGACTTTTTTGCACCATTACAATACTTATAGGCAACTAGTCATCATATCTCCTGCTCTCTGAAACACATGTTAATGCTCAATAGTACACATATATGGTTCTTTAATATATTTGCATTATATTAAGATTATTAATTTTCAATGGCTTTTGTCCCCCTTACATTACTTTTATACTTTAAGTAGTTTTGAAACCAGTACTTTTATACTTTTACTTGAGTAAAAAACTTGAGTTGATACTTCAAAAGGAGTATTTTTAAACTGTAGTATCTATACTTCTACCTGAGTAATGAATGTGAATACTTTTGACACCTCTGCACGTGGGAGCAGAAACCCTCAGCCTACACGTATAGATGGTTCTTTAATATATTTCCATTATACTAAGATGCATTCATTTTCAATGGCTTTTGTCCTTAATGGCTTTCCCCTCCCTTACATTACTTTTACTTTTAAGTAGTTTTATACTTTTATACTTTTACTTGAGTAAAAAACTTGAGTTGATACTTCAACTTCTACAGGAGTATTTTTAAACTCTAGTATTTATACTTCTACCTGAGTAATGAATGTGAATACTTTTGACATCTTTGCATATTTGTGCCTCAAAGGCCATGACTGTAGGCTACAGTTGCAGTAAAACAAGAAAAACATAACTTATGAACTCAACAACTCAAAGCCATTTCCCATTGGCATTTTATGACTTATTATTTTTTGACTCTCACAGTAATAAGGGACAAAGTGCGTCCCTTTTCAGCTCAATACTGGACGCGTACTTTAGTTTATTAATACGAGACGATTCTGTTTTTCAAGGGCTGGTTGTCAGCCCTAGCTGGGATCCAGAAACACAACCGAAACTCTCCCACTCTGGGCTAATCCCATGTCTGAAGTCCCAGGTCTGTGCTTTATCCTCAGCTCTGACAGCAGGAGAAACTGACGCCTAGTCACCGTGTTTAGTTCCTAAGGCGGTTGTACTAGTTCAACAAAAGGCTGCTGCCCCAAACCAAGCCCTGCGTACAGGTTAAAGACGTTCTAATGAGTTAGAATGGACTTGTGAAGACAAGTCGCTGCCATGTTAGCGCTAGGGTTACCCAACCAGCTAATGACAGCGGGCCGCACCCTGGCACTTCTGTGGTCTCCCGCAGTGAAAACCAGTCCGCTATTGTGTGGGGAATACCTTAATATGTCCGATAATGCGGCAGGTTTCATCTTTGCTCCACTTGACGAGGAGTTGCTGTCCTTTAGTTGACGTGGGTAGGGTTAGCATCCTCTGCTCAATATTTACATCGCAGCCAGTCGCCGTCTCTTCCTGTTCTGGTGTCGACGTCACCGGATCGACCAATAGGAAGAGCGACAGGTCAGAGACTGACCAATCACCTGGCAGGAGATTTAAGACCACGCCCACAAATGACAGGTTTTACTCGACAGCAAAAAGGTTCTTGTCGCGGTAGATTTCAGCATTTTAACCAAATTAGATCTACTGTTTAATTATATTCTGTCATTTTCTGTGGGAAAAAAACAACAAAAAAGAAAAGAAAAATGCCCACATGGAGTATATTAAACAAAACAATTGATTATATGAAAAATACAATATTTATTATATATATACTTATATAAATATAAATAATTAAAAAAAATAAAAAATAAAAAATAATAATAAAAAATAAATATACTTATTTATTTATTTATGTATTTATTTATTTATTCTTTATTTCATTCATTGATAAAATAAAACAACAAACAATTTCATATAAACACAAACAAAAACAAAAAAACCAACAAAAAAAGAAAAGAAAAATGCCCACATGGAGTATATTAAACAAAACAATTGATTATATGAAAAAAAATTATTTAACATTATTTATTTATTTATCTATTTATTTATTTATTTATTTATTTATTTATTTATTTATTTATTTATTTATTTATTTATTTATTTATTTAATTATTCTTTATTTCATTCATTGATAAAATAAAACAACAAACAATTTCATATAAACACAAACGTTCCTAAATTGTGAATGAAAGGGAGCAGAAAGAAGAAGAATCTTATTTAATCTGCCCCTTTTTCCCAAGAAATCAATTTATAAAGGACGTAAATTAAAAAATTAAACAAAGTAAATAAAAAACTAAAATTAAATAGCCGCCGGCCAACACAGACAGTCAGATTCCTTTTTAGTTCCCAAGTTACAATTCAGTTAATACCATTCAACAACAACAAACCATGTTTATACCTTTCATGACAATGGGTATGTCAATCAAACGTAACTAACATATTTCATTATATTTCCTTAACATACTGGCTTTAATTGTTCTTTTAAATGTAATGTTTGATTTGGATTCTTTGTTTTCCTTAACCAGGTAAGTCAATTGAGAACAGTTTCTCAATGTATATAATGATCCAATATAATAACCTCTTTATTAATCATTAATTTTAACTATTGTGACTTTTAGATACTTTTTTTTTAAAGATCCATACAGTCTGTCAAAACATGACTTTCAGTTTCATGAGATTTAAGCATGATTCAATGCTGTTGTTAACAGAGAGAGTGAAGATGGAATTAAAGGCAGGGAAAAAACATTCTGGATGGCCCCGTCCTTTTTTGACTTTTCACAACAGCAGCAATCGCAATAATTTGTGAAAGACTAAAGATGTTCTTATCCCTCTTCTTTAAAGTCGAGATTTGATTTTTCATTATCTTGAAGGGAAGTCTCACAGGATGAGATACGGAGAGATGCAAAGGTATGGAGAGCAAACTAGGAGAGTTACACTCCGTTCAATGGAAGTACAGCCCCCCGTAAACAGTGTAATCCAAACGGGACTAACATTTGTTCTGATTTGGGGAGCTGGACACCACCACTTCAGATTATTTCCAGTTACAGGGCCAGGATTGAGTATGAAGTCTAGGTCTTTACCATAGTGTACTCACGAGATTGGCAGCTAGCAGGTAGTGAGGACATATTTACTGAATATGACAAGTGTTCCTGGACAAAAAACACATAGAATTACTGATCCCACCTGTAATGCCTAACATTGAACATTGAAAAATTGAACATTAAAAAATGTCTTGACTCTTTAACAAAAAAAAAGAGTTGTTACAGTTCTGAAGAATAAAATTCTTATTCTTATAGGTAAATAAAAATACAAAAAAACTAGTTAGATACATAAGCTAAGAGAAAGGTTTTACTTCTTGGATTTATTTGTATGTATGTATGTATGTATGTATGTATGTATGTATGTATGTATGTATGTATGTATGTATGTATGTATGTATGTATGTATGTATGTATGTATGTATGTATGTATGTATGTATGTATGTATGTATGTATGTATGTATGTATGTATGTATGTATGTATGTATGTATGTATGTATGTATGTATGTATGTATGTATGTATGTATTTAATGCACCAAAGTACATCACTGGGTGAAAAAAATATTATGCATTCATGGTTTTAGGGTCTCCAGGCTATATACAGTTATTTACATTTTGTGTGAGTGTGTGTGTGTGTGTGTGTGCCCCTCACAAATGAACAATAATAAACAATATAATAAACATTACTTTTCACATAAGTGCATTTGTAGTTCGCTATGATGACCACTTACACTTAAGGGAAATCATTGTGTTTTTCTGCTTTTACGGTCCACTGTCTTTTTTTCTAGAATACTGTACACGCATTGCTATCTACAGAACGTGGTCCTAAAAAGTAATCCAGTGACCATAAGATATATGTAAATATTTTATTGATTTATTCTTTTTAGCACTATTCTGTACTCCTGGATATCCAGAGCAGACATTTTACAGTTATAAAACAATTTATTGTCAAAACACTAGAACAAGTTCAATGTAGACCTCTTTTTTCCTCTTGTTATAATAGGAACTCGAGAGCACTGTTTACTATGAGTTTGATGCTCCAGTTACAACAACAAAGACTCCCCGCTAAACTAATAGAGTTCATTGTGTGAATAGCTTCCAAACATCGATCTTGTCGAATCAGCCTTTCCCTTGAGACCAGCCTATTTTGTTTAAGGGCCTTGACAGAATCTGCATCCAACATGGACTGTTTTTCTTTCTTGTGAGTACCTGTTCAACTTAATTCCTGAAGGAAGTCCTCGCTGTAGTCTTTAGAAATTCTACCATTAATTAATGGCTCCTTCACTTTTCCTTCATTCTTGTCTTGTTTTAAATATGCAGCACTTTAAGGCCCCCCAGAGGACGGATAATCATATTCTTGCTTGAAGCAATTACAGACAGACTTGGATCTTCAGCAGGCCTCTCTCCATGCAGTAATGCAGGTTTTCATGAATATTGTCATTTTTCAGACAACCATAGTTTGTGAAGGTCTCTTTACTTTACTTGTAGCTTTTGCTTTTAAATTTTAAGACTGCAATGTAAAAAAAGTATGAGCTGCATCTGATGCATCTGATCAATAATTGATCAGATGTATTTTATGGCGTAGTCTCAGTGCTCGATAGCCCACTGAAGAGCTCTGCTCGATCTCACAGGACTTCTGTTCCCATTATGACTCATGCAAGAATGTCAAACGTTCACGCTTCCATTTGTTGAACGTCTTTACTTCAAGAATTGAAGGCTTTGGCCAAACACGTAGCACGTGTAGAGTTACCTCATCTCCAACAGCTTCTGCTGTACACATCTGGAAAATCAGATGATGTTATAAAGGTGACACACAATTTGCAGTTGTATTCTTGTCCATCAAGAAAATTTACAGAATAACTTTGGCAACGTTTTAGTGTTTGTAGTAGACCACACCTGTGCAGGGGCGCCGGAAAGTGGGGGTAAAGGAGACAGATTCTAGGGGCCCATGATTGAGGGGGGCCCAGAGAGGCCCCTAATCATGATGAAATTATGATATATATATATATATATATAAAAAGTAATGGCAATAACTAATATATGATTACAAATGTTTTATTTTCAATGTCCTGGTAATAACTTTACTGGATCAGCTGCAGGTAGCCTGTTCTTCTTTCACAAATATGGTAATGATAGTCAAAAATACCATTCAAATACATAATTATATAGAAACTCGCATAAAAGAATGTCACTGCTGTATTGGGGGCCCTGTAAAGATTCTTTTCATGGGTCCCAAATCCCTAGCGGCGCCCCTGCACCTGTTGTTCAATCCAAATTGTTGTTGCCAATTGGCGATTAGCAGATATGCATGCATGCGTGGAATTTGCTCAAAAATATAGCTGCTGACTGACTTTGAATGTTACACTATTATAATGTCACTACAAGCAAATGTTCGTTTCTTTTTATCCTGCTTGGGGGAAACACCATAAAACTTCACATTGCAACCACTTTAGAAATATTTTGGTCAAGAAAATCTCCTTTTTGTCATTAAGGAAAAGTTAATGGATTTCTTTTCTGGGAACAATGAATGCTGTTGAGGTGTTTGTTACCAATTTGGTACCAAAAACGTGTCAGCTGGCCTGGTGGACAGTATCTGGAGTCGACCCATTCAGACTGTAAGCCTTAAGTTCAAAAATAACATATGTCAGCATTTTTCTAACATGTTTGTGAGAGGTAATCCTCTTTTTTGAATATTACTGCCATCATCTTTATCAATACAAATAGTAAGACATCAGCCGATCAGCCACGATGTTCAAGCTGTTGACCGGTTTAGGGAGAAACAGTCCATATCTTGTGCTTATCAAAGGTTACGTGCGTCCAACTGCGGTTTCCTGCTTTACCCTTTCTGCAATCAGATTTCCTCAAACTCTGAATCTTTTTCACAACAATTTACACAACAGATTTTGAAAGACCTGCATTTTCTTTGCAACCGATCTTTGATTTTCTTGGCAAGTAGTGAGACCATTTCTACGGAAGCGTAGAGCTGCCACCTCAGTGAAAGAAAAATACAGCCATTATCATATAACGCGAAAACTTATTGTTTGTACAATATGTTATTAAGTAATTACAATATGTTTTTCACATTTGTACAATATATGATCACGTTATTACAATATAAATATCATATATTGTAATAAAATACTTTTTTTTTGTCATAACATGATAAATATTTATATTGTAATTACATAATGATATATTATTCAAATATGAAAGATATATTGTAATAACATGATAAGATGTACAAATGTAAAAAATATATGGTTAGAACATTAATATTTCACATTTTTATGTGATATGACTCCAATTTTCTTTTAAAGATGTTTTACTTTTCTGTACATTTCTTGCACGTTGACCTGTCACAAATTATTCTGCCAAACGAAGAACCTTCCAGGACAGTTATTTATAAAGCCAAGTCTAATTCTCATAATTTCTCTTCAAGCATATTACAGATTTTTTTATTTTTTTTTATTTAAGAAAATGTCCCAACTTTAATCTAAATAGAGTTTACATACTTAAAATGTTAATCATGTGAGAGGGAGAAAAAAAATCACAAATATTTTAAAGCAAGGTAGTTTTTTCCTAACCCGGTTCCACCAGTCGAACGGGGTGAACTGCTTATTTACTGAACACCGATTTACATCTGTAAACGCAGTCACAACGACTACGTTTACATGGCTCGATCCTGTTTATCTTGATTGACAAAAGACTTTGTGAGGAAAGAAGAGAACATTTTTACATAAAAGCAGGTGAATCCAGTCTATCCTATCAGAAACACCCAACAGTGTGTGGAGAGATATGAAATTAACATTTCACTAAAAAGAGCTTTACAGTAATGAGTTATGTGATTATTCATTTCAGTTCTTATTCAACTGATCTAACTTTAAATACCCGAGTCTCTACACAGGGTGACTCCTAGTCGCCTCTCAGGCTCCATAACTCACCTTGAATCTGAGTTTAGCCTGATATCTGAAGGTGACTAAACCCTTCTGATCAGAGGCCTTCAGCTTTAGATTTGCTGTAACCACAGATGGGCCCAAAAGGGTTTAGACAATGATTTATACGTGGCCACAACATTAAAACTTAAACCATCGAGACATGATTAAAGTGTACAATTTCAGCTTTAATCTGAGGGGCTTAAAAAAGTATGACGAAACACCACACCACCCTCAGGGGCTCAAAAGTGTTTGGATGAAGTGACATTACCGTAAATATAACCTTCCTTTTTAATAGATGGAGGTAAATCCTTTGCAGTCAATGACTGCCTGAAGTTTGGACATGACCAGTCTGAGTTTCTTCCCTGCAAACGTCTTGCCGGGCCTTCACTGCTGCCACTTTCACTTCGTCACTAACTGGAAAACATGATCAAAGTGTGACGCTTGAATTATATTGAAATCTATCCTCTAACAGGTTGAAGCCCCACATGTGGTTCCAAGAATCTGATGGATGACAGGCTTTTTTTTAGATGTTTCCTGGTAAGGTCTGCTCTGGCTTTCTAGTTCTTGAATGTTATTGTTTGAACGTCATTAACATTCAGGATTTATCCTGACTTCTGCAGGCGTGGAAATGTCCATCTGCACCAAAGAAAGTGGTTCTTTTATTGTCTTCTGTGGTCTTAAAGCCCTCTTTTTCTTATTGAGAATGTGCCGAATTGTTGATTTGGGCCATTTTTTTTTTAAAGAGTTATGTCATCTTTCTCAGCCTAATGAGGTCCCTTCACTTGCTTTTGGATCTCTGCTCCATTCATCATTCAACATTCACTTCTTTTCAGTCATTTGTCCACATACTTCTGAGCACCTAAAAATGGAGGTACATTGCTAAAGTGGCTCTAACCCAAATGATGAATGTGATACTGTTTTGCAACCTCTTCATGTAAAACTGAAAGTCTACACTTTGATCACTTTCTTGACAGTTTTATTTCAATCAAAGCAAAATCTTGAAAACTTAAATGTATATTCATCAGCTGCTTTCATCTTCAGATCAATTCAGTTTTATTTAAATAGCACATTTTCCAAATCACAATTGAAATGCAAAGTACTTTACAGAGGAAAACAAGAAAAAGCACAAACATATTTAAACTGGCAAATAATAAAAGCTAATAAAAATGGTATAAAAAGCATAAATTCAAAGGTGAACTCCCCTGGCGGCACTGATCAAACTTTGATGTCATTACAGTTTTTCCACATCACTTTGAGACAGTATGCCTCAGATTTTTGGTAATATATAAAAGAATAGTCTAAAGCAATGCAAAAATGATATGCGACTTGCGTAGTGTTAATTATTAATTATTTAACTTTTAGAATCTTAAACAGCGTGTAAAAATGGCATAAATCCCATCAGAATCCAAAAGTGCATGCATTTTGCTGAAAATGATGTTGGTGCAGTCTGTGGAAATAAAACATTAAGCAAAGAAAATGACATGCAGACATATAAACACACAGATGTGCTTTTTCAGGGGGCGTTGGGATACGATTTAATTGACAGTGCTTTTTTTCTTTTATCGCCTGTGAAGCCCAAGTGCTTTGAGATTACTCACATCCTACTTGTGATGCCTGCAAGCTGCACAATTAACATTCAACACACACCAATTATTTAAAATAAAAATAAATAATACTATCCACAAGTTTAAGAGGCTAAAAAGCCAGCTGTGATCGTTGTGGAACACGGGCCCTGGAGGAAACAACAACTCACTGATTAATACTCTTTAAACTAAACCGTTACGGTTTCCGTTGGCACCTCAGTCAATTTCTATTCATATTGAATCCAGGTTTACGACACATTAATAAATGATCCAGCTCCAAATAAGCTCTAAAAACGTTATGCTTCCTGTTGATAAAGGAAATATATCCAGCTGTGATGGCTCATAACAGCAGTAACAATCAGTCTGTGAAATCGCATCTGCCATCAATTGAAATACAGAAATAATGAGAATCTTTTTTTAAAAAAAGGAACAAGGAAAGCAGTAACGCAGACTCTGGTTCATGGTAGCCTTGTATCAACATGCAGGCTTTCAGTGTAACAATTAAAAACAAAAATGTCCAAAAGGCAGAGTGTTAAGGAGCGACGGAGGTCAGAAGCTCATGAGAACGTCCCGCTCCTGCATGCTGGTGTAGAACGGCTTCCCGAACACAAACGAGTGAAGTCCGGCCCTCAGCTTCTCAGCCAACGCCATGATGATGTTCAGGTCTCCTTCCGCTGCCAGGTCCAGGTCCGTTTTCAAGTTTCGCAGTGAGCGGAATGGCTTCTTGCCTTTTTGCCTGATGAAAGAAAAGAATAGAGGTAACACATTACTGAGCAACTGCTACTAACTTGTTAAACTCAGAGTCAGACCACCTGTATTAGCATTTAGTCGGGGTTACAGCTGTGCACAGGAATGCCACGCCGGGATGAATTATGTATGCTGCTGCAGGATGCAAACTTTGCATAAACAAACCTGTCAACGCACCTGTAAAATAGCATGCCCTTAGACCTCTAGCTGTTGGCAGGAACACAAACAACACCGCTTTAACACAAGTTATTTTTTAATTCATCTCAGAATTCAGATTTGCCCAGAAAACCATTTCTACGTGGCAGAATTACCATTCTGGAATAATTTCAAGCACGTTATTGGAGGACAAGAAAAACAATAAAAAAAAACTCCCAGCAAGGATCTGTGGAGGCATCAGTGGTGGGGAAGGTCAGCACGCTGTTGTGGAGCACAGAAGGAGATGAGTCACGCCCAGATGGAGCCATGACCCGGTCGCTGCAGGGGGGGGTGCAGAAAAAGGTTCAGAGGATGTGGGGGACCAGAGAGTCTAGAAAATTTAAATTGCTCATGAATGTGGTTCTGGAGCAAAGCCAGAAAGCGGCTACTGTAACCTTGATGGGACTAAAAGCATGAATATAAAATCAAATGTGCAGTTTTATTCAATTTAGCGGAAAAATTTAATTAAAAAACAAAAGATATCTATTGTTTTTTGTATAGAAATTAAATAAATTTTGATTATAATGAAATAGAGTTTAGGGTGTAGGATTTAATAAGTTTTTACTTCTTCCTACTCCTTTTCGAGCATGTTAATTATGATGGATGCAGGTTTTTATTTATATTTTTGTCTTTTTTTTTTCTTATTTACATTTATTTATCATTTATGGATTATTGATTTATTCAATTTAGCGGAAAAATTTAATAAAAAAACAAAAGATATCTTTTGTTTTTTTGTATAGATATTAAATTAATTTTGATTATAATGAAATAGAGTTTAGGGGGCAGGATTTAATACGTTTTTACTTCTTCCTACTCCTTTTTGAGCATGTTAATTATGATGGATGCAGGTTTTTAATTATATTTTTGTCTTTTTTTTTCTTATTTACATTTATTTATCATTTATTGATTATTGATTATTATTGTTTTGTTTTGTTTTCACTACTGTTTCATGTTCGAAATAAAATTTAAATTCAATTCAATTCAATTCAAAAGTGGAGAGTGTAACGTTTTCCAAGTGCAGCTTGACTTAAAGGGGTATAGGAGTGAGCGCGTGGCAGAGAAATCAGATGTTCTTGCGGGATGGTCATAAAAACACTATTCAGTATTCTGATGATGCCATGATGACCATCATGGCATGTGATGCCCCTAACTCATTTTCTCTCATTAATTGAGCTCTCGTGAAGGACATGGCACAAACTGCGTTATCAGTTTCCTGCTCAAGACAATATTCTCGCGCTGTAAAGTGAGGAAGCTGTCATTGTGAGGTGATGCGGAGAATTCATCACCCGGTGCAGCTGCACCACCGGGCCCCTCTTCCCACTTCCTTCTCGCATCTCATACAAATCAGGGGCGAAATTGCTTTCCTCCTGTATCTATTAATTATGCTCATAGCACATTGATCTGAGCAGAGCTTAATAAATCATCTGCACATTATCCCCTTTTCAAAACGACTGCAGTGTGTTTGCAGAATACACCACCCCCCCCCCACCCCCCCCCCCCTTTTTGATTTTGTTTATCACTTCTCATGTGAGAAGTGTTTTTGAAAGATTTCTTTGCTATTCAGCTCCTCACGAGTTTGACAAGTGCCACACTCTAGAGCCCTTTTTGTTATGAATTCTCAAGAAGTTTAAATGAATTGGCTGTCAATACACTAAAGCCCCAAATGCCTGCAAAAGGTGTAAATGTCTTCACATTTTCACAGCTATTTTCTCTAGTGAAACTGTAAAAATAAAATGTAAAAAAATGCTGTGGCTTTAAAAGCAAAACACAAAACAAAACACGCAGATTATTTATATAGCACATTTTTCTTAAAATGTGCTTTATAAATAAAGTGGATTGGATTGGATGATAGGATTGTTGGGCAGAAATGCGTTTGAACAGCGTGCAAAGAGGGAAATCTTTTCATTGTCTCATCAAAAGCTTCCTTTAAGCACAAGATAGGGATCTAATTAAAGTCTGATGGTGTGAAGTATTTAACAATCACAAACAGCTTATTCTTCGTCAGAGATCCCACAGCATGGCTTATAACAGAACATTAGATCATGTCACGTTGCCGTTATTAATTTGTTAAATATGTCTTACTCATCTGCCATAAAGGAGTGATGGGAATATTGAGTGTTGGAATCAGATTCCTATGTACCATCTGACAGGAGATACATTTATGGTGCTACTGTTGTGGAAAAACCCATTAAATGCTCTTTAATATGTTTTTTCCAACTAGGTGAATATCTGGACGGAAACTGAGTGTCTAAGTCACCAAGAATAAGACTTGATAAATTATCCAGATTTTAGTAGATTTAATTAAGCAATTGCATGCAAAAGGGTCAGAACATACACTTCTCTTTAACACCTCGCTGGTGCTCGGTCACGTCCCAGCATGCTTCAAGGCCTCAACCATCATTCCCGTTTCCAAGAAGGCCAAGGTTACGGGCCTCAATGACAACAGACCCGTCACCCTGACCTCTGTTGTCATGAAGGTCCTGGAGCGCTGGACCCGATGCAGGATGCTGCGAACATGGCTCTGCACTACGCACTAGAACATCTGGATATTGTAGGCAACCACGTCAGCTTCCTGTTTGTGGACTTCAGCAGCGCCTTCAACACCATCCTCCCATCCGTCCTGGAGAACCAGCTCTCCCTGCTGCAGGTCCCAGTCTCCACTAGGAGGTGGATCATGGACTTCTTTACCAACAGGTCCCAACGGGTGAAGCTGGGGAAGTGCATCTCCAGCCCCAGGTCCACCAGTACCGGCTCCTCGCAGGGCTGCATTCTGTCCCCTCTCCTATTCTCCCTGTACACCAACAGCTGCGTTTCCCTCCACCCCTCGGTCAAGCTCCTAAAGTTTGCGGACGACACCACCCTGGTGGACCTCATCTCAAGGTGTGACCTTACAGGAGGGAGATTGAGCGGCTGCCACAACAACCTGGAGCTTAACACCCGCAAGACAGTGGAGATGGTGGTGGACTTCAGGAGGAACGCAGCCCCTCCCCGTCCCATCATGCTGGGAGACACACTGGTGGACTCTGTGGACTCTTTCCGCTTTCTGGGAATCAACATCACCAGGGTCTTGAAGTGGGAACTGAACTCCACGACCCTCCTGAAAAAGACCCAGAAAAGACTGTTCTTCCTCCGTCAGTTGAGGAAGTTCAGGCTGCCAAGGACCATGATGGCCCAGTTTTACACGGCCATCATTGAATCCATTATTACCCACGCCATCATCACCTGGTTCCCCGCTACAGCTGCAAGGGATCTCCACAAGCTGCAGCGAGTGACACGCTCTGCAGAGAGAATGATTGGCTGCCCCTTTGCCCTCCCTGAAGTCCCTGTACGACTCCAGGGCATTGAGAAGGGGCTAGGAAGATCATGGCCGATCCCTCTCACCCTGGCCATGGCCTCTTCACCGTCCTCCCCTCTGGTAGGAGGCTGAGACTACCTAAGGCTGTCAAAGCCCGCCAGACTCAGCTTCTTCCCCTCAGCCGCCAGGCTGACCAAGGACTCAGGTCTCCCCCCTCCCACTACTAAGTGACACTGGCACTGGTCACCGGTGTCACTTAAAAAAAAACTAAAACCGGACTAAAATATATGCCTTATCTACGGAAGAGTATTAGGGCCAGGCAGGAGAAAAATAAAAATAATATTTTAGAGGAGGAAGATTTTTTTTTCACTATGCACTTCGAGAAAAAAGTCGAAATGTCGAGAAAAAAGTCAAAATTTCGAGAAAAAAGAAGAAATGTTGAGAAAAAAGTCGAAATGTTGAGATTAATGTTGAAATACAATTTCGAGAAAAAAGTCAAAATTTCGAGAAAAAGTCGAAATGTTGAGAAAAAAGGTGAAATGTCGAGAAAAAAGGCGTAATGTCGAGAATAACGTTGAAGTACAATTTCGAGAAAAAAGTCGAAATGTTGAGAAAAAAGGCAAAATTTCGACTTTATTCACAAAACTTCGATTTTCTCTTGAAGTGCACAATAAAAAAAAATCTTCCCCTCTCAAATATTTTTTCCCTTGCATGGCCCTAATACTCTTCCGTACTTATTGTTTAGTCCCTCACTGTGGTGTTTTTGTGTCTGTTATTTATTTATTTATATGTGAAAATAATATACTGAACGTGCACACTGTCACCACCGTGACAAATTCCTATGTGTTTTTAACACAAATGGCAAATAAAAGTAATCTGAATCTGAATGCACCTTTGTCCAGTGGCGTTTAAAGTCTGTTTTAACTGGTTCCTAGTCCAGCCCAGCACTAACGCATGTTTCCAAAGTCCCAGTCATTCCATAAGTTTGCAAATAAAAGTCAAATCATTAAGACATGCAGAAACCAAAGGGTATGTTGATTCCAAGGCTTGTGCCTCTTGCTGTGTGTTCATGGCGAGACAATGACGCAGTCGCAAATTCAAAGCAATAACAAATGCAGAAAAACAGATAATTCCGGTCCTTTTTGCCTTCACATTTACCCATAGTTTTTGTGAGGCACTGGAAGTGTGTTCTGATCGCCAATAACTTCATGGCATTTGGCTTTAGGTCTTAGCGACGTCTCTTACGTTTCGTCCTCAATGTACTTGAGCAGCGTGAGGGCCTTCCTGTGGAGCAGCAGCAGGAACTGGGCCAGGTAGGTGCTCCGCAGGGACAGTCCTGGCTTCAGCATGAACACCTGGGGAACAGCACAGGAAGTCAATTAGTGTTCGGGCTGGGGGGAAAGAAATAGCGTTTATCTTGAGAGGAACAAAAATTCTTACACGTGGCAAGGCAAGTTTATTTGTATAGCACAGGGGTCGGCAACCCAAAATGTTGAAAGAGCCATATTGGACCAAAAACACAAACAACAAATATGTCTGGAGCCGCAAAAAATGAAGTCTTGTATAAGCCTTAGAATGAAGGCAACACATGCTGCATGTATCTATATTAGTTATAACTGGGGGAAGATTTATTTTTCATTATGCACTTCGAGAAAAAATTTGAAATGTCGAGAAAGTCGAAATGTCGAGAAAAAAGTCGAAATGTCGAGATTAATGTTGAAGGACAATCTCGAGAAAAAATGTGAAATGTCGAGAAAAAATTTGAAATGTCGAGAAGAAAGTCGAAATGTCGAGAAAAAAGTCGAAATGTTGAGAAAAAAGTGGAAATTTCGAGAAAAAAGTTGAAATGTCGAGATTAAAATAGGAAAGGAAAAATGAAGAAAAAGAGAAAAAAAAAGAAAAAAGAAGAAAAAAAAGAAAAAAGGAAAAAAAAGGTCAAACATTTTTGAAAAAGCTCCAGGAGCCACTAGGGCGGCGGTAATTCAAAGTGCTTTACATCAACATTAAAAGCAGCAAGACACAATTAAACAGAAACAAGTCAATTAAAAAGGGTAATAGACATAAGAAATAATAATACAATGAAATAAAATTGAATAAATAACAAATAAAATGAAATGAAATGATAAGAAAAGAGGTAAAATAATAAAAAGCGCAAGTTGTTAAAAGTAAGGGCAGTAGAGTACAGCAGGTAAGTATTTATTTTAAGAGTACGCTTCAGTAAAGAGTAATGTTTTTAGGCCTGATTTAAAGGAGCTGACAGTTGGAGCAGACCTCAGGTCTACAGGAAGTTTGTTCCACCGGTGAGGAGCAGAATAACTGAACGCTGCCTCACCTTGCTTGGTTCTGGTTCTGGAACCACAACAAACCAGATCCAGATGAACCTCAGGGGTCTGGGAGCTTCATAGGAACTAACAGATCCAGCATGGATTTTGGTCCAAAACCATTCAGGTCTTTGTAGACCAGCAGTAAGATTTTAAACTCTATCCTTTGACTCACTGGAAGCCAGTGTAGTGATTTCATGACCGGTGTAATATGGTCCAGCTTCCTGGTGTTTGTAATTAGAACATAACTTTTTTGTAATTAGAACATGATTTTTTTTCAAGAGTTTTAACAGTAACAGTTATATTTTAAGAATATAAATCATAGTGTTGTGTTTTTTTTTTCTGTTTGCAGATACTAAAAAAACACAACTGGCACTTAATTGTGAGTCAAAAATCAGATAACGACTAACCGACCAAGAAGTCAGATAATTAGAATCCCTCAATCCGTCCATTAACATCCGCTTATTTGTGTCGTGAGGACACAGAATTAGCAGTGAGACCCAGATAACCTTCTCCCCAGCCACCTCCTCCGGGAAGACACCACGGTGTACCCAGGCCGGCGGAGAAATATACACTTTCCATTGTGTCTGAGGTCTCCCTCAAGACCTTCTCCTTGCTGGAAATGTCTGAAACCTGCCCCCCCAGGGACACGATCATCCTAATCAGATCCCTGAATCCCCCATTTGGCTCCTCTCAGTGTGGAGGAGCAGTGATTCTTTCCCAAGTCTCTCCTGAATGAGTCCAGCCCCTTGAACCCGTGATCTCGACCTTTCGGCCTCCCTACAGCTCATGAACCCAGGTGAGCCCAGTACCGGGGTGAGCGGTAATTAGAAACAGAACCTCACTCCCAGCCTGCAGAGGGCATTCCACTGTTTTCCCACGCAGAGCACCATCGTTTCAGATTTAGAGGTGCTGATTTTCATCCCCGTCACTTCACACTCAGCTGTGAACCTCTCAGGTGAGAACATTTTTATTTTCTGTGTAACAAGGACAAATTCAACCCTTATGCCACCAACTGGAAATCCTCCATCCCTCGGCTGACCTTAGAGATTTGGTCCATGAAAGCAGAATCGGGGATAAAGGGCAGCCCTGACAGAGCCCGGGGGAAAAGGTCAATTGTATAGATCCCTGTTGGATACTTACTGACATCCTGACCTGATGTCCCCCCTGTGATCACCTCAGTGTCTGCTGTCTACATCTGTTTCTATAGTCATCCCTGTAGTGAACCAGCCAGCCATAGTGTCTGTGTCTCTCCTCTCTCTGTTCCTCATCCTCTTTTTCTGATCTCCCTTTTCCTGCTCTGCTCAGTTTTTCCTGCCGCTGTTTGGCTGAAGGTTTTTCTCCCACTAGGGGAGTTTTTACCTGCCATTGTTTATGTAATAATTGCTCGGGGGTCATGTTCTAAGTCTCTGGAAAGCACCTAGAGGCAAATTCTGTTGTAATAGACGCTATATAAATATAATATAATTGAATTGAGTTGAATTAAAGTCAAAATAAATGAAGTCAGCTTCATTTATCGTTTGTTCTCTGCTGTTGGAAACATTAAGGGTCCTGGTGGGTGTTGTTCAACTTTAATGCTTAAAAACAGTGTATTTCTATCTATTCCTATCTATTTTTTTTAACTTTAAAGGAGCTTGAGGCCGGATTGATGCAAGATTTATGAAAAAAATCCGTATACATTTTAAGTTTTCTAGTAATAATGTCAGATGAAGCGTTCCAAACCCAAAAGAATGAGCCCTCTAGTGTATCTCTCCTTTGCCTTGAACAGGCTGTGTGCTGCAAAATGTGCTGCAATTCGGTCCCGAATTTCCCGCGCTGGGCTGCGGATGTGACGTCACATGATGCTGCATGCGCGTTCTCCCCGTTCTCCCCGTTCTCCCGTGCCGGCTTCACTGTTGGCTGCAGTACCCCCAACGGCCGTCGTGGTGAAGGGTGGCGCTAGAGTCTCATTTCTTAAAAGGAGCCTCAAGCTCCTTTAAGTGATAATTAGGGCCCGAGCACTTACAGTGCGAAGGCCCTATTGTATCCGTAGGAATTTTTTCCTACAGAATTCTTCTTTATTCTCGTTTTTCTGACGAAAGGACAGCCTTTTTGTCCCCCTAAACATGCCCCAAAAGTCACCAAATTTTGCATGCAAGCCAGGCCTGGCGAAAAATTTGATATTTAATCGTTTGCATCAATGGGCGTGGCAAAATGGCTCAACAGCGCCCCCTAGAAAACTTTGTGCCTCAAGCCCCACAATACGGTTTGATGTACAAGTACATGCACGGAAATCGGTACACACCTGTATCATGGCGCAACTTAAAGAAAAGTCTCTTAGCGCCATGGCCGAAACCGAACAGGAAGTCGGCTATTTTTAATTAATCGTGTAATTTTGGCGCAATTTAGGCCATTCCTTCGGCAGTTAACACGGCCCGAACCGTAATTTGCACCCAGGTTTGTTATACATCAAAATGTGCGTCTCCATCCTGCGACAACGCGCTTTACTTTTCTCAGTCAAAAGCGTTACCGTGGCGACGCTAGATGCCAAAAAACGCGACCCCCCTTCATCTGATTGGTCCATATGTGATAGTTCCTACTTTCTGCCATAACTTTTGAATGGTTTGATATAGAGTCGTGACTGGTGTCATCCGCTAAATGTCCAGGCCTGAAGAATCTACATGCAAGTCATACAAGCTTCCACTGCAGCACGCCTGAACGTGCACAAGGGTGCGAGGGCCCGTTCATCGCTGCTTGCAGCTTTAATTATAACTGTTCCTCAAAGCATGCAATACAAAACACAACAGAAATGTCTCTATATTCTCACCTCATCAATAAAACACTTCACCAAAGTGTCCCTATGCATGACATCTTGGAATATATTCCTGAAATTTAAAAAGAAAAAAAGAAAAATGAATGATCAACAGCATTTTTAAATTTGAACGGCTCATCTTAAATATTACACAAAGGGCTACGTGACAGAAAACTGCCGGCGGTCCACGCTCACAGGTCGGGGGTGAAGGTTTCATCGGTGTGAATCACCGTGTCCGGAGGGATGTCGTCCTCGCTGTCCGTCTTCCAGAGAGCGCTCAGCTCAGAGCGCATGTAGCGCCGCTGGTTGTACGTGTGCTCGTGGCACGGCGGCATCTGCTTGACTGTGTTGATGTCCACGTCGATGTGCGTGGTGGGGTACGGCGAGTAGAGCACCTGGCGGAACGGCAGAACGAAGCTGCCTGTGGAGTCCTGAGGAACAGAACCGAGAGGATTATTATCAGACCTGGCAACCCAACGTTTACTCAGCTCCGGATGAACGTTTTATTCAGACACGCTACACCGTTTATAATGCTAATACCCATTAATCACATTAATCATTGGGCAATTATGGGTTTTATATATATATATATATATATATAAAAATATACACACATATACAGGACTGTCTCAGAAAATTAGAATATTGTGAATTTCTGTAATGCAATTAAAAAAACTAAAATGTCATACATTCTGGATTCATTACAAATCAACTGAAATATTGCAAGCCTTTTATTATTTTAATATTGCTGATCATGGCTTACAGCTTAAGAAAACTCAAATATCCTATCTCAAAAAAATTGAATATTCTGGGAATCTTAATCTTAAACTGTAAGTCATAATCAGCAATATTAAAATAATAAAAGGCTTGCAATATTTCAGTTGATTTGTAATGAATCCAGAATGTATGACATTTTTGTTTTTTGAATTGCATTACAGAAAATAAAGAATTTTATCACAATATTCAAATTTTCTAAGACAGTCCTGTATACACACATATATATATATATAAAAATATATAACAGCATTGTCTGAATCTAAAATACAACCAGACCTCACCGTCGTCCCTGATCTGAGAAAGAAACTGTTAGAACGTAGAACAGCGAACCTTGAGCAGACCCTGAATGAACAGGCCGGTGTCGTATTTGAAGGAAGAGCTGGACCTGCAGAGGCGAGAGCACTTCCTCTCGGCCGGGGTGAGGAAGAGGCAGAGCGTCCGCACAATCTGCAAGAGCGCGTTCAGACATCTGGGTTTAGGTGTTTACATTTCCACATTTGCAAAGGTATTTGAAGCCCCGTGGAGATGTAGGACGGCGTGCACGACAACCCTCTGTGTTTTCCAAGCTCAGTCACACAGTCAGCACAAAACTAAGCAATGATTCAGCTCAAAAGTTTTTCAAAAGAAACCAGGGAAAACACTGCTGGTTAAAGCTCTCAATCGGACATTAAGCTGGAGGCGAGCTGTCGAATTTGAGGGGGAAAAAATGATTTATTTGGTGCTTAAATTAGGCTTCAAGCCAATAAGACTGCAAATTAATTCAGAGAAAACTTTTGATTTTCACTCTGAAAAAGATGCAAAGAGGGTAAACTCAATTTCAACCAGCAACTTTATCTTCTCTTATATCAGGAAACCTGTATGTTTTCACAGTTTATTTGTCATTCCTGTGCAACTTGTACGTTTCTCAAGAAAGTAATAGCAGGAACTGCTTCCAGTAACAGAACCACTTCGCAAACACTTAAAAGCCCTTGTGGGGACGACTAAACACAATCAGCGAGGCATTAGAAACTAAATAAAAAAAGAAATCAAAGCGTATAGCTGCAAAAGAAATGTCTGCATGATGCTAGTAATTGAATAAAAGTACCTTGTTTACTTTGTCTGGGTTGCTTCCAACCACCACGGAGCAGCCACACGTCTGCAGGTGAGAACTGACGGCTCTACGGCAGACAAACATTCAGATTAGACTCGCTTTGTTTCAACAGCATCATCTAAACTTCTAGGAGTCATTACTGAAATCAAGGGGAAGCGTATTTGGGAGGATGTACACAGAAGAGAACGTGAGATCATATCAGAGAGAGAAGCAAGGGGAAAGATACTGTAAACTGGTGTAGCAATGCTAAAATATATATTTAACTCACAGCACCATGATCCGGCCCTCTTGGTATATTCTTGGAAAAACCACTTAAAAAGCAATACTTTTAAATAAGATAGTTACATTTTCTTGCGTAATACACAGCAAGTCTACAAGATCTAGTTTTCCAGATGCTTTGTCATTGTCACCGCTAACGAATCCTGTTCAACTCCGAGCAATTTGGAGCTTTACAGTCGCAATGGACTTTCCAGAGTCTCGGCACTGCGGAGAGATTCAGGCCCGGTGCTTTCTGAGGAGATAAGCTCGACTAAACAGAGAGCCATCAGTCATCATCGGGAGGCTGACGGGTGTTAAGCGGCCATTGTTCATCCTCTCCCTCTGCATGTGACTGCACTGCATCGCTTACTTGTGGAGGAAATCCTCGTGGCAGCTGTCGCCGATGTCGTCATCATTTAGCACGGTGTCTTTTATCTGCTCGCAGCACGAGAGGGACAAATTAGTCACTGATGGACAACAAAAGTCTACAGAACGACAAAGAGCTGAAGGACACGTTGGACGGTGATACAAAGAAAACGAGACATGGGGACATAAAAATAAAGAAAGATATTCAGGGGAACTTCTGCATTTAATCGATGGATGGGAACAAACGTGTTGAATCAAGTGCACATCTCTTCTTTAAAGGGGACCTATTATGAAAAACAGGTTTTCTCTTGCTTTAACATATATAAAGTGGTCTCCCCTCAGCCTGCCAACTCAGAGAAGGAGGAAAGCAAACAAATTCTGCAGTGTCTGTACAGCCGCCCGGATGAGCCGTCCAGTCTGATGTGGCTTCTACGAGCCAATAAGATTCTGCTCCCTTTCGTTACGTAACGAAAATGCGATTTACAAACCGGATTCGGTTGAAGTTGGGAAATTGTGTAAAATGTAAATAAAAACAAAATACAACGATTTGAAAATCCTTCTCAAACTATATTCAATTGAATACACTACAAAGACAACATATTTAATGTTCAAACTGATAAACTTAATTAGAGTTGTCCCGATCCGATCACGTGATCGGAAATCGGGGCCGATCACGTGATTGCAGACTCGATCCGGACTCGGACGTTATGAGCCGATCAGGAATCGGATATATATATATCAGGGTTTCCGTTGTCCGGTAATTGCCGGACTTTGTCCGGTAAAATATGCCGAAGTCCGGTATTTTATAATCTCTCCGGTCAAAATGTCCGGTGAAAATACTCACTGGCGCCGACATCCACGTGTGCGTTGATTTATGGTTCCGCGTCGCACCGACGCAGAGTGTACAGCGTAGGGTTCGCTGCGACGCGCACCCTACGCCCGACCCTACGGCGTAGGGTCTGCGTTGGTGTGACGCAGAACCATAATTCCGGCTTAAAAGTAAACAACATGCGCCCAAGTACCCGTGCATGACAGGCAGACACACACGGGGAGAAGAGACAATTTCTTTAATTTTTATTTTTTTTTAAAACTTTATCCTTATGAACGCAATTGTTATATACGGTAGTCCAACTTTCCTTATTTTAATCAGAACACTTTTTTTTTTCCTCTTCGGCGTGGAGTAGTGGGCTTGGAGCGGCAGCCATTGGTTAGTTTTTTCTTTTTAGATCCGAGGCTTTGCGTAGATGGTGGCTTCCGCAACTTTCAGGCGCTTTTTCTGCGCAAGCAAGCTTTATAGATGAGGCCCCAGGACTGAAGCATAATACATCCATGGACTGAAGCGGAGCTGCGGTGCCGACATTATGGTTCCGCGTCGCGGAAGGCTCTGCGTTGGTGTGACGCGGGACCATAAATCAACGCACACGTGGAGTAGTGGGCTCGGAGCGGCACACCGCATGCGCGCAGAGCACGCCTGTTTGTTTTGAAGCTGAAGCAGCCCTATGCTTAAAAAAAAAAAAAAAAAAAGAAAAAGAAAATAACATTTTTTTATACTGACTTAAGAATGTTCAAGCTGCCTGTTTTATAAAAGTATCGGATCGGGACTCGGTATCGGCAAGTCCTCAAAATCAAAGGACTCGGACTCGGACTCGGGGGCAAAAAAACCTGATCGGGACATCCCTAAACTTAATTGTTTTTTGCCAAATAATAATTAACTTAGAATTTCATGGCTGCAACACGTCCAGTAGAAGTTGGGAAAGGTAGCAAAAAATACTGAGAAAAGCTCATCAAACACCTATTTGGAACATCCCACATGTGATCAGGCTAATTGGGAACAGGTGGGTACCATGATTGGGTATAAAAGGAGCCTCCCCAAACATGCTCAGTCATTCACAAGCAAGGATGGGGCGAGGGTCACCACTTTGTCCACAACTGCGTGAGAAAATAGTTGAACAGTTTAAGAACAATATTTCTCAAAGAAAAATTGCAAGGAATTTAGGGATTTCAACATCTACGGTCCATAATATCATGAAAAGGTTCAGAGAATCTGGTGAAATCCCTGCACGTAAGCGCCACGGCCGGAAACCAAGACTGAATGACCGTGACCTTCGATCCCTCAGACGGCACTGCCTTAAAAACCGACATGAGTGTGTAGGATATCATCAAATGGGCTCAGGAAAACTTCAGAAAACCACTATAAATACAGTTTGTCACTACATCAGTAAGTGCGGGTTAAAACTCTACCATGCAAAGAAAAAGCCGTTTATGAACAACATCCAGAAACGCCGCCGGGTTATCTGGGCCTGAGCTCATGTAAAATGGACTGATGCACAATGGAAAAGTGTTTTGTGGTCTGATGAATCCACTTTTCAAATTGTTTTTGGAAACACTGGACGTCGTGTCCTCCGGACCAAAGAGGAAGCGGAACCATCCGGACTGTTATCAACGCAAAGTTCCAAAGCAGCATCTGTGATGGTTTGGGGGTGCATTAGTTCCCATGGCGTGGGTGACTTACATTTCTGTGAAGGCAACATAAATACTGAAAAGTACATAGGCCTACAGATTTTGGAGCAACATATGCTGCCATCCAAGCCACGTCTTTTTCATGGACGCCGCTGCTTATTTCAGAAAGACAATACCAAGCCACATTCTGCACGTGTTACAACAGCGTGGCTTCGAAGTAAAAGAGTCCAGGTTCTCCCCTGGCCCGCTTGCAGTCCAGACCTGTCTCCCTTTGAAAATGTGTGGCGCATTATGAAGCGTAAAATACAACAGAAGACCCCGGACTGTTGAACAACTGAAGCGCTTCATCAAGCAAGAATGGGAAAGAATTCCACATGACAAGCTAAGAGAATTAGTCTCCTCTCTTCCAAAATGTTTGAGTGTTATTAAAAGGAAAGGTGATGTAACGAAGTGGTAAACATGCCCTTTCCCAACTTCTACTGCATGTGTTGCAGCCATGAAATTCTAAGTTAATTATTATTTGAAAAATAAAATAAAGTTTATGAGTTTGAGCATTAAATATGTTGTCTTTGTAGTGTATTCAATTGAATATGGGTTGAAAAGGATTGTCAAATCATTGTATTTTGTTTTTATTTACATTTTACACAATTTCCCAACTTCAACCGAATCCGGTTTGTACAGTACATATGTTGGCCTCCGATGCGTGAAACCACGCCCACAACTAACTCTGCTGGCCGGAGCTTCCGCCATTTTTTCATAGCGGTGTATCGCATCATTCAGGCAGCCAATCAGCACAGTGCCTCATTATCATAGCCCCGCCCACTCAGAATCCCGCATAGATAAAGAGGTTAGAGACTGGGATGCTGGAGACATGGCTCAGAGGCTGAATTTCTAATTTATTTAGCAAAAACAATCGAAAGCTTGTTTTTAAGACATTCAAGGCCTGTTTAAAATAGGTATTAGATGCCATAATAGCTCCCCTTTAAATTGCAATTAGACTATCCATGGCATCAACATTCTTCAAATCTGTACATTTGTCTTTAAAGTGAATCATAACACTGATGATTTACCGGTTAAGAAACTTCATCTTCCATTGTATAAAACATCCCGTGGTCCGTTTTCTATTAAATACCATGCAGTTATCATGTGGAACAATTATGTACATTTAATTGATTTATCTTTGTTACTCTCCATGTACAAAAAGAAACTTAAGAATGCTCTGCTCTCTAAATCATTTGATTTAGAATAGGACCCCCTATTTTTTTTTTCACTTTTTCCTTTACAGGAAATGTTCAGTTTTTGCATTTAATATGCAATTGTGATTTGTTAATATCTTAACTTTAGTATATTGTTTGGGTGTGGTTTTCATATAAGCCTATATAGGCTTCTAACCACTCGTCACACATTTCTTCTTGTTGTAGTTTTTTTTTTTTTTTTTATATTTTCCTTATGTGGATTTTTTCTTCTGTTTTTTTTTTTTTCACGTTCATTCAAGCAGAGCCTAGTTCCGTTAAAACTACTTGGAAATTGAAAAACAAGGACGATAATAATACAAACAAATGAAACATTTCCAAAGGGTTTTGCTGCTGCTATAACTGCAAATATTTTCCAATTACTTTCAGTCATGATGTCGAGATGACAGGGCACCAACTCAGCCTCCACGCTGACATCCTAGTTTACTGCTGAAAGCATTTAAATTTAAGGTGGAAACATCATCAATGCCCAGCAGTAATTTATTGCAACACAACTAATGTTCCACACTTTTATTTTCAAGCTGCCCTCAATTACTATCATAGAAACAGGATTGAATCAGTGTTCGTGCGCCGACATGCATGCCGCTTACGTCTATATCTTCAGGCACGCTGTGTGATTTCATCGAGGCCAGCAGCTCCATTATTGGGACAATCTCCAAGCTCAGCACTGAGATGATATTATAGCCCTGGAGACAACAGAAAGGAGGAAATTACCATCTTAAATAAATTTGAGACTCAGATGATGAGGCGAGGCAACCGCCGATAATTATTAGCTGCTGAGACTGCCGGATCTCAGGACTCATTAGTGTTACTTCTCTGAATTACAGGCAGTTGAGATTGTGTTGAAGAAACGGCTGCAACAATAAAAGACGCTACAGTTACATTACGACAGCCCTTGTCCACAATCAGCGCAGAGTAATAAAAGAACCGCCCCCCCCCCCCCACCACGTGTCTTATCACATTTCTAATTAAATGTCACACAAAGCAGAGGAATCGACAGATACATTTTAATCACAATTATTTTTCTAATATCTGGAAGGACAATGTGACAAATTGCCCCCCGGAGGAGAAAACCTTTCGCATTTGAAAAAGAGTAAATATCAGGGGAACTTTTCTGTAATTTGACTCATTATCTCAAAATGACTAAGAGAATCTTTTAATTATAAGATTAGATGTCCAAATTAGAAGAAAAGGTCAAGGAGGTTATCAATCATCACTTCAAGAGTTTGGAACTTCCTATCAACCACCCTGGTGCTTATTGATTCTGAATATTTCGAGATTAGAGTCCAAGTGATTATTTCAGTTTTATTAGTTTTACATTGTACCATTTTAACTCCAACCCTACACTGGAGGCGTTTTGATTTGCCACTACAGTTAAATACCAGTCAAGGCTTAATTACTTTTTTAGAGAGAAATATAGATTTTTGTAACTACAAAATCAATCACCTTTTATTCCGCTTATCCATCATTCTATTTTTATTTTAAGCTTAGCCATTGAATTATGGTATATACTTTTTTTCCCCACACTTAGTTTTGTCAAATAAACAATGACACAATGTTAAACTGTATGTCCTTTGTTTTTCTTACACTTATCTCATTTTGAGACTTGGTTTGTGGCCAGATTCATAAAATCTTTGAACTGAAAGAGGATTACTTTTCACATAACCATTAATGTATTTTAAAGAATTCAGTATAAAAACCAATAAAGTTAGGCAGGTTTATATGATTGAAGCACTCTCCAGAATAAGGATTCCCTTTGAGCTCATCAGTCTCGTATCTCTCAGTTTTGTGTGTACGCCGGTTATTTCCTCTGAAGGACGACTTGGACCCAATGAACTAACTCTCCTCTGCCTGGGAAAATGCAACTTTATTATAATCCCAACGCTACTGCAATTCTTAACAGGTGAAACAAATGTGAGGCATTATTCAACACCCACTTAATAATATTATGTGTAAGCCATTTGTCTGGTCCTTTGTGAATGCCGAGTACAGGAGGGAAATGCAGACGGATAAGCAGGATTAGCAGCATACCTTCTGCATCCAAATGCGTCCTTTGCGGATAGCGTGCTTCAGTCTCTCCACGCAGATGGTGTGCAGAGGTAGGTAGAAGGCCAGCTCTGCCTGAGGTAGAATTATGGACAAGGCACATGTGTTCTTATCGCCCTTCAGCTCGCCATCAAAGATCAGAGACACGATGATGACGCCCTTCTCTGCCAGGACAAAAAACTTCACGTCCACAGCTCCGCACTCAGCACTTCGTAAAATCTCCCCGTTGAGTGTGTGGTTGGCTAAAAAGGTGACCTCTCCGTCGCTGAGGAACATCAGCTGGTCGCCCTTTGGTGACCAGATGTGGCGCACGCGTGGACCCAGGATGTTGTCCCAGTAGGCAAAGGTGGCAGCCAGCAGGGGACATTCTCCATCTACAGCGACCTCAGACTTTGCCACGGCTGGTGATTGTGGTGGACAGCCAGAAGACATTGGACAAGCCAAGAAATGTCCCTGAAACAGCTTGTTATGATAAACTTCCTTTATAAAAAAAAGACAGGAAAAATAACAGTCAGAAGTGCAACAAGCAAAGGAATAATGTCAATGCTTGAGCATCAGGGAACAATGTGATTTGCCAATAGTAAACGCATTATAAACAGGAACAACGACATGTGATCAAATGCAATTTTCTTTTTCTTCAACTGTGTCCCTGCACACTAGTGTACTGTGGGAGATTGAAAGTTATGACACTTCCTGCAAATTATTAACAGTAACTAAATAATAATCTTTTAAGTGTTTTAAGTGAAATAGAATAAATCCTCACAGCACATCTGACAAAGCAAATGAATACTCTTCCATCTCTTTAGGTGGCTAATAATGTTCTTCCTTAAATACAACCTGATGCATGCAAGAAGTGAAAGTAAAGAAAGAAAAAACTAAACATCCATGGGTTGTGGTGTTCTCTGTCACGTTTTTACTCTATAAACATGTGACTGCCTCAAAAAAACAAGCAAACACACACACAAAAAAGGTAAAAACAAACAAACAAACACTGATCTGATCATTTCCGCGTATAAATCCTATAAGAGGAAATGAAAGTGATTTGTTTGAGGTATTGCTCTAGTCATCTGACAATTTTTAGTTAACCCACACTGGTCTGTATCTTACGACGGAGTATTAGGGCCAAACTAAGACAAAAAAAAAGGAAATTACGAGAATAAAGTCATAATATTACGAGAATAAAGTCGTAATAGAATAAAGTCGTAATATAACGAGAATAAAGCCGTAACATTACGAGAATAAAGTCGTAACATTACGAGAATAAAGTCGTAATATTACGAGAATAAAGTCGTAATTTATGAGAATATAATTTAGGAGAACTCTTAAAAGGAAGAGCATCTTCTCCCTGTGTTAAAATGAGGAATATTGACCATCTTGTGAAGTTCTATTTATATATTTATAATATATTTAATATTATGACTTTATTCTCGTAATATTATGACTTTATTTTTTATTTTTTGTCTTAGTTTGGCCCTAATACTCCGTCGTAGTATCTGATAAATTCATCCAAACAAATCGTAATGCTTTATGCGAGTATGACAGTTTCACTAAGCACTAATGAGAAGAAGCTTTCCTTAAAAAGCTTTTGATCTTCCACATAATTTATTTATATTTACTATTATCATTTTGTTTTTTTTATCCTTTATTATTAAATCACACTTAAGATATAATATATTAAGATATTAAGCCCTATAAGACCAGCAGCATCTTCAGATGGTTCTATTGTGATGCCTGCTTGATGTGAACCAGTATTGTTTTGTTTCTTCACCGAATAAAGAAGATAAGTGTAAATAGACGTGTATTACATTGTCGTAAAGTAGCCATGTAATAAATATTTGTAACATAATAAGTGTAACTATAAATAGCATGAGTGGTCGTGCGCTAACTCGGGCTAAACCGCTATAATAATAAAAAACTATTGAATCACAACGTTACGACTTACTTGTTTGGTGTTTTAAGCACCAGAAAACAGCGCTTCTAGGGGAGAAGGTTAAAAATGTCACTGATAAATCATCACTTTTGAGCTTCGTGCGGCTTTAATGCAGCTGCAGTGTTGTTGCTGTCAGGTCCACCCACTTCCGCATACGTCACACTGACGTCACTCAAACCGCAGCGGCAACAGAGACCCCTAGCGGTCAAGCGGGGAACAGCGACTCAATGATGTCATTTTTATTCAAAGCGGTCACCTGCAGAAAACGAGATGCTTAAATTCACTTACATGAAGCCTGGTAAAACAAATAGATATATCTGCAGGCAAGATATTATGTTTCCCTTCTAGTTTTATGTACTGAGGGTGGTGTAACTCAGAATTAATGACATTCACTTTAGTCCAGTAAGCTGCTGCACCCCTATCCCCCTTCAGTTATGCTCCTATAAAAATGCGTCATATCTCTCAAGAGCGTTTAGATGCAGACTTCCACTAGAATAACTTTGAGTGCTTTAACAATGGTTCACATATTCTTTTTTCTTGTGAATATGTTTAACAGTTTCATTTCAAAAGGATAAGTGTTGCTCATTACCAGCTCATTACTCACATTAAGGTCAGCTACATCCACAGGAAGAAATCCTAGAAATATCCTTCCTTTACACATTTACAGAGGTGTTGACATGGCAGCAGGTGTAAAGTGTTTTTATTCAGCCTCCCACCTGTGCTCTGTACTGAGCACGGGGATATTGTTCCTAATGGTCTTTAAAAAGATGACTGATGCTGCTGGCACTAAATGGCTCATCAGCGATTCACAGACTGAATTGCTCAGATTGAACAGGTCATGCAAACAAAACAGTCATTCTCACTTATGTAACACAATTACATCATGAGCTTAACATGTCACACTCACCATTATTACAGTCTACAACACATTTCTGGACTGTTCTTCCACCTGTTTCTGTACTGATACCTGTTTCCTCACATTCATCCACAAGTGGTGTCTCTTCTCCTTCTTCAATGTTTGGCTTCCATCTTCAATTTCTTCTGAGGCCTCATGTGGGCTGTTGCAATATAGGGCTACAAATCTTAGTGACTTAACTCCTAATGGACAGGCTGCAAATATCAAGCAGCCACCATCTTTGGGCTTTCTTGATACCTGAGACCTAAGCCTCCTCTACTCTGAGTGGTTTCCCACGACACAGCCAGATCTCAAAGCGCACACTTTGATTAGCCACAGTTGATTGAATAGTGGCTCATTGCTGATTTGCGTCTGCTTCACAATCATTAGGTTTCTTTATTGTTCTAATTTGTCTGCTGACTTATTCTGTACTGAACTCTTCCCTTAAAGGGGGACAGAAAAAAACAATCTACTGCTTTGGTTGAGAGTGTGTATTTGGGGATCTGAAGAGACTATCAAATCAAAACAACCCTGTATCTTGTCATATTTTTATTATTCCACATAGATTTGCAGGGTACTGTGACATCCCAGTCTCAGATCAAACAAGAACTGTCTGACCCCGCCCCCCCAAAGCTGGATGCAAAAACAAGTCGAGGCATGAGCTGCTGTGCTGGATATATATTTTAGGGTATTTTGACCAAAGAAATGTCACAGACATTTCATTAACACCTCATCAAAATGTGTAACTTATTCATTTTTCTTTCAAGTGCATACAATGTCTCCTTTAAAACCAAACTTTTCCTAATTCTTATAGGAGATGCAACAGTCAGATTGCAGTGACGCCAGGAACGGCAATAAAAGCCAGCCATCCAGAAAAACACAAGCACTACCTGCTATCTTATTTATTCAGATTTTTTCAAAACAAAATACTATACAGATGGCTGGGTAAACTTTCTTAAAGATGTGGTCTGTCTGATATGGAAATTGGAATTCTTTCATGCAGCCCGTTTGAAATATGTGCCCAAACTTTCAGAATCGCGTTTCATGTATGAAAATAATTTAAGAGTTTTTTCTTCATGCAGAAGTACGCCAACGAGTTGCTGGTCAGTGTTTCAGAATTGGGTATCAATCATTTCATCTTGACTGCAAATCCGTTTTCATTCACAAAGTTAGTTTTTGGAGAAACACAGGGGAATGCAAGGGTCCGACCAAAGATAAACAGCAGCTCAGGTCAGTAGAAACAAAACACATCCCACACACAGACTCCCTGTAGGTTCAGAAGTATCCTCACATTGAACTTCTTATAATTTTGCATCACCACAAAAAAAAACTAAAGAGTCAAGATTTAAATAAAGAGTAGACTCTCAGCTTTATTGCATGAGATTTCACCAAAATGTTGAATTCACCATTTAGAAAATACAACAATTTTACGCCAATTACCTGGCTGTAGTTCCTAAATGGCAGATGCCATATTTTCACGAAACCACTTGAATTAAAGCTGAGAGTCGATCACAAAGTGATTCTTTTATGTCAAATCTATTGTGGTAATATATAAAAGGTAAAATACATGTGGAAATAACAATGCAAAAAACCAGATAACTGTAAATGTCATAAAAAGGAACAAGTAACCATCCATCCATCCATTTGTTATACCCAATTAAATTAAATTAAATTAAATTAAATTCAATTCAATTCAATTCAATTCAATTCAATTCAATTCAATTCAATTCAATTCAATTCAATTCAATTCAATTCAATTCAATTCAATCCAGTTCAGGGTCGCGGGGCTCTGCTGGAGCCTATCCCAGCTCACTTCAGGGACACAAAAAAAACCCAAATGCACATGATGTGAAACTGAGATGTCAGTGACTTTGGGCACGAGCAAACCAAACACAGGCAAATAAAACAGATGAGTATGGAGCGCTGATGAAGATGCAGGACGAATACCCGGAGTGAAATTATGTGTTTCACTGAGACGTGGCGGCAGAAACAGATTCCAATGCCTTTCCAGGTTCCAGATTTTGAAACCGCTTACTTACCACAGCCCCCTGTAGCGGGAGCTGAGCGAGGGAGTTTTTGGGTACTGGCAATCCACGCCCACCTTAGGAAGCACCAATACTAACATACATGTACCAAAATAAAAAAGTCAAGATTTCTCCTGAGTTCCAAATGAATTTACTCTGAAACAGTAAACACACATGTTGATTCTGACACTCCTGTAGTAATCTAGCATGTTTTAGTGTTCTTTTAAAACCGAGATTGTACCATACAGCCCTTATACTTGTGAAGATGTACCCCATTTACTTTAGGTAAGTCATTTCAGACGTCAAGCAGGAAAAATAGGCCTGGTAACCGAGGAGGCTACGGGCAGAAAGAGACTGCAGCAGAGCAGGAAGTGTAAAGCAGGAGGGATTACAGTACTTGTTAACAACATACGGTACAATCCTGGAAGGAGCCTCTCTGCACCCTGGATACAGTTGTTTAGTAAGAATTGCTCTGTGTGGTGAGTTTGCAGCTGATTATAAATAAAGTGAGCAGCATAGTGTATTCAAATGCAACACATTCAATAAAGATGCACCAAAGAAATAATTCTTCAGAGCAAAAGCACGAAATTCCCGTAATGCATGGAAGGACGTAGGTCCGTATAAGTGAGGACCAGACCCATTATAACTTTAGAAATGAAAATACGTCAAATGTTTGTGCAAAAAGATTGAAAAAATGTGAGTTCCGATTACCTTTTAATTACGGTGAGCTAAAATATGTAAAGACTGCAACATTCTGTTTTCCTTTTATTCATAACCCCAGAGTAAAAGTACTGTTATGTATGAAAACGCTCACATTCGTTCTCGCATATCTTCTTGTGTTTCTTTCCTCTGTCCTTGCCTCTGCTAACAACATTTCTATCTTGAGGAATTCTTTGCTCAATCATTTCTGACTCCTGTCGGTGTTGGCGTTATTGCCAGTCCGTCTTTGACTAAATACCAATGACATTCTTGAGCAATAAGCTACTGGAGGCACCTTGCTGAAGAGCTTGGCAGCAGCTCGCTGCTAATGCACGGACAGCAGCCAAATGGAATTAAAAAGAAAAGAAAGGAAGAAATAAAAGAAGAAAAACTGCCTCTTCTGACGTCTTCAAGGTCAGTGAGCATCAGCAGCCACCCTAAATTGTCTACCCTCTAGTCGCCCTATGATGCAGAAGACTTTGTGAAGTTTAAAGCTCAGTTTTGTTTAAAGCTTCAGGGTAATCTCTCCACCATTGTTCTTTTCACTCACAAAAGTGCTGATAATTTCTGGGTCCGTAAAGTTCATTTCACAACTCTTCGTACTGCTTATCAGCCCTCAAATAACTGCTATAAGGATGGCAAAAAAAACCTCACATAAATTAAATCTATTGTTCCTCTCTGTGGCTGCAAACCACACAGGGATACAATTGTTCTGCTCCACTCCCCACATCAAAACAGAACTGACCAATAACCGGTTTACTGGCACCCCGTAATGAAATTACTCTGTCCCCTGCAGGTCGTCTTCCACCAGGACCCGGTCTGGGATAATCAAGGGCATGTTTATGTGCCACTAGTAGAGGTCTTACTTCCCAGCTGCTTTTATTCCAGCCACGAATTCACACATCTGGGAAGATACAGTATGCAACAATAACTCACTCTTTGCATATTTTATCCCCCCTCTCAGGCGATTAAGCAAGTAGGGATGCACTGATTGTTCAGAAGGTGACTGGAATCTTAACTGAGAATAACCAGGGATCAGCGAATCAGGTTCAGAGTAATCTGATGGCCTTCAGCTCAGCTTCCAGTAGTTCCGTTTTAGGATTTTTTTGGTTGTTGCAACAGCTGATCAGTTCTGTGTCTGACGCAAATCATAGACATGACTGTAAAAAGCAATGCAACCATGGTGATGTAACTATTGTGTTCTCCACTGATTTGTGGATTGCTATTTTAGCCTTCCCCATGTATTTCTTTTCTTTTCTATTTTTGTGTGAAAATGTACTAGGAAGCTCAGGATTTAAGAGAAAACTGTACAGAAGCTGCACACACCCATACAGCAGTAATCCATCGTAAGTTCACCTCACGCTAACAATACATAATATTTAACTTCAAAGCATCAATGAGTGGCTGGTGACAATATCCTTCAGTTTAGTTTTTTGCATTTCCAGCCTTCATAATAATTCAATATTTCTTATGTTATTTCATTATGATAAAATACCATTTACATGTATATATATTTAATTCCCCTTAAATGGAAGAATGTGATAAATAATGGGCAAAATACTTAAAGTGCCTCATATGAAACATCTTGTGAACAGTTGCAGACCCACAGACGGTAACAGCCTGTCATATTTAACGCTGCACGGCCATCACTACTAATGTTTTCTCCCATCAACCCTGGTCTTCTTTTTCCAAGGAGGTGAAAAAAAAGACAATAGAATGTAATTTTTGACTGTTTCCATGGAGACAGATCATCTGTCTTTGTATAGCCCACAGACTGTTGTTTCTCATGGTTTTGGTAAGCTAAGGTCATTAACAATTGTGAAGGAGGACTAAAAAGTTAGTTTGTTATTTTGTTCAACTATTTTCTAATTTGAATTCTGTTTGGTCGTACTTGTGTTTATGTTCTTGTATATTCTATTGTTTTCAACCAATGCCGGAAAATAATTTGGCATTCAAATCGCAAATTAAATAATTTGATTAATTGATTCTTCAGAACATTTTAGTCTTTCATTTTTTCTTCAAAACTGTCAATTTTCAAGTCACGACTCTTAGATAAACTTGGAGTGCAGACATTTTGCACAGTAGCACTATTGTCTCCACCTATCATTTCAATCCATATGTGCTTTAATGATGGGGAGGCAAGTGTGTCTTTGATGCTGTTTTACACTCACGGCCTAATTTGATGAGTGTGAAGAAAAAAGTATGTTGTCAATTAAATAAACCCTTTCATGAAAGACAAATATGAAACCCACATTTCACAGCTTCACACATTATTAGCACCAGAATTGTGCATCCAACGATTCACAGGCTCTGACCGGAATACTAATGATGTGTTTTATTGCGATTGGCAATGTTCGACTCAACACTGACTGTGATTGAGCCTGTAAAATAATATAGGTGTAGGTGTCTATTCATCAACAAATGAAACATCATAAATATCCACCATAAATAGTACGTAATGCATGGATGTCTTTCATTTGGTTCACCAAGACTGAAAAGGCGTTCATGATCTCCAGGTTTTTCTTTTAGTTTATCAACTGTAACTTTCATTCACTGCATTGAAAATATCAATGAAAAAAATGAAGATTTAAAATAAAAGCACCTTAAAAACATAAAGAAGTGACAAAATATTACTGTTTTCTTCTGTAAAATACATATACATTTTTTTCAGTATTAGGGCGTGGCCTGTGCAAACTACACTTAATTAACATAATTTTACCTCTTACCTAAAAATAAAGTCTTCAAAAACTCAATATCTCAATATATTGAGCAGCCATTCACAGATAAACATGTTGAATATCAAATTGTCCATGGTCAACACAGTCATGATCGTTTTCCCTCCACTTTTCCTCTCATCCGAAACAGCTACGTTCACTTGAACGTGTACACAAAGTGAAGTGTGCAACGATGTGGACGGAATGAATTTTGCATCAAAACCGAAATATTTCCAAATATTTCTTCCGAGGCTTACATCTATATCTCTTGTGGAATAAACAGGGTCCGATCAGGCCTGCTTTATTAACCAAACAAATCAGACTGTGCTCATGGGCCATGCCTGCACTGACTTCTGCTTTTACAAAGTAAATGGAAAATTGAACTGAGATATCAATTTCATAGGGACTTCAACAGTTTTTATAAAATGTTAGAATGCCAATACTAAAATAAAAAAAAGTTAAAGAGAGTAAATCTGCAAAACAGAATGTTAGTATTGTCTTTGTGAAAATGTTAGCACACTGGTAACATTAGCATTAACCTCAAAAGACTGCTGGGGAAAGTCACAGATGTACTGATGTTTACTATTCTGGTGGCAGCAGAATCTGTTGGTGGCATGTGTGACACAACCCCTGATGTTTAACTGATTTGAAACAGCAATCCGAGGAGACTGGAAACGGTAACATATACAGTGTGTATGCTGCATTCTGCTCCACAATAACAAACACAACATGCACAGCAGTGGTGGGTTTTTCTTGGTTTCAGATCGGCTCGGCAGAAGATTCCAATAGATCATGTTACTAAGCAAATAAATAACAGCGCCGTCCAAATTTTCCTCCTCCATGGTTTGGCAAAGAGCTGCAGAAACCTAGCTGTTGCTATCTGTTGCTACATCTGAGCCAACTGAAAACTGTCGAGAAAACAGTTTAATGACGCTCCTGCTCTCATGTAGTATGTCAATGTTTTTCATAACTCCAGTCCACCACTTTTTCTTACAAAATGTTTTTTGAAGCTAGTTGCGATTTTTAAATGGTAAAACAAGTTGGTGTGATAAACTGCAACTAGAAGGACTTAAGTGTTTTGGAGAATATAGAGAGGTTTCCTTCAGGTGAAGTTAAGGATCATGCTTTTATGAAGTTGATATCGACTACAATGTTATTATACAGCAATAAAGATTCTCACAAATGATGTCAATCTGACTTTACCTTATCTTTGTCACCTACTGTTTACTGTTTCATACAACTTTTTTTGGAGGGTGGGGGTTGGAGGAGACAGTGATACCATGACAACTTTCACTTGATTTACTGTCCAGTCATGCGCTAATGTCAAATATTGCAGATGAATCATGCTTGTCTTTTTCAGTTTGCTAAGCGTGTTTGAATGAAACTGTGAGGAACAATAACAGGAAAATTACCAATGTCTAAATAACCGAGTTCGTGCAGCCAATAATGGTGTCATGTCTGACACAAACAATGCAGCCTATTTTACAGGGGTTTTGTTGTACCACTAAAAAAATAATGCAAAGATCTTTTTTATTATCTCTGTTATTTAATTTATAAGACAGACTGCTGCTGTATCTGAGCTTTTAGGTAAGAAAGTTAATTCCCTTGTGAAGACAGTCTCATTGCAGCATCTCATTAAGTCATTTCAAATGGATCCTCAACGTGTTTGGCACTGTAAACACCTTATGAATTGCTAATGCAGTTAGTTGTGTATTTTAAGTACAAAGACCTCAAATGGATGAAAGAGAAGTGATCTGTTCTGAATGCTCTGAGGTTGTGGAGTCTGTGGCTCTGCTTCACTTCATTTGCATCGCTGTTTTTGCTTAGAGAGATGTGATTGAGAGTAGTGACAGCGGTGTATCTTTATGTCTAACATCAGACAGGCTTCTGTTGCTTGTCCTGTCTATGCCAGCAGCTCCAAGCCCACTGCTAGCATCCATCAGGATTAGTTTAACATCACTCCTTTCCCCACCAGCTGACATGGCCATGAGAAATGGGACAAAACTCCCCTGACAGCAGCCCCTGGGGCCTTCATGAATCCAAGCTTCTTTCATTTACCCACCCAGCTGTGCTCACTTTGCGATATAACACACACCTGCTTTAGATTTGAAAATGCCACACATTAGTTTAATAGTAGAAGCAAGGCTGTTAGATTAGACAACGTAAACCCATGACAGACATTCAAATACTGTAGAACACTGAACAAAAATGATGCAAATGACTCATCTAAGTACAATAACGAAGATCCAAGCTGTCATACTCAGTAAAGGTGATGATGCCATTTCTAGGGAATCATCAATTGTTCCAAAGAGTATATGGAGAGGATACTGGCCCATAATAAGCCTGATCCCTTTGTATGGTTTCAAAGCAGACTCCAGGTTTAAACAAGGCACAACAAAAATGATCTATGTTGCCATTCAAAGGAGGGAACTTCAAAGAATCTCTTTTTTTCTTGCCCAGCTGTACTGTGGCTTTCTGCCTTGGGCCAATCATTATAATGAGCATAAAAGAAAGAACTCTGGGATAGACAGTTAAACAGGCTCACAGCACAAACTGGCGTATGGACCATCTCTGACTGTTCATGATGTTGTGATGATCAAAACCCGGAGCACTAATGCATGTTTATGTTGCTATATTTAAGTATAATGATGGGAATTTTCCATTGATTTGTGTTCGTATAGTACTGCAATACAAAATAACAAATTTTATTAAGGATATAAAACTTTTTGGTTACCCAGGGATTACCAAGAAAGCCTTATTGTAAATAACGGCGCCGATGTCTCAAATATGCATTTGATGGAAGCTGACTTTTTTTGTAGTTATTTTGTTTGATACTTTTAACAAAATGGCTTTAAACTTAGAAAAAGGGGTTATTTAGGTATGTATAAGATTGTATGTATACATATACTGTATGTATATTTACATATATAACTTCAACGCATAGTAATGAAAAGATATATTTATTGATGAGCTATGCATAAATGACCTTTATCTATAAACTGTGGAACATTTTCAAGGCCCTTTTGAACACTGAGAGGCGCGGCTCCACTCTTGTGGCCACTGGTAACTTGTTCCATCATTGAGGAACCACATGGAAGAACAGTCTTGATTGCGATTGCTTTAAAGGGGACCTATTATGGCATCTAATACCTATTTTAAACAGGCCTTGAATGTCTTAAAAACAAGTGTGGCAGGGTGCAGGATTGGGGCGTGGTCTGCAGGGGAGAGAGGGAGTGCGGGGGAGTGGCGCACAGGTGACGCGGCTGGAACAGCTGACGGTACACAGGTGAATCTAATCATTCTCTGTGTATTTCAGTAGGGTGTGGGCTCTGGAGACGGGAGAAGGACAGAAGCGGAGCAGAGGAGAGAGCAGCTCGGCTGACAATCCTCTGGAGGAACCGTGGTGTTGGTGCACGGAAAAACAATAAAAAGTCCTAACAGATCCCGGTGTCTGCTGTCTCTGTGACCCCGTAGCACACGCCGTGTTACAACAAGCTTTTGATTGTTTTTGCTAAATAAATTAGAAATTCAGCCTCTGAGTCATGTCTTTATCTTCCCAGTTTCTAACCTCCTTCTCTATACTGGATTCTGAGTGGGCGGGCGGCTATGATAATGAGGCACTGTGCCGATTGGCTGCCTGACGCTATGACGCGATACACCACTACGAAAAATTGGCGGAACCTCCAGCCGGCGGAGTTAGTTGTGGCCGTGGTTTCACGCATCCCTTCTGTCTTTACATAACGACAGGAGCAGAATCTGAACGGCTCGTAGAAGTCACATGACACTAGTAGGCTCATCCGGGCGGGCTGTACAGACACTGCAGAATTTGGTTGCTTTCCTTCTTCTCTGAGTTGGCAGGCTGAGGGGAGACCACTTTATATATGTTAAATCAAGAAAAAACGTGTTTTTCATAATAGGTCCCCTTTAAGTGAAGATAGGGCAAGGTCAGCTGGTGTTCTTATGATGAGCACAGTGGTCAGGAAGGGGTGTAAGCCTTTACAATCAAATTCATATACACATTTGTGGACCTCAAGATCACCTTGTAGGCAAGTGTCAGGGACTGGTATTTTATTTGAGCAGCCATGGGTAGCCAATGTAAATGAAAAGCAGTTTGAAGTCTGCCCTTTGGGGTTGATTGAAGACCAGACACATCGCTTCATTTTCATTGTATTGGAAGGCCAGCTAGGAATGCATTGCAGTGATCAGTGTGGGATATAACCATGGCCTGTAGCAGGAGTTGAGTTAGATATTGAGCCAATCCTTTTTTCCTACAGTCAATATCCATCTCCATCACAGGTAGAGCTGTGTATCATCTGCATAGCAGTGATTTGAGAAGCTTTGTGGCTGAATAATCTGGGCCAGAGAGGTTGTGTATATGGCAGAAAGAAGGAGCCCTTGTACAGAGTATTGGAGCTGTTTTCTCTTGCCATGACACTTTAAAAAGAGTCCCGTTATGGCAGTATTGGAAACAAGAATGTGTTGAACCTGAGATGCCCAAGTTTGAGAGTGTAGATAGCAGTATGTTGTGGTTAAATGTATCAGAGGCCATTAAATGGTCAATAAGGATTAGCACAGAGGGTTGACCCACTGCTCTTGCTGCTATTAGGGCCTCTGTCACAGACAGCAAAGCCATTTCAGTGGATTGGCCCAACCGGGACAAAACAACAGGGGAGGGAACCACTTAATGGGGAAAGGCCAGGGTGAAAAGTTGAGTTTTTGAGTTGTGCTTTGAAACTGTCCAGAGAAGAGGAGTCACGGATTACGGCAGGGAGAGAGTTCCAGAGGGTCGGGGCATCAACACTGAAGGTTCTGTCCCCAAAGGTCTTCAGTCTGGTCCGGGGGATGGAAATCAGACCAGCGTCAGAAGACCGCAGGTTTCGGGAGGGAGTGTGATGATGAAGGAGGTCAGACAGGTACTGGGGGGCGAGAGTGTGCGGAACTTGCCGGGTAACCAGTGGAGGTGGATGACGGTTGGGGTGATGTGCTGCCAGGGCTTGGTGTGGGTGAGAACCCTGGCAGCTGAGTTCTGAACGTACTGGAGCCTGTCCAGGGTTTTACTTGGAACCCCGGAAAGGACTCCATCACAATAGTCCAGTCGGGAGATGATGAAAACATGGATGAGTGTTTCTGCCACAGAGTCAGAGAGTGAGGGACGGAGATGTGCAATGTTTCTGAGGTGGTAGAAGGCAGATTTGGTGACAGATTTAATGTGCGACTGGAAGAAGAGGGTGGAGTCCGAGATGACGCCCAGGTTACGGACCTCGGAGGATGGTGTGATGGTGCAGCCGTCCACCCTGATGAGAAGATCTCCAAACTTCTGGAGCAGTGGCTTGGGGGCCACAACCATGAGCTCCAGGAGCGCACTTCTTAGTGGCCCGGACCCGCCGGGGGAAGGAGGGGCAGGTGTGAGGAGTTGCTGGTGAATGGTGTAGAACTCCAAAAACCTGGAGCAGCGATCCGGGTCATCAGTGGTAGGGGAGGCCGCAGGGGGGCGGAGCAGGCGATTGATGGTGGAGAACAGTGTCCTGGGGTGGTTCTGTTGAGAGCCAATGAGGGTGGAGTAATACCTCACCTTGGTTCTGGCAAATTAAATAGCTTTTGCAGCTCACTTCATAGCAGCTGGTTGTAGAAGGTGGATTCAGTCACTTGATGTGACTCCACCCTTCTCATCTGTGGGCTGTTCCTTGGGTTCCTCAACCTAGTTTATTAGGAAAAACTCGTTCCAGAGTTCAAGCACCCATAAAAGGGTCAAAAGCAGCCCAGTATTCCCCCCATGCCTCCAGTTGCAATTGCTTTTAAACATGATGGTGATTAATCAGTGGATACATCTGTTCTGCTTTGCAATCACCTTAATTGCTGCTTAGCTCCCCCTACAAGTACGAGTACAAACCATACTCAGCCATTGCATTCATCATCTAAAACTGGTGGTAAACTTTGTTGAACCAACTATAAGTTGCATGGTAAGAAGTTTGGTGGAAACGATGAGAAGGCTGGGTAATTCTACTCATCTGTGATGTTACAGAACACTGCTAACATGTGAAGCTCACCTAATTTCAGATTTTCAGATTTGAGTTTTTAATTTGGTATTACGTTAGACACCCATACATATGCTCTCAAGATCAGGAAATAACAAACAAGCCCCTTTTAGATATACAAAGATAACAGAACATTTAGGAATATGAATAATGGATGCTAAAGCTGTAGCTGCTAAAAGCTGGGCTGTGTCATTTGAATTGCAGTATTGAGAGACTTTTTGTTGAATGGAAGATGAAATTACTTCCGAGTGAGAAAGATTTGGCATTTCAGTTTACAAAAGAAATATGACAAAAACTGAAGTCTCTCAATTGTTTAGAGATAAAGAGATTTCTGAAGAGAAAATGCTACAGGGATTTAAGAAACTATTTAAAGATGAGAGGATTTTTGATGATTTAGAACAGAAAACAGGTTACTTGCTGGCAAAATCTTAGTTTTGAATGTCTAACATAGAAACATTAAAAACAAAAAGCTTAGAGTGACTCCTGTTGTTGAATTTCCCTAAATTTTGCCCGAGCTTTTAAAACGTTGGTCCAGATGAACAGACACTGTTTGGGGTTGTAAGGGCCATCATCAGAAAGTCCTTGAACAAAGAATCAATAACAACTCCTCTGAATGTTGACTTCCAGGATGAAATAAAAGCCCCAAAACATCCCAGGTGAGTATCAAGGACAATAATTAAAAGCTTTATGCTACACTGATGAGCTAAAGAGCTTTGGGGTTTTTATCACTGTATCCATTTGATTTAAGTGCTTCACTTTTGATCAATTTCCATTTCAAATGCGCTCACAAAGTCTTACAGCAATAAATTGTGAGGACCTATACAATGTCAAACCCTGTTATGTCTGCTGGCTACAGGCAGAACTTTTAAAATCTGAAATGATGAGACATCGTATCAAAATATTACAAATATTATTTTGAAATGACATGCCCCCTCCATGGAAAGCAGCACGGCTGAAAAAAGAGATGATAAATCAATACTCCTTAATGAGTATCAAACTTCAGCAGTAAGTTTGCAACAATGGTACTCTACAACCACCTTCTACAGCCGGCTCGAATCTTTGCGGACTGAGTGGTAGAAATATCCTACCCACCATCGCAAATCTAATAATTTGTCCTGCATTTCCATTGCTTATGTTGAGCTGGGATGTGATGCCTCATATGTTCTCATCATGCTGTAAGCCATCAGCTGTGAGTCCATCGGCCACCTACTTCTGTGTTACCATTTTGCCCATATCACACCATTTGGGTAAAACTTCCATTAAGAAGTCAACTATAATTTGTAAGTATGTGTTTGTATGGAAACTAAGTTCTGTAAATCCATAGTATGAAAAATTCCATGGCATTAAATCATGTCCGTACAGCCTCCTAGCAACAGGCCCTAAAGCAGCTCAGCACAGTGCTATATGTGTCTCTTTTTCATGTGTCATTGAGTATGTTCTCTTGTGGCACATTCTGCTCTAAGGGTTCCCTTTCCATCGTAAATCTCTGCTCCAGAATCTACTTGAAACAATGGGACTTCTTACATTTGCTGTTCTCTAAGTTTGATGCTTTGCACGTTGTGGGTTTTGTATGGTGAAGAGAAAATTTTCCCTGATCGCTTTGAACTTGTTTCCCCCAACCCTGAACTTCATGGTAATGAGTGGAGCTACTTCCCTCAGAAGTCAAAGCTAGGCTGTACGTATGTGTTCATTTGAAAAACACAATCTTCTTCACTCTCCATTTTGTTACCCAAACAGGAAGTCCACTATACCTTGCACAATTCCAAAGAAACTTTTCATTTAGACCTTGTAGGTGATATATGGATATTGTGAAAGTATAGTGCTGAATTTCTCAACTCAGATGTGCTCAGGAACAGATTTTGGTTAGTGTTTACAGTGAATATAAAGTGGTCAAAGGTTTCCTTAATTAATGGTAGGTTCCCTTTATGTGGGAACTTGGAACTGGGAATTATAAGTTATGAGAGTTAAAGTAACTCAATAAAAAAGGAATGAATGAATGAATGAATGATTAATACAGAAAAAAGAGGAAATAATTTAAAAACAGACATCAACAGATGAAAAGATCTCACTGACTAACAATATAATTTTCCTTCTGGGACTAATAAAAAGACGTGAATTGAACTGAATTGAAGGGAATCCCCCCATGTATAGGAATAAGCAGGTATGGATGGATGGATGGATGGATGGATGGATGGATGGATGGATGGATGGATGGATGGATGGATGGATGGATGGATGGATGGATGGATGGATGGATGGATGGATGGATGGATGGATGGATGGATGGATGGATGGATGGATGGATGGATTAGTAAACCAGTCTTTGAATCAGTAGATGAATGGATTTTAGTCCAGCTGTCTAAAACCAGATCTGAATGCTTCCATTCTACAAGCTGATTGGACCTGGTTCAGTCAGGTTGTAAATGGTCAAAGATTTGGACTGTTTTTGACTGTTGCTGATACAAGAAGGCAAAGAGGAGGACTCAGGTGCAAGAGACAGGCTCTTTCTCAGTACTAAGTATGCCAAGTTTGGACGTGGTAGTTTATACTTGGGAGACCGTACAAAGTACTTCAGAGGACAGAAGGATGTGGTGTTTCTGCTATTGCAATGGCAGTGTACGCTAACATGTTCAAAAATGTTTATAGGTTAATTGTACATAAAAAATAAAACTCTTCTTTGAACATTAATAAGACTCAAAATGGAGCTCCCCTTTTAAAAGTATTTTTAACTCTTACTTTGTATGATGTGCATTTTTGATGGTTTTAATCTTTTGTGTTTGCATGGTATTATAAGTAAACTTCTGCAGAGGGTGAAAATGTTGGCGGAAAATTTTCAGAAAGGCCCAAACTTGATAACTATCTTGATATCTTGACCACAATGACCACACATGAAACTATCTTAAACTTGAAATTCAGTTACACAACAGCAAAGTACAGTAACCTCACGTCCACTGCCATTTCTTCCACTTGTTGATGGGAAATGCATTGTGGCATACTTTGGCATGAATAGTCTACACAAGTCCACATGGGAGGAATCTTCAATATAATATCCGAGAATTTCTTGACTGGATACACAAGAACATGAGAACAGACAGGAAGATATATTGATAAACGGCAACAGGGGAGCAGAAATTCAAAAAAGTATAAGTCTACAAGAGGCAATCAGGAAGTGAGACAGTCGTGGTGCCAGATAGCTCAGCTGGCTGAGTAGCTGCAGCATAGAGGCTATCGTGCAGGTTTGAATCCCAGCCTGGGACTCTTACCTGCAAGTTTCCTATCTGGCCACTTTCAAATAAAGGCCTAGTGACAAAATAATTATTATTAAAAAAAAGAAATTGAGGCAATCGAAAAAAGCAAAGAAAGAATATTAAAATAGTCAAAGTTGAGTTGACTGCTTATCCTTCTTATCTACCTTTTAGCATAATTAACTCACAACACAGACATTTTAAGGTTTACAACTTTTCATTTGTATATGTGTTAAACAGTATTTCTTTTTCTAGTCTGTCAAGGCTGTTTGCACATCGTTAAACCCTGTAATTTAACAAACTCCACAGTCTCACAGGCTTCATGTGCTCATATTAGAATCCATTATTTAACTACTGTAATCTTCTTTTGCGTGAATGTCAGAATAATTCACAAAACAAACTCTTGAATCTGACACGCTATCATACATGACGGTTTTGGCTCTCAAAGCTTTCTTCATGCCCTGTTGCTCTTATTACCACTGAGCCTACAGTCACTGTTAAGAGTCAGTCCTCATCTTCTGCAAATTCAAATTCCTCCAGACATCCCTCCAATGTACTGCTAAGACATTAAGGGGCTCCCAGTTGCTTCCAACGACAGCTGTTTTTGGAGGCAGGCCAGGCAGAGACAGCCGCCTCGGTTTCCCACGTGTATCCTACCTAGGATCAAACAGTCCAACAGACCACATGAACATGCAGCAACAGCAGCTCGCCTGCTTAGTTCTCACTTTTTGTGAAAGAGCTGAACAGACAATGGTGCTTATTCTGGCTGCTTCTCTCTGCAGACATGTACGAGTGACAGCTAAAGGCATCTCTCCGCACCAGCTGAGACGGGGGAGTGTGTATATTTAGCTGCAGGTGATCCTTTTCACTCTTACACACTACAGCTTTTTAACTCAGCATCTCATTCAGAAAGAGAGAAAATGTGTAGTTGCTTTTGTATTCCATACATCTCTTGATGTTGAAATTGAGGTTTTTCCTCCCTTTACCTAACTATGATGCACAAGCTTCATCTGTTATGTAATATGGTTCCTATTTGATTTTAAATCCAGTTTTATTCTGTTAGTAATTCCATTTACCCCCTCAGGTCGGCCGTCACTCATTCGACTTAATTAGCTTTCCTGAACGCCTAAGCTTTGGCTGTGACCTCTTCTTCTGGCCGAGGCGCTGACTTCTGCCTCATCACTTTGTCTGCTGGCTGACATGCAGCTGGCGCTGACTACAGGACGGATCCTTCTCTGGCCAGCATGTGCAATCACAATAAAGTCCACGCTGAGCCACGAAGAGACTCTGCTCGAGCAAATCAGAATAATTACTGCATCTGCTGTTAGTATGTAGCGAAAATTCAATACAGCCAACATGAAGGTCATTTCTTTGTGATGAAAGTGATCGGTGCAAAACTAACTGCCACTGGCCAGCCCTCCAGAATACAACAAATTAATTGGTGACTCACTGACAAGCAATACTAGCTTGAAAAGACAATTGTGTCTGGTGAGAACGAATTTCAGTTAAACAATGGGGCTATTTAAAGCTGTCCGAGAGGCTTGTTGGAAGCAGAATTAATGTTTGAATTAATCAGCACCTAGCTTTGCTTTGCTTCCTCTGTGATTTAGTTTCTGCAGAAGAAAAACGGGAGAAGGAGTCTTTACTCCTGAATTAGAATCATTCATCTTGCTGTAAAACGCTGGTGCAACAGCAAAAATGTAAAAAATGAACTCTGCCGATGAAATGAACGCCGGTATGTAGATGACATGTTTTTTCACTGTTCTTTATCTCTCAAATAAACCTATTGCTCAGGGTTTTATTGCAGTACTCAAACACTCAGGGGTCAGTGTTCACAATGGCTGCAAGTGCCCCCCAGAGCGCATCTCACACGTATAATAGTCATTCTCTACGACCTCATAGAAAAATCACACTGCATGCCTCCAGACACCCAGCTGCAATTTTCGACATAATTGTTATGTTCTGCAGAGATGGCACCTTCACAAGCTCCCTGTCCGGACTTATACAGTGAGTAAAACGACATCATGCTGAGCCTTTGTCCCCCCCCAACCCCCCCAGAACCTTAGGCGACGCATCACCTCGCTGAACAGCCCCCGAGGTTTAACTACTGATGCATTGTGATGTGCTTCTTTTTTTTCTTATTGTGCTCATCTTTCACACTGCACCGCTCGCTGACACTTGCCACAAGCTGCGTTTTAATGGGGTGTTTCCAGAGTTGAGAGGAGATGTGCTCTGATCTGACCAGAGATGGTTTAAACAGCAGGACAGCTGTTTATCTGTCACTCATAATCAGAGGAGAAAACTGTGCTCTTGGAGCATAATTACATTTTTTTTTTTTAATCTTTTTAAAAGCAATGGTTATATATGAGTCATTCTATAATTAGGGGTACATTTCATATCAACCAAAAGTGACAAAATCACTTTTCTTTTTTGATAAATAATCTAGTTGTTTCCATAATATACCCCCTAAATGTGCTAAATTCATTAATTGCCAAGCTTAAACTCTAATTACATATTAAATATTTTAATGAAAATAAACATTGGACTCATTATTTTGTCAACCGTGTTACGGACAAATGTCGTGTCATATACAACAAGAACTAGGTACTACACATTTGATAATACAGTTGTTTGAAAGGTTTTGAGTCTATTCACCAGGGGTTTTAAGGTTGCCTGTCTAACTGATTTAAAAATATGAATTTTGAGCTTCATAATGGACATTCTATGGGATGTTATCAAGAGGGATTCATATTTTTTTCAAAATAAATGCATATTACACTGAATTTAGAGTTATTCACCAATCTTATGTAATACCTCCCTCTCTACAGATATCCCCCATCTTTTTTGTTACAGTTTAGTCAATATTTAAAAGATATATGACACAAAAACCATTCATAACACAGTTGACAGGCAAAAATTACTATGTAATTAGGCAACTCCTATGTAATTACTATGTAATGTCTGTGTTATAACAATAGTTCATGAATGTTTTTTTATCAACAACACTCAATATAAACATAAAAAATTACAATAAACTGCCAACATTGTCAACCGTGTTAATCCCCTGTCAACTGTGTTACAGTTGGGTAACACAGGTGGGTAACACAGTTGACAGGTAACACAGTTGACATTTCGGCCATTTTAGGGCCTTGTGCTAACTGCAGACCATGGATCTGTCACTACATGGCCTTGATCAACTCATGTTTTTATACAGTTTCTCTGTATTTTTGTAAAAATAACATGTAAAGCAAGTTCACAAGACCATGTTGATAACACAGTTGACGATCAATTAACCCACTCTATGTGCACACAATAATATTGATGAAATATTGAAGAGGAGGAGTAGAAATTTACCACACTGTCTTCAAATCTCCCTCCCTGAAGGAAGGGACATCATATCATTTTGGACATGTGACTTTGGAGCAAACCATTGCTGATTTATAGGGGTTTTTTCAATGGGTAACACAGTTGACAGAGATTTCTCGGACACACACAAAGTGGAGGATTTAATGTACATGCATGAACCAAATAGTTTTTAAAACACCTTTCTCATATTTTAATGATTATTTTGAACAAATAATTATGGAAATTAAATACAAAAAAATTTATTTTAGTGTTAATCTGAAGAGCAAAACCTGACATTTAGCAAATCGGACAGCACAAAAACAATAAAATCCAGTATAGAATAAGCATCTTTTTTTAAATAAATGATGGAATCTGTTGACATTTTTGTATTAAATGAAAGAGAAATGTGCCCTGATATAAAGTTGATCATTGCTTTAAGTGAATATTTAGTAAAATTGATAAATACAGCCCATGGACATGACATGTACCCCTAATTATAGAATGACTCATATGTGCATTTTTAGTTTGCGCATTAAAGAATCATGAATGGAAGTGCTGGAAATATTAGAGAGTCAAGATGTCAGCTAAGCTGAGGTGAAAAGTTTATGGAGTATTAAAACCCCAAACTGAGCTAAGATAGAATCATTTATTTATAAAACAAGAAGCGCATGCAGTATATGACTTTCATTGTCCTGTTGGAAATATGAAGTATGGAGGAGTGCAGATTATGTAGAAAAATCATCAACAATATAAAAACTACCACTTGCAGAAATGCAAATTAATTGAGATTATCTTTTAATGATTTCCTGAATATGTGGGGGAAAACTGCCATTATGGAAAATGACTAAAGATTAGTACTGCACTAATGAGCTAATTTTACTGCTAACAGTGGACACAGGAATAAATTTATGATGAGACTGAATAAAGATGATGAACAAGAATGGAAGGAAATGCTGACATGGACTGTTGGTGTGCTTGAATTTACCGAATAAAGATGACTTGAACTTTTAATTGTCTATGCTGAAGTGACAAGTTTCACAATTTAAAAAAATATGCATTGTTACTACAATGTTTGCCTCAATCAATAAAGGAAATCCATTTTTTCATAGCATATGTATCAAATTAGCAATCTTTATGGTACAAAGGTGGCCAAAATCTTTGGTAAATTCATTTACAACACCAAGTTAGCAAGGTAGCTCAAAGTTAATATTTGCATGGTTGGCACAGACTTCCAGGAGAAAGTTGGGAAAAACAGCAAACTAAAATAAGTGAAAAATAAAACAAAATAAAGTGAAAAACAAAATAAATCAAATGTTTATAAAAAATATGGTTTGTCAGGACCAAAGCAACAAAGCACTCTTTCAATGTCAATTAGCATTTTAAGGTGTGGGGCTAGCTTTTCAGTATTTTCAATCAATCCATGATTATTTTTTCTCATGCAAAGTAGTTTTGGTGTTTAAACCTGACCCAACATGAGAGTGAAACCAAAACAATAATGAGTACTGTTGTCGGAAAAGTACTGTTGTCAGTCAAAAGTTAGCTAGGCCAGCTTTCCTAACTCTTTCCTCTTTGACGGGACTTGAGTTAGTTATTCACCTTTGATTTTCAGTAGGGAATAATAACGGACACAGAAGAATGCCTCTTGGCACCATTGGATAGGCATTCATCCAGTGAGAGAAATGAAGTATATGACATTGACCCAGCAACAACCAGACTTGTACTAACAAAAGACATCCAAAATGGCGTTGAATGGATGTGTTATTAGCAGATCTGCAGCATTCTTGGTTGTTTTGGACTCCAGTATGAGTCATCACTTAAAGCCTAACCCTGCCTCATCGCAATTGGTTTGGTACATTCTGTACCAGTGGAAATGGCTCTGTATGAGATATATTTCACAAAGTGAATGAATACTGGCCAGGCTGGTCAAAAGTTCCACATTCAAGTGAGTTGTTGTGATCTAAACTCTTCACTATAACTCTATGTGTAAAAAATGAAGTTTCTGCATTGAAATCAGATATTAAAGAGCAACAGCCACTAATGCTTCTCTATCCCCACCCATCCATCCTCCTTACGTGAACTATGTGGGGGATTTATGAAGAAGACACTCCTCCGTGACACCAGAGCACTCACTTGCACCATCTAATATTGCTGTAGTTTAGAAAATGTCAAAAAATCGGAAAATCTTAATGGCTTCCTAAAAATGCAATAAAATACTCATTATTTGGTGCCAAACCAATGGCAAACAATGGTAAAAAATAGATTATATTTAATTTGATTTGCATGTGTTTAGCAAAATGTATTATTTCTTCTTTCAAAAGTTACAGAATAAGCTCCATGAAAATGAAAAATCCTCCACCAACTTCTTCTATCCTCTGCTGCACAGATACGTGATGCTTCAAATGAAAACATTTTACACTGTGAATAGTACCAAGCTCCTACTAGAAGAGCCATAAACATAATTATAAATCTGGGGCCCCATCTGTTTACTTGTCCAAGCTTGTACCATTAGGAATATGAAATTATGTTCTGGATATACACTCTGTTAGCTATCTGGTAAAAAAAGGTTTTTACTGCTTATTGTAAATTGCATGGGGAGGTCAATATGTGGAGGTTTTAATGTCGTTTAGGGTTTTTACAATGTAATTAAAAGAGTAAATTATGTACCCACTATATTTGTATAAAAAGCTGAAACATGGGTCTGTCCTACATTGGTTTCATTGTTTTATATCTGTTATCTGTTTTATAATGTGGAGTCCCACAGGGCTCAGTTTTTGGTCCAATTTTATTATTGTTGTATTTAACTCCACTTGGCCAGATCACTTGTGTCAGAATGGAGTGGTGAGGAGGACTCAGATGCAATCAGTGAACAGTATTTGACAGGATTTGTTTCAGATGGTCTCTGTATACTCCATAGGGTGATAACTAAATACGTGAAGAACACAAAACCACTCTCACAGAGAGAACATAAAAGACTACTTCTTCTCCTTTTGGCTTTTCCCTTCAGGGGTCGCCACAGCGAATCAGTTGCCTCCATCTGAGCCTGTCTTCTGCATCCTTTTCTCTTACCCCAACTACCTTCATGTCCTCTTTCACTACATCTATAAACCTCCTCTTTGGTCTTCCTCTGGGTCTCCTACCTGGCAGTTCAAAACTCAGCATCCTTCTACCAATATATTGACTATCTCTCCTCTGGACATGTCCGAACCATCTCAGTCTGGCCTAACTGACTTTATCTCCAAAGCCTCTAACATGTGCTGTCCCTCTGATGTCCTCATTCCTGATCATATCCAATCTGGTCACTCCCATAAAACCTCAGCATCTTCATCTCTGCTTCCTCCAGCTCTGCCTCCTGTCTTTTCCTCAGTGACACTGTCTCTAGACCAAACAACATAAGAACATAAGAACACAAAAGACTATACTAATCAAATACTAAGAACCAAAAGTGCTCCCAAAAGGAGGATACAAAAAAGTGGAAATGAAACTACTAAAAATTCTACCCAAAAATCAGGTCACTCTTCTGCAGAGGAATAACAAAGAAAGAAAATATTAACTTGACTATCGATGGCTTGATCTAAGACTGTGACGGGCTAGTAGGTTACTTGGTAATACGAAAGACAAAGGACTAAATACACTTGAGGAGGGGTGACCCAGGTGGAAACACTCAGGGAAGATGGCAGACTGGTGACACAAGAGGAAGTGCAAGTGACCTGGAACGTGAAGAGAGTTAAAACAGGAAGTTTGCCAGACAAAAACCCCCAAAACAGGACATCTCTCACCGCAGTGTGACAATTTGTTGTTTTAACAATGTATCCTACCATTTTATGCCAATGATGTTCAACTTTACTGTTCTTTCAATGACTCAGAATTTTACTTTTATTAATATTCTCAAAGTGTTTGGAAACCGTCAACAACTGGGTAAACAATAACTATTTTCAGATTAATCCAAACAAAGCTGAAAATCTGGTCCCTCCCTTTAATACAGTGTGTCTCAATTCCACTCCTCGGGTCCCCCCTGTCCTGCATGTCCAAGATGATGCCTTGCAACACACCTGATTGTAATTAATGGTCCTCATTATATTGTCTTTATGGTCTGCAAAACTCCATTGTTGACAAACATGCAGAACAGCGTTGCCAGAGGACTGGAATCAAGAAACACTGCTTTAATTCCTTTAGTCAAGCAGCACCTCTGTTCTCTGGACTCCTCTGTCCAGTCCAGCCTCAGGTGTTCTGTTTGATCAGTCCATGTCTCTTAATTGTCTCTCGCTCGAGGCAGTTGGTCAAAAATGTTTTTTTTATCACTTGAGAAACATTTCCCAGCTATGAAAAATGCTATCAGTTGCTGATCTGGAATTGATTATTCTTGCTTTTATTTCTTCTTGGCTTAATTATCTTAATTCTGTTTTTATTTGTTTTAACAAGTTTACTCTTGCTCAGTTCCAGATCATTAAAAGTGCTGCAGCAAGACTTTAAACAGTCTCATCAATCAATTTTTATCTTTACTTACTTGTTACAAGTCAAGTTTTAAATTGATGAAAAATGTGTCTGTTGACATTTATAACACTACCATAACATGATCAGGCCTGTCAATACAGTACATAATTCTGTGGCAGGGTGGAGGAGCAGCCACTCAGCTGATTGGGCACACCTGTGCCCAATCAGGCTCTCCACCCTGCCTGCCTTCATAAAGAGCAGCTGCACACCAGCAAGAGGTCTGCTGGGAGCCGTGCTGAAGGTTCTGCTGGTGCACGTGTGGCTGGGTGGAAGAATAAAAGAGTTCCTGCACTAAACCCTGTGTCCTCTGTCCTGTCGGGTCACCCCCGTAGCACTAGCCTTGCTACAAATGCTCTCTCTGGTCTCTCCATTTCTCGTCCCTGAAACGCGTTTTAAAAATCGGGGGGCCGTGTCCTTCCTGGCTGTAGCCCCTAGACTTAGGAACACCCTACCCCTGCCCCTTCCCCTTCCCCTTCCCCAGTCCCTGCCCCTGCCCCTGTCCCTTTCCCTTCCCCAGTCCCTGCCCCTGCCCCTGTCCCTTTCCCTTCCCCAGTCCCTGCCCCTGCCCCTGCCCCTTTCCCTTCCCCAGTCCCTGCCCCTGCCCCTGTCCCTGTCCCTGCCCCTTCCCCTGCCCCTGTCCCTACCCCTACCCTTGCCCCTGTCCCTGTCCCTACCCCTACCCCTTCCCCTGCCCCTGTCCCTTCCCCTTCCCCTCCCCCTGCCCCTGCTGCCCCTGTCCCTGCCCCAGTCCCTGCCCCTGTCCCTGCCCCTGTCCCTGTCCCTGTCCCTGTCCCTGCCCCTGTCCCTGTCCCTGCCCCTGTCCCTGTCCCTGTCCCTGCCCCTTCCTGTACCCCTTCCCCTGTCCCTTCCCTTCCCGTTCCCCTGCCCCTGCCCGTGCCCCTTTGCTGCAGTTCGGAGGTCTGTAGGCGTATTTTTTCTTGCACAAATCTTGTGGCATAGTGATTCAATGAGGTCGAGGTCTGGAAGTTGAGTGGTCCTTTGTAAGCCTTTGATTCATTTCATTTTGAAACACTCTGTGGTACATTGCCGGTGTGCTTGGGCTCATTTTCCTGCTGGATGACCCAACTCAAACCTGGTTATCATCAGTTTTGGCCTGTGTTAGTTGTTTAAGTTCATGGTTGATTCAATCATTGCATTTACATGATGTTAAAAACAATGAAATTGTTTAATTCTTAGCTTTAACGTGCCTGTAAGAATCAAACTAAGACAAATTTCCAACAATATCCAGCTAATTTCTGAATGTTAATGATAAACTGGACTGACATTGGCCTAAACGCTCTGGATACGCTCAACACCTCTTACCCAGGTCTTTGACACAGAAGTACAAAACAAAAAAACTAAAATGCTAATCTGTAAGTGTTACATAAATACATTTGACTTACTTACTGAGTTAAATGTGAAGAAAAATGTGAAGAACCCAGTAAGTAGCATTGAAGTTTTATTATGGCTTTATGTGTAAAACATGAGATTTTTTGAAAATCTGAACTCCAAGTGCATCGAAACGCCTTAAACATGCAGAATAAAGTGGCCCTGATGCAGAGCTGAGGCTAATGGCGTCAGGTTCCCTTTGATTCCTGCTCTTTGATGCAGCCGTGGGGTGGTAACAGACTCCCTGTGAAGATCCTTTATGATGTGCAACATTCATTTATGAAAAAGGTGCGTGGCGCCTCAACACCAAACACTTGAGTGTTATCATTTATGTTAAATGCAAAGACTGAGATTTCCTGCAGTAAGATATGAACCTAGTTTTATTAATAGTCTTTAAATTGAAGCTGATGAAATGGTGTTTCATTAACAGCCTATTGAGAAGAAAAAAGCTTTGATATTGTAATATAAATTACATGCGTAACCGCTCCTGAATGAGCGGCTCATCAAAGTTCTGTTTTAGAAATTTTTCCCAAAGAGACAAAAATGGTGAGAATTGTGAGTGATTGTTTTCTCTTTGTTGCTTACATTACTCTTTTAGTAAAAAGATAAGCGGAAACAGGAAAATCCCACTGGAGTGACTTTGATCTTGTCCTCAAAACAACACAGGAGCTTCCTGAACAATCCCTGTGAGCTTCACACACAGCGACAGAACCGTCCCCCTCATTAGCATAATAGCACCAAGTATTTACTGAAAAAGCAGCTTTCCTTCAAATTAGCATATCCTTTTATCTGATCGTTAGGTGAGGCTGGAAAGGAAGGCCGCTTTTGTTTGTTTTCTTGGTTTTATAGTGAAGCCTGCAGCCCAGATGGGATCTTTTACATAAGTCACCCGTGTATTCTTTGTCACCTTTGATACCAAAACTGATTCTAGAGCTGGTTCTGGGCCAGAGCTGGTGCTGGTTCACAACTCGTTCAACTTGTGAACCAGCTGAGAACTGGTTTGCTTTTTCATAGTGTTAGGATTTCATGAAAATTGTTAAAAGCTGAAAGCATTTTCCAACACTGGTGGGCTTTCTCTTTATATTCAAAGTAACCTTGTATGCAGTAAGACACAGAGCCACCTCCTGGTGTTACGGGTAGACTCGAAGTTGAGTACAATATACATACCATTGTTGAGAGGAGACATTGGGGGAGAAACAGATGTTTAGCATTTGGGGTCTTATCTGCATCCTGGGGTGGCACCCCAGGTGAGAGAAATAACAAAGGAGATAGAAGTGACACCTTTTGGGGGTCTTTTACAGTTTCCCTCCACCAATGAAATTCACTTGCAAAGAACACCCCCTTTAGATTATAAAGTCAACAGGACTCATGAAAACTGCGTGCATTTCTCTCCGTACCCACGCGGTCTGAGAAGAAGTGTACCCCGGCCGGAGACAACTGTATCTCCGACCGGTAAAAACCTTGTGCTTGACATGATTAAAAGTTGTTAACCTGTGATTTTATTCCACTAGTCTTTCTTGATTCACCAGACAAAAGAACATGTTTCTTTCAATAGCTAGGGTGCTAAGGGGAGCCACATTACGTCAACTCAAACGTCAGTTACGTTGCTGCGTTTGCATTGGCGCGAAAATTGAAGCAGCAACAAAGTATTTGCTCTAATACGGACTTGGTCTGCGTAGCACCCTGCTAGGACTACAGTGCTAAAAGACAGGCTGCTCCTCCACAATGCATCCATATTAATTTCTTATTTGAAAATGTCACCGTCTCGCAGTCTTGCTATTGCCATTGGTCTTAATAAATCCACCCCCTTCCGCTTAAGTAAGCGGTTCTTTCCTCTAGCACAGCAAACAGTTGGTGCTATCTTGGAACCGCTTTTTCTGGTCCGGAGCCAGTTCTTTGTCAGTGGGAACAGAAAGCCCGGTTCCAAACTCAGCACTGGCCCAGAACCAGCCCTGGAACCGGTTTGGTGGAAAAGAGGTATGAGGTGGATGAATGTGTCACATTTAGCTCGCTTGCATGTTATTTATGCTCGATGTGTCCCACTTCATGTGGCCCAGTTTTGACATTCCCTGATTACTGTGAACAGTAAAAAGTAAACTGCATATGGTTTGGTCACATTGAAATATGTTGGAAAATCCAATCTGACTGTTGTGACATTTGTCATCTTCATGATGAATATATAGATATAGGTGTTATAAGTAAATGCCTTTGTGAGAGAAGTCCAAAAGGAAAAATGTTGCGCTCCGGCACTTCCTGCTTTCCATACTAACCACACTGTTGAATTTCAGTATCAACCACACAGACTCTCAAAGTGAATAACAAAGAAAACAGATGAATCATGCGCTCCTCTGAGCATCTCCAAGACGTGGGGAAAGATGAGGAGAGAGATGGGAGGGCTGTTCACTTTCTGTCGTGCACCCTAATGCTGATTTTATGCATGAGCCCTGAGAAATAAAACGGCGCGGCCAAAATAGCTTCCTCCCAGAAAATTCACAAATCATGTTTTTACAAAAGCTAGTGACTTATTAAGAAGAGGCAAACTAACTCCACGCCGCCGATAACTCGCCCTAAGCGGGTGGTCTGTTATGATAGAGTGCAAATGAGGTCGTAAACATGCAAATGACTTCACTAAACTGTGCAATTGCACTTTCTACAATACAATATGTCCATAAACCGAGTTGTATGTCATTTGCACATTATCGGTACAGTGCGTTAGCATGCAGTTAATGCAGAAACATTCTGTTCACACGGTGGGGTAAAACATGACTATAATGCTTGTATTGAACATTTTAATATAGTATGAGTATGATACATTTTTCCGCATTGAGCAATTTCAGTTTTAATTCTCTTAATTGGAGCTGCCAAGTGCTTAGAAATTACAATCATGTTTAATCATCAGTTTAATCATCAATTTTGTCATATAAATCACTTTCAATTAAAATATTCTCCCAAAATGAGAAAATTAGTCATGATGATATTAGACAAGACTGAAAGGGTGAGTACTCTGGGTAATCTCGTTTTGCCTAATGCTGCGTTCGGTTGTGCTCTGGGCTGGGGGAAAAAACGACCTCCGCCTCAGAAGCGCAACAGAACGGCCCTGAACTCAGGACTTTAGCTTGAAAACTCAAGCTAGGTAAATACACACCAAGATGGGTGAACAGATGTCACAGCAACATGGCAGTACACGTTTGAAGTTTGTTCAGTCACCAAATGAGGTTTGACCTTGTAAATGTAATGAAAATGAACAATTTAAAAATGTGTTTTTAAAATGTGGCTTTATTCTTTATTCTTTATAACTTGAATAAAATCAGCATGCAGACATTTACCTGGAGTGAATCAAAAGTTGAAGTTCCACTGCAGTTCTTAATAAGATCATTGAGCCCAAAAGAAACATATTTTACAAAAAGCTCTGTAGACCTGTATTCTCCATACATGTTAGCTGTATGTGGTGAATCTTTATGTCCCTCATTACCTAAATGTTTGTAAAACCACATAATTTTTGCATAATTAAGGAAGCTGTTTTAGTTGTGACAGTTGCATTGTGGTCCGTGGGGTCACATGGCTCGGTGTCATTGTAACATTTATGTAATCAGGAACAAACCACTGAGATCAAGAACCTCATTTCAAAGGATTCTTTTGCCAAGATAGGCGACAGCACATACGAAACAAAGTTGAAAAGGCACACAATTAACACTGCAAAAATTAATGTCTAAGAAAGTCCTTAAAGGTATTGTGACATAATTTTTAACATGCTTTTAACACTATTAAAAGTCTTGGCCAATATCCCTCAAATGTGTCTAAAAAGGTGTAACAAGAAAAACTTCACTCCAGTACTCCATGCCTGGCTTTTTTTATGACTGTGTTTTTTGCCTGTGAAAAACGCGTCCTTTTCCCCCTTTCCTGTCAATCATTGCCCCGCTCCTCCTCCCAATCCCCCCCCCCCCCCCCCCCCCCCGTCCTGCACTCCTCCTCTCCCCCAAACTCCCCGCACACAGCAGACAGTGGATCAATGGTATGTGATTTTGTCTTGCACACCGTCCACGGGCTGAGCCTCGATCAGAAGGACTCCCCCGACCAACACCGGGCAAGCGGTCTTCCGTACGCCACATTTCCCACACCCGCCGCTCGGACGGGGATTCGGCGCTGAGCTCTTCCCTCTTCGCTCGCCGCTACTGAGAGAATCCTTGTTAGTTTTTTTTCCTCCGCTTAGTAATATGCTTATGCAGCGGGTTGTCTCGTCTGATCTGAGGTCGTAGGCGAAAAAAAAAGCAGAGCGCGGGTGGAGAGGAGAGAGGCGGTGGCCGTCTCTCTCCCTCCAGCCCGCGGCTCAGCGCTGATGGGCAGGGAGCTGGGTGGAGGGGGCGGTGATTTAGCGGCCCTTTACGTAACGGTCCGCCACCCAGCCAGACGCGCCGTTTTTGCACAATTATGCGGAAATTCCCAGAAAGCACACAATACACTGAATGTTAAAAGTTCGTTTTTTTTGGGTGTAATTGATGTCAAGACACCCAACTAAACACAAAAAATCAAGAAAAATGTGTTTTTCATGTCACAATCCCTTTAAAGGCTTGTTTCAAGAAAATTAGAAGACTATCTGTAACTATTTTTCCAGTTTTAAGAATTCTAGTCAAAAAAATCCTTCTTACCCATTGGCTAAAGTATTTTTGCTTAAAGATGCTTATTTCTGGATGCTTATTGCTGTTATTGCTTTGCACACTTTGGGCCCATTGGTACCAACTGAGCATCGTGTCAACGGCACAGTCTACGTGAGTACTGCTGCTGACCATGTCCATCCCTTTATGACCAATGTGGCAGGGTGGAGGAGCAGCCACTCAGCTGATTGGGCACACCTGTGCCCAATCAGCCTCTCCACCCTGCCTGCCTTCATAAAGAGCAGCTGCACACCAGCAAGAGGTCTGCTGGGAGAGGGCTCTGCTGAATGTTCTGCTGGTGCACGTGTGTCTGGGTGAAATAAAGGAGTTCCTGCACTAAACCCTGTGTCCTCTGTCCTGTCGGGTGACCCCCGTAGCACTAGCCTTGCTACAACCACAATGTACCATATTCTGATGGCTATTCCAGCAGGATAAAGCGCTATTTCATAAAGCGCTAATGATCTCAGACTGGTTTCTTGAACATGACAATGAGTTCACTCCTCAAATGGCCTCCACAGTCACCAGATCTCAATCCAATAAAACACCTTTGGGATCTCGTGGAACAGGAGATTGGCCTCATGGATGTGCAGCCGACAAATCTGCAGCAACTGCGTGATGCTATCATGGCAATATGGACCAAACTCTCTGAGGAATATTCCCAGCACCTTGTTGAATCTATGCCACGAAGGATTAAGGCAATTCTGAATGCAAAAGCTGGTCCAACCCGGTTGACTTCTGAGTTGACCGTAGATATGAAAAGTAAGATGGGCGTTAAAAGTTAAAACTATTAACTGATGTCATGATTTCACTGCTTCCTTGTTCTTTTTGGGATCATAGCTGAGCACATTTGGACAAGTAGGTGGCTCTAGAGTCATATTTAAAGGTAGTTGGACAAAAGTATCTGAATACAGGGCCCCTGGGCTCACCTGTCTCCGTTATAAGATTGGGGGGGTCTGAGTCCCCATCTGCTATGCATGTCCAAATATCCTTGAGAAGCATATTGATCCCACATTGCCCTCAAATGTATTCCATGTGCTCTTCTTTGTATGACGGTACAGGGGAAAACCCCCCACTTCATATGGACCACATCGAAGAAGCGCTTGACATGTGAATGAGAAACACGCCTTTTGTCGGACCTTGACCAGGTTAAAGGGTGCTATGCAAGTGTGACTCCTTTGCCATTCAATACTTTTGAAATGCATAAATCGTTTTCAGAAGAATCATAGGGACTCTAATCTAACCTAATCTAGCTAATGATACTAAGGATTTTTGTGTAAAGCACTCATTGATGCAATATTTTGTGAGATGAGATGACATTGTTTAATTTGGAGTTTATTGGAGCCAGACAAGAATATGTAGATGGCCTTAGCTCCAAAGTAACTGGTCTCCAAATGCTCCATGAGGCGTTCAGTGTCAGAAGCATAAATGAAGTCCCGCTAGATGCAACATTATAATGTTTTTTTCTTTTTATTCACTGCAGAGTCAGTCCAGACAGAAGTGGTAAGTTATCAGCCACGAGCTACTCCGATAGTCAGAACATGATGTTTCAGGAAATAACACATGAAGACACTGTTAATCGTACATGTTTACATAAAAAAGGTAGATAACCATGACCTATACTGTAACAAAATAAGGGGATATTCAGTACAGAAGTACAGAAGGTGTCGTTAACAGTTACTAACTATACACATAAACCTCATTCATCTAGATTAGGATTCTTCCGTTAGGCAATGCTGAGTGTTCGACAAGTCAACCAACCTCATCTGTGATGAATGAATCAACATCCTTCAGTGAATTTACTCCATCATTGTCTGTTTCTCCAGAGGTTATCTTTGTTGTAGGGCGGCGGTTGCCTTGGACACGGACTACTGAGGGACGGTGCTGTAGTTGGTCAGACCTTCTTCGGGAGGTGTTAATCCAAAACTTGACTTCATTAGAATCAAAATGAAATGTAAAAACTATTATCCCAGTGTCACAAAAACAATCAACAATAAGAGAAGCGAAGTGGAATCATAAGGAAGGTGGTTAATTTAGTCTTTATTCTCCCTTTTCATCCCCTTCACTCTCAGTGAGAGCTCATTTATGAGATAAGTATAAGATAGTGAAGTAATTTCTTAGCTTATTAGGTATGTGTACCTTATAGTATAGTATAGTTTGTGTAGTTTTCTCTACAATGACTGTAATTACCATATTTTTTTTCTTGTGTTTCATCTCATTGTAAGCAATGATCTTAGCAGGAATCTAATTAATCTCCAATTACTTCATTCTCATTAAAAAAAGAGGCTTTAACATAAAAACATCTGGAAGTGAATTTAACATGTCTTCTCACTTTATCACTTTTCCATGGTTTCAAGGTGGAAAAATCTACTTTCAAAAACGGATTCACTAATATGAAAATAGTTATCACGCTGTAATCTAATGTCACCCTAAATGTTCTGTATAGTCATCAGTCCTTTAACTATCACATATCTGCATCTGGATTGCGGAGGGCAGCAGGGAGGCCCTGATGGTCCAGATATAGTCTCTCCTGCATTTCTCGGGTAGGACCCGGGGCCTCCTCCCCATTGGAGATGCCCTAAACACCTCCTCAGAGAGGTGTCCAGATATCCTCACGAGGTGTCTGAACAGTCTCAGCTGGCTCCTCTAGATGTGGAGGAGCAGCAATTTCACTCCGCAAGTCGCTCCCGAAGGACGGTTACCGTATTTTCGCGACCATAAGGCGCACATTTTTTTTTTTTTTTTTTTTTTAAATGTCCCGGGCGCCTTTTGAAACGGTGCGCCGTGTCTATTACCTGAATTACGGTAATGTAAGGCCGGCCCCCATGAGAACGGTAAAGGGAGAAGGGGGCGGGTGAAGCCCCCGTGAGTTGCGACGTGAATGAGACCATCCACTGAGCTGTTTAATGCGAAACAGATGATGAAAACTTTTAAGGATTTGCTTGATGTGTAAAGTGAAATAAAATACAATCAAACTAAGTTTTGCTCCGCTCTATTTAAATAAGCACACTTGTGTGTGTGTGTTCTGCAGCACGCGTGTGTTTTGCATGTCGGAACCGAGGAAGCACCTGCCGTGGGTTTGCGGGTCCGATCGCCGCATCCCCGCTGCAGATCCGGCTGAAATGCCGGTGCCCTTCCCCCGGGAACCCCTTCTACCAGTCCATGTGGGCTGCTCCGGTCCCGGTCGGTCGGAACCGGTCACTTTCCCCGGTTAAAGCCGCGGTGATGGGCGCTGCTGCAGCCCGACTTCCTGGTTCCCAAAGCGGTCCGATCGACCTGGTTCCCGGCCGCTTTGGGAGCAGAGATTTCTGGGGTCTGTCTCAGGTCAGATCAGCTTCACCCTCCGAAATTTGCAGCCAAATCTGTCGGTTACAAACCCGGTACCGGGTCCCGACATGCGCGGGTGTGTTCGCGGCGCGACACACACTTACTGGTTTATGTGGCGCTTGCCTGGCGCAGCTGATGGACAGAAACTGTATGGTGATTTTTAAAAGAAAAACTTTGCATAAGACGTTTCCAGCCGGAGTCATTATAAGGGTGAATGAAAAGGGGTGGCTGGATGAAGGGATGATGATCAAGAAGCCGAGACAGGTCTGGAAATTCGGACTGGCGCAGCTGAATTAACGGAGCTCCTGTCGCATACAACCCGGTACCGGCTCCCCTGTGAGCGGGTCCAGCGCGGCGGTCCCGGGACGCGGGACCCGGGACCGCCGCAGGACCAGCGCGGGGGGGCGGACCGGGACCCGGGACCCGGGACCCGGTCCAGCGCGGGGGAGCAGACGGGGAGCGGACCCGGTCCAGCGCGAGGGAGCAGACGGGGAGCGGACCCGGTCCAGCGCGGGGGAGCAGACGGGGAGCGGACCCGGTCCAGCGCGGGGGAGCAGACGGGGAGCGGACCCGGTCCAGCGCGAGGGAGCAGACGGGGAGCGGGACCCGGGACCGCCGCGGTCGGGATTTTTAAAAGAAAAGCGTTCCCTAAAGAGACTTTTCCAGCCAGAGTGAAATGAAAAGGGCTGGATGGATGAGGAGATGATCAGTGGCTGAGACAGGTTTATGTGCAGCAACCCGGTGGTTTTTTTAAATTCTTTAATGCAGAAACAGAATATGAACCTTTGAAGGGTTTGATTGATGTGAAAAGTGAAATAAAATATCAAACTAAGTTTTGCTTCCGCTGTATTTATAGCGCGTGTGTGTTCTGCAGCGCGCGTGTGTGCAGCTCCGTCTCCGTAGACGGCGCCTTTTGGGTCGGTGCGCCGTATGTATGTTTTAAAACCAAAAATGACACACAAAACTGAGGGTGCGCCTTTCCACACAGTGCGCCATATGGTCGCGAAAATACGGTATACTGACTTTGCTTTGAAGGAAGAATCTTAGAATATAGGGGAAACTTATTTCAGCCACTTCTCAGTCACTGGGCTTTGGCTTCACACTGGAGTACAATTTGCTCCAACTGTCTGTATTTTGAAACATCAAACGTACATTTTTTATATTTTAGGCTAAATAGAGGAACTTTTTCAGCTTTTAGCTCAGAGAGCTCACTAAATATTTGGAGGTTTGTGGCTTTTACTCGAGAGGTCTGAACTAGGAATGATGTCACCCTGAAGTTGATAGCGCTCAAGTTGCAAAGTTGGAAAAAACATTGATGCTTGGATACTGTTGGATAATGAACCTTTCCAGATGCTGGACTAATCATTAGCACTGCTAGCCATGGTTAGCAATGCTAAGTCACAGCAATGCTGTACAGATACGTAACACATACAAACAGTGTAACTACACATACTGTACACAGATAAAAGTGAACAGTACTAAGTATATGCCTGACTAACATTGATAGAATAAGAGAGCACTGTTACTATTTCCTTTTTGATTCAAATAGCAGCCATATTGGATTCTGAAGTTGGGCTAGGAAAAGTTTCTTGGATTTACAAGCTGGAGTTTTGACCTAAAGACATGTTCCAGCTGAAACGACTAGTAACTCTAAAATCGGGTCTTTGTTTGGTCTCTTTATACTACATTTCTTCAGTCCTTACTTTTTTTTTCTCTCTGTCACAGACTCCACTGTAGCTCTGAGCTAGTTATGTCATTGTTGATGTGTGACATAGTGCCTTAAAGTGCTACGAGCGGGACAGGAGAACAAACTTATTTTGCGGGTGATTTTTTTTCCCTCAAAATAGAAAGAGCTAAATGACTAATGCTAAAAGTAATAAGATATTCCTTCTAATGGAATTCCATGCATCCATTATCTATACTGAGGATCACGAGGATCTGCTGGTGTCTTTCCGAGATGTCTTTGGGTGAAGACATCTCGGATGCAAAGGGAACATCCTGGCCAAGTCACCGCTCCATCGCATGGCCTGAAACAAAATTGAAACTGGTATTTTAACATGAATAAAAACTCTTTAGTGTTGGTTAAATATTATGCATATTTCTCTCAAAAGCTAAATATACTTAGTAATAGTAATATATGCACGCATGTGGTTACATCTTATATTTAAAGGCACTGCATATAAATAGTGCATATAATTAGTGGTTGCATGAATTCATTAGTTGTAGCCTATACTGAAGTTTTTCTTAGCATAAGTTAACTCTAGATTCAGTTTTTATGAGTCGTGAGGTTTGCCTAGAGCTCTTCATGGACTTTGGCCTGCGTCCTCAGTTGCCCTGAGTTTCTAAATGACTAAAGTGATGATGCACGGGGGCCTGAGCATATCAGTTGCACTTTGATTTACTTTGTTTAAAAGCTGCCTCATTTTCTTTTGTTTACCATCTAAAGTTATGAATTACTCTGCAACATTATCCTGTTTTGTCTTTGATATTTATCTAGTTATGTATTACTGAAGCTGCAAGATATGTTTACACTTGAACGAACAAATACAATTCAACCACATGAATGGAAGCACATAATTAAATAAAACATTCTGACAGCATGTTACATTGGTCCACTGCGTTCACAAAAAAGGTCACATGGTGGATACAGTCCAGGCTTGGAATTGTGTTTCGTTGGGTCGGTAGTTCGGTTCAAACTTCATACATTTAATCGAAAAAGAGGAACTCAGGCTGAATAAGAGGTTATACGACTGATATCAATCATGTTAAAAATAGCAACTGAATAGTTTTTTAGACCAAACTTACGAGATTGCCTGGGGTAAATCAGTGAGCAGTCAGAAGGTCCCTATCAGAACAGGGTCGTAAAGTGTGAACAATGCTCACCAGCAAGCCATCTTTGACTGCCATAGATCTGGAGACATTAGGGAAATCACCATTTGAGATGCAGTCAATGAGAGCGCAAATAGTGGAAGATTAAACAAGAAGGATGCACACAATGCACCAAACGATAAATCAAAGAGGTTGTTACTTTTTATTTACAAGGCTTTTTTTTAATCAGCTTTTTTGCTCTCTGTAACACAGACAGTCCAGTGCCTGCACGGGGTAATCCACTCTTCCTTCAGTTTTTGCTCGTATTTTGGGCAAATCGTAGATTGAACAGCTGAACCGCTGTGTTTTGTGTGGGTGTAGCCAGGCTGGCTCATGAGCTTTCTTGTGATACTGCCCCACTTTGGTCCGGAGTCGTATCTCTGCATAGAATGCCTTTACATGTCCATTACGACAGGTTGATTTACTCTTAGTTGATTGACTGTAAAAACATTTGCCGTTAAATTTCATACCGCTGTTTTTTAATTACTTTTTTTCACTTTTTACTTTTACTTTTGCATTTCCATTTTGTTTCTTTTATTTGTACTTATTTCTTGTTTTTTCTATATTACTATATATGACATAAAAGTGAATATGTATGTGCTGCAAAGTGAGTTAACAAAATCATCTGCACAAACTCCAGTGTTAGGGGTATGGTTAAGATTTATTTCGTTTTGAAAATATACCCATAAATTTGTCATATGAAAACGACTATACAACCTCAAACATTTTATCACAATAGGATCACACAAATTAACACCCACATCCCTGCGTTATAAAGAATTGCCCTTAATTGTTTTACTGTTTTGTTGGGTTTTTTCTTTTGTTCTAAACATTTAAAACATTGTCAATTAAAAACAAACTAAACAAAAACCAAAAAAGCTCAAAACAATACAAGAATCAACTACAACTTTCAAAATTGCCATCTAAGAAATACCCAGAACCCCATGTTACACCCCCCTGCCCCCCGGGGAAGAATTCAAACACGCTAACTTTAAGTGGTGCGATCAAAAAGAAATGGAGGAGGAGGGGGAATTCAACACATAAATCAGTGAAGCTCAACTTTGTCTCGTCCAGAGAGGAGGCTGGCCGGTAAATCTTTGCCATTGTGTCTGGCCACTGACTTTTATATCATATCAAGGGATTTGTCTGGCAGCAAAATCTGCCCATGATTTATAACATTATAAAATGGGTTTAACGTGGCCTTTCTATGGCTGGAATCTCTTTACGACCAATAACGCAATTGGCTAGTGTGTTTTGGGGTTTTTTTGTCAGGAAAAACATATTTTTCTGAAGCGTGAGCTCTAAGGCAGAGACAAAGCTCTGGCCTCACAACATGTCCTTAAGTTTATAAAAATCCCCATCTACAGTCGAAGTGATTCCAAGGGGAACAACGACCTACTTCGAAAGTTATGCAGCATTTCTTTAGAATAGAATAATTACGATTTTGCATACAAACATAGATAATCCTCTGTTTTAATCAACAGTGACATTACTGTTGTTACAATAGCCAAAAATGAACAAAGGCCCTGAAAAAACACTTTTGGCCCCATCATTCACTTTCAGTGTCCCATCCCATGAGAAAGGCAATGCGTGCACATGCACAAAGAAACACACACAAATGCAACACGTGCACCACGGTGCACGCTCATATCCACACACGAACACTACACACACGCCTTTCACACTGCAGCTAAGATGGGTATTAGACAATTTAGTCCTGACGTGTTGCAGAGGTGACAGCTGCACTGCCACTCAAAGATGCCCCTTGTCACGTCCATTGGCTCCCTCCTTCACCTTGATGTCACGGTGAGTCGACAATATCATTACTCATCACGTCACCACTGAATCAAATGCCTAGTGCAACACTATATCACTCCTATATTGATATGTTGGTTATAGTATTATATTCAGTGTACTGTATGAGAACATTATTTCATATAAACACGTCCACAGTTTCATGTCACTTTTATATTCACAGATCCACTTTGTCACTATATCACCGTCATATCGACATCCACTATAGTAGTACATCACTTTTGTTGGTCACAAATCCACTTTTTCATTAAAAAAACAGAACATTTTTTCAGCTGATATGTGTGCCCTGTGTTGTGGTTGCTGTTGCCTGCATCTGTCTGCATCCAGTTTAAATCATTTTCATGTTGACCCGCCGTGGGCCGCTTGTCTCTGTCGCGTCTGCAGCCGCCCCATTGGATTTACGGGGGACATACTCGATATCAAAGTTGCTCTTATGTCGTCCTTTCCCCCGGCTCCAGGCAAACAGGAGAAGGAAGCAGAAGATGACCACACCTAGAAAGGACAGGCAGCCCATGGCTGTAGATATAATGATAGTTTTTATATCAATAGGGTATGTCATGTTGTACAATACAGTTCCATTCCCCCATGTGCTGTTAGAGTCTGTCAGATAGTTTGAGCTCCTGTTGCTATAGTAAGATCTGTCCCCAATGCCCAGGCTCTTCACAGCTAAGGATGCTGACAGGCTAGCGTTGCCAGCAGGGTTACTGGCAACACACAAGTACACCCCGCTGTCGTGAAGCTCTGCCGCTTTGATCTCCAGGGTGCCATCTGCTTTTACCTCCACCCTACCACTGCTTTTGCTCGTTACATAGCGTCTGTGAGGTGTTATCCAGACCACAGCGGGCCGCGGTGCTCCCTCTGCTACGCAGCTCAGGCGGGCCGGCTGACCCTCATCAGCCATCAGCAGCTGTGTGGTGTTGGGTCCAATCCGTGGCTTGGTGCAGGTCATGTACCTGGACACCAGGGGCTCCTTCAACTCGCGAAGCGTTTTCCCGTGAAGGTGGACAGGTGCGATGCATTCAGGCTGGATGTCCATGATTTGCAGAGCAGGGGGCTTGTGGCTATTGAGCAGCCATAGCAATCTGCAGTCGCACACTAATGGATTTCCACCCAGACAAAGCCTTTGCAGGCTTTCTGGTGAGGAAAACACGCCCCTCTCAAGAGAGTCCAAGTGGTTTTGTGAGACATCCAGTAACTGCAGAGATTTAAGACCCACAAAAGCAAAGAGCTCTATGGAAACCAGCTGAGTGCCTTGGATACGGAGCTCCAATAGGTGCGGGAGTTGTCCTAGCTCTCCTTGATGGATGTGCTGGATGCGGCAGTAGGACAGGTTAAGGTGTGTGAGGTAGGGCAGACTGCGTAGTGCTGCACCAGGGAAGGCAGACAGGTTAGTGTTGGTTATGAACAGCGATGTGAGGTTGAGACCGTGCAGCGAATGGCGTGGCAGTGCGTTCAGCCAGGGCCAGAAATCAATCTCTAGATGGCGAAGACGAGATAATCTCTTAAAAGAGAATTCCTTGAGAAAGCTAATGCTCAGAGAGCGCATGTGAAGTTCAATTAGATTGTGAAGATGTGCTAAAGCATCGGTTGGGACCACAGTCAGATTAGAACGCTCCAAGGTAAGACTCTGAAGTCCAAGTAATCCTGTGAAGGCCCGCTGAGAGATGAAGACCAATTCATTATCGCCCACCTGTAGGGATGTCAACTTGCGGAGGTCTTGAAAGGCATGATCCAAGAGAACCACCAGTCGGTTGTGGCTGAGATCAAGATGGGTGAGGTTGGTGAGGCCAGACAGCACACCGGCAGGAACCAGCTGAAGCAAGTTACTCCGGAAGTTGAGTGTGTGGAGAGCCAGCTGATTGCGAAATGAGCCAGGCTCCACCACGGTGATGAGGTTGTCGCTGAGATCCAGGTCTTCTAGCTGGTGAAATGAAGAGAAGTTGTCCGGTGTTATAACGCGTAGCTTGTTCTTGCTGAGATCCAGAGCGCGTGTCTCAATGGGGATGCCTTCTGGGATGCTGGGCAGCCGCTTGCGGTGGCAACTGACTGACTTGGTCTGGGCAGAACACTCACACCGAGCGGGGCAGCTGAGAGCTGAGCCGACCAGGAGAAGCAGCACGGCCCCGCCTAGAAAGAGGTGGCGGTTGTGCCGGCCTGGGTGTTGCATGTCTCCTTTACCCACGTTGCCCTCTGTCATGGCACAGCTTCTTTCCCATACAGAGCTGCATCACGGACAAGCCCTGCAAGACACGATACAAGAACAAGAATTTAGTTAACTCTCAACTCAGGCTGTCTGCATCTCCCCCATCCACCATCTTACATTTTCAACCTCTTACATTTTATGTCTACTTAAGCTGCCAAGTCTTTTTCTCCTTTTAATGAGCTGTCCTCTTCCTCAGCAAAGTAGATATAATGGAATTAAACTCACAGCAGGGTTAGCCACGGCAAGAAATAGAAATACTGTATCAGCTGGAGAAAGATGTGAATGTTCATCGCTGTGTTAGAACAAAAGGTTGCAGGCTAAGTGACGGTATTTTACGAGGACAACGATGTTTCACTCTAAAGGTAAGAAATGACCCTCATTAAAGCGCAATGAGGCGAAATGCCCATGTGGATTTTTCTGTTGCAATACATGTGTGAGTTTTGCACCACAGTTAAAGAGGAAAGTGTTTTTTGTGGCAAGTGTGCAGACTAAAACACAAACTAAAAAAAGCAAATGAGTTAACTGCACATTTGCTATCAAATATAAACCCCATCAAGATTAATAATATATAAGACTCCTTAATAAGTCAACAACATACTGAAGCATCTCATTGGCTTATATGTTGTTGTATAACAAATACAAGTATTTGTGTTTATTCCTGAGAAGATGTTTTAACAGCCTGGAAATGATCTCATTAAATATGAATTAACTATGTTTATTGTTTCTCAAAAACATGGTTCAGCAACAAGTTTTATCTGAGGCTAAATTCATTTGATTTGATTCTACACATGGCCTGCAGGCCACCATACAGTTGTTACTGGATATGCAGCACGGTATAATCACATAAAAAAAAAAAAAAGTAGACAATGGCAGCATTTTTCTGCTTTTCATGACAATATAACAGCCCTTCACATGTAAATATGGTGATTCATATGTAGTCATTTTTTTGGTCATGATCATGCATTTCCCTGTGAGATTTGGCTCCTTTTTTCAGCCATTAAAAAAGAGGTTTGTTGGGGAAAAAGTAAAACGATTTGGTTCTGAGGAGACTAATGCAGGGTTCAATTTCACAACATTACGGTTGTTAAAAGCCGAGCCTCTCCACAACACAGAAAGACACGGACCTTAGCACTGGAACCCCTTCCTACAGCCACAGGTTGTTGAATTGACAGATGGCCGTGTAGACAGCAAGGCTGACCATAATCGCCTCATTACCCGGCGAATATGCATTCTGCTCATGGCTATCTTTGCCAGATAAGAATGTACAATGCTAGACCTATCTGTGATGAATGGAAATAGTCGATCAAAAAGGCAGAGAAAACATCTTAGAAACACAAAAGGTGTTTTTTTAAACACAGCTTTTTGACTTCTGCAGGGCTCGAAAAGCAGAGCAGTGTCAAGGTAAAGAGATGATGAGCACAAAGACACACGCCTCACTTTGATAGTGAAGTGAGTGACACGCAGAAAATAGCTGAGACGAGGCGAAAGGAGCCGCGCGCCCTCACTCTCTCTTTCCCAAGCACTTACCCTTCCACCCGGCTCCTCAGCTGCACCGCACGCGTCTCCATATTCCTCCCAGCCTTTCGCTTCTCTTCCTATCCCTCTTTTAACTCTCCTTCTTCCCGTTCACACATCTTCCACCTAACTCCTTGTCTCTCTCCGATCCTGCTGCCTGGCCAGGCAAAAGACCCGGTCCGTTCATCAGTCCCTGCAGGCTGGGGGTTTTTATCGATCGCAGCGCAGACACATCAGATGCCAGGAATGTAGCCCTTAACAAAGAGCAGGCCGTTGCCACAGCAACTACAAACCCTCACTCCCATCTCCTCTGTGTAGTGTGCCAATAAAATGAATGGAATAAAGGAAGGAATAGAGTAAAGGGGATGACTTTTTTATAGTCATGTCATGAAACTGCACTGAGATGACATATAAACTGAAAATGTTGCAAGAAATTTAGTTTGGTTGATAGAACCGAATCTTGTTTAAGGTGTTTCCAAGCTGTCATTCTGACACTCTTGCTATTTGTCTACCTGTCTTGTTGCCCATCCATCTGATTCCCTGGTAACTATCCATGTCTCTCTACCTTATTATCCACCCCTTACCTGCCTCTGTCTTTGTGTATTTATCAGCCTGCCTTCACCTGTCAGCAGCTCTTCCTCCCTGCCTCTCTGTTCAATAATTACAGTCCAGTTGTCTCCTGCTGCAGTGGGGAGCAGGTCTGGTGATGTGTCTGAGAGTCGTCTCCAGCCAGGCTCACACAGCCGGTGTAACCTTAAAAATATTGTTTTAACAACACCGTTTTAGGTGGAAACACTTTCTTTTTATGTTTGACAAGTAAAAAAAAAAAAAAAAAAAATGCTGCCTAAAGACATTTATCTCGTCACATTGTAGATGTGTCCACCAGTACAATTCAGACGGCACACGCTGATTGAATAAAGACGTTTCCCCCGAAGACTGTGAATCATGTCCTTAAATTAAAATTCTATTTCAGCACTTGTACCACTGCATAAACCTGAAAAATGATGTAGCTTTGATTCCCCCGAGGAGCAGTGGCCCGATGTCCCGATCCATATCTGAGTCCACCATCCTCCGACTTCTGTTTTTCTTTACATCTTCTCTTTCATTCTCAAAAGGTGGTGACATCTGCAGTGAATGACCGAATGGGTCATTGAAAAAGCTTGAACGGTATGTTATCCTGACACTTTTTCATATAAAAAAAAGAAACGGATTGCTTTAACTGTTGCATAATTAAAATAAAGTATTACTGTGCTAACACTGGGGTGTCTCCAGGTTCTACTTTGTTCAGAGCTCAAACAGCTTATTTCCCTTTTTCCAGAGGGGGAAAAAGGGTTTCTGGCAATGACAGGTGTTCGAAACAGAAGAAGCAGTTGAGTTCAAAGGATTTTACAACACGTGCTACAGTCTAAATAACCATACAGGCTCCTCGCACCTTGAAACAAGTATAACATTTTCTTCAAAGAGGGCAGAAAATTCCATCAGAGATGTTGGGGGTTAGGGTCTTGTAAATACCAATCAGGAGGTTTCAGTTTGGACCTTTAACTTTCAACTTTAGGCAAACAGGGTTAGGTTTAGGAGTCAAAACTATTCTGGACTAGAAAAGAATAAAATGAAATGACAAAAAAAAACATATTTTACTACAATTACGTCACAGTGCAAGACATCATTTAAGAAGCTGCAGAAGTTACATATCCACACAATATTGTGCATGTGGCACAATTACCAATTTGGATTTTCATATGAGAATTGTCGAGGGTTCATGGGAATTTGCCCAACCAGTCTAAATGTGTTTCATGGATCTGGAGAAGGCATTTGACCATGTCCCTCGTGCCATTCTGTGGGGGGTGCTGAGTGAGTATGGAGTCCGGGGCCCTCTATTAAGGGCTGTCCGGTCTCTGTATGATCGAAGCAGGAGTCTGGTTCGCATTGCCGGCAGTAAGTCAGACTTGTTCCCGGTGCATGTTGGACTCCGGCAGGGCTGCCCTTTGTCACCGGTCCTGTTCATAATTTTTATGGACAGGATTTCTAGGAGGGGATCCGGTTTGGGAACCACAGGATTTCATCTCTGCTTTTTGCAGATGATGTTGTCCTGTTGGCTTCATCGGACCGGGACCTTCAGCATGTGCTGGGGCGGTTTGAGGCCGAGTGCGACGCGGCAGGGATGAGAAAATCAGCACCTCCAAATCCGAGGCCATGGTTCTCCATCGGAAAAGGGTGGCATGCCTTCTCCGGGTGGGTGGAGAAGTCCTGCCTCAGGTGGAGGAGTTCAAGTATCTCGGGATCTTGTTCACGAGTGAGGGGACGATGGAGCGTGGGATTGACAGACGGATCGGTGCAGCGTCCGCAGGAATGCGGTCGATGTACCGGACCGTCGTGGTGAAGAGGGAGCTGAGTTGAAAGGCGAAGCTCTCGATTTACCGGTCAATCTACGCACCTACTCTCACCTATGGTCATGAACTTTGGGTAGTGACCGAAAGGACAAGATCGCGGATACAAGCGGCCGAGATGAGTTTCCTCCGCAGGGTGGCTGGACGCTCCCTTAGAGATAGGGTGAGGAGTTCGGTCACCCGGGAGGAGCTCGGAGTCGAGCCGCTGCTCCTTCACGTTGAGAGGAGTCAGCCTAGGTGGCTTGGGCATCTGTACCGGATCCTCCTGGACGCCTCCCTAGGGAGGTGTTCCGGGCATGTCCCACCGGGAGGAGACCCCGGGGAAGACCCAGGACACGCTGGAGAGACTATGTCTCTCGGCTGGCCTGGGAACGCCTCGGACTCCCCCCGGAGAGCTGGAGGAAGAGTCTGGGGTGAGGGAAGTCTGGGCATCCCTGCTGAGGCTGCTGCCCCCGCGACCCGGGAACGGATAAAGCGGAAGAAGATGAGTGAGTGAGTGATATTAGAATTGTGTCATTTTAATGTCCTTGATTGGGTGTGTAGCCAATTTGTGGTCGTGTGCATGAATGTGGACGGACATGCCTGCACGCATGCGCTGAGAGGGGTGCAACAGGTGAGGGATTTCTTAGTAAGCATGCAGAAAAGACCAGATCTTTTATAGTGCACTCGTGAGATGGGCAGCTAGTGGTAGGTGAGGAAAGATAGAATGAATGTAGCAAAACATTTTCTTGGGTTAGAAATTGTGTAAAACTGCTTACTCTGCCTTAAGGAGAGAAAAACAACTTTATTATTATTATAATTTTTTTCCAGACACACTATTATGCCTGGAGTGGAATACCTTTCCTAAGTTATTATTCACCCACCTACTGTACATGAAAATGTTAAGATGATTTTTATGACATGTTATCATTTCGAAATGTGTTAAAAGAGCTTTTACTGGGTTGAATCTTCTCCAGCATTGAGCTCCACACTTTGAGTGGCCTCCTGGTGCTATTGTCTGTTCCTGCTGGGATGTCTTTAGTGGCACAATCACAGATCTCTGGAAGCTACCACCTCAGTCTTTTTCAGTTTAACCATACTTTTAGAGACACTTGGACTCACTGGCATTGTTGGTGATTTAGGAAACATTCAAGATCTTATAGGATTCTGGGTAAATGGAGTGGGGGTCACTGACGAGGGTAACTCATGGGCGTGGCAGTTTTGGACCTGGTTCTGAATTGACTTAAAACGCAGCAAAACTAGAAAAGCTGACAGCTGAAAAGCAGCTGGAGGGGGATGTATGAGTCACCGCGAGAGTGACTTGAAAACATAAGAGAGACGAGCAGAAGATAAAACAGAAATGAGGAAATGAGGAGCGCCGCACTCTCCAAGATTAGATTAAACCCTTGTTTTCTTGAGTGGGCCCTGACTTCTAATGTGATCTTGACAGAGTGAAGCTTGAAAAACTGATTGAAGCACTTCCAAGAAATACTGAAGCGATGACTTGTGCGCGTTTTGATTCTAATCTGTAAAGTTGAACATTAGCAACGTGTTCGTTTTCACCAGTCTGTGGTCTTACGCCATGTTTTTGGCAGAGGAGAGCTTATTTTGGACAGTGTCATGAGTTTCATCACTAAAGGACAGTAAAGTGTGTCCAAACTGGTCATGAATTTTATTGACAAAATGAGACTTTGTGAGTGTTTGTCTGACACGTTTCTGCACGATTGCAACTCATACGCTCATGAGGTCAGCGGAAAAAAATATGAGGGTAGTGGTGGTAGGTGTGTGCAGCATTAAAGGCAAGTCTTTTTTTGTAGTTAAAGTGCAAAACAATAAATCCCCCCAGCCTCTTCTGCCAGGCATACAAATGTGAGCTTTGAATTCATTTGCGGGACTGGCAATTATTTTACATCTCGCTTTTTGGAAAAGAGCCACTATTGTTTTCTCTCACTACAACCGCTGTAAAAAAAAAAAAGAAAGAAAAGAAATCGTGGCACATTTTATGCCCGTTTTGCTTAATAAAAAAAAACAACATTCGACCACTGGAGACTAAATGGTGTACATAATTGATAAATCTTAGCATTTTCCCAACTGCACTGCTCTGCTAATTTCCAGATATAACAGTGGCAACAATGATGGAGCTGTTTCACATGAGAGAGTTCACGCGTTGAAGACTGTGGTCACAGCACAAACGTATAATATACTCCGCGTGGTAATTAACCAGACAGGACATGCCATAAACAATACTTTTTGCATTGATGTAACAATGAACAGACAAGTGCAAACTGACAAAGGCTCCTGAGAAAACAGAAAAACAAAAGCCTTAAGACATTTGAGATATGGACCGTGCAAAAGCGAGCTCTGCTTAATGATAATTTGCAGCGCATGCACCACAAATGCTAACAAGCAAAATACATCTTCTATTCTGGGAATGGTATCACTGCACTGACCACCCTGCAGAGTGCAAAATGTCAGCAGAGTTCTTAGAATGCTGTTGGGATTCGTAAGTTGAGACGTGTTCTTTTGGGCTAATTAGAGCTTTGTGCATTCAAACTCTGCCAATTAAACAGCTCCTTTCTGCTTCACTGGACACGTTTCCTCTAAAGCGGTAGCTTCTTGAGCCATCACCAGTGTATCCAGTCCTCTAGCATGTGGCTTGTCGTATGTCTGGTATGCTGCAAGCTCACAAGGGACATTGCTTCACCCTGGAGTCTGGATTTGAAGAAAAAAAACAATAAACTTCCGTTAATACTTAGTCAGTGCTTGCTCAGGCTGACAGGCAGGGGGAGGGATGGCGGAGGGCGTCTGTACTGCAGCCTCACACCAGAAAGCAAAGAGCACAACACTGACCGGCTATGTGATGCAGTATCCACATGGTGCACATAAATAATAAGCACATTTTGTTCCCACACCATCTGGATGTAACACTGACAACCTTTTTTTTAACCACACTAAAATGTTTAATTCAAAATTAAACCTTGACTTGGACACAGGACTGTCACAAACTGGCACATAAAATGTGATAGGGCTATATGAAACAGATGGGACCTCAAAAAGCAAATGCAAAATAATGTTCTGCAGTGTGGATAAAAGGAAGTGGCCAAGTAAGCACATTAACCAGATGTAATAGCCTGGAACATCCTCATGCGCAACAGATGATGATCATCAATTGCTGTAAGTTGCCCTGGACAGCCTCTATGGAGCAGTCACAACGCTATAAATCACATTCCCTTATTGAAGTATCTGTTTTCTCTCTCTCTCATTGAAGTACTTCCTCATTCTCCCTATAAGAAGTAGTTTTATTCATAACAGCACGCAGCATAACGATATTAGCTAAAGGTGGCCAATGCTGCTATGTCCATTTTGGCCTTGTGGTGGCAGTGTTGTTTAACTGTTTTGCTTCTAAATCAGGCACAGTGATTCAGAAATACATTTGCCTGGTTTATTGTTACATGATAAAACAAATTTAAGACAAAAATCAAATGCACAGCTCTGCTTTATGGCTCCTTCACACACATACAAATCAATCACGCCATGGTCACTGATGCACAGCCATACCGTCAAAGAAGATGACTTTTGTGCAGGTTGCTAATAAAAGATTAAATGACAGCTTGTTACCGCTAGCCCTCTGTCAATCTGTATGAAATGCGTGATGTGCCCCCCAGTGTTCAACGCCAGTAAGTACAGGTCAACGCCAATTCTGATATTGATTTGGGCTGTGCTAACACTGGATGGTACAACCTACATGTTCTCTCCCAAATCCACCACACAAACTGACAGTTTTAAACACACATGCAGCCATTAATGCGAGGAAATAACCCCAGAAGGAGGAGTTTCCCGGCTACATCGAAAATTACGGAGGAACATGTCACGGAAGCAAATAAAAAATAAGGTGCGAGTCTCTTACATTTGGCAGGTGGAACCAAATGTTAATTTTCACAGTCAGCAGGCTGAAACGTTTACCTGTCTGAATATGAAACCTGAGATTAGGTCTCCAGGAGCTCTGGTCATATCAATGTGGCCTGAAAGTTTCTCACGCAGTGTTTTGTAATGGGCTCAAACATCACGTACATTAGCCAGTTTTTAGCATTTGACTTGAAATTTCCCCAGAATCCATAAATCTTTCCCAAATATTTTTACTCACTCAATAAACTACAGACATTTTAAGAAATAAGTCAAGTTAAAAATGTGGACTAAAATTTGCTTTGCATTGATCAATGATACTACGATGGATTGATACTCTTTAACACAAAGTTTCAGGGAAGGGGACACAAAATGTGGCAGACCAGGAGGCATGAATACAAAACAAAGTGTTTTATTGAAACAGAAATCGCCACCAAGGCAGGATATCCCAAAAAATAAAAACAAGGAGTGAAGGATTGCAGCACAGAGAAGCATGCAGGGAAAGCACAGCATGGAGCATGTGAACACAACAAGCAGAATGACAATGGACTCGCAGGGGAAGGAGGACCAGCAGAACGATAGACACAAACCCAAAAAGATGAACCGGTGAGAAGAAGATGAGGAACAGCGAAGAAAATCATGGGACATACTTAAGAATATTTAAATGGTTGTCTCAGTGTTTTCAGCAAACACATTAATCTTTTAAATTAAGAAAATATATACAGACTTAGGTGTCACTTGACACACAGCCACAACATATTATATATTTGTGTTTGAAATATTCATGTTACCAAAGGTGTACAAACAGTCCCCTACAACACTTGTATCTGCTTCTTCCTGGATTAGAACATGACACATTTTTGTATTATTTTTAAGAGCACACGGATCTGAATCAAATGTCAGCAGATCAAGATAAAGCCGGTGGCAGAACGAGGTTAAAAACACAGAGACTGACAGTAAACAACTACCGTGTTTGGTTTACTGACATCTTCGCTAAAAGAATATCCATTCATTTTGGTCTTGTAGCTGTACGTTATAAGTTGTGTGAACATTTTGGAGAATTACAGACCTTCGAAGAATCATCGTTTCCACAGGCGTAACTATTACACTCAGAGGAGGGAAATACGCGCTTCATGACTGAATTAACACAAACTGAAAAGGTCATCATATGGCAGGCGGAGTTTTTTTTTTTTTTTTTTTTCAATTAGTAGCACTTCCTCCAAATGTCCAAAAAGTAATAAATGCTAGTTTATTCAAAAGAAGGGCCACACATTCTTGATGTGTTGAGGCCTAAGCTCTAAAATAAATATTAAAACCCATTATTGAGGTGTGGTTTGAAGAAACAGAAGCTACAAGCTGCTGAACCAGATGGTTTGTCGCCTAGAACCATCTGTGACGTAATTGGTTGAATAAAATCCAAGAGCTTTTATTTTTGGTGCATAAACTTTTACAAAACGATGTGAAAAGTGGCACGGTAAAATTAACCCTGAAAGGGATATTTTTAATTTAAAAATACCAGTTTGAATTTGACTTGAAACAAAACGAACAGTATTACCTCCATGCCGATAGGGGGACCTACTGAGCTATAAAACAATGTGAATTGCTTGAAGTATAAACTTCCACCTGCATAAAATATGCACAGTGAATATGAAGTCATAAAAAACAATCAAAAACACGATACACTGCTTTTAAAGAAAATAATATTAGTCAACTTGCAATCTGTTCTTCCTTAAATTTGGTTTTACTTTTCCACTTGAGTCATATTTTCAGTACGACCACCACAACTCACTTTTCCCTCCCTGCATCTGCTGCTTTGAGTACATACTGTACATCAATCATCTCATGTCACACAGAGACAAATTTGCGCTGTGGCAATTCTGCTTGCGACAATTCTGTTTCATCTTCAGAGGCGAGGGCATAGTGGGGTGGATTGGGAAGGAGAGGCAGTAGATAGCAGAGGGAAGGGATGGAGAGGGTCGGGGTCGATCAGACAGAGAGACCTGAAATAATGAAAGGTTTCTTTCCAGGGACGGCTCTAGCTTAACTTGCAGCCACATTTAATGTCAATGTTGAAAAGCAGCAAGCTGTTAAGTGCAGCTACCCTTTCGCTCAAACTTTAAAAGCACATCTGTCATTTAAACTCTTTCCCACAGATGAAAACTCCAAAAAGGAGGAAGAATTATTTCACAGTGGCCAAAGTACCACTGCAGCTAACCATCATAATCACTAGCTGCAAATAAAAGCTTCATGAATTTAGACAGTAAAAGATATAGTCAATTGATGCTACAGAGTGTGAGTCAAACCCTGCACTGACTAATATAAAAAGTTAATTTACAACATCTAAACTCTGCACAAGCGTTATCATCGTATTATTCAAATAACAAGCAGCAAAATAAAACACAGCCTGCCTGTTGCTGCTGCAGGAAGCTGTGCAAACATCTGGCTGTGATCCCACACCTGACGCTTCATGTTGGTTTACTGCAACCTGATCTCACAAAAATCCGTGAAATGCCCACGACCTCTCACCACTATTTTCCGTGGTACCAACACGGAAACTGGTAAAATTACGTGTGGGCACCACGGATATTGTACCATGCAAAGTCAATGGGATCCGTGGTCGTGATATATACACGGATTATGACATTATTATTATTTATATATTATTCTTTGTTATAGTGGCTAAATTATGCGTTTTTGTCGCGCAAGGTACGGTTTTTTACTGTCAGTTTGTAAAAACATGTTTTTAACGCTGTTTTAGCAGTGTTTTAATGAGGTTTTAATCTGAGCACCACGGATATAGTACTATGCAAAGTCAATGGGGGCGTGGTCGTGATATATACACGAATTATGACATTATTATTATTTATATATTATTCTTTGTTATAGTGGCTAAATTATGCGTTTTTGGCGCGCAACGTACTGTTTTTTAATGTCAGTTTGTAAAAGCCCGTTTTTAACGCTGTTTTAGCAGTGTTTTAATGAGGTTTTAATCTGAGCACCACGGATATAGTACTATGCAAAGTCAATGGGGGCGTGGTCGTGATATATACACGAATTATGACATTATTATTATTTATATATTATTCTTTGTTATAGTGGCTAAATTATGCGTTTTTGTCGCGCAACGTACTGTTTTTTAATGTCAGTTTGTAAAAGCCCGTTTTTAACGCTGTTTTAGCAGTGTTTTAATGAGGTTTTAATCTGAGCACCACGGATATAGTACTATGCAAAGTCAATGGGGGCGTGGTCGTGATATATACACGAATTATGACATTATTATTATTTATATATTATTCTTTGTTATAGTGGCTAAATTATGCGTTTTTGTCGCGCAACGTACTGTTTTTTAATGTCAGTTTGTAAAAGCCCGTTTTTAACGCTGTTTTAGCAGTGTTTTAATGAGGTTTTAATCTGAGCACCACGGATATAGTACTATGCAAAGTCAATGGGGGCGTGGTCGTGATATATACACGAATTATGACATTATTATTATTTATATATTATTCTTTGTTATAGTGGCTAAATTATGCGTTTTTGTCGCGCAACGTACTGTTTTTTAATGTCAGTTTGTAAAAGCCCGTTTTTAACGCTGTTTTAGCAGTGTTTTAATGAGGTTTTAATCTGAGCACCACGGATATAGTACTATGCAAAGTCAATGGGGGCGTGGTCGTGATATATACACGAATTATGACATTATTATTATTTATATATTATTTTTTGTTATAGTGGCTAAATTATGCGTTTTTGTCGCGCAACGTACTGTTTTTTAATGTCAGTTTGTAAAAGCCCGTTTTTAACGCTGTTTTAGCAGTGTTTTTATGAGGTTTTAATCTGACCACCACGGATATAGTACTATGCAAAGTCAATGGGGGCGTGGTCGTGATATATACACGAATTATGACATTATTATTATTTATATATTATTCTTTGTTATAGTGGCTAAATTATGCGTTTTTGTCGCGCAACGTACTGTTTTTTAATGTCAGTTTGTAAAAGCCCGTTTTTAACGCTGTTTTAGCAGTGTTTTTATGAGGTTTTAATCTGACCACCACGGATATAGTAGCCTACTATGCAAAGCAACCTGATCTCACAAAAGTCTGGGAAATGCCCACGACCTATTTCCGTGGTACCAACACGGAAAGTGGTATAATTCCGTGTGACCACCACGATATAGTACTATGCAAAGTCAATGGGATCCATGGTCGTGATATACACACGGATAATGCCCACGACCTATTTTCCGTGGTACCAACACGGAAAGTGCTATAATTCCGTGTGACCAACACGGATATAGTACTGTGCAAAGTCAATGGGATCCGTGGTCGTGATATATACACGTTTTTTGACATTATTATTATTTATATATTATTCTTTGTTAAAGTGGCTAAATTATGCGTTTTTGTTGCGCAAGGTACGGTTTTTTACTGTCAGTTTGTAAAAACATGTTTTTAACGCTGTTTTAGCAGTGTTTTAATGAGGTTTTAATCTGACCACCACGGATATAGTACTATGCAAAGTCAATGGGAGGCGTGGTCGTGATATATACACGTTTTATGACATTATTATTATTTATATATTATTCTTTGTTATAGTGGCTAAATTATGCGTTTTTGGCGCGCAAGGTACGGTTTTTACTGCCAGTTTGTAAAAACATGTTTTTAACGCTGTTTTAAGAAGAGACAGGCGATATTTAAAGTTTCTCCCATTTCGTCAACCACAGGGGATTCCCTGGGCGTCCCCTCTACGTCATAGAGTGACGAGGGGGGATCCTGATCACGTGACGGATCCCCCCGAATAATAATGATAATGCTAATGATAATAGTAATATTAATAAGAAGAAGAAGAAGAAGAAGAAGAAGAAGAAGAAGAAGAAGAAGAAGAAGAAGAAGAAGAAGAAGAAGAAGAAGAAGAAGAAGAAGAAGAAGAAGAAGAAGAAGAAGAATGATAATAATAATAAGAATGATGATAATAATAATGATAATGATACTAATAATAATAATAACAATGATGATAATAATAATAATATTAATATTAATAATAATAATAATAATAATAATAATAATAATAATGCAGAAATTAATTAATTATTTATATTAATCATAATATTAATATTTAGTATAATAATAAATACACCTGTAGCACAAACCAGTGTTTATAGCAAACATTCAGAGACATTATCAGACAATGATTAATGACGCAACACAGTCTCACTCCGGAGGCGCAAATAGGCTCCTATTGGCTGCAATGTAATCCCGTCTGCGGCTAGATTTGACGCTCGGAGCAGGTGATCACCGCGAGCGGCTTCCCCATTCCTCTTTTTTTTTAAAAATGCATATACTTCAATTTAAAAGATGGTTTGATGACATTTCTAGCGAGAAATTTTCAGACACAAATAGAATACACCAAATTGTATGACACTTCCAATGTAATCCCGTCTATATGTGACGATCAGAGCAGTACTTCAATTTAAAAGTGTGGTTTGATGACACTCCTAAATTAAATACTTACCTGCTGTATTCTACTGCCCTTATTTTTAACAGCTTGTGCTCTTACAACGCCATATTAAAACAAATTATAAACCACATTAACACTTCATAGAAACAAAGATCGAGGGATGAGGTCTTGAAACGTTGTTTAATACGTTACGCCACTGAACGCAACCCTTCCTGTCGCCGAGATAGGCAGCAGGACAAAACGTTAAAATAGCACTAATAAATGCATATATTGATCTTTTCCATCACATACATCTACTCACGATATAAATATACATTTTATGGTCACACTTTGTCTGTTGAAAAATGAGCGGATATATTATTTCGGAACCCTAATGTCAACATCTTAACCCTAAACCGGAAGAGGTTACAGAACTACAATTTGCGCCAAGTTACAATACACAGCATTGTGCTACGTCATAGCTTTTGTAGTTCCAATGAATTAGCGCTTATATAAAACTGTGATCACGAACTTTGCAAGCTTATTATATGTTTTTAAGGGTGGGAAGCACGCCTGTTCGGTCTGATTTTGACTTTTGTATTGGTAAGAGGGTGAAATCATGTTTTTTATAGGTTTTGACCCTATTCAGTGGCGCCCCCTATTGGACTACTGTCGGGCATGATAGTAGAGGTGCAGAGCTTTCCAAAACTGTTGACCCCATGTCTCTAGCATATTTTGTTGTTGAATTATAGGCCTTCAAAAGTGTCACAGGTACAAGGTTCAAAGGGCACACCTGGGGAGCAGGAATTGCCCACAAATCTCATATTGACATATGTTGCTCCTGAGGTTAAGACCTTTCCAACGATGTCTTCACTGTTGTCCTACGACAAAGTTTGATTTTCTTGTTGGTACAGATCATGGATGTTTGACTTGTATATTCAGAGACCTATTTAAGGGGCTGAGCTGGAAACAATCAGTCAAAATCTTTTAACGAGTATTTTGTGGCCAGATTTCTTTAAGATATCGATGATAGTATTATACACAGTCATACTATTCAATTTGGACCAGTTCTGAGTTTATTTTCCCCTTTAAATACTGATTGTTTCACCTTTTGAAATTTTCCCATTAACTTAACATGGCTATTTAGAGACCCTTTAACCGCTTCCCCAGTCTGACAGGATGATCCTGGATGATCAAGGATGATCAAATGTATAATATATCATAGTGCTAATACATTTCTGTGTGTTTAAGTTATGCAAACACATCTTAAAAAATGTTTTTAAAAAAAGTTCAAAAGTTCTGGTAACCTCCTTCCGGTTTAGGGTTAAGATGTTGTTTGTGTTCAATAAATGGAGAGGAGACATGGAGCGTTTCTATCACTTCAGCAGTACTTTAATCAAAGATACGCTATACAGTTTATTGAACGTCTCTGCTTTAATTAACGTTCAACGGTTAACGTTCGAGACATCAGCTGTACAGCACTTCCTGTTTAACAGTCGGGGCAAAACGTTACCATGACAACACCGGAGGGGGCGGGGCCTCCCACTATAACAGAATCTCATAACAGATGTTGACATTAGGGTTCCGAAATAATATATCCGCTCATTTTTCAACAGACAAAGTGTGACCATAAAATGTATATTTATATCGTGAGTAGATGTATGTGATGGACAAGATCAATATATGCATTTATTAGTGCTATTTTAACGTTTTGTCCTGCTGCCTATCTCGGCGACAGGAAGGGTTGCGTTCAGTGGCGTAACGTATTAAGCCACGTTTCAAAACAGATCTTTCAGACCTCATCCCTCGATCTTTGTTTTTATGAAGTGTTAATGTGGTTTATAATTTGTTTTAATATGGCGTTGTAAGAGCACAAGCACATGCCTCCGGAGTGAGACTGTGTTGCGTCATTAATCATTGTCTGATAATGTCTCTGAATGTTTGCTATAAACACTGGTTTGTGCTACAGGTGTATTTATTATTATACTAAATATTAATATTATGATTAATATAAATAATTAATTAATTTCTGCATTATTATTATTATTATTATCATCATTCTTATTATTATTATCATTCTTCTTCTTCTTCTTCTTCTTCTTCTTCTTCTTCTTCTTCTTCTTCTTCTTCTTCTTCTTCTTCTTCTTCTTCTTCTTCTTCTTCTTCTTCTTCTTCTTCTTATTAATATTACTATTATCATTAGCATTATCATTATTATTCGGGGGGATCCGTCACGTGATCAGGATCCCCCCTCGTCACTCTATGACGTAGAGGGGACGCCCAGGGAATCCCCTGTGGTTGACGAAATGGGAGAAACTTTAAATATCGCCTGTCTCTTCTTAAAACAGCGTTAAAAACATGTTTTTACAAACTGGCAGTAAAAACCGTACCTTGCGCGCCAAAAACGCATAATTTAGCCACTATAACAAAGAATAATATATAAATAATAATAATGTCATAAAACGTGTATATATCACGACCACGCCTCCCATTGACTTTGCATAGTACTATATCCGTGGTGGTCAGATTAAAACCTCATTAAAACACTGCTAAAACAGCGTTAAAAACATGTTTTTACAAACTGACAGTAAAAAACCGTACCTTGCGCAACAAAAACGCATAATTTAGCCACTTTAACAAAGAATAATATATAAATAATAATAATGTCAAAAAACGTGTATATATCACGACCACGGATCCCATTGACTTTGCACAGTACTATATCCGTGTTGGTCACACGGAATTATAGCACTTTCCGTGTTGGTACCACGGAAAATAGGTCGTGGGCATTATCCGTGTGTATATCACGACCATGGATCCCATTGACTTTGCATAGTACTATATCGTGGTGGTCACACGGAATTATACCACTTTCCGTGTTGGTACCACGGAAATAGGTCGTGGGCATTTCCCAGACTTTTGTGAGATCAGGTTGCTTTGCATAGTAGGCTACTATATCCGTGGTGGTCAGATTAAAACCTCATAAAAACACTGCTAAAACAGCGTTAAAAACGGGCTTTTACAAACTGACATTAAAAAACAGTACGTTGCGCGACAAAAACGCATAATTTAGCCACTATAACAAAGAATAATATATAAATAATAATAATGTCATAATTCGTGTATATATCACGACCACGCCCCCATTGACTTTGCATAGTACTATATCCGTGGTGGTCAGATTAAAACCTCATAAAAACACTGCTAAAACAGCGTTAAAAACGGGCTTTTACAAACTGACATTAAAAAACAGTACGTTGCGCGACAAAAACGCATAATTTAGCCACTATAACAAAAAATAATATATAAATAATAATAATGTCATAATTCGTGTATATATCACGACCACGCCCCCATTGACTTTGCATAGTACTATATCCGTGGTGCTCAGATTAAAACCTCATTAAAACACTGCTAAAACAGCGTTAAAAACGGGCTTTTACAAACTGACATTAAAAAACAGTACGTTGCGCGACAAAAACGCATAATTTAGCCACTATAACAAAGAATAATATATAAATAATAATAATGTCATAATTCGTGTATATATCACGACCACGCCCCCATTGACTTTGCATAGTACTATATCCGTGGTGCTCAGATTAAAACCTCATTAAAACACTGCTAAAACAGCGTTAAAAACGGGCTTTTACAAACTGACATTAAAAAACAGTACGTTGCGCGACAAAAACGCATAATTTAGCCACTATAACAAAGAATAATATATAAATAATAATAATGTCATAATTCGTGTATATATCACGACCACGCCCCCATTGACTTTGCATAGTACTATATCCGTGGTGCTCAGATTAAAACCTCATTAAAACACTGCTAAAACAGCGTTAAAAACGGGCTTTTACAAACTGACATTAAAAAACAGTACGTTGCGCGACAAAAACGCATAATTTAGCCACTATAACAAAGAATAATATATAAATAATAATAATGTCATAATTCGTGTATATATCACGACCACGCCCCCATTGACTTTGCATAGTACTATATCCGTGGTGCTCAGATTAAAACCTCATTAAAACACTGCTAAAACAGCGTTAAAAACGGGCTTTTACAAACTGACATTAAAAAACAGTACGTTGCGCGCCAAAAACGCATAATTTAGCCACTATAACAAAGAATAATATATAAATAATAATAATGTCATAATTCGTGTATATATCACGACCACGCCCCCATTGACTTTGCATAGTACTATATCCGTGGTGCTCAGATTAAAACCTCATTAAAACACTGCTAAAACAGCGTTAAAAACATGTTTTTACAAACTGACAGTAAAAAACCGTACCTTGCGCGACAAAAACGCATAATTTAGCCACTATAACAAAGAATAATATATAAATAATAATAATGTCATAATCCGTGTATATATCACGACCACGGATCCCATTGACTTTGCATGGTACAATATCCGTGGTGCCCACACGTAATTTTACCAGTTTCCGTGTTGGTACCACGGAAAATAGTGGTGAGAGGTCGTGGGCATTTCACGGATTTTTGTGAGATCAGGTTGGTTTACTGGGAGCCAGGATTTTCCCAGCTGATCTTTCCTGCAAAAACTAACACTAAAAAAAAAACAAAAAAACAGTACAAAACAAACAAACAAATCAGCGACTATTTATTCTTGCAGTGTAGTTTTAATTTGACATCATTTAACCTAGAAAATCAGATTCTGCTTTTATTATAGTTTGTATTTCTCAAGCGCCTCACCAAGGGCGTCTGATTAGAGAAAAACAGGCCCAACTATTGATCTTTTGCATTTAAAATGCAACACAAACTAAGAAAAATACATTTCAAAGGGGAAAAAAATCCAACCTCCTCTTCTTTAATTTATACTCATACTGTGCCATTTTGAGGCAGGTAAATCACTCTGAATCCTTTATTTAAATCACCCTAAATTATATAAACTCACAAGTAAATACCGAATATTACTATAATCCACATGCAGGTGAGCGTGAGGGTGGTGCTGAAAAGGTGAATTTGGTTGCAAAAAGCAACACAACAGCCTATAGAAGTGAGTAAATTTATTCATGAGTGACAGTGTGAGCTTGTGTTAGGCCGGACTCATTTCTCCAAACTGAGAGAAACAGGCCAGCTGCCTGATTGTGAATGCAGGAGTCCTCAAAGCCCTGCAATTGGGCTAAAAGCCTCCCTGCCTGTGTGGACAGGCAATGAGCAGGTGGGCTCAATGTGTTTGTCCCATCTCATTCAGTAATCACTGGTATTGTTTTCAACTGGACTTCTTGGAAATTGTTCCCTTTTTTTTTTTTAATTGTTAGCCACAATATGTAACTCACAAAGTTATTAAACCAACAACCCAAAGTCACCTTCACGCAATGTGATTTAGTGTCTGATTTGCAAGTTGCTAACGTTGGTGGAGACGCTCAGTAATCCAGGTCACGATGGCTCTCCGAGTTCTGAATCAAGGAGACTGGACCTGCTTTTATTGGTTCTTGACGACCTTTGGCCTTCATCTCGACGGTAACAGGTCTTCAAAAGTGGAAACGTCTCCCGAACACTCGCTTCATTTCATCGTGGAGCAACGTCTCCTGATAGAAGATGAAACGTATTTAAGAACCAAGAAAAGGGAGTCTAGGTAAGATTACTGACAAAAAGAATCCTTAATCAGAGGCAAATCAGCAAGGGATGAGCGCTCACCTGTCTGCTCTCAGTCATTAGGTGTGAAGTACTAAAAGATGCTGCAAAAACGCTTGCCAAAACATCCTTGAACCAGACCGATAAGAGCAGGTAAACTGCCATTATTATGTTTTAAACGTGATATTTATTCTTATTCTTATTATTAGTTTCAAATGTGATTTGACAACCATTTAGTCACTGGGATAATAAGTCATTAACCCCAAAGACTCTCCCCTGGTATAACAGGAACACTCCCCTACTAAACTCCCCCTGTAATCGTGAAATAATTCATTCTTAAAAGAGAGAGATCACACACACACACACACACACACACACACACACACACACACACACACACACACACACACACACACACACACACACACACACACACACACACTCCAATAACAGTGCTGAGATCCAGTCATGATTTCAATCTGTGGTGAATATTAGATAAGAGGCAGTTTTGAAGCCTTTTTAACTGACATTAACCTTGCTGCTTTTATTGTAAAGGCGTTGTTTATAGGTGCTTTTTGCTAATTATACAGTGCAGTTTTTTGTTTTTTCAGGAGCTTAAGGGACAGACATGTCCACTCAGGTCCTTCTTCATGAATGAATCCCCTCGGGAAGCAGCAGCCTGCTATCAAAATGTTTCCAACTGATGCCTTCCGTTTTTTCCTGTTTATTTTAAATGAGAACTCAGAGGCTCAAATCTGTGGTGACTGTAACGCGTGCGTCCGTGTTCCTGCTGCACTGTGAGTCAGTCTTTACGCTGCTTTATATTCCACCTCAGAGCCTTTGTTGTTGAAGGACAGTCACGGCAATCACGCTGCCGCCGACTCTTTGCAGTGACGACTTCCGCTCCGGACCAAAAGGAATAATCGGATTTGCTTCCGAGTGTTGACCAACCTGTCCTACATGTTTCAGCGAGTGTGTGGCAGAGCGGCAGGTTTTCCTCCTTTCCTCTCCTCTCCTTTTGCCTGTTATTTTTGCTCGTGGATCTGTGATACTTGAAGGGCACTCACCATATTCAGTTTCGGTCTAATTTTAGTCTCAGGAGGTAGAGCTCATGCATTTTTCATGGTATACGTATACCAACACCGATTCATAGGCGTCCTCCTTAATCTCCAAAAACAAGATTTGTCGGAGTATGTTACACTAGTTTGTTCCACATTTTGAGCATCATATTTTCTGCTAAAAAGTTCCTTGTCCTATGTATCAAACTCTCTCATTTATCACTGAGCAGTTTGCATCGTTGCATCCCAGGCTTACTGGTGCCGGGACAGGGGTCAGAAGTAAGCTACTGTACGCAGTACTCGAGTTGTAAAAAGAATTCAGGGGGGATGGTGGATTTTATCATATGGGGACAGATCATTTGTGCTGATTACAAATAATATAATATATTACAAATCACTGACCAAAACACCTGCAGAAATACTGCAGGAATGACATAGCAGCAGTTAAATACAGCCTTCTGTAAGCTTTAAATATCCACTGGGCTTACATCAAATACATCAAAACACAACAATAAAAAACACTTTTCTGAACTTATCAATATGATTCTGTCCTTCACAGGATAAGTGAAATGGATCACTGCAAAAACTCAAAATAAGAATATTTGTCCTATTTCTAGTTAAAATGTCTCATTTTAGTAAAAAAAATCTCATTACACTTAAAACAAGAGTCATCACTGGAAAAAACAACAATTTTCACCTGTTTCAAGTAGATTTTCACTTAAAATAAGTAGAAAAATCTGCCAGTGGAACAAGATTTTTTTGCTTGTAATGAGAAGATAAATCTTGTCCCACTGGCAGATTTTCCTACTTATTTCAAGTGAAATTTTACTTGTAACAGGTGAAAATTGTCAAATAAGTTATTTTTCTGGTGTTATTTTTCTGGTGATGATTCTAAATGTTGAAATAGCAGTAAAACCACATTCATTGATGAAATGACATAAGGGATGGAAAGGGGGGATGGCAGTTTTACAGGGGGGGGATGATTTGGACCGTTTTTATTTCAGGAGGGATGCGATCCCCCCTCATCCCCCCTCAACTCCAGTACTGCTTACGATACATATTAAAGTCATCCAACAGCACCACATATAACACATATAACACAGGCTGCACTCAATTGGAGGAAAGCAGCACACAATGTTATATATGTCTTCTAAAAGAGAGGAAAATGTTGACGCCAAATGACACCGACGTAGCACCATTAATCCTTTAAAGGCCAAGTGTTAACTTTCATCTGCTCTTTCTCTCTAAAAATAAAAGAGCAAAAGTGGCTGGCAGATATAGCTCATCTGCTGTTGTCAATGTCTTAATGCTAGCCACAAAACTCTTGGGAGGCATTTGTACTGTTCTAATAGGAGCCTGCTGCAATTACATTGTGCTTATTGATTCTAAATATTGATTCAGTCCAAGTCTTAAGATTCAATAGATGTTTCTTAGGACTTCAGAGGAAATTAGAATTATGGGAGATACTTCATTTTGACGGCTGCAAGAAACAGCATGAATGAGACATTTACTAATATAGTAAGCAGTGAAATATTAGTCCCTCGTATTAGTTATATTCATAAGGGCAAGAGCTTTGATAAAAGTAACTACACAGCTGTTAGCACGCTGTTAGTCTGCAAACGTTCTTACAGTCTGCTGAGTTAAGCGGGCTGTGATTAAAAGAAAAAAAAAAAAGATGTAATAATCTGTTGCCTGTTGTGAAGCTAAACTGTTTTAATCTGGATTATTTTATGAGGCTCCAAAATACAGCATGTCTCGCAATTTTTCCTTTCAGCCAGAATTACCTTCATCAACAATCAATATGCAATTTGCACACAGTGGTAGTCGCGCTCTCTTTGAAATGTGGGCTAATTTCCACCTTACAGCTCTTGTAGTTTTACTTACCTTGTTACCAGACACTTTCAAACAAACTGGAGCTCGACAGTGAACATATATCTGTGTCATAATGTGTCAAAGTATATAAAACTACTAATCCGTCATACATTTCCCTCAAATGTAGAACACTCGTAAAAATGGATCAATGGATAACACTGATACTTGAATTTACAGTAAGATATCTTCGAACAAAGATGCCCATGAGCCATCATCATCATCATCATCATCCGAGGCCAGATGGCACATGTGAGAAGATGGAACAGCTTTGACTTTGTTTGAGAGGAACCATTTGTCTGTTCCTCACCACCGAGGGCGAGAAGTCTGGGGAAGGAGAACATGATCTGAAGAAGCTTTTCTTCATTGATCTGCAGCATTCAGTTCTTTTATCTTCCCTGTCATCAAATACTCGCTGGAATCTGAGATCAAAGCGTGATTTGTGCTTCTACGTAGCAAACATGGACATTCATACAGGAACCAAATCTGATAGTTGGTGTTTATCCTTATTTGTTGTTGTTTGTGCTGTTCTATAAAACGTCACTATACAGTAGTGGAGTGGGCATTGCAGCGCTGTAGCGCTGTAGCCTGCAGTATTCCACTTCCTGTTTACTTCCTTCACCTGAGGCATGGCAGTGGATCCATTGAACCATATATTAGGTTTTTACTCTTACAGATTTTAAAGGCTTGTGTGCCCGTTGTGTGGCTGTTAAGGCTTTTCTCCCACTAGGGGAGTTTTTACCTGCCATTGTTTATGTAATAACTGCTCAGGGGTTTATGTTCATGTTCTGGTCTCTGGAAAGCGTCTAGAGACAACTTTTGTTGTATTAGACGCTATACAAATAAAATTGAATTGAATTGTGTGTGTGTATATGTGTGTATATATATATATATATGCCTTAGGTTTTTACCAACTTTGTATTCACCATTAATATATATGCATATATGCAGACAAAAAAAAAGAACCATATATTTAATGCGAAATTAAACTGGTAAATGTGGAGAACCAGTACATTTTGCATCTGTAGTTCCAGTTTTTTAAATTATGAAGGAGTAGATGTATGGATGCAAAAAGGACCAGAAACATTTGTGGTGGTCTTTGTGAACAAGGAATCGCAGCTGGAAGTAGCTACTGTATAAGGAGGAAAAAATAATGCTACCAGGTGGACCAATCACATTCGATGTGGCTGCTATCGACTCCATATGTTTCTACAGTTCTGGGACGGTGCACGCCGGGCCACGCCGGGCCACGCTGGAGGTCACAGCACAGCTGTGCTGGACATCATTTGCTGGATTGACATAGGTGCTTCATCCACAACGCCGATGTTATGACACTTGACCAGTATCACTGCTAAATGTAAAATGCTTTCCTTTGTCCTTTTTAAATGTAGCTGCAAACGTCCCAATGTCTTTATCTGTGAATTCGGGTTTGCCCAGAAGTGAACTTTCAGAAAAATGAGACGCCATGGGTAGACAATGAAAGCAAATGAGCTGGCTGAAATGACATTTGGAGGAGAGTGACTTCATCCAACCCTCCACGCTCAGTGCCAAGGCTCCCATTACATCCACACACAAGGGCCAAAACGTCCATTATATGAATGACCAGCAGAGGCGGGTCAAGGGACGTTTATGAGAGGAAACAAATACCTGTCCCTCTTACTTGATTGGCTGCTAGGTCAAACATTTCTTATGCCATTTTGCAACTTTTATTTCCAAAAGATAAGGATGATGAGAGCAAAACATGGATTTTGAGGCTTCTCGACATCAGCTCATGAATCATGATGTCACACTTTGTGACATCCCTTTTTTATCCCCAAAGATAAAAAAAAATAGAGCAGCCAGCTAAAACGTAACGGATCTCATTCATCAACACAATACTGGATTTTTTGTTTGTTTGAATTAATTTTGGAAGAATATTTGATGGACTGCTGAAATGTGCCGCATTGTGCCAGGCAGAAGTTAAGTCAGTGAACGGAGACTTCTGTAGTTCACAGCTTCAACATTTAGTATCAAAGTCACTGCTCAGAAACCTCTTATTAATATTTCAGCACGCTCCCTTTTGTATGAATTAAAAAAAAAAAAGAACATAGCTTACTCATTTGTGAGCTTCAGGGGTGAAAAGGTAAAGGAAAAGGGGTTAAGTTTGACATATATACTGGATTTAAAACAGTCGTTCACCTAACTGGAGAAAAGGCAAAACAGCTTATTCCTCAAAATGTCAGGCGTATTTTTACTTCCGTTTCTACCACCTGCAGTACATTTGGATATATTTTAGACTCTTTTTAATGTCAGCTCTCTCAGGCCTGTTCATCCTTCCAGATTCAGCCCGTTCACTCAGTCAGAAAAAAAAAAGATTCATCTGCGTGAAAGAGAGGTTCACACTTGAGAATACTGTAGTTACATCAGAGGGCAATTAATTAGGTGATTAACATGTGCATCTTAAAAGATTCTCCCAGCCGACTCGTGGGTTCAAAGATAATGTCTGAACACATCTAACTTCTCCTTTCTGTAATTAAAAGCAGTAGCTAGGACTGCGTGACCAATTTCTGTCAATTCCTTATAGAAATAAATAATTTCATCTGACAGAAATCATGACCTCTATTTGCATTAGCTACCTCGAAATGCATCAACATTCTCCTGCCACTTTTATAATTAACACAAACTGTAATTTACAGGTGATTCCCAGGGTTTGTGAGGAGATTTGCTCCCTCTATTCCTCCCCCCCTTGAGATTTGATTACATCACACTTGCACTTATGGCATTGTTTAGATAATCCTTTGCAATGTGGCAACATTTATTTTTCATCAAGATCTTGTACTGATCTCCCATAAAGTATAAAAATTCTCAATGGGGTTAAGGTCCAGACTCTGCCGAGACTAATCCATGAGTAAAAATTGATGTCTTCATGCTCCCTGAGCCGCTCTTTTACACTTTGAACTTGATAAATCCTCATATTGTTTTCTTGGATCATGCCTGTTCCGGCAGACAAGAAAAATCTATCGATGGTAAAACCTTGTCATACTGGATGCTCAGAAAGTCAGCTGACCTCATAATGCTGGACTGAGACCTGGCCAAATGAAGTAATCCCAGATCATAATACTGCCCCAACAGGCTCGCACTGTTACCCCTCGGCATGATGGGTGCATTTATTTGCTGCCCCCATCCATCTGGAGCAGCAAAGATCTAGACCAGGGGTCGGCAACCCAAAATGTTGAAAGAGCCATATTGGACCAAAAACACAAAAAACAAATATGTCTGGAACCGCAAAAAAATCTTGTCTAAGCCTTAGAATGAAGTCAACACATGCTGCATGTATCTATATTAGTTATAACTGGGGAAAGATTTTTTTTTCATTATGCACTTAGAGAAAAAAGTTAAAATGTCGAGAAAAAAGTCAAAATGTCGAGAAAAAAGTAGAAATGTTGAGAAAAAAGTCAAAATGTCGAGAAAAAAGTCAAATGTTGAGAAAAAAGTTGAAATGTCGAGGAAATATTCAAAATGTTGAGAAAAAAGTCGAAATGTCAAGAAAAAAGTCGAAAATGTCGAGAAAAAAGTCAAAATGTTGAGAAAAGGAAAAAAAGAAGAAAGAAGAAAAAAAAGAAAAAAGAAGAAAAAAAAAGAAAAAAAGAAGAAAAAAAGAAAAAAAGAAAAAAAGAAAAAAAAGAAAAAAGAAGAAAAAGAAAAGAAAAAAAGAGAAAATAGAGAAAAAAAGGAAAAAAAAGGTCAAACATTTTTGAAAAAGCTCCAGGGAGCCACTAGGGCGGCGCTAAAGAGCTGCATGCGACTCTGGAGCCGCGGGTTACTTTTTTTCAGTTGCTCCGGAGTCCAATCTTTAACCTCTCCAGTACCATGAATTTAAAAAAAAATATTATTTAAAGTGTATTTTTGCATCCAAACTGACATTTTTTCTCTCTTTTTAGCCTCTTTGGAATTATTACAACATGATTCTGATTAAACCATGAATCATGGGTAAATCTCAGGGGGCATTTCGTTTATCAGAGAGATGTTTGAACTTGTGTCGCTGGTTAGCGCTGAAGCTGTGATAGGTTTTCCGGGGCTTTAGATCAGCTTGTGTGAAAGCTGGGAGTGAGACGACTGAACTGCAGAAGAGCCTCTCAATTCACCAGCAATGCTTTGAATCTATTTCTAATTTCACTCATAAAAAGTGATGTCTTTTTAAAACGTCTATTTTGACTTTAGTCAAAGTTTTGTTACAGAGCTTATCACACACTTGGGATTTCATGAGGAAAAGATGTTTTAAAAGATAGGTACTTTGCTAAAAACTCACAAAATGTTTTGGATCCTATTGATGAATATTCTCCCATAAAGTACCTCAGGCGTCAGGGGCTCCAAAACATTTGGCCAAAGTGACTTAATTGTACACCTAAAAATAATGTTTAATAGTTGCATGGGAGGTTTTTACAGTGAGGGACTTCACTGTAAAAACCTGCCATGCTACTTGTATGTGGGTCTTTCTGCCATCTGTTTTGCCTGGTGTTAGTTTGAGATCAGGTGGCTAACTTGGTCCATTTCTTTGCTTTCAAAAGGTCTTGAGCTGCTATCACAGCATGTTCAGGGTCATAACCCATCTGCACTGTGAAGCACCGCCCCATCAGTTTCAGAGGAGAGAGTACAGCCCTGTACACCTCTGAATTCTCTCGCTGCTTCTGTCAGCAGTCACATCATTAAACACCAACGACCCGTCCCACTGGGAGCCAAACCTGCCCATACCATAACAGTTCCTCCACCGTGTGTGACTCCTGATGTAGTCTGCTTTGGATCATGAGCTGTTTCTTTCCTTCTCCATGCTGTTCTCTTCCCATCCTTCTAACTCAAATTTATCAGAGGTGTCAAAAGTATTCACATTCATTACTCAGGTAGAAGTATAGATACTAGAGTTTAAAAATACTCCTGTAGAAGTTGAAGTATCAACTAAAGTTTTTTACTCAAGTAAAAGTATAAAAGTACTGGTTTCAAAACTACTTAAAGTATAAAAGTAAAAGTAATGTAAGGGGGAAAAAAGCCATTAAGGACAAAAGCCATTGAAAATGAATGCATCTTAGTATAATGCAAATATATTAAAGAACCATATATGTGTACTATTGAGCATTAACATGTGTTTCAGAGAGCAGAAGATATGGTGACTAGTTGCCTATAAGTATTGTAATGGTGCAAAAAGTCAAACTTCAGAGGCATGTTATCATTTATCCTAACCTTTATTGGAATGTACATCCAAGTTTAGTTGCAGGAATCTGAGGGAACGGATGTAAGAACAAAACTGGACAAGAACATCTGAAACAACCACAACCAAATTCACCCTATCCGGATGGAGAAATTTAACTGGATAGATTTGTTTTAAAGGCCAAAATGAAATAGAGTAACAAGGCTGTTTTTAAAATGTAAGGAGTAAAAAGTACAGATAATTGCGTGAAAATGTAAGGAGCAAAAGTAAAAAGTCGTCTGAAAAATAATTACTCCAGTGAAGTATAGATACCGGTAACCAAAATTTCTACTTAAGTAAGGTAACGAAGTATTTGTACTTTGTTACTTGACACCTCTGGTAGTCTGCTTTGGATCATGAGCTGTTTCTTTCCTTCTCCATGCTGTTCTCTTCCCATCCTCAACTCAAATTGATCTTAGTTTCATCTGTTCAAAGAGTCTGATTCCATCTTCAGATGTCCTCTGACAGAGGCTAGACTGCCGTTCTTATTCTTGAACGTTACCGGTGGTTTGCACCGACTACTATGACTATTTCCTCTGGAGTTCTTGACCCGTGTTGATGTCGTGAAGGAGTCTTTTTCACAGAGGAAAGGGTACTGCTACTGTTATTCTCCTGTAGTTGTTTTCTGTGGTCTTCCAGGCCTTTTGATGTGGTTGAACTAAGCACAGATTTCTTTCTCTTTAAGAAAAAAACAAACTGTTGATTTGTCAACACCTACAGTATGGCTTTTGTTTGACAGATTTATGTTGTTCTCATTGAACTTCATATTGGGACCTTCAGTCAAACAGCTGCCAACTCAGGACCTGATATCAACTCTTGACCTGTTGTCTGCTTCATTTGGTGCTTCATTTCAAATCAAAGCCGGAAGTCTACTCTTGATCACATCTTTGCATCAAATCCTTTGCAGTGGTATATAAAAGGCAAAATCCTAAAATCTCTTTCCTTGTTTAAATACTACTACTACTACTGTCATTTAGCAGACGCTTTTATCCAAAGCGACTTACATCTGATAGAACAACACAAGCACAAAATCACACATGAGGGTACAGCTGGATAAGTGCTGGTCAGACTGCTGTGAGTCCAGTTGGAATACCTTAAAATGTTTTCTTTTGCGGTCGATCAACAACATGAACAAGAGTCTCAAAAATCAAACCAAAATACACCCAGACTTTCTGATGATTTTTCCAGGAGTAATGGTTCATTCATGTCATTTTTTATAGTACCGAACCCTCAACAAAGCACTGAGCAGTCCTCACTGGCACCGAGTAACATGTGAGGATTAGCACTTGTGCTAGTCACCAAATCAGTCTGACGGATTAGCAGTCTGCATCGTCACCCGTGAGAATTCGCTCGCACTCCAAAGGAATTCCTGTCAGCGTGACAGCCAAGGTGACATTGAACCTTTTTGTCAGCCCCTTCTGGCCGAGTCTGGCACCAAGCTGTGCATGAACAATGTGATTACGTCGGTGTTAGTCGTCAGGTGGGCTTACATACAGTAGAGGGAGAAAAGATCTTTTTTCTCTTTTACCAAATTCAAAAACAATAGACTTCCATACTTTTATATAGTTCAGGCTCTGAAGGATTATTCAGTAAAACCCTTATGAAAAAACCCCCCAAAAAAAAATAATAATATTTTTTTTCCCTAAACACAGTTTTCCACAGATTGTATACAGGAGTATTTTGATCATTTAAAAACCGTGGACATTTCCATTGACATTGATGCTAAGACTGTGTTTCTGTAATGCAAAAATGTCATACATTATTATATAATATTGCAGGCCTTTTATTATTTTAATATTGCTGATCATGGCTTACAGCTTAAGAAAACTCAAATATCCTATCTCAAAAAATTTGAATATTCTGAGCCGTAATTAGCAATATTAAAATAATAAAAGGCTTGCAATATTTCAGTTGATTTGTAATGAATCCAGAATGTATGACATTTTTTTTTTTTTTTATTGCATTGCAGAAAATAAAGGACTTTATCACAATATTCTAATTTTCTGAGACAGTCCTGTATGTACTTCCTGGAACTGAGGAAGGGTGGAAGGAAGAAATCCTTTACCTATTTATTCTTTTTGAGTAAGCAGGTTTAACTATCACATTTTGAGACATTTAAACCTTCATAAGTTGTCAAATATTCTTCTCTTCCCGCTCAGCAAGTGGCAACGAGAACAAGGCAAACCTCAAGCGCGGCTCAGAAGAGCCTGTCAGAACGCTGCTCTCGTCATTCACCACACCGAGCCCAGTCTGATGCCTTTTTACTCGTTCAACCCAAAACTGCTGCTGCAGCTCCAGCCGCGCCACTCTCTCTCTCCCTTCCTGTGGTTTGTATTAATGCAGTTTGAACTGTCAACAAATTATTTACAGCTGTCCTTTTTTTCCCCCTAAAAAAACCTTTTATGGGTCATTTAACAAAAATTAAAAAAGTAAATTAATTAGATAACAGTATCACAGCAGCATTTTTTCCATGTTGTTATATTATAAACTCACAGTCATTGTAGTAAAACACCCTCTCCTTATGTGTTATATACAGTACTCGAGTTGTAAAACAAAATCAGGGGGGACAGATAATTTGTGCTGATTACAAATAATATAATATATTACAAATAATAGCACTGACCAAAACACCTGCAGAAATACTGCAGGAATGACATAGCAGCAGTTAAATGCAGCCTTCTGTAAGCTTTAAATATCCACTGGGCTTACATCAAATACATCAAAACACAAAAATAAAAAACAGTTTTCTGAACTTATCAATATGACTCTGTCCTTCGCAGGATAAGTACAATGGATCACTGCAAAAACTCAAAATCTTAACTAGAATATTTGTCTTATTTCTAGTTAAAATGTCTCATTTTAGTAAAAGAAATCTCATTACACTTAAAACAAGACTCATCACTGGAAAAAAAAACAATTTTCACCTGTTTCAAGTCGATTTTCACTTAAAATAAGTAGAAAAATCTGCCAGTGGAACAAGATTTTTTTGCTTGTAATGAGAAGATAAATCTTGTCCCACTGGCAGATTTTCCTACTTATTAAAGTGGAAATGTACTTGAAACAGGTGAAAATTGTCAAATAAGTTATTTTTCTGGTGGTTTATTTTTCTGGTGATGACTAAATGTTGAAATAGCAGTAAAACCACATTCATTGATGAAATGACATAAGGGATGGAAAGGGGGGATGGCAGTTTTACAGGGGGATGATTTTGACCGTTTTTATTTCAGGGGGGGATGCCATCCCCCCTCATCCCCCCTCAACTCCAGTACTGGTTATGACATGAAGCTTTTCTTTTTTTGGGATCATTAAAAACCTGTTCTCCCATGGCTGCATCAATAGGTGGGAATGTGGGACATTCCTGTTTTTATTCTCTGAGGCTTTTCTATGCTGCCGCACTCATCTCAGATTTGCTGTCAACCTGGAACCTGGACAAAGCCTCACTTTTCTTTTCTTTTTTTAGCCCCATGCATCATCAATGATCCCAGTTCTTTAAAATGCATTGCTATTCTGTCGTTCTGCAGGATTTTCCTTCCCACCTGCACCTCATCCCGGTTGTCAGAGGGGCGTCAGCCAAAGTCTTCTTCAGCCATCTGTTCACATCCCTGCATCAGCAACATCAGCAACAAGGAGGCATGAGGTCTATAGAAAACTGCCCTGCTATGACAATCAGAATATATTTAGCAAATTTCTTCTTTTACAAATTTCAAAGTAAAGTATTTTGAAGCGGACAACATTATGCCATATAAAAAGTTGGGACAACAGAGATGCAGCATAATGGCTCGCATTACAGCCACGTCCCTCCACCCCTTTCATAGAGGATGGTTTCAAGGATAAAACCACTAAACCCTTCTCTCCCCAACACACTGTACCTCAATCTGTCATACAGCCTTGTGCTGCTGACTTCAGAGTGAAGAGCGAATGCAGCGTGATGTGAACTTCAGTAAAAGACGGGGAGGCAGGATTATTCTGCTCTGATTTGTGGCTATGTCACAATAACCAGCAAAAAAGACCAACAAATCAACAAATCTTAATATCTTTCATGACCTGCGCATGAAAATCAAAGGTGGGGAAGATGATATACGAGGCAGCCAGGATGATACTGACATCACCATGTGATGTCTGATTTCCTCCAGACACCGGGGAGATAAATTCTGCGGCGAAAGGAAAGTTTGGCATATTTCCAGCAGGCATTTATGTGCCTTTTAGTAGGAAATGGCTTTTATCTGGCTCCTCATCCAGTAAGACCTGGCTGGTGGAGCTGTCCCATCGCCACAAAGGACTTCTGGCTCTCACTCATGTTGATCGTCGGCTTGTTGCTTACCTCCCTGACCAGACCAGACCTCCCTGACTGAGTCCTGAGCAGATATGAGGTCAAATCAACCCTCATAAGGGTTTTACTGAATAATCCTTCAGGTTTTTCAGTTAAAAGATGTGACTAATTTGCATGGAAGTATAAGGATTTCTCAGGATTTCTGTGAGAGCCCCAGACTTCCCAGATCATCCCCTCCAGCTCCTCCGGGAGAACAGCGAGCCATTTCCAAGTGGGCTGAGGAATCTAATCCCTCCAGCGTGTCCTGGGCCTGCCCAGAGGCCTTCTCCCAGTTGGATATTCCTGAAACACCTCCCCGGGGAAACCACCTGAGGCATCCTAACCAGGTGTTCAAATTCCCTCAATTGGCTCCTCTCGATGTGGAGGAACAGCAACTCTGAATCGACTCCCTCCCAGATGACTGAACTGCCCAAAGCAAGAGTCCACCCTGCAGAAAAAAAGCAATTCCAGCTGCTTGTATTCACAATCTCACTCTTTCAGTCACTACTCACAATTCATGAGCACAGGTCATCATTTTCTTTAACTCTTTTTTGTTATTATTTAAAAAACAAAAAGCATGAAGATATTGAACTATGCTGTGGGAAAATTTAGCTATTACCTGGAGCAAAATCTACTCCAGCAAGCCAATTTAAGAAAAAAATGTGGGAGCCTAACTTGCTGCGGTCCGGGTTAAGCTTGCAGCAGAAATCACCTGGGCAATCAAGCAAGGTAAAATGAGAGTCACCTTCGTGTCACTGGAAATCCTTCAGATTCAACAAACCACACAAATCTACTTATCTCGCTCTGAATTACAGCAGTCGGGAAAGACGGAAGCAAAATAGAAGACAAACATGAATAAAAATGAGGCCGACGCCCGGGCACGGCGGGAACAGGAGAAACCCAGAGACGACTTCAAGGATCTGGCAGAGGACCAGGAAAACCAAGGAGAGTAAATACAGAGGGCGGTGATGACTAATGGTAAAGAGGTGTGTGGCGGGAACCGAGCCAAGCTGAAATCAACCCAAAGCAGGGCTGGATCTGGTAGAGGCAGAACGCTAAACTCAGATGCTTCACAGGTGAAGAAATCCTTTTAGAGGCAGATAGGGAGCCAAGTTAACTAAGATGCAGAACATCCCAATTCAAATAACTGCAAGAGCAAATTTGGCATTATGACACTTTGCTTCAAACATACTCATGGTCTGAGAACCATTAAACGATAGCAAATTTAACACGCAAAAGATCATAAGAATAGTTTTATGATATTTCCAAACCTGTGATGTTATCATATATGCTTTGTCCAGCTGACAGAATAAAATCCAAAGATATTAACTGAATTTTTAAATACTTAAATTATAACTAGCAAGTCCAAGGATTTCTCAGGAGATCTGCATCTCAGTACTGCTGCACTTAATCCTGGCTAGCGTTAACAGCCAAAGCCTGCTTAATTTCCCGGGTGGATGTGTTTTTAGAGGAAACCATTCCTGCAGTCAAAGTACTGATAGCCTCAATAGTGACAAAGCCTGAAGCTCTCTGTGACTGAAGCAGACGCTCCTCTCCTGTGAATAACTAACGTTGGCAGCCACGCAGTTAATGTAGGAGCCCAAAACGTGTGTGTGTGTGAATTTATTGAATGCTTTCACAAGATTTTACCTGCCTTGTGCACCTGCCACGTAATTGGTTGTCTGCAAACACAGCCTGAGAAACGTAGACTCTTCCGGGAAACGGACCACTTAAGTGGCCCACTCCTGTGCTTAAATACCAAGATGACTCGTACTCGCATCCATGCATGAATTTGCAGAAACACCGTGGAAAGACTGAGATCCACTTCAAAGATGAAAAGAAAAAGGGACATTTCTGTGCCGGTCTGGATCCTCTATCATACAGCTTACCGGACTCTGATGGCGCTTTTCCACTAGTACCTACTCTCTGCTCTACTCATATCAGCTCGGCTCGAGTCAACTCGGCCTGGTTTCTTTTCCATAACAATTCAGCACGTGGAGCAGAAGTAGGAGGTTGGAGAGAAGCTGCTGTGACGTATTTGATTGTGTGATCTAAACAAAGAAGACAACAGCACTAAAGGTGTAGAACATGGAGGAGATGATATATGTGCTGCTGAGTCTGTGGCTTGTGTTCGATATCAAGTTAAAAAATGAGAGTGAGAGAAGCTTCAAGCAGCTGCTGAAAAGTCCGTTGGGAGCCGCGAGCAGCTATGAAGTGACAGAGCTCCTGGTGGATCTGGTCGTTCCTTATTGCCCGTCTAGATCCCTTTTTAATTCTCCTCTCCAGGTTTATGAACATCTGCACCTCAGAGTTGGATCACCAAACAGACTTTTGCGCTGCCATTGCCTGTCAAATAAAATGAAGAAGAAGCTGTCAGAGTTGCTCTTTCCGTGATTTCCGCCTCCTGACTCAGATGTCTGACTCCCAACCCCCCGACCACTCGGTGGCGTGTAGTGTGATGACGTCAGATACAGCCGACTCAGCCGCTTAGAACCTCAACAGAGTAGTTACAGAAAAAGTATCTACTCGGCACGGTTAGACCCCTAGTGGGAAAGCACCAAACCGAGGCGAGGCAAGTTGGGTAGGTACAGTACTAGAGGAAAAGCGCCGTACTCTTAGAAAGCTTGAGTAGAAATCAATTGAGTTTCTTCTCTTGGTTCTTCAGGTCGGTGAAGACTTCTGAATATTGAGGAATTTTAAGGGTTGTTCGTGTTTTATAATAATAATAATAATTAAAGCTGCAAGCAGCGATGAACGGGCCCTCACACGCTTGTGCACGTTCAGGCGTGCTGCAGTGGAAACGCTTGTATGACTTGCATGTAGATTATTCAGGCCTGGACATTTAGGGGATGACACCACACACGACTCTCTATATCAAACCATTCAAAAGTTATGGCAGAAAGTAGGAACTATCAGATATCGACCAATCAGATGAAGGGGCGGGCTAATTTGCAGCAATTATGTTCAATGACTCAAAACCATGTCCGATGACAACACCCACAAGTCTTTATGTCAAAGCATTCAAAAGTTATTGCAGAAAATCGAAACTATCACATACCGACCAATCAGAAGAAGGGGCGGGGCTAATTTGCACCAATTAAGGTGAAGGAGTCAAAACGGAGTCCGATGACACCACCCACGACTCTGTATGTCATACCATTCAAAAGTTATGGCAGAAAATAGGATCTATCAAATATCGACCAATCAGAAAAAGGGGCGGGGATAATTCATGCCAATGAAGGTCAAGTACATGTTTTTATCACAGCCTGTTTAAAAGTTATGGCAGAGAATAGGGACTATCAAATATTGACCAATCAGAAAAAGGGGCGGGGCTAATTTGCACCAATTACAGTTCAAGGAGTCAAAACCGAGTCCGAGGACTCCACCCACGACTCTTTATATAAAACCATTCAAAAGTTATGGCAGAAAGTAGGAACTATCAAATATGGACCAAACAGATGAAGGGAGGGCGCGCTTTTTGGCGTCTAGCATCGCCACGGTAACGCTTTTGAATGAGAAAAGTAATGCACATCGTTGCAGAATCGAGACGCACATTTTGATGTATAACACACCTGGGTGCACGTTACAGTTCGGGTTCGGGCCACATTAACTGCCGAAGCAATGGCATAAATTGCGCCAAAATTACACGATTAATTCAAAATGGCCGACTTCCTGTTCGGTTTAGGCCATGGCGCCAAGAGACTTTTCTTTAAGTTGCGACATGATACATGTGTGTACCAATTTTCGTGCATGTACGTCAAACCGTATTGTGGGGCTTGAGGCACAAATTTTTCTAGGGGGCGCTGTTAAGCCATTTTGCCACGCCCATTATTGCAAACCATTAAATTCAAATTTTTCACCAGGCCTGGCTTGCGTGCAAAATTTGGTGACTTTTGGGGTACGTTTAGGGGGGCAAAAAGGCCCTAATTTCGTCGGAAGAAGGAGAAAAAAAAAAACAACAACATTTCCTACAGATACAATAGGGCCTTCGCACTGTAAGTGCGCGGGCCCTAGATAAAACATATATAGCAGTTTTCATGTAGTTTGCACTACATGATTTTTACTGAATTACAACCAAAGAAAGAAGAAAGACAGAATCCTGGTGAAGGAGAAGATTGTTAAAAAGGAGAAAAAGAGGAGAAGTTTCTTAAAGATCTTCAAGAAACAAAAGGCAGATGAGGAGAGAAGAGATGAAAAAGTACAGAAAGAATTGAATCACATCAAAGAAAAAGATGAAGAACATCTTAAAGAAATGGAAAGAGGAGAGAACAAAAAGAAAGAAAAGGTGGTGAAGAAGAAAAGTTTGCTCAGCCGGATTTTCAGAAAGTCCAGCAGAGAGAAGGCTGCTGGGAACCAGTAGCTCAGCGACTTCACCTCCTCTCCTCCTCCTCTCCAAATTTCTCCCCAACATCTCTTTTGTTCTGTCTTCATCCTTTTTCTCTTTTTCTCTCTTTTCTCTCTTTTCAAGAGCATCTCTGGTTAAAACACCTCAGCTGCAGGAGGAGAATAAAGCCCTCCAAGAGAAAAACAAGTCAACAGACAAGAAACGGAGCAGCTGAACTTTTGATGTTCTGAGCGTCGCATCTGGTGACGAAGCTTCAGATGCAAGAAAAAGCAGGACAAGTGCAAAGAGCAACATACATATGCTTAAGTGTGTTTAAAGGAGACCTATTATGGCATTTAATGTATATTTTAAACAGGCCTTGAATGTCTTAAAAACAATCTAAAGCTTGTTTTTTCTACATAAATCAGAAATCCACCCTGTGGGCCATGTCACTAGTTTTACCGCTTCTAACCTCTTTTTCTGTGCCTCATTTTTAGGGAAGGGGGGGGGGTATGATAATGAGGCTCTGTGCTGATTGGCTCCCTGAATGACGTGTAGCAGGGGAGGAGAATAAACCTCGCTCCGTCAGAGCAGCCCGAGCCTGTAAATAAATCAACACTGAATTTTCACAAATGGCAACTTTATTGTTAAAAAAATAAAATATGAGTTGTATATACATAACATTTATGCACTATTTCAGCCGGATTTGCCCGGCGGATGCTGAACGCTGGCCCCGGAGCCACGCCGGGCGCCCAGCATGGCTCCGGGGCGCATCGCGCATCACCGCGGCTTTAACCGGGAAATCTGGCCGGTTCCGACCGGCCGGGACCGCAGGAACCGGCCTTGACTGGTAGCAGGGACTCCCGGGGACCGACCAGTGGAATTTCAGCCGGATCTGCCCGGCGGATGCTGCGCGACGGGCGCCGCAACCCCACGGCAGGCGCATGGCGCACGGATCGGCTCCGGAGCGCATCCGCGGCGCATCGCCCATTACCGGTGATCAAACCGACAGATTTGGCTGAAAATCTCGGAGGATGAAGCTGGGACGGACCTCCGAGGACCCAGCTCCCAAACCACCCGGGAACCTGGATGATTTAACCCGGATCCGCTCCGCCGTGGCGCCGCGTCCGACTGGCTCAACGATGGACCGCTCCAGCCTGTAGAGAGAGCTGGTTGTGGGCGTGGTTTCAGCAGCGGAGGCTGAACCTATGGAAATGAGCGCCTATGGTGACGTCACCATAGGCGCAGATTCAGAATGGCTCAAAAAAAGGTCACGTGACACTGGAAGACTCAGTCAGGGGGGGGAGCAGACCCTGCAGAATTCCATGGTATTTTGTCTCCCCTGTGCTGGCAGGGTGAGGGGAGACCACTTTATATATGTTAAAACAAGAAAAAACGTGTTTTTCATAATAGGTCCCCTTTAAGAGAAGCACTGAGTGGCTTCAGTGGATAAGAGACAGGCAGGAAAATAAAGACATTTCTGAAAACATCTGAATATTGTGCAGGAATGATTCACCTCTTGATCTGGAAGCTTATGCCTAGTTGGTGTGTCGAAAGAGGATGGATAAACACGGCCGCTATGAAAGTAGAACAGAATCAACCACAATCATCACACTACAAAAGTTGTTTGCGTGGTTCAGGGCAAACATTAAAAGTGTTTTGACACGGATCAGTCCACTGAGCCTCCGATTTGTGATTATGCTTTTACTTTTGGCTAGTAGTATTCTATTTCCTTCTACATATGTCCTGCTACTCCTGCTTGTATGACAAGGAACAACAATAAACAGTTACGTAGTGACTATCTGCATAGTTACTAGGTACAAAGCATAAATCTCATTTTACTGAACAACAACCTTGATAACATTAGTATGAAAAACACGAACAAACAAAACAGGTGCCACAGGTTGAGACTCAGCTATCCACCTGTCTCTCAACGATAAGGGACTTTCTTTTTGAGGACTGCAATTTCTTCTTCTCCCTGTGGCAGCGTCCTAACTCCCAAAGTAGACGCAGTGCACGCAACCTCAGACAGGAAGTGCTGCTTTTTAAAAGGTAAAGAAGAAAAATAACTCAGAATAGGAGGCTTTAAGTGACATAAGTGGCATAAAAGCTGCAGCTTTTATTATGTCTACTTTACTAGAGCAGATCTTACTCAAGCAAAATAGACCAATCTTAAAGAAAGGGCTACACATTTGACTGCTTTTTTCACCAAACCACCAAATCCTGTGAATATTCTTGCACACACCAAAGGTAGCTGTAAAACAAAATGAGCATTGATCGTTTTAAAAGCAGACGAGCAGCTCTGCAAATGATCAACCAATGAAAAGCAAAGCTCACTGACTGAGACGAGTCAATGCAGAGAGGCTGAGTGCCTTTTAGCACATGTCTTGGCAACCACAACGCGCCTCGCTAGGTCCATCTGCATTAGCTGTCCATTAACCCTGACAAGTGGCCGGAACCGTTTAAACCTCTAAGTCATTCACAGATGCTGCACTCTTACTTCTCAAAGAGCAATTAGCCGCAAATTTCCTTTTGAATTTACCATACCATTTTCCACTCTACACGCCACGTTTTACACGATCTGTTTGGCAATGGTTAATTGGGGTATTTATTGATGTTTCCTGGTATTTAATGTTTTTCAGAATCCAACATGACAATCCACAACTCTCTCAAGAAGAACAACAGCAACAAACCAAAGTTATGATGCTGAAACTTGAAGTTCCCTTTGGCTTCCAATTATATCTGAGTGCTTTTTTGGCCCGCTGTGTCTTGCTGCTATTTATGGCCGTCAATTATTAAGCTATAGACGTAGCAGTTTGCGTCATCAGTCCACTCTCATGATGAAATTACCGACCAAGATTGGGTCACTAATTGGGTGCATGGAAATCAATGGACCTATAAAAAATAGTGGGCAAAATCTGGAAAAGAAGAGCTGCTGCATTCACTCGCTAAACAGAATTTACATGGGCTGATCAATTTTCTTTTCCCTAATGGAACAACCAAATAAAACTCTTTTCTTCCCCCCCATTGATTGATAAATGCTTACTTCTTAGAAGTCTGGGATTTGCAGTATTGAACCTGGCGGTTTGATCTTTTGTCTCCCTCTAATGTTAGGAAGATAAACGGTAAATGGCCCACGCTTATATAGCACCTTTTAACTTCATCTAGGTCCTAGAGAGCACTTTACAATGTGTGTTCATTCACCCATTAACCCTCAAAAAACTGATATAACACTCCTTTTTATATATATACATATACATGTACATGTCCCTTAGAGATAGAGTGAGGAGTTCAGTCACCCGGGAGGAGCTCGGAGTCGAGCCGCTGCTCCTTCACATTGAGAGGAGTCAGCTGAGGTGGCTTGGGCTTCTGTACCGGATCCTCCTGGACGCCTCCCTAGGGAGGTGTTCCAGGCATGTCCCTCCTCCCTAGGGAGGTGTTCCAGGCATGTCCCTCTGGGAGCAGACCCGGGGTGAGACCCAGGACACGCTGGAGAGACTATGTCTCTCGGCTGGCCTGGGAACGCCTCGTACTCCCCCCGGAAGAGCTGGGGGAAGTGTCTTGGGTGAAGGAAGTCTGGGCATCTCTGCTGAGGCTGCTGCCCCCGCGACCCGGGAACGGATAAGCGGCGGACGATGGATGGATGGATATACATGTACTCATGCAAGTCAATGTCTTGCCCAAGGACACCTCCCCGTGACCACAAACCTTCTGATTGGTCGAGGGCACCCTGATCCACATTGCTAGAATTAAGAGGTTTCTGTCTAAACAAGACATGGAAAAAACATATTCGTGCTTCATTTTCAGTGGGTTGGATTATTGCAATGGCATCTTTACAGGCCTTAACAAGAAATCAATCAGGCAGCTGATCCAGAACGCTGCCGCCAGTGTCCTTACAAACACCAGGAAACTGGACCACATTACACCGGTCATGAAATCACTACACTGGCTTCCAGTAAGTCAAAGGATAGAGTTTAAAATCTTCCTGCTGGTCTACAAAGACCTGAATGGTCCTGGACCAAAATACATGCTTGATCTGTTAGTTCCCTATGAAGCTCCCAGACCCCTGAGGTTCATCTGGATCTGGTTTGTTGTGATTCCCAAGAACAAGAACCAAGCAAGGTGAGGCAGCGTTCAGTTATTCTGCTCCTCACCGGTGGAACAAACTTCCTGTAGATCTGAGATCTACTCAAATTGTCAGCTCCTTTAAATCAGGCCTAAAAACATTACTTTTTACTGAAGCGTACAGTACTCTTAAATTCAATACTTACCTGCTGAACCCTACTGCCCTTACTTTTGAACAACTTGTGCTTTTTATTATTTTACCTCTTTTCTGATCATTTTATTTCATTTTATTTGTTATTTACTGTTTAATTGTGTCCTGCCATTTTTAATGTTGATGTAAAGCACTTTGAATTACCTTGTGTTGAATTGTGCTATACAAATAAACTTGCCTTGCCTTACCCTGATCCACGACGGTCATTTGTTTGAGGTGACTGGATGGAGGCTCGGCAACATTTTCCTGGTCACATAAAAATGCATACTTTGCGTTCTGTATCGTTAAAGGATATATAAGCTTACAAACTTGCCGACAGAGATGACATGCTGGTCACGGGTCAGAGCACTAAAGTAGCGGCACACATGTCAAAAGTGTGCTTAATAAGCATCGCCTCCAACACAGACAAGAACGCTGCATTAGCAGGACAGTCAATACGGGACACCGCTTCCTGCGGGAGATAACTCTTCCAGTGACAAGGCAGCGCGGTCATACCTGAGCTAAGATGACCTGTGGGACAACAGAGGACATAGACAGGCAGCATGCGGACAGTTGGTTTTGTAGTAGTGGGTGACGGCTTGTTACCAAGTCGTCAGCCAATGCTGTAGCTTACGCCACAAACAGACACGTGTGAGTGGGTTCACTCTGGTCTGCTGTGACAGTTTCACATTGATACTGTGGACTCTGCAGCTCCACTAACGACTCCGTTTCGTCATCCCTGCACTGCAATGTATGTATTTCTTTCCCCCCGAACAATGAATTTCATAATTATTCAACCCGTAAAGCATCCCAGCTTCGGCCCCCACAATCGCAAACTATTTCATCACAATTTAAGATCTCTTACAGAAGTTCCAAGATATAGAATTCACTTCCTCCCCACCTTGTCAAACTTTCTCATCAATTACTTTAAAAACTCAGTGAAAAATACTTTGCTATATCAATAGCTTAACCCTTGTATTGTCTTTGGGTCAAAATGACCTAATTCTCCTTCCTTCTTTCCTCCTGCTCTCTCCTTCCTTCTCCCTTCCTCTTTTCTCCCTTCCTTCCTTCCTTCCTTGCTTCCTTCATTCCTTCTTTTTTCCCTTCCTTCCTTCTTTCCTCCTGCTCTCTCCTTCCTTCTTCCTTTCCTCTTTTCTCCCTTCCTTCCTTGTTTCCATCCTCCCTTCCTTCTTTCCTCCTGCTCTCTCCTTCCTTCTTCCCTTCCTCTTTTCTCCCTTCCGTCCTTCTTCCCTTGTTTTCTCCCTTCCTTCCTTCCTTCCTTCCTTCCTTCCTTCCTTCCTTCCTTCCTTCCTCCTGCTCTCTCCTTCCTTCTTCCCTTCCTCTTTTCTCCCTTCCTTCCTTGTTTTCTCCCTTCCTTCTTTCCTTCCTTCCTTCCTTCCTTCCTTCCTTCCTTCCTTCCTTCCTTCCTTCCTTCCTTCCTTCCTTCCTTCCTTCCTTCCTTCCTTCCTTCCTTCCTTCCTTCCTTCCTTCCTTCTTTTCTCCCTTCTTTTCTTCCTTCCTTTTTTCCTCCCTTCTTCTATTCCTCCTTCCTTGACCCGAAGACAGCACAAGGGTTAATAATATGATGTATTATGTGTGCGTGCGAGTGTGCAGTGTGTGAGCGTGCTGTGCGCGGGAGTGTATGTGCTTGTGGCGTGTGTGTGTGGTGTGTGTGTGCTGCGTATGATATGCATTTATGTCCATGATAATGATAATGATAATTTTTATGCTCATTTAAGGAAGTCTTCTTGTCAAGCCCCTAGAGGGTTTTTTGGACCTCCTTGCATATATGCTGTCTATTTTTTTTTTTATGGTAATTGTATAACTGACTTTTTAATATGTGCTAAATAAATAAATAAAAATATATATAATGTACCATTTATATTTTGTGTACTACAAGTTGATATTTGTAATACATTTTTTTCCTTTATTTTTTATGTGTTGGTATGATGGGTGTCGGGAGAGTTTGTATATATGACTAAAAACATGATCCTAATCCACTGTTTTACGACACTCAAAATCTAAGGATATTACACGCTAAACCCCACTTTTAGTATTATCGCCCCGGGGCATAGAGAGATCACTAAAATCGCACTAAAGTCCTAATTTGGGGAAATTTATGCCAAGTACTGTAACAAGAGTGCAGGTGTTTAACTGGTCAGCATGCTGTCCAGACCAAATCATTCACCAATAAAACATTTTCATGCTTAAAGGGAGAGTAATAAGTGTAATTTTAATGTCAAAGCTTGAACTTTACACCTCATGTTAGACAACCAGCTTTCCACTTAACAGCCAACATTTTTAACATTGATTTATTTCAACCTGAAAGGCTCAGAATATTAGTTAAGATGTGTTATACGTATATGCACAGAGTTATGTGAGAAACTCTCTGCATTCTGATGACGAACCCATATTTGAATATTTTCTGGGTTCTCTCCATTTCAAACACTAACAGGGAGCGAAATAAGAAACGGTCCTCCTCCTTTTCTGCAGTGGATCCATTTCGACTCAGCCATACTAATTAATCCCCAAAGCAGCAACACAGCGAGAAGGAGCGCTCACAGAGTTCGAAAGATTAGAAAACTGCAACAAACTCCCGTTCTCTCGTGAAATTGTCACCGTCCCGGCAGCTGTTCTGCGTTGGCTCAGCCACTCCAAAGTGCGACATTCGTTCTGCAATATTTGTTCTGCAGAAACATGTCTTTCGCCAGACACTGTGCTCTTCCAAGATTACACACTGGGATGCTCTGATTTATTCCAGTGTGTTTGCCAAGTGGGCTGAAAGAATCTTAAAGCATGTGAGAGCATGCACTTATTCTGCCAAAGAGGCATAAAGAACAGATTACGCATCATTTGCAGAGCCTGGAATAAAGCTCCAAGATGTTACTGTGCCATTTCATCTGTTTAAATCACAATGTGGGTTCGCAGTGTTCAGTTTACAAAGCTCAACTTTTCTGCTGTTGTTTCTGAGAAGTTTGTCTGAATAATGCAGCTGAAATTTAAGACAAATGTTTGGATTTAGTATCCTTTAGTAACTGGCACATTAGGCACACTAAGACTGAATGAAATACATGTGAAAAACCCAGATTTTGTAAACTGATATATATTAGGACAAATGTAAATAATTAAGATTTTAAAAAGATGTTTTCTTTTTAAAGTCCATGTTTTTATATGCCTCAATGGTTTAAAAATGTCTATCATGACATAGCTTTCAGAAAACCCTCTTGTGGTAGAAGGTGGTTTTTAAAGAAGAATTTGAAAATACTTTCCCTTTTTTAACACTTTGAGATCATTGTTGTTCTCTTTTGTTTGCGTCTGTACGTGACTGAGTCATACAATTTTTCAAACACTGCTTTTTGTTTGGAAAAGCTGTTTTGCCATTGTAATCCATAAAGGTAAAAAACATTTCTCCGTTCTACCATGGCAACACTTGTAATACTTCCAGATCTGAAGATGATTTCTGCTTCCAATATGTAGTTATTTACAAGTTACCATTCATAGTCAATTAAGTCATATAAATGTAATATAAAAGGTCAATGTTTTTTGTTATGTTGTGTTATGATGAGAATCTTTTAACCACCGGGATATGACCCATACACCCAGAGATATAGTGGGTAAATTTCCCATGTCAGAGGGAGGTACTTTTCTGAAAACCTTCATAATGAAGCCCCTCCCACTTGTCATTTGGTGAGAGTTGGGGCATCTTAGGTACTGAGAGAGACAAATACGATATTACAAGGGGGTGGTTTAGGTTAGCAGACCGTTTTGAAAATGGACATTAGTGGCCATTTCAGACACGTTTGTCTTTTTCTAGGGAGTTTCTGTACTGATTCTGTACTAATTTGCACCTCCACATACTTAACAATTACTTTAGAACGATAAAGAAAAATGTCACAAGAGATACAACTTCCTAGAAAACGATGGGTTGCCGTCTTAAGCGCTTCCTGTGAGGGACGGGGGCGCCTCATTAATGTGCTCAATGCCTGTTGATAGTCAGCAATGGAACAAGCCAAACTATGACATTTGTACATACATGGAGATTAAAAAAAAAAAAAAAAAAAAACACAAAGCACAAAGTACAAAGTAGAAGCTGATCAATCCTTCATTGGTGCTTAGTTGAAAATGTATGAGCTGTGGGAAACTGCAATAAAGCTGGTCTAAATTTTTTAGACCAGCTTTATTGCAGTTTCCCACAGCTCATAAACGGCTTCAGCACGTAGAATCTGACCCCTCGATCCTCACTTAACGACATGAATACTGGAAGTCCTGACAGAAAGCCTTGCACCGTGGATATTTAGTTATTAGGTGTAGAAGTACAACACCTTGCATATCTTCCTTTTGTCATGGTTGGTCCTCCAGTTTTCAATGGTTTTCCACTCCCCTCTCTCCTGCTCACTACATCTGCCAGCCACGCCCACCTCGTCACTCACTCCTTTCACCTGCTCTCCCAGCTGCAGCTCCTCAACAATCAGGACAGCATAAAAGCTCCTCACTCCTGCACACTCACTGCCAGATCGTCACTGTATGTTTGTAGATGCAAGACCCTCCAGCATTCCCTGTCTTGACCTCCCGTTCCTGACCCTGCCTGTTCCTGGATCCTGCCTTTTCTCCTGCTCTCCGTTGCCTGACATTGTCCTCTGAACTTGACACTGATTGCTGCCTGATCCTTGTCTTGCATTCCACCGTGTGCTCCGTGTGCTGCATTTGGGTCCAAAACCTCACTTTGTAACAGTACGATCTGGCCAGTCGTGGACCCAGCGCACCCTCTGGCCCAACAGAACGGGCCAGCCAGCATGGACCCACCAGGAAAGAACGTGGATCTGTGGGAGTTCTTTTACAGTGACCAAGTGGCGTTCTACCACCGTATGGTGAAGAGGACAGGGACCTGCCGCCAGCCCCAGCCTGTCCTGGTGGGGGTCCTGGACATACCTCTTCCTGTTCCCAAGGTGGTCTCGGACGCACCCCAGCCTCTTACCCCCCTTCTGGGGAACACGCTTGGCTCAAGTTGGGCCCAGAAGTCTCCAGCTTCAGGAGAAACGGCGGCACCAGCCCCAGCCTGTCCTAGTGGGGGTCCTGGACGCACCTCTTCCTGTTCCCGAGGTGGTTCTAAATATTGTCAAGTGTAAATCCAATACCTCTAAAATATCTTACCTTGCTGGAGTGATGTTTGGTGGTCTCCAGAGCGCGTCACAGTGGCGTGACCTCCCTGCCGGCCAGTCTTACAAGTACGACTCTTCTGATCTCTCTGACGGTTACAACGCTCACATTCTCCGTGTTGCTTGTCTATTCTCACTTTTTTTTTGTTGAACATCGCAGATGTGTGCTGCTGTGATTCCCGCCGTCTCAATATAAACTGCGGTGAATGGAATTTGAATTTAATTTCTCCTTCTGCTGCTCTTTTGTCATCTTCTACTGTGCCTGTCTTACGCTGTAAATAGGTTTTCTGCTCAGTCAGGTAAAGTGTAAGTTATTGATGAAAAGTCATTCGTGGTTTTGTCTGCCACCTTTGATTTACTGAGGCATAAAACCCACATCAGTAAAAATAACTTTTTCTCCAGCACGACATCCCGGGCCCCACAGAGTCTCCATATGAAACAATGCGGCAGACAATGAAGGGCACAATAACAGGAACGAAGACAAATTTGTCGTTATGATTATGTATCTAAATAATTGCATAAGTCATCCCAAGTTATTTTCCAGAGGTAATGAAAACCATTCTAGATGATAAAGGTAATCTGTCATAGGCTAAGCCACGGTGAGGATACAGGTTTACATGATTGCATATAGAGCCACCAAAGATCTCTCTGCACATCAGCTCTATTTCAGATGCACAAAAGGACATTTCAAAGCATTCAGTGCTTATATTGTCCTCCTACAGTAAAAAGCTACTGAAGCTGCAGCTTTGGCCGTCAACCAGCCATGTGTCCCCTATGGCAAGCAGTGTGCTCTCAGACGTGGGATCAGCCAGAGCGCTGGCATCCTCACTACAGGGCTGATGAGATGCCACGGGCTCCACAACTGGACACCCAGCGCAGCTCTGAGGATTTCATGTTCTTTGAAGTGCTCTGTAATGACGAGAAGGCAAGTGCATTAGGATGGCAGCTCTCAGAGCCAACGGCATTGACGGGGCCATTATAACGGTGTGGCGTGATATCCTTGAACAAACAACCTGTTTGTATCCCCGCTGCTTTTATTTGTGTGTTGCTGAGCACTTTGGCAAAGCACTCCGACATCCTGCTGCAGAAGTGAATAAAAACATTTCAACCATTTCAGGTTGGAATATCTGTCCTGAAATGAGCTGTAAGAGGCACCCTGGTTCCCTTGCTCACAGATGGGAGGCAATCAGCACTTCTTCTATTTTATTACCCTGCATAGGATATCAGGATATATTGATGCGTGTCGGTCTATCACCTGGTGTCATTTGTTTCACCTGTCGAGGCCAGAAAGCTTGATTGTGTCTATTTATAAGAGGGTTTTACTTTTGCTGAATGATGCTTTATGTTGCATAATAATAACTGTTGTATATGCATCGCTGTGGTGTTTCATTTATCTTTATTGCAGGTGTAAATCATAAAAGAAAAGAAAGAAAAAAAGCAATTTGAGCCACGCTGCTGCTTCAGACATTAATTTCAGATTGGAATGAAAAGTAAATATGAGGGGTAGTAATAAGGGGCTCGTCAATGCTTTTCACATCGGCACCCCTTAATTATGAAACCGGAAATTCAGACCAGCGGGAGATTTATTTTGTCTTTATTATGTATTTAAGTCAAAACATTAGATTGTAGCACACTTACTTTTAACGGCAGGATCAATTTCCTTTAGACTGCACCATTAGTGAACCTGAGAGGACATTACAAAGAGCCCTCCCTGTGGACTTTTGACATTATTCCTGCTCTATCACTTCAGTACAGTTTTGTCTCCTTTTACCCACGTTTCAAACATCCCTGTAGGCTTTTATTTTTCTACCACCTACATGAGACGGGATCTACTTTGCTCACATGCGTTCCCATCAGTTTCACTGTATATGTGACCAAAGTAAATTTGCAGTAGCAGAGATGGAGGGAGGTCGGAGCAGCAGAGATGGAGGGGTCGGAGGAGCTAATGATAGAATATGGGCCAAGATGAAGGCAGAACTCCTGGAGATGGAGGGTTACGGACCTCGCTGTTGAAATAAATATGAGAATAGAAAGAGATGAAAGTGAGGGCGGGAAGGCCAGCAGGTGATCTTCTCATATCAAATCTGACTCTTGGCTTATGTCATGTTTAATTTTTTGGTCTCCACTTTCTGTCTCTCTGCCAAAACCTGGACATAATTCACATGTATTTTTTTCCTTCTTCTTTGCATCCCAAAGATTCACTTTATTGGAAAAAAAAACATTAATTTGATAAATTAAACTGGAACAACTGAAGTACACTGCACGGGGTGATACGCACAGATATTGTAAAGTTTGGAAGCTATTTTTATCTTATTTTGAAGAGAAATTTCTGACAGTGTACCCCCCCCTTTTTTTGTGTGTGTCTGTATGTATGCATATAGATTATTCGATTACATTTCTTTATGGGTATGTGTTTTTATACATTACATTGTCTTTACATGCCATACCATATGCATACTTTGTATCAGTTTTTGCATGTATTGCTGCGGTTTTATTTTCATGATGTTTGCATTTATTTGTACTTATTTTATGGGTCTGGGGTACCAAGTTCTAATGTAAATATAATTGGAAAATCAATAAACATATATTTGAATAATAATTAATTTGATGAATTGAATGACACATGACAGATTACTTTATTATTGCTTGAACAAGCGCTACGTTAGAATGTAGTAGTGTCAGGTTTAGAGAAGTACGACTCAAGTCCAGGAGGCAGGAGTACTCAAAGTCATTTATTAACAATAACATTGTACAAAACTGGACAAAAAAAATCCAAATTACGAAAGCATTTAAAGGGGGCAGGAAGCAAAGAAACACAACAGACAATAGAAAAGAATGATGGGAAGGGAGGAAATGCGAGATCATATGTATATAAACACTGAGGCTTATGGGACACAGCAGGACAGAGAAGAACAAGGGAAGAGAAGATAAGAAGTCACACTTATGAATTAAGGGTTGTACATACAAGAGCAGATACATTTGTTTTTCTTGAGGTAGCAAGAACAAAGTCTCGCTAGGACATTTCATACTTCACAAGAAACTCAAGTGCAGAACTGCAGGGAATCCTCACAGGGTGTAGCCCCCTTTAAATGTTGAACCAATCCATAATTGTTGGACACCACACGCAAAAAAAAGGTTCTGCCCAAATGAAGTGTTGAGCGCAAGCTATAAGAACCCCAAACCAGGGTTGCAAGAGGGAAACTATTCCACTAGTACCTACTCTGCCATACTCATCTCAACTCGGCCCGGTTTCTTTTCCATAACAATCCAGCAGCTGGAGCAGAAGTAGGAGGTTGGAGCGAAGCTGCTGTGACGTATTTGTGTGATCTGAACGAAGAAGACAACAACACTAAAGATGTAGAACCTGGAGGAGATGATATACAGGACTGTCTCAGAAAATTAGAATATTGTGATAAAGTTCTTTATTTTCTATGCAATTAAAAAAAAACTAAAATGTCATACATTCTGGATTCATTACAAATCAACTGAAATATTGCAAGCCTTTTATTATTTTAATATTGCTGATTATGGCTTACAGCTTAAGAAAACTCAAATATCCTATCTAAAAATATTAGAATATCATGAAAAAGTATACTAGTAGGGGTATTCAACTAATCATTTGAATTGTCTAATTAACTCGAAACAGCAGCAAGGGTTTCCTGAGCCTTGAAAAACACTCAGCTTGGTTCAGTAAATCACATAAACTAAATTACAGAAAATAAAGAACTTTATCACAATATTCTAATTTTCTGAGACAGTCCTGTATGTGCTGCTGGGTCTGTGACTTGTGTTCGATATCAAGTTAAAAAATGAGAGTGAAAGAAGCATCAAGCAGCGACGCTTTTTAATTTATTTTAGCTCGTTTTGACGCTGCTGACAAGTCAGCTGGAGCCACGAGCAGCTATGAAGTGACAGAGCTCTCTCCCCCCCCGTACGGTTATGTTTTATGTTTTGGGTTCCAACCGTAGCTGAAGCCATATCAACTTATTGGAATCTTGAAAACACATTTTACAGGTTCCCATAATGTCATTTTCAGAGCTGTTCATGTTACTCTGTGATGTTCACAATGAATGTTAAAAACTGGGGTTCCTGAGAAAACATGATTCCAGTTTGAACTGGGACGTAAAAAGTTTCATTTGATAATACATCACATCAAAATAACAGCTGAAGAACTTTTGTTGGATTACTACTTGTGGATCAATTTGGCAGCTACACATGGTGGTATCCTGTTTTATAAAGAAAAAAAAGATATTGTTTGTCGCAACCTAGTAGTGATATAACTTGTGATAAAAGTAAAATATTGAATACACTCAAATTAAAATGATCAAGAAAACTCGAGGCTGTTTTTTTTTAGTTGTGAATATTTTTAATAATGAGGTTTTTTATAGTCATAAAGAAAAAAAAATACAGAATACAATTATGCTTTTGTGGCTCTTGTAAAATGGGAACAAATCCTTAAAGAGAGGAACAGGATTCAATAAGCACTCTCTTTCATAATGTTTTTTTTTTCTCTTTTTCTTTTTAATGAGTCACAAAAGGAAAAATAACTCCTCTGATGGCAGTCTGGTTATCATTATATAAGGGGTAAACTTGAAAAGAAACATAATTTGCAGAGGAGGGTCCTGGGTATTAAATAAACCAATGTCAAGTTAATTTCTGGGTACAACTTGGAAATATATGATGATTTAAAAAAAATACTTTTATGTGTTAAATCTTTTCAGAGAGGCCTAACCATTTTGTTACAACTTAGCAGTAGACCACAATTAAATTAGTACAATCAAGTAATATACATGAGATTACCTTTCAAAAACTTCCATGTTTGAATTTAAATCACTGAACCTGTTTTAGCAGTGTTGAACCGGCTATTTTCAGTCATCCTTAGGCCATCCTGAAACTTTAGCAACCACCAGCTTGTAAAAATTAGATGAAAACAGAGAAGTAACATTTCAGAGCAAATGAGACACAATGCAGTGTTACCATGGTAACTGGCTTTAACTCCTGCATATGTGTGCGGGCGGAAAAAAGGGGAGATGGTGCAAAAGGGGAGAAGGACTGACTGATGGATTAGCCGGAGCTGTATGCATGGTATTAAATTATAATACAACACAATATGCGGGTGTTTATCCTGTTGTCCTTAGTTTTGTGAAAATCGTTCATGATTGTGTCGCTGTCCTGTCTATGTGCTGTCAGCCAGTTTTTGGGGACAACTTTATCACTTATGTTACCCTGGATATTGCCATTTAAACTCTACATTAGGAATGGGCGATATTTTACCGTTCACAATATACCGTCAAAAAAATTCCCCACGGTAAGAATTTGTCATCTCGCGGTAAAAACGATAAATTCCCGTTGATGACGTTTTTGTGTAACAAACATGGCGGAAGGCGGATCTGAGAGCGAGGAGCTTGTTGTTAAACGAGGCTCCAGCTCCGTTATCCGGAACTGGTTTGGATTTAAAAGGAGTGACAAGGAGCAAACATCATCTATTACATGCAGAGTGTGCAAAAAAACACTGAGTGCAAAGGATGGCAATACTGTTTCTTTATTTATCAGGTTGTATTTTTTTCTACTTTGTGATTTTATAAGCTAAAAAACTTGAAGGACAATGGTACTTTTGCTGTTTGCACTGTTATCCCACTGTTTAAGCCATACAGTTTGAATAAATGTTGAATCTGTTCTTACATTTCAAACTTGTTTCATTTGAGTCATTACAGTTTTGCAGTACAGGTGTACTAATTTAATTGGTTTTTATTAATTCAATTTAATTGGTGTAGTTTAGTAGCATTTAGTATTCTTTTAGAGCAGTGTTTTGGAGGCTCCAAAGACTGAATGTGGTGATAGATTTATAGTTAAAAAGATGGAGTTGAATTGGTATTTTTTTAATCGTCATTTTTATCGTTATCGGGATAAATGCCAGAAATGATCGTGATACATTTTTTAGTCCATACCGCCCATCCCTACTCTACATTAAGTCACAATCCTATCGTCTAACAAATCCAAGGGCTACACATGTTGTGAAGTAGTGATATTCTTTGATGTTTAGCTTTTAATCAAGCGGAAACAAACTACACGTTAATGCTGCTCATTAGCGTACGCTCTCCGTCAGCTAGGTTCAGGAAACTAAGTTCACAACGGAGGAAACTTGCATTCACTCTGTTAATGAATAGATGCATTTAAAAGTAAAGGGCTGCCTTTATCTGCAGCCGTTGCTAATAAATGATCAAGAAATGTGAGATTTTAATGTAACACCTCTCCTAAGTTTGTGCTAACGCCAGATGAAGCTGAGAGCCTCTTCACCTGTTTTACTCACTTCTGTCACAGGCTGTTTTTTTTCTCCTGAGGCCTTCCTGTTGCTATGTTTTCCCAGCTCTTAATGGGAGGGATGTTTGCCATTATGTGCTCTTGACATTGCTGAGAGCTGAGTACATTTATATATAGCTGCGTGAGTGACTCACGCTTAAAAACATTTAGACTTTACCACAACATCGGAAACGCTACATTCCGCTACATTCTGTCAAACAGTAATTAGGTGTGTAGAAAAAAAAACATGACTTGAATCATGACAAGAATGCCGTGTGTAACAGTAGTGGCTGAAGGCCAAGCAGCAACAAGTGAAGGTATGAAATGAAGCCGATGCAGAAACCCCAAAAACCGCGACTCATCAAGACGTCACTCAAGGCTTCTTCTTCTCCTAAAATGGTTTAATCCCCATATTCATATTAGTATAACACATAAGGAAGCCCTCTATAGAAGAGACGCAAACAGGCCTAATACTTTACATCACTGTTGCCAGACTGAGTCAGAAATCTGTCGAGCCATCTCTTACATCTCCTGCCTTTCATCTGACGTTCCCTCCACGATCTGATGCACCAACTGCAGTGAGGGGTGTGGTGCAAAACATCAGCTTTGTATTTTGAGTTACACATGTGCTAGTAGACACCGAGGGATGAATGTTAATTTTGCAATTGCTTGTGGGTCATTTGGCGTCACAAAATGCCACAAAAACTCCTACCAGACATTATAAGAACACACTGAAACAATAGTGACATCTAACCCATGAACCGATGTCTTTTACACCCTCAACCCAACCAGGGTGATTAAGGAGGGTTTTAAAGTGTCTGTAATGAAACAGTAAAATTACAAAAATCTTTTTCATGAGTGTTAGTCAATGCAGACCTCCAATCTCCTATTTCTCTCAATCAGTTATAGAAACGAGAAATATTTGAACAAACTCTGAGGCAAAATGCAGTGTTATGTTATGTTATCATTTTACACATCATTTCATTCATTTATTGTAACAGAAGTTATCATTTTATTGTATCAGATTGTATTGTATCATAAGAGCCAATGGGCAGCCGTCTACATGTAAATCATACTGACATGGGGAGCAGCTGGACAAATATTTTAAATGCTCATTGTGTTAAAACATTTACGGACAGAGATCATTTCAGTAACATTATTTTTGCAAACAGCTCTATTTTATCTGTTTCTTCTATTGAAACACTTTGACTCTTTTTTTTCTATTTTCTAACTTATTCTGTTGTAAACTTGCCGGTATGTTTGGGATCACTGTCCTGTCGCATGACCCGGTTCCACAGGTGCTTGAGCTGTCGGACAGATGGCCTCGCATTTGCCTCTAAAATACTTTGGTATACAGAGGAGTACATGCTTGGCTCAATAGCTGGAAATTAGCCAGGTCCTGTGGGTGCCAGACGAGCCCAAACTTTCAAGGGTAAGCATAATGAATTGGCTCTTGAACAGGAAAAGTGATTTCAAAGCGGCACAAACTTGCAGATCTTACTGATTGAAAAGCCAGGGATGAAACTGACATAATTACGCCGTCCTTGGTAAAAAAAAAGCCTGTTCTTTGAAAATTCTAACGATGAAGCACTTTCAAACGTGCCCTTGCAGTAGCTCACCTCCGGATACTGGTCCGTGTTGAAGCACCAGGGGTGACAGACAACCCCCCGCTGACTTAAGTGTGTTTCAATAACGATACGGATAACACGCAGTCACTTTTAGAATGAGTGTGTGCCCACTGGCCATGTGAGACACACTCCTGTTCTTAGTCAGGTCCATGCCTCGGGCAAAACAAACCAAAGATAGCAACAGCCTAATGACTGGAGGCTCCAGGTCTCAGACGGAAGCCCACGGACCAGCGTGGCATCATGATGAGTGCTGTTGTGTACAGTCCATGCCCTTTCAGTATGGCATTTTATTTCAGAGATATCAATAAATAATGCACAAATATCTGAGAGAAGTAAGTAAATCAAAGTATAGGACTGTCTCAGAAAATTAGAATATTGTGATAAAGTCCTTTATTTTCTGTAATGCAAAAATGTCATACATTCTGGATTCATTACAAATCAACTGAAATATTGCAAGCTTTTTATTATTTTAATATTGCTGATCATGGCTTACAGCTTAAGAAAACTCAAATATCCTATCTCAAAAAATCAGAATATTCTGGGGAATCTTAATCTTAAACTGTAAGCCATAATCAGCAATATTAAAATAATAAAAGGCTTGCAATATTTCAGTTGATTTGTAATGAATCCAGAATGTATGACTTTTTTTTTTTTTTAATTGCATTACAGAAAAAAAAGAACTTTATCACAATATTCTAATTTTCTGAGACAGTCATGTATATTGACTTGCTAGATAAAAGTTTATTCCATGAAAAATGTATTTAAAAAAAGAAACTCTTACTCCTGGGCCCCAGCAGATACAGAAGCACTGGATTACTGCCTTTTATTTTTTCATCCTCAGCATTTTCCACATTCAAAATGAACCGCAGCTCACCTGAAACACTCTGACTTGTTTACCTGAGGCCTTCCCCCTATGGTGTGGGAGTCACAGTGTTTTATTTTAAACTGTGCCTGTGCTCTCTATGAGAGAGAAACAGTAAAACGCTGTTTTTTCCTCAGAGGGTCATTGCCGGGCCAATTCTGTCCGCGCGCCGTGGGGCGTCTGGTGGGACCGCTCTCTGAGTAGTGGCTATGTTTAACAGCGGCTGCGATGGTTGTGCCAAACCACACTGGTTCTGGGCCTGGCGGGAACCGGATCTCCAGATACCACGTTACACGGTAAGAAATGTAGCTCATCCTTAACTTGGCAGCCCATCTGCACTTGAAGCCATTACTCCTCCCTGTATTTGTGGTCTGCAAGTCTTCACGTGTGTGGTCTCTGCGGGTGGGGATGGACGTTCACTTTGATGACGGAGATAAGAGTGAGGTCCCCACAGTCAGGTCCCCACGTCATGTCCCCACAGTGACAGTAAAACAAGGATAGCTGCTTATGCACACACATTAAAGAGACACCAATACAGTAAAATAGACCTGATGCTACAGGCTTTTATAAAGATTTAGCTTCTCTCTGTGGTCTACTATAATTGACATGATGCTGTTTGATTAATCACATACAGTAATTCATTTAAAAATGATCAATACCACGCTATTGTGAGAAGGCTATTAACTGCAGGAGTCTGAAATACTGCACAGTGGTGTTGCGATGTATGAGCTATGATGATTATCACATTATATCAATAGTTATTGTTATCTTAGTCGTGGCTGAGAGTGTCTCCGACTGCGATACATTCCCTTTCTGACACAATTGATTTTGTCTTTTCATTTGTTTTCTCCATCAGTCTCATTTCCAGCAACGTCCTCCTCCACATTCACACATTAATTTTTGATATTCAAAATCCTGGGAAAGATAATATCTGTTGGCAGCCGGGAGACTATTTGGGCTCCATCGCTGAAAAAGTGTGTGGGTCGAGTCCCCGGTGAGTATCTATGTTCAGGAGAGAGAGCGAGAGAGAGCGCATGGAAGAGGAGGAGGAGGTGCAACATACACCTGAGCAAAAAATAGGCTCTTTTGAACGCAGCAACATCATTCTGTTCGTGTGAATTTCCCCCACTCTCATGTTACGTTTTAATCATATACTGGGGACGGGGGGAGTCTGGATATTAGCTAAAACTGACGCCCACAGAAAAACCAGCTTCTGCAAATCTGATCAGACTCTAGCAACATGCCCTGCTGCAACACAAGCCCCGGCTTCCCTGTCCAGTTACATACTGTATAAGGAAAGAAGAAAGAAATAACGTTTGTAACAACAGCTGAGCACCCAGTAATCCTAAATGTGTTGCTGGGCTGCATTTAGAAGGAGTCGTCACTGTCCTGGTACTTTGGACAAATCTGTATTCAGAATAGGGCTGTGCAGATCAGTAAGCCGCCGCTCTGACTGCGATGCAGACTAACTGGAATCAGCTTCTTCTAATATGCTGTGAAGCTTCACATTCTTCTTTACAGTTACATTTGTCCTCGATCTCTACCTGAGTTTCCATAAGAGATCAGTAAGAGATCAGCAGGGCAATTATTTTTGGTGCAAAGCTGTTTTGTTTTTTCCCCCAAAACATTTAAATCCGTAGGGTTTATTCTATTTCTGCAAAGCACAGAATGAACAACTTGGTTTCTTGTGCACTGTATTCATGGTTACATCTTTGTTTTTCTGATAACCACCTGTTGCTGTCACTTTCTGTTTTATTGAGTAAATGACAGCTCCACAAAAAAAGGGAGGATATTCTAAATCAATGTTTATATCTGCTGGCTCAATAGTTTATATGGCTCTAAAAGCTCAGGAAAATCTTTTTTATAAAACATTTTCCACTCAAAACCTAATATTATGTTTTGCCTTGAGGGCTGTAAATAGGTTAAAAAGATTAGTATCTTCTTTCCAATAGGATTAGGCAGTATCAGACTGGAGCACACAATACAACTTTTGCATCTTTTTTAGCTCAGTGATCCCCCTGATAGGAATAGAGGGAAATTGGCTTTTATGACATAAGATTTACTCTTCTTTGGTCTCTTTGCTTGGTCACTCACTCCTATTTTATCTTCCATTATTACTTTGTTGACTCTCTTCCTTGCCTCTAATAATGAGGTCCACTGTAGCTCTGTGAGCTCATTTCATCATTACTGATTAGTGACACAGCATCATAAAGCAATATGCAGACGGCCAGGACAGGAGTCCCAAGATTGTGCCAGTAGCAGGTATGAAACACGACGCTCTCTAGAAGTAATCTTGATGCATTGCTGACCGGATCTGCTGTGGGCAGGAGAGGATGCTGCTTAGCCTTCTCAATGACCCCTCCGAGAACGAGTCGCCTCCTCTCATTCATGGCCAACATCCCATCTCATCCAAACAGCAGACAGAGACACTGCAACTGTCTCAGCTCCCCCTGTCCTGAAGCAAAGATACTCTAAACAGAAGATAGCGCATTACCATTACTGCCAATGGTATGAAATGGTATACACTTCCTGTCTCCTAAGTGGGCATGGTCGCCCACCCAGTACAAAATTATCGGATAAGTCTAATATTTTTTTTCCCTTCCAAAAAGACTTTAATAATAACAATAACAGTATTATTAAGCAAAGAAGCAAGTTTTATTTTAGTTTTAAACTTTATTTTATCCGATGGGAAAACGACTTTGGCAGTTCTGCAGTGACCGACGACTCTGAGGAGAGCTATGAGAGCCAGATCTCGCGAGAGTGTGTTGCTCAGACAGAGACAGGTCTCAAACAAAGTTAATTTTCTCCTAATCTGTCGGTCTGAAAATTGCCATTTTGGTGTCAGAATGTTCAGAAGGTTTGCGGCTCTTGAAAAATGGGTCCCATATTTACTTAGGTTACTATGGGGCGAAGGAATTGGTAATAATCTGTGCTCACGTTCACTTTTCCCATAGGACTCAATAGACTCAGGAGCTGCTTTAGTCTCCTAAAGGGGCGGGGCAGTGGGGAAACCCACCTGACACTATACAGGAAACACAACCGGAGTGGGCTGTCTCGTTTATTGAACGTCTCTGGCTGAAGTTATTCTTCCATTTTCTTCTTCTTGTCCTTTTATTTATTACTGGTTGGTAAACATGAAAGTGGTGTACTACTGCCACCAACTGGTATGGAGGGGTAGTTTGATAAACCAGTTGATCCTAACAGGTCCATCATGCAAAATGGAGTCAAAATGTCTAAAAAGATCGAGAGGGCAGGTCGGTGCTTTTACAGTTCAAGCCTCCTTGGTTTGACCCCACGCTAATGGAAACCCGCTTAAATAGTGCATTGCAAAAAACATGTGTTGAAACTCAAAAGTTTTTGCACGTTTGAGTCATACAGGTCACATATTCCGTTCATTGAAATAGGATTTTAGAAAAGCACAGGAATGAACTCATTGTAATTCAACCGCAGACACTTGAAACATGTGTTATGTCATCGTACAAGCATGAAGTCACTTAATCCTTTAATGTAAAAACATGATATGCTGGTTTACACTGAAGTATGGTGCTTTTTCTTGGTAGGAGTTTCCAGAAAATTGATTTAACTCTACCATCTGATAAGGATTTTATTCATTATTTACCTTGTAGAAAAATGTAAGTCATATAATAATTAACAAACAATTAAAGTTTCTTTATGTGAGTTGGCCAAGCCCTTGCATTAATCAAGCAGCCATCTGCTGTTTAATTGCTATTCTAAAAAGGTGATTACAGGACAGCCAGTTAAATGTGAGGAGGGTTTCACACTTGATTCTTCTTGCCAAGTTGCCAAACCACACAATTTTAAGAATTGATGTGCCTGATCATACATTTACTTCCAAAATTCATCATTAACACCATGGATATTTGGAAAGCTTGTAACTTTACCCCGGCTCATAAACTACGTAATGAGGCTGTATCTGATTTGTTGCTTTCTACTTTATCTTTTTTTTTTCTTAAATTGAGGACTGTGTATAAAATGTGTGCTGCTGTCCGCATCCAACACCTCATAACTCACAGTCGGGAAGAAACAAATACAATTTTAATGTGTTAACAGGTCAGGCTCATTCATATTTCTCCACAATGATTTGAACCTCCGTCACGTTTGATGATTCAGCTCACTGTTGTTAGTAGCAGCAATCTAGTTACTCTCTAGTGATTCTGAAGTGTAGAAGAAGGCAGCTATTAATATGAATGCAGAGTATCTGTAGGTGTATTTTGCTAATCATTTCAGATGGGTTTCGATGATCTGAACAACTGGTGAAGAGGCACGTGAACCAGTCACTAATGTGGAAGGTGGCTGCAAACTACTTAATGTCAGTCAAAAATTCCTTAATTAAATGTGCTAACCTTACTGTTGGTACCATATATTTTTTTATTTTAAAAGCTCTACATTTTGTTTGTCAGAAATACACGTAACATCAGCAATCTGATAGCGTACAAATAGAAGACTTAGGTAGGTTTTTGCTCTTACTTCTGTTGCAAATCAAAATGCTTTATAATCACATTTCTATTCCTTCAGTATTATATTTAAAGTTTCATAATTACTGTTGTTGTTTTTTTTCCCCATTTGTCACAAAATGTGCTGTACATCCTATGGACAGGATAAATGACAAACCTTAAAGTAACTTGTCAAACTGTTTAAGAGTAACAGGCCAATGACAGGTACAGGCCTGTCTCTTATGGGTTACATAACCAATGTTTCAAACTATCCAAGACACTTGATCCAGATGATTACTGAGGTTATTTATTTGAAGTAATAATTGCTCCCAATCAACCAAGACACTATTGGTCACTCGTTGCCTTGGTATTTTTCATTTCACTTCAGTGCTACTCAGGGTCATGGGGTGTGCTGACTATCCCAGATGTCTGTTTTCTTTTCCCCTTCCTATTAACTGTGCCAGTTTTACTACAAATATGTTTTCCGGGCCCGCACGCTGCCGCCACTTCATCATTTCAATCCCTGTCTCCACCTGTCTTTTTCCTCTAATCCCACACGTTATATTTACCACAAACTCACTTATGATTTATTAGAACAAAGTGTTTTTGCTCTCACGTTTGCGGCAAAATGTGGCATTTATCCTATTACAGTAATACCTTTACATAATCAGATCATGAGCTTGTGTGATTGTGCCCATATTTTTCTTTTGTAGCAAGTTGGATTTATAATATAATCTGCTTTACACTAATAAATTAAACCCAAAGAATTGACACAGCTCCTGGAGGGGACGTATATTGAAAGGATAAAGTAAAAAGTCTTTGAAGGTTTATGTTTAACTGCTTTAAGTGACTACTAAATGAAAAACTCTGGCATCACGTAATCCTGTCATGTTGTCTGAGGCTGCCTAAATCAGTTTTTCAGCAATACAGGGTACTCTGAAATCACAGATCCAAATCACTGGAAGAGTTAGAAGAATAAATGAAACGGCATTGACCCGACCGCCGGGGGCCAGGAGGTGACCAGTCACAACGTTAGCCTACAGGGCGACAATAGCAGTTCTCTATAGTGGTTGTGTATGTGTGTCTTGTGTGCGCTTTTGTTTAGGGCAGGGGGCAATACAAAAATATTCGATGTCTGTCAGTGGTTGACATTTCCCCCAGTTTGTTTCTGTTTTGCCCCGCCTGTGTCCCATCTGCCCTGATTGTCTGCACCTGTGTCTCGTTATCCCCTGTGTATATCTGGTCTTGCTCCTTGTGGTTCCGTACTGTGCTTTCCTCCATGTGTCCTGCCAAGTTTTTCCTCCAGTTTTTTGATCACTGTTTCTGTGTTATTGATCCTGCTAAGCAGCGCTTTGATTTTTGGTCCTTACCCTTTTTGTGGAATAAACCCTTTTTTGTTGAACTCCTGCCTCTCGCTCTCCTGCATCTGGGTCCTCACCACACCAGTCGTGACAATGTCACGCCACTGATGCCAGTGATTTGAATTTATGCGCCGACTGTTAAAGGACACACATTATGATCCTTTTTTTTCAAAAGTTGGTCAAGTTTTCTGTGACGTGCCTTGAAAGTACCACAGAGATACAGTACAAGAGCTCCTTGTTCAACTATGACTTTACAGCTCTGCTCAAAGCAGTTGGTTTTGACGTGGCCCCATTTGAAATGATCATTACAGCTTTGTGATTCCCTTATTTAAAAGTAAAGCAAATGCATTAAAGGGAAAGTTTGGTTTTTTACAACCTGGACCTTATTTCTGGCATTTTTATGGTCGTATACTCACCCAGGCAAGTTTGGTGTCATTTGGAGTCCTTCGGAAGATATTAGGGGTTTTTTTGCGAGCCGCTTCTCCATATAACGGTAGTGAACGGGGCACAGCGGGACACAGACGATGCAGCGTCTAAATAACACATGATTGCCGCGAAACTCGTTCATTTATTTTATGAATCACTAGATCTGCTTCCAGGACCTGTTGTCTACATCTGGGGCTGTGTGTGTAACAAATAAATCAGTTTGTAAACAAGACCTCTGAACTGAGTTCAGAGGTCTAGTGATCTAGTGATTCATAAAATAAATGAACGAGTTTCGCGGCAATCATGTGTTATTTAGACGCTGCATCGTCTGTGTCCCGCTGTGCCCCGTTCACTACCGTTATATGGAGAAGCGGCTCGCAAAAAAACCCCTAATATCTTCCGAAGGACTCCAAATGACACCAAACTTGCCTGGGTGAGTATACGAACATAAAAAATGCCAGAAATAAGGTCCAGGTTGTAAAAAAACAAACTTTCCCTTTAATGCATTTGCTTTACTTTTAAATAAGGGAATCACAAAGCTGTAATGATCATTTCGAATGGGGCCACGTCAAAACCAACTGCTTTGAGCAGAGCTGTAAAGTCATAGTTGAACAAGGAGCTCTTGTACTGTATCTCTGTGGTACTTTCAAGGCACGTCACAGAAAACTTGACCAACTTTTGAAAAAAAAGGATCATAATGTGTGTCCTTTAACAGTCGGCGCATAAATTCAAATCACTGGCATCAGTGGCGTGACATTGTCACGACTGGTGTGGTGAGGACCCAGATGCAGGAGAGCGAGAGGCAGGAGTTCAACAAAAAAGGGTTTATTCCACAAAAAGGGTAAGGACCAAAAATCAAAGCGCTGCTTAGCAGGATCAATAACACAGAAACAGTGATCAAAAAACTGGAGGAAAAACTTGGCAGGACACATGGAGGAAAGCACAGTACGGAACCACAAGGAGCAAGGGAATGACAAGACCAGATATACACAGGGGATAACGAGACACAGGTGCAGACAATCAGGGCAGATGGGACACAGGCGGGGCAAAACAGAAACAAACTGGGGGAAATGTCAACCACTGACAGACATCGAATATTTTTGTATTGCCCCCTGCCCTAAAAAAAAGCGCACACAAGACACACATACACAACCACTATAGAGAACTGCTATTGTCGCCCTGTAGGCTAACGTTGTGACTGGTCACCTCCTGGCCCCCGGCGGTCGGGTCAATGCCGTTTCATTTATGGAAGTAGCTGGTAAGTTACGCTCCGGCAGGACGCTGGTTTTATCCTTGGTTCCAGTAAAAAACTAATTTAAATATAAGTCATTTTTTGCTGTAACATAATCCTGGCTCTTTTTTTCTTCTCTTTTGTGCGCCACTTTTTTGTTTGGGCTTGCTAAACATGATGCTACCCCATTTTTGTTGTGTATTTTCTTTTGTTTAATTTTTTTTCTTGCTGACTCATGTCACGTCACGTCATCATCATGCACTTAACATGACTGACAGGTAGCCTATTAAAGGAGCTTGAGGCCGGATTGTGGCAAGATTTATGAAAAAAATCCGTATACATTTTAAGTTTTCTAGTAATAATGTCAGATGAAGCGTTCCAAACCCAAAAGAATGAGTCCTCTAGTGTATCTCTCCTTTGCCTTGAACAGGCTGTGTGCTGCAAAATGTGCTGCAATTCGGTCCCGAATTTCCCGCGCTGGGCTGCGGATGTGACGTCACATGACGCTGCATGTGCGTTCTCCCCGTTCTCCCGTGCCGGCTTCACTGTTGGCTGCAGTACCCCCAACGGCCGTCGTGGTGAAGGGTGGCACTAGAGAGTCTCATTTCTTAAAAGGAGCCTCAAGCTCCTTTAAGGTGATTGGACTAGTCCATTCACAAAAACTTTTATTTGACGGGTCTGGGCCCCGGTGCAGTTGCACCGGTTGCAACGCCAATATTTACGCCTGTGACTGGCATTCCAGTTTACATTGGTGCCAGCAGCTGAAGGTAATGGAGGTGGACATGAAGAAACCAGGTGGCTTGTGTGCAGCTTCAAAGGTGCTATAGGCTAAAGAAAAAAAATCAGCAAGGTTGCACAGCTCAAAAATTAACTCACAATTAGAATGCAAAGTGACAATTACATCAACTATTTATTGGCTTCCTTCTGTCTCGCAAGACAATGGGGTATGCGCCAGGGATTAGTCTGTTGGTGGGATACAGGCCTTGCTGTGGCTAAACAGTCAATTACATCAACTAACACCCAAAAAAGACAAAAAGAAAATCAGTCAAAAGAGCTTTCTGTGGCATGATGTTCAGAACAAAACTTTACTTCACTTCATAGTGAAAACATGTAGTCAAGAAAGGCATGACAAGCTCCGTGAGCTGCTTCCAAGCAAGTCGAGTGATGAAAAAGAGACAGGAAGCACTAAATCTAGATTGGATCAGCTGGAAGGATGGGCTGCTGCGAAACGCGTGTGGAGATCCAGACCTGATCCAATTTAGCAGAAATCAATAAGACCACCACCATCAAAAGCCAGGATTGCCAAGATTGGAGCAAATAAGCAAATGAAGATGGAAGGGTCAAGGGTTGGAGGTGCAGAAGAGGAAGGAGGAGCAGAGGCAGTCCCACCTTTCCCTCTTCTATTATCTTATTTCCTCTGCTTCCCCTTCACAAACACTCTCTTAATGAGGGATAGTTTTCTCCTCGCTTCTCATCTCTCTCCTCTCTCTCTCCCTCATCCTGCTTTCCTCGGCATCTCGAGGGAACAAACACACCCCTGACGGGTTGCCATGGAAACGCCACACACAGACACATAGACCCACACATACACATTCATGCCCGCGCGCGTGCACACACTCTCCAGTGGGCACACACTCATTCCGTCTCTCGATCTTGCAGCGGTGAAGCCAGCATCCTCTCCTCCCCTCCATTAGCATCCCTCTCTCGCTTGGAGAAAGGCAAGCGGCAACACTTGCCCAAAACCCAGAGGTGCTGTTGAACCTTCCCTGTACCTGAATCCATTCATCCTGAGAAAACTTCCCACTGAAATTCCCCTTCAATATCTTTTTTAAATACATTCCAAATGTGTTACTGTGAGATGTAAGAATTTGCTCAGCGTGCTCACCAGTTTATTGTTCCCCAGCAAAGCCTTCTTTATTTTTAGCTGTAGCTTACAGAAAACATTTCTGGCTATTTCCCCTGAACTTTGATCCCCATTATGTAGATAAGAGGGGCCAGATTGAATTTGCACACAATTACCATTGCCAGGCCATACTCAATTAATGCCTGTGGAAGTCAGAAAGAGGAGAGGCAGGAGCTGGAGAGTCCCTTAGCTTGACTATAACTCATTTATAATTCAGTCATATTTCTCGTACTTGAGGTCAAGAAAGCAAAGGAGTGTGTGAAGTTTTTCTTATTCTTCGTTTCTTTTGCAAGCACTCGTCCACATGAAAGGATATCAGCACTGTGCCTTCCCCCTGCAGGCTTTTTAGAGGTCCAGGGGGCCTGGTAGGGATAGTGGGGTGGTGGCACAAAATAAAAAAGCTACTCCACTGCAGGGCCACTTTGACCCACAGCAGCGCTCCAGCTGCCAACTTCGCGCAGTGCATGGGTTGTCTCCCGCTGTGCAGCCCACAGGGTTTTATCTAACCCCCCTGCGGAGCGGATTTGTGTCACCCTGTCATCCAGACGCAACAAGCTCAAGTGGAATTAAATAAATACAGTCAAATCCACAGACATCCCCCTCATCCAATTACCAAATCCATTTTTCTCCCACATCTTTAATCTTTTTCCAAAAATCAATGTCACTTTAATGACTCATTTTTGTCTTTGTATAAAGCACTGAATGCAGCACCTGCATTCTTCCACTGTGAGGCTGAGCTTTCATCCACATTCATTCATCCCCACAGACCTCGTGGGGATCAGGTCTCATGTTCTTATGTATTCATTCATGCTTTTGAATCTCGTGCATCCTCTCACCTCATCCCCGGATAAGGACAACGCCTATAGTCTGCTGATGAAACCAAGCGTCAACACGTTTTTTTTTTTCCTGCGAGTTAAAAACCAGTTAATGAGTGAGTCGTGAGGGGAAAAAAAATACTTTCACCCCCTCCTGATCAACAGGATTCAAAACGGCGGCAGCAAAAACAACTTCATGTTCAACAAATGTGTATTTTCAGTTGAATTCCAGTGGTGAAGTCTTACCTTTCACCTGGCGCTCCACATCCCAAAATCCAGCTCCGCGTCGCAGACCGGGAGTCCGAGGCGCGCACACTCCTGACTATAGTCTGAACGCAATCCTCTCTCTGAGTTTGTGTCCCTTCAGTCTCTTTCTCTTGCATCAAGAGAGGGAGAAAAAAGATACATTCGCAGCAAAAAAAAAAAAAAAAATAATGAAAAAAAAATCGTTTTGTTAGTTGAGTTTTTCTTTTTTATCTGATATATTTTTTATGTGGTTCTGTTTCTGGGTTGAAGGCAGCTCATCCCTCCTGACGGCGGCTCCGGGTTTGACGAGGTGTCGGCCCGCGCAGAGGAGGAGGAGGAGGAGGAGGAGGAGGAGGAGGAGGAGGAGGAGGAGGAGGAGGAGGAGGAGGAGGAGGAGGAGGAGGAGGAGAGAGAGAGATGCTGACAGAGATGCGTCAAGCCACAAGCTGAGGCTCCGCGGGCTGAGAGGATGGATGCCTTCAAAGTAAAAGCATTCAATAAGTTCCATGACGCGCCATTTCCCTCATCTATAGTGTGACTAATGCATCATGTGACCACATTAGCTGCAATAACCAAGAAAGGGGTTAAGAAATTACCCCCTCACAAGATGTGACACCAAGGCTTAAAGACAGAAAATGAGATGAGTGACTGATAATAATTATGAACAGATGTTTTTTTTCTTCCCTTCAATGCCTGGATGACAAGAGGACATGCAGACACACAAAAAGAAAGAGAGAAAAAAAATCTGATTCCACATGTGCCCCAAAGAATGATAACTGAACGATTAAACTTTTGAGTGACTTTCCATGTAATTTTCAGATGTGTTGTAGGCCTATACAGAAAGACTAATTTTTGATAAGCGCTCACCTGATAATTTTTACAAGTTTTCCTTAGGTTAAAAGATTGCATAATTTAATATGCTGAAATACGTAAGGGTGTTGAGCAATTGAGGGAAGCGCATGACGTCACAGATGTCAGTGGTTGACATTTCCCCCAGTTTGTGTTTTTGTTTTGCCCCGCCTGTCTTCCATCTGCCCTGATTGTTCACACCTGTGTCTCGTTACCCCCTTGTGTATATCTGGTCTTGTCTTTCCCTTGCTCCTTGTGGTTCCGTCCTGTTTCCTTCCTCCATGTGTCCTGCCAAGTTTTCGGTTTTTGATCCAGTGTTTTTTGTTAATCCTGCTCTGCAGCGTTTTTGGTTCTTGCCTTTTTTTTAAATAAACCTTTTTGCTGAACTCCTGCCTCTTGCTCTCCTGCATCTGGGTCATCAACCAACCACGTCGTGACAGAACAGAACCACCAGTATGGACCCAGCGGGAGAGAGTTTCGCCTTCTGGGATTACGTGTACCGGGAGGCGGAACTCTCTATTCCTGGTTCGCGGCACCCGGAGGAGCTGGAATCCCCCTTCCGGGGAACACGCCTGGCTCGGGGTGGGCCCAGGAGCATTCAGGCTCTGGAGTGACGATGTCGACGGCGTTGGCGCCGGCCCCAGCTAACCGCTGTTCTGGCGGTGGTCTTGGGCGCATCGTCGGCGGTGGTCCCGGACGCATCAGCCCCTGCTCCGGTGATGGTCCCGGACCCCCCGCAGCCAGCGCCACAGACCCGGCTTCCCCCGCAGCCAGCGCCACAGACCCGGCTTCCCCCGCAGCCGGCTCCTCATATCCTGTGCTCCCCGCCAAGTCAAAGTTCCCCGCCAAGTCAAAGTTCCCCGCCAAGTCAAAGTTCTCCGCCAAGTCAAAGTTCCCTGCCAAGTCAAAGTTCCCCGCCAAGTCGTCCAAGTTCCCCGCCAAGTCGTCCAAGTTCCCTGCCAAGTCGTCCAAGTTCCCCGCCAAGTCGTCCAAGTCGTCCAAGTTCCCCGCCAAGTCAAGGTTCCCCGCCAAGTCAAGGTTCAAGCCCCGCGCCAAGTCAAGGTTCAAGCCCCACACCAAGTCGTCCAAGTCCCACGCCAAGTCGTCCAAGCCCCACGCCAAGGCCCAAGCCTAGGCCTCATGGACGACCCCCCGAGTTGTCTCGCTGGTCTGCTCGGTCTCTTGGGCGACCCCCGGGAACTGTCTCGCCGGTCTGCCCGGTCCCGAGGACGGCCCCCGGAACTTTGGCCGTGTGTTGGCCTGGAAGAACAATTATGGTGATGAGATACTTCTTATGAATAACTGAGGGTTGATCTGAAGGAAGGAAAGAGAAGAAGGGGTGATGGACACCGCTCAGTGAATCATGTTGGTGTTGCCCTGCATCTTAGGCCTATAGCAGCATATCTACAACAAAGCTATGTTTAAGATGAACAGCTTTTGTGTTGTCCTGTAGCTGTAACTGCGAATACTGGCTCTAACACACTAGAGTTTACACTAACTATTGGCTTTACTAAACAGAAATGTTGGTTTGGTTCTATTAGGAACATTAGGCACTATTAAGTCTTGCAAATATTGCAGAGCTACAGTAGGCCATTTTGGGCTTTATACTCAAGTAATACAATTTTGAATTGTATTCTGAGTTTTATGTGGAGCCAATGGAGGGAGGTTAACACATGAGAGACGTGGTCTCTCCTCAGATATTCAGAGAATTACTTGGACATCCTGCTAATAATACATTACAGTAATATAGTCTGGAAGATACAAACACATGAATTAGTTTTTCTACATCACTCCAGGAGAGGTCGCTCCTAATGATTAGGAACTAATCTCTGCAATATTACTGAGATGGAAAAACACTGTCATGCAAACGTGATTAATATGCTGCTTAAACGACAAATCCTAATCAAAAATAACACCAAGGTTTCACACAGTAGTACTGGGGGCCATCATAACACCATCAAATCCCTTCCTAAGGTGTTTGGGACCAAAAACAAAAATTTTTTAGGGTTAAAAGATTAGTGGATATCCAGTCTTTGATGTTCCTAAGACATGCCTGAAGTTTGGCTAATGGTTCTGTTTCATCTGGCTTCTTAGAAAAATTCAGCTGTGTTTCATCAGCATAGCAATGAAAATTAATGCTGTGATTCTGGATAATACTTCCCAAGGGCTCCATGTATAAACTGAACAAGATTGGTCCTAGCACTGAACCCTGCGGGACACCGTACTAGACCCTCTTCTGTTTTGAAGAAAACTCATGAACATGAACAAACTGGAATCTGCCAGATAGATATGATTAAAACCAATCTAGAGCTGTCCCTTTGATCCTACCAACATACTCTTACCAGTGCAGTAAAATGCTGTGATCAACAGTGTCAAAAGCAGCACTGAGATCCAGCAGAACTAGTATGGACACTAATCCCTTATCTGAGGCTATAAGATGGTAATTCATGACTCAAACCAGTGCTGTCTCTGTGCTATGATGCATCCTGAACCTTGACTGAAAAACTTTGAACAGATCATTTATATACAAATGGACACATGACTGGCTTGCAACCATCTTTTCCAGAATTTTAGATACAAATGGAGGTTGAAAATTGGTCTATAATTAGCTAAAATGTCTGTATAAGAGAGGTTTTTAAAGGTTTAATTACTGCAAAAAAACCTGTAGCACATATCTTAACAAATGCATGTCTCACCTTTAGAAGAGTTGCACAGCATGCCCAGTGTCTCTCTGCTAAATGTTTGTTGGTTTTTGGCAGTTTTTATTGGATTTTATTCACTTTTAACAGCTTCTTTTATGTTGCCTGCGCTGCTGAGCTATCATTGCATGATACAATCTGGAAATCTACACTAAGGTCAGTGGATCAGTGCATATTTTTGTCCAATTGAGAAGACACTCTGCTCTCCATGCTTGGCTACTAGCCTAGCTCCATTGACTATAGCCCTGAGCTAGCTAGCCCTGAGATAGCCCCATAGGCTTGCCCCTAGCCTTTTTGTCTTCCCAGTTTTCTCTGTTCGCAATTTTTTTTTTAACACTGGAAGTGTGGTTCGCCTTTAACCGGGATTTTCCTAGCTACATCAATTTTTTTGGGGGGGGATGTGTGAGCTCTGTGTGGGCTACACCTGTGTACAGCTCTGCTCTACTCTGATCCTGATGGTCTGAGGCGTGTTGCAAACTGGCCCAGACCCTCCGTGGCTATATCATCCAATGTTTTGAGAGTTTTTTGGGTGCTCATATCCTGGAACTAGCAACCCGCAGTAGCCTAACTAAGCTTTTTGAAGCTAACAGCCAGCAAAAACTAGCTATCTGGAGCTAGCATTGCCCTGTAGCATCTAGCTGGAGCTAGCACCAGTCCTGCAGCAACTAGCTGGAGCTAGCATCAGTCCTGCAGCAACTAGCTGGAGCTAGCACCAGTCCTCCAGCAACTAGCTGGAGCTAGCAACAGTCCTCCAGCAACTAGCTGGAGCTAGCATCAGTCCTGCAGCAACTAGCTGGAGCTGGCATCAGTCCTGCAGCAACTAGCTGGAGCTAGCATCAGTCCTGCAGCAACTAGCTGGAGCTAGCATCAGTCCTGCAGCAACTAGCTGGAGCTAGCATCAGTCCTGCAGCAACTAGCTGGAGCTAGCATCAGTTCTGCAGCAACTAGCTGGAGCTAGCATCAGTCCTGCAGCAACTAGCTGGAGCTAGCATCAGTCCTGCAGCAACCAGCTACCTGGAGCTAGCTACCAGCAGCAACTAGCTAACAGGAGCTAGCAACCAGCCCTGCAGCTAGTTACCATTCTTGCTGCAGCTAGCCCCCCAGCTGGCCTCTACCCGACCTGCAATAGCTAGCCTGCTCCACCCTGCTAGTCTACTCCATCTGTGATCCGGCTCTCCATCTGGGCTGGTAGGCTATGCAGAGTTAGTTTGGCTTGCCTGGTGGCTGCTCTCTTGTTTGCTTTAAGTATTGCCTTAGCTTAGGAACAATGTTGTTCTTTGCTCTTGTCATGCTTTTGTTAACTGGGTGGGACTCTACTACTAGTGACAACTGTCAGACATACGACTTGAAAGAAGAAATGTCCCAGTTGGTCACTCCAAGGGGTGAAACCCTTGTTTATGGTGTTCCATCCCAGTCTCCACTCCATTGTGTCCCTAACACTCTCAGCTACGCAGTCTTTGCAAGTTGGCGGCAGCTTCTCAGCCTCCTTGTCCTAAAAGACTGCTGCACAATCACCTCTGTGGACACTCTCCTGGACGTCATAACCTTCAATGACTCCAAACCTCGACTGACCCCTCCATCCATGGCTAAAAAGAGACTGTTTGTCCTTTTAATGCTTTTGATTTCTGGAAATATTCACTCAAATCCTGGCCCCATGTCTGGTCCTACCATTTGTAACACGCCAGATGATTTTAAAAACATGCATGGGTTACGCTTCATTCATATTAATGCACGCAGTCTCCAACCTAAGATGGATATGATGCGTATTTGGGCTGAATCGACTGGTGCACATATTATTGTTGTCTCCGAAACCTGGCTCTCAAAGTCCATATTAGATAGGGATGTTGCCATAGATGGGTTTGATATCTACCGCACTGATCGTCCTCGTAGAGGGGGGGGCGTGGCCATCTATGTTAGATCATTTCTCGCTGCTCATGTCCTGCTTTCTACATCTGCTAGTAAACAATTTGAACTGTTAGCCTTGAATGTAGATTTGTCTGGAGGTCAGCACCTAACTGTTGTTGGCTGTTATAGGCCTCCATCAGCCCCCTCAGACACACTGTCTTCTTTAATGCAGCTCCTGTCTCAGCTTCATTCTAACGAAATGGTCCTCCTAGGGGACCTAAATTGGGACTGGCTCTCCTCAGCTTCAGATGACTTTAAAGCCCATTGCCTGTCTTTTGATTTCACTCAAATCATTGAAGGTCCCACTCGGCTTAATCCCAAACGACCGGACAAATCAACGCTTCTTGACCTACTCATCACTAACAGGCCTCACAAATTCACGGCATCCAGTGTTTTTGCTAATGATCTCAGTGATCATTGTGTGATCGGAGCTATCAGGGATTGTAAAATCCCCCGTTCTAAGCCCCGTATCGTTCACAAGAGAGATTTGAAGAACTTCTCAGAGCAAGCTTTCCTCCACGACCTGCAGCAGTTTCGATGGGACCGCATTTTCCTGATTGGTGATGTTCACCTTGCCTGGAACTACTTTTGTGACATTTTCACCTATCTCATTAACAAGCACGCTCCTTTCCGGCGCTTCAGGATTAAAGGTCGGAACACTCCCTGGTTCTCTAGCGAGCTGTCCTCTCTCCTTCACGAAAGGAACCGGCTTTGGGCTGTTGCCAGGAAATCCGACTCTGAAACCGATTGGCTTTCTTTTCGGCAGGCTAGAAATAGCTTTACTGCCTCCATCAAAAAAGCTAAAAATGACTTCTATCTTTCCTGCTCTACTGACAGTTTGAATGATCCTAGAAGATTTTGGAAGACTGTTAAGTCTCTCTCTGCCAACTCTGGCCCTGCTGAGCTACCTCCTCATATCATCCATGACTCAGTACCAGTGTTCGATAAATCAGAGATGCTAAATTGCTTCAACAAACACTTTATAGCCTCTGGTTCATTATTTGATTCCTTGCCAGGAGCCAACTCTCCACCCCCCAGTTCTCCTCCTCCTTTGGGGATGGCCTCCGGTAGTCTCCCTGGGCATCACTCCTTCTCGTTCTGCCATCTCACTGTTGGTGATGTTTGGAAAGTCCTGAGGAAGCTCGACCATAGGAAATCAGCAGGTCCTGATAATCTTCCCCCTTTCTTTCTGCGCCTTGCTGCAGACTTCATTGCAGAACCTGTTTCGCACATCTTTAACTTATCCATCGCCAACAACGAGATCCCAGAGGTATGGAAATCTGCCTTTGTGGTCCCACTCCTGAAAGGTGGTGACCCCAAATGTTTGAACAACTACAGGCCAATTTCCAAACTTCCTATTCTTGCTAAGGTTCTTGAGCAATTAATCAATGTACAGATCAAGGACTTCCTGGACTTACACAATATCCTTTCACCCCTGCAGTCTGGTTTTAGGAAGCAGCACAGCACAGTATCCGCTGCTCTTAAAGTGGTCAACGACATCACCGAGGCCTTGGACAGGAAGAACCACTGTGCCGCACTCTTTGTCGACTTGTCAAAGGCATTCGACACCGTCGACCACTCCATCTTATGTCAGCGCCTCTCGGACATTGGTTTTTCCTCCCATGCTGTTGGCTGGTTTACAAACTACCTGTCTCAGCGTAAACAGGCTGTGCAGTTTGGTGATCTGTCCTCCAACATGCTTACTACCTCTAATGGGGTGCCACAGGGTTCGGTCTTAGGGCCAACCCTATTCACCATTTACATAAATGAAATAGGATCAACCTCAAATGCTGCTGTTCATCTTTACGCGGATGACACAATTATGTACTGCTTTGCTTCTTCCATCTCCCGTGCCTTGGAGTCTCTACAGACTGCTTTTGACACCCTTCAGTCCCAGTTGTCTCAGCTTAGACTGGTGGTGAATGCAGGGAAGACCAAGGTCATGCTCTTCTCCAACAGCAAGCAGGCGTCAGCGGCACTTCCTGGCATTGTGTCTCGTCAGGGTACACCTATTGAGATTGTGTCAAACTACAAATATCTTGGCGTTGTTCTTGACGACACTCTCACCTTCCAACTTCACATCAATATGCTCTTGAAGAAACTAAAGTTGAAACTGAGCTTTTTCCTCAGAAACAAGTCCTGCTTTTCAGCTCTTGCTAGGAAACGGCTGGTTACTGCCACCTTCTTGCCTCTTTTGGACTATGGTGATGTCCTCTACATGAATGCATCTGCAAGCTGTCTCCAACTTCTGGATGCTGCGTACCATGGAGCGCTGCGCTTCATAACCGGTTGTAAACCACTTACACACCATTGTGTGCTTTACTGTCTGGTTAACTGGCCATCTCTTTCCATCCGCCGAACCCTCCACTGGTACACTCTCATTTACAAATCCATTCTTGGTCTGCTCCCACCCTACCTCTCTGTCTACTTTTCACGCAAGCAATCCAGATACGCTCTCCGTACGCAGGATATCATTACTTACTCCATCCCCTTGGTCCGCACAGAGAAAGGCAAAAGGGCGTTCTCTTTTGCAGCCCCGTCCGCTTGGAACTCCTTGCAACAGAGTCTGAAGTTGACGAACCTGATTCCCCTTGCTAGTTTTAAACTTTTGCTTAGAGACATGGAGAGTGCATCTTTATCTTGTACTTGCACTAGATGACCTCTGCCGCAGCTAAGCATTTAAAGCACATAAGCTAGTCTGTGTTCTACAAGTTTTATTTTTGTCTGGGGCTAGTGTACTAACCTGATATCTCTATTTTTCAGCTATTTAACGGTTATAGTGTATTGTCATTTCCACTCTGCATCAGTTTCAAGTGTTATGTCCTGTCATATCTTGTCATGTCTCATTTTTATGTTTTATGCAACTGTGTGGATGTGAACAGGTCACACTTGAAAATGAGTCTTCGGACTCAAGTGTTTTATCTGTATAAATAAAGGATAAATAAAATAAAATAAAAATATCTTAAGTTTAGGGATATGTTGATCTGGTCCAGTATTGTTGTACCAATAAGAGAAAAAACATTATTGAGTAGTCAAGTCAGGATGGGGTCTAACAGACTTGTGGATGATTTAGCTTTATTGACGACTGATGTCAGCTCAGGGAGGTCTACAGGAACAAGGCAGTCTATAATCAAGTTAGAGCCTAAGGAAGCTACAGCTGAAGAAATGCCCACAGCTGCTACCGGGTGGGCCTGGTTGATTTCCTCTCCAGTTCTTATGATTTAACTGCTTAAGTAGCTCATAAAGTCTTCACTACTGAGAGCTGCAGGAATCCAACAGAGTTGTGACTCTGTCCGCCCGGCTACAGTGCTGAACAGAAAACATTGGTTATTTTTTATTATCCTTTATCAATTTTTTATTATCCTTTAAAAACTATGAATAATAATGAATAATAAGCTGTTCTAGCTTGGCGAAGGGCTTTTTTATATACTATTAGACCATCTTTCCATCTACTTTCTTTCCATTTTACGCAATTTTTGTTTCAGCATGCGGATATGTGAATTATACCAGGGAGGACTCTTTCTCAAAGGAGCAACTGCGTCTAAAGCTGAGTGAAGCAAATCTGCTTTGTGACAGACAAGGATATCAACATCTGGAGAGGTAGAACCTAAATTACGCCCTCAACTGCTTCACTGTCCTCTGTAGGAATATGAGAAGCGATGGCCTACCTAAATTTAACAATAGCTTTTATCGGATAAACATCTTCTACTTCTACTTTGCGCTTTAATGTCGACAATGTTAAATTCAAACGTTATCAAATAGTGATCGGATACGAAGGAGTTTACAGGCAACACTAACAGATTATCGGGTTCTACACTGTAGGCGAGGACGAGATCGAGGGTATTATGAAAACGGTGTGGTGGTTTGTTTACTTTTTGTGAAATGCCCATTAGATATTATTTGAAGGCTGGAGTTATAGACAGCCGCTACTCCTCCGCCTTGGCTCGCGCATCAGGGAATATAATTAAAGTAACCAGGCGGCGTCGATTCATCTAAACTACTCTTCTTCCTGTAGCCACATTTCGGATAAACAGAAAATATCACTCCGGGTGTTGGTAATTAGATTGTTTACTAATAGAGACTTGGAGCTTAGAGATCATATATTTAGTAGTCCGCATCTAAGTAACTTTTCGGTCTTTAATTGGCACTAAATGCATCTTAGTTTTTCTGAAAACAGTTTCCATGAGGCTTATCCTTCACACCAAAAATATACAGAACCTGAACAGGGGGATTCTGCTTCTCACAGTGTGTGAGATGTGAGGTATGGATGCTCTAACCTGTTGTTGTAGGAGCTGAAATAAAAGTCATGTTCAACCCACTCAAGACAGACTCCACTGTTGCTGTAAAGCCAGCCTAAAAGACAGCTGTGGTCATCAGTGAATAATACATTTTTGAAGACATTGATTCAATGTATATATTCAAAAATGGCTCGATACTTAAAATATCACATCATATGAATATGGCAGAACAGGGTAAATCATCCCATTGATTATGTTTACAGCAAAAATGTAATTGTGTACTTGTGGCAGGGTGGAGAGGCTGATTGGGCACACCTGTGCCCAATCAGCCTCTCCACCCTGCCTGCCTTCATAAAGAGCAGCTGCACACTAGCAAGGTCTCTGCTGGAGGAAGCTGCTGAAGGTGACGGCACGTGTCTTTGGTGAAAGAAGAGAATAAAGAGTTCCTGCACTAAACCCTGTGTCCTCTGTCCTCTGTCCTGTCGGTCGACCCCCGTAGCACTAGCCTTGCTACAGTACTTTATTCTAAATGAAACAGTATTCCAGTTAAGGTGTTGATATAATGTGCTTTCGAATATTACTTTCATATTCCAAGTTTGTTAAAGTGCATAGTTTGATTACTGGCACATCCCTTAGGTCACTACACATTTAATGCCGCTGATGTTAGCATATGGGATTGCCTTATTTAGTGAGAGTATGGGGCACAAACCTGGAGACGTAGAGAGAAAATGATTGAAGGTCAGATGCAGGAAGAACAATGCAGGTGCGTAAGGAAGAAGGAAGAACGGTAAGAACGCAGTGGTGAAGGATTCACAAGAATTTAAATGCATGGGCTCAACCGTGCAGAGCAAGGGGAAGTGTGGAAACAAGCTAAAGAAGAGAGTGCGAGGATGGGGTGGATGGAGAAGAGTATCTGGACTTATCTGTGATAGAAGAGTAGCAGTGAGCATAAAGGGAAAAGTTTACAAGCGAGTGAGACCAGAAGATTACGACTCAGATATAATGGCCACAAGGTGGCAGAGTTGAAAGTATCAAGATTTCCTTTGGGAGAGATAAGGATGGATGGGAATAAGAATAATGATCAAATTACAGAAGCAGAGGAACAGCCAGAGTTAGAGATCTTTGACATAAAGTAAGAGAGGATAGATTGACATGGTTTGGACAAATGAAGAGCAGAGATGGTGATTGCTTCGATAGAAGATGGAGAAAAGTGAGAAGACCAAAGAGGAGATTTCCAGATGAGGTGAAAGAGGACATGGTATAACAGAAGAAGGTGCAGAAGAAAGGGTAAGATGGAAATGTGGCGCTAAATGGAAAAATCAAAAGAAAAAATGTGAAAAGGTCAGATCAACTAATTACAGATTTGTGTAAAGCTGAACTACATCTACTGTATCTCTGTTAAATAAATGTCATGTAAAACCTGACCGTGTCTGCAGGCTGTCGGGTTTCTTCCCTCCACGTTTCTGTGTCCTGCGTCATCATTGTGTGGTTCTCTGCTTTCCCAGTGTGTGTGTGTGTGTGTGTGTGTGTGTGTGTGTGTGTGTGTGTGTGTGTGTGTGTGTGTGTGTGTGTGTGTGTGTGTGCCTTTATACAGCTATCTACCCTGGTCTTCTCACCACTCATTGCCAGATCGTTGTCAGTCCAGTCTAGTAACATTTTGCCTCCTGTCTCAGACCAACTGTCATGATTCTGGTCCATCTACCACCTGCCCACCAGCTCACCGCGCAGATGCCCTCATCAGTCACATCGTCACTACGCCTCCTCAGATCAAAAAGTTCCAAAGTAAAAAAAATAAAAATAAATGCCTTTCAAACCTTGACCCCTCTGTTGTCTACTTTTAGATCCAGTCATATCAGTCTTCTGGCAACACATTTAGCAGCAGAATGCAATACTTTGACTTATCTGTCTGTATTATAAATGTGAAGATGGGTGTCTAGGACACTGATAAAATATGTACTGTTCAATGACCATGCTTTTAAGTCATAGATGATAAAATAAAACAATAGAATAAAAAAAAAACATAAAACCTATCCTCTTCTTGGCAAGAGACCTGGCTCAAAAGAAGAATGAAGAAATCCAGGATGTCGGAGAAAGCAGGGCTTGACATATCTACTGAGTTCATCCCGACCTATTCTGTTAAACCAGGGGTCGGCAACCCAAAATGTTTTAGAGCCATATTGGACCAAAAACACAAGAAACAAATATGTCTGGAGCCGCAAAAAATGAAAAGTCTTGTAAAAGCCTTAGAATGAAGGCAACACATGCTGCATGTTTCTATATTAGCTATAACTGGTAAAAGTCGAAATGTCGAGAAAAAAGTCGAAATGTCGAGATTAATGTTGAAGTACAATCTCGAGAAAAAAGTTGAAATGTTGAGAAAAAAGTCAAAATGTCGAGAAAAAAGTCGAAATGTTGAGACAAAAGTCGAAATGTCGAGATTAAAAAGGAAAGGAAAAAGGAAGAAAAAAAGGAAAAAAAGAAGAAAAAAAGGAAGAAAAAAGAAAAAGGAAAAACAAGGTCAAACTTTTTTGAAAAAGCTCCAGGAGCCGCTAGGGCGGCGCTAAAGAGCCGCATGCGGCTCTAGAGCCACGGGTTGCCGACCCCTGTGTTAAACAAACACCCAGCCAGGATGAGAGTGTGCAGCTACATCAAGCCAGGCTGGATTGATCCTAGTACAGGGGCGTTCGTGCCTTTTTCAAGTAGACCGAGCGATTGGTCACAGATTTACTGATGTAGACACGTGTTGCTTATGTCTCACCAAGCGATCAACAGCTCATAATGGAAATGTAAGACAACATTAAACACTTCACACATGATAAACTTTGAGTGTTGGCTTGATTTAAAATTTACACAAAAAAGCCTGCAACAATAATTAAATCCCAATCTGCCCTTGAAAAACAACCTTAAAGCACTTGAGCAACAGTTTATTTTCATCATACACACAGACGATCATTGATAATTGTCAGTTCAATTTATTTCTGATGGCATTGACAACACACTGAACAGCTAGCAACGGCTATTTGTGCAGAATAATTCTCTACGGTAACTTATCTGCACCCGCCTCGTGCTTTTTATTTCTACTATGCAATGTTTTTATGTCCTCGTGAAGCACTTTGAATCACCTTGTTGCTGAATTGTGCTATACAAATAAACTTGCCTTGCATTGCTTTGCCTTGCCTTGCCTTGGTGCAATTGTTTCAAAGTTAAGTTCACACATGATAACTGACATATCCTGGCTCAATCTCTTGTATTTGTGCAACAGCCCTCACTCAATCATGAATTCCTCGGTACACCAGAGTATTTTAGTGCTATGGGAGGACCTTAAAAGAGCTTTTTTAAATGAATTTATGCCTTCAAATCTCAATGACTAAAGCAAAGTTACCATAATGATACAGAAAATGATCATTGGAGGTATTGATCCAGAAGATGTTTACTTGTCGATCTACTGAATTATTGAGTGTACTTAGTTTTCACACACTGTTTGCACATTTGGGTTTAGTTTGATGACAATACAAAACATAATATTTTATTGCTCATCTGAAGTTGTATGTACCCAATTCTCAGTCTTTGTAATGACCAGATGATTTTTTTGGGTATTATTATTTAGTGATACACAACATTTTTGATTTGAGCAAGCGTGTGTTTTCCTTTTTCACATGACCGTACCACCTCCTCTGCTTTTCAGCATTCTGTTTGTTGGCTCTGACCTAGCCCTGTTATATCTCCCCGGCAGCCTTGTTATTTGCAGCTCCACTACTTGTTTCTTGCTCCCTTGCCTGTTAAGCCAGCCTCCCCATCCAGCCGGCCCCTCCGGACCTGCCCTCAGCTCTGCTCCCCCACAGCTCGCCTCCCAGTTCAGACACCCTTTACACATCGGCTACTTGTTCATTCAATAAATAACCCAAGAATATCATTGTGTCTCATTGTATCTGCACTTGGGTTCACCATGTCAGTTTCCTTATTATCCACTAGTTTCTACACAGACTATTATGAAATTCTCCACAATGAGACTCATTTCAATTCCATTCAATTCAAAATATTTTACTAATCCCTGTGATGGGAAAAAAGTGTTTCTCATACTTGATGAAAACAAAACTGCTGTGAAGCTCAGAGTATAGACTTGGATGCAGATTCAGACTACTACCGGTACTCTGCCCAAACAAAGATTAGCGGTGAAACACCAATGTTTTCTCTAATAGTATATATAATCCTCTACGCTTTGATATCAGTACACTCCTCTGTTTCAGTGTCATTCTGCCTGGAGACGCCTGATGGATGTTCTGACCCTTTTGCATGCAATTGTTTAATTAAATCTACTGAAATCTGGATCATCTCTCAAGTCTTGAGAGAGACGTTTGGCAGGTTTTTCCACAACAATCCCCAAAGGGAAATTGATTGATCTAACTTTTTGCATCTCCATCATTAAGACATACAGTATATGTGAATATATATATATATATATATATATATATATATATATATATATATATATATATATATATATATATATATATATATATATATATATATATATATATATATATTCCTTAGAAATCCTTGAAAAAAATATTTTTCAATCTCCACACAAGAGGAATAAACAAGAGACACTATTTACTTTTGCCTGCATGAAATTAGATGAAAACATCACTCCAGTGTCAACTAAAGGCTCCATACAAAAGCAGAGCGAATCAGTTTTCTGATCTATTTCCTTTGAATCAAATAAAATATGATGTGAGAGGAAGACACAGTTGACAGTCCCAGATAAGTGTATCACGGTGATGATAAGATCAGTATCTGGCTTGTGTGCGGCCCCGATCCAATCTTTCCTGCTAGGAGGAGGATTTGATTTTGTGGCTCTTTTTATAGAACAATAACCTTGTCAGTTACATGGATCTTATCAGATAGTAATAAATAAATCTCTTTATGACTGTTTCACTGTTTAAGTTTTCCTAGTTTTGCTCCTTAAATTGAGCCCCACCTTTCCAGAGTGGTGTACGTAGCTGTAATTTAACCACGGGATAATGAAGAATTCATACAACATCAAGCAGGGAAACATTTAAAACACGCACAGCTTGGTTCAGGATTCAGACAGAGATGTTAGCCTCCACTTGCTAAGTCTCAAAATGCAAAAACATTTAAAACATTTCAAAGCTCACTTCCATGATTCCTCTTGAGAGTATATGCCCTTTTGAAATGGCCACTGCATGCTAGCGCTCCGGCATCACCTGCAGAGCAGAGCTACAAGTGTTACCGCCGCAGCGCCGTGTTGCCTGGCTCCAATCAATAGACTCAATTTCATGTCTGTCTCACAAACTGCTGTGAGAGATAACGCTGCATTCCCACTAACTGGTTGATATTGGAGGGAGGCGTCGATGCACCACAAGTCCAACAAGTGATAGAACTAATCATGTCTCATGCATTTTTAATAGGTTCATGGCTGAGATCTTATTATGAGTTGCTTCTGAGAAACTGATGTTTTTTTGTACCAAATTAAACAGTTTCACAAACTATCAAAGACATAGATGTTACCAAAACTGCTTTTTGGATTAGTTTTAAATTTAGATAAATAAAAAAAGATAATTCAATCATTCTGATATATTTCAATCCTATAGAGTAGTTGATTAGCATAGCAGAAGAACTACACAATTTGGTGCTATTAAAAAAAGGTACAACCATTTTTTTTTTCTTTTTTTCTTTATTGGGTAGTCGATGTTATGCATATTACACAATAAACATTTTTTAAAGGATTCGACAGAATACCCCGTTTTATATTTTACCACATGCACACAAAACAAAAAAAAACAAAAAAAGTAAAATAAATAAGGGCACAAAACTTAACATAACAAACACCCCAAAACACACACACTGTAAAATACGTAATTATAAACAGGTCCCAAAGTAAGTACCAATTACCAATCAAACTCTGACTGAAGACAATAATAATAGGAAAAATAAAGTAATAATAGAAAATACAGGACACACAAAACAACAACAACAAAAAAATAAATTAAATAAATAAATAAATAAATAAATAAATAAATAAATACATAAAATGAAATAAGATTAATAAATAAAAATTAAAATAAACAGACATAAGAGGAACCCTAAAAAAATAGACATGGTTAGCAATATCATACTTCCCTATAATGAAATTAAATCAAATTAAATTAATCTTCCAAGGATGCCAAAGAATTAACAAAAGAAAGAATAGGTTCCCAAATATAAGAAAACTTATCAGAGCAACCCCTAATACCAATGGTACAACCATTTTTGTCCAGCCGAGACCATGGGACAAATCATTTTGACTTAACTGGATGCACTTGTGTGACTTTGCAGTGCAGAAGAAGCCCACATAGCGCGCTGATTTATGAACGACTGAGCACTAAAACGATCTACCTGAGTCGTCATTCGTCATGTAGGGATGACAAATGTGTTGCTTAGTCTGAAGTTTTTGAAAACTCCTGTGTGCTGTTTGGTGTTGTCTTCACCCGCCTGTGTTTTGGTCGGGTTTATGTTCCCCGCTATCTTGTCACAGAGTTGGTTTCCCCCATGTTCAACCACTGCTTCGTTTCTACCATCCGTCTTCTCTGTGCACCCTGTCTGTAAAGACCTCTCCACAGTCTAACCAACTTGCCTGTGGTTTTACTGCCCCCCATCATGGATCATATGCATCATATGTAGCTTTTGAGAGTTTGGTAATGGTTAATTTTAGCCTAATGATTATATGGAGGTGTTTCTGCTTATGACTGTTGGGCTTTTTGTTAAGTTGCAATATAATGTGAAATATTTTGGTAGTTAACTAAGGCTCTAAGGATGTCCTTACACCTCTTGTCAGGCTGTAAACCTTAAAGGTGGCTCCAAATATTATGAAATTGAATTGATTACAACTGAAGTGAATGGAATTTAATTGAAATATCAATATAGGATGCAAAACCCAGAACACCGGTAAATCTGAGAGGAAAAAAACAAGATGAAATGTCATGGTACTACGGAAGAGTATTAGGGCCAGGCAGGAAAAAAAATATTTGAGAAGGGAAGATTTCTTTTTATTGTGCACATCGAGAAAAAAGTCGAAATTTTGTGAATAAAGTCGAAATATCGTGAATAAAGTTGAAATACAATTTCGTGATTAAAGTCGAAATTTCGTGAATAAAGTCAAAATTGCGAGAATAAAGTTGAAATACAATTTCGTGAATAAATTCGAAATGTTGAGAAAAAAGTCAACCTTCTAAGACTATAACAAACAGCGCATGTGACTGTCTTTACAAAATGCCTACTATAGATGAACTGGTGAAACTGTACTTCAGGATCGGCTTCAGTAACAAAGACATTCTTTCTCTTTTAGCTCATAAATACGAAAGAGTATCAGCGCCATGCAGGAGAAAAAATATTTGAGAGGGGAAGATTTTTTTTTATTGTGCACTCCGAGAAAAAAGTCGAAATGTCGAGAAAAAAGTCAAAATGTTGAGATTAATGTTGAAGTACAATTTCAAGAATAAAGTCGAAATTTCGTGCGTAAAGTCGAAATTTCGCCTTTTTTCTCAACATTTCAACTTTATTCACGAAATTTCGACTTTTTTCTCAAAATTGTACTTCAACATTAATCTTGACTTTTTTCTCGACATTTCGACTTTTTTCTCCACATTTTGACTTTTTTCTCGAAATTGTACTTCAACATTAATCACAAGTTTTTTCTCGACATTTCGACTTTTTTCTCGACATTGCATAATGAAAAAAAAAATCTTCTTCCTCTAAAATATTATATTTATTTTTCTCCTGCCTGGCCCAAATACTCTTCCGTATGGTACTACAGGTTTTTTTTTTTTTTTTTTTTACCTTACATAGGATTTTTAAAATCCTGTTTAGGCTTGAAGCGCTATGGAGTGGAGACCTTTGGGCGCATTTGACATCTGTAGGCTACAGAGGGTGCAGCGTCCCCCTTGGTGCAGACGGAATGCACGCTACGGGATTTCTTCCCACTGAAGTAAGTACTTGCAGAATCTGTAAATCATGATCCTTGTTAATGTCCCCGGGAGAAATGTCCCCCGACTTCAAAACACTGGCTGAAATTGTGCTGATAATTCCCGTCTCTAGTGAGGCAGCAAAGTGGGTTCAGGCTTCAGAACAAAATGAAAACAGCCAGGAGAAGTGGTCCGTCTGTGTTGCACACAGAAAACCTTATCACAGTGGCCTCGGCACTACGCTCTCCTTTAATGCGTTTGATTACGCCGCAGCCGGCACCCACTGTTAGACCACGCGGGGTAAGAGGAAGGTAGAGTCCAGCTCACAGCACGCCAGCCGGGTTACTTTCAGTTTGTTTCCTTGAAAGAGATTCCTCAGCTGCTGTTTCAAAGTGCTGTTACCTTTCTTACATACGTTAGCTCCAGATGGTGCAGCACGCTGCTCACAGCCACACCAAGAAAAATGAGCACTTCACACCTGTTTTAGCACCCTTGGGCTGGCTCCAAGGATGTTTTACACTGATTGTGAGATCTTACCACTGGCTTGGCTCTCACCTTTTAGCTACACTTTATTATCACACGAGTCTGTGTGTGGACTGAGATCCTCAGGCGGAGGACTTTCACTTGTTCCAGAGTGGAGGCTGAAGACCTGAGGTGACGAAGCGTTTGCGATCAAAGCCCCTCAGCTGTGGAGTCGGCTGCCTGAGGAAATCAGGCCAGCAGATTCAGAGACCTCTTTTAAATCTCTTCCTAAAATATATCAGGGAGCAGTTCCTGATTGTACTGATTGTAGCTTCTGTTTCCATTTTTACTAGTCGACTCAAGCTGTTAACTTCAGTTGTACTGTTGTAGTTCTTTTTGTTTTAATGAAATTCTGGTACCTCATTTTATAATACTTTTATCAGCAAGATGTTTTGAAAAGAAAAGTGATCTATAAATAAAGTTTAGCACAGTATTAAAACTTCTACTGAAAAAATAGGAATTAAAAGTATAGGTCACGATAAGGCTCAAAAGTGAGAGAAACGTGTGTCAGCATAGTTTACATTTTCATTCTCTACCTGGTTTTCGGACTCAGTTTTAATTTACAATAAAGCAATTTATTGTATTGTTGTATTGTATTGTTGTTGATTACTTGTGCCTCCTGGTCTCATGCGTTTCAGAAACTTTTCAGCAGAAAATCTTCGTACCTGCTGTTACAGTAAGCACGGCGGTGGTGGAGTGGGATTGTGTTGCAGCAAAACCACCTGGGTTTCGGTCAGTGAGCTGACCAGGAACGACTCCGTACTCCAGAGTGTTCTTGACAAATATGAAGCTTATGTTCTTTCGCTAAAGTTCAGTGTAAACTGGAACATCTAACAGGCTCATGAGCACACCAGCTGCTGGAATGTCCTACTCAGCATCTGGAACTTGACGCACCTAAAGTGCTGTGACGCAACCTTCGAGGAAATGTGTATCATCACGTTTCCAAAAATCAGAAGGAGCAAACATCAGTGGCCTTCGATCCTGGTGCTCAGGACGCCTGTCCTGCATGTTTTAGATGGTTCCCTGCATCAACACATTTGATTCTAGTTAGTGGTCATCGTCAGCTTGTCATCATGGTCAAGTCTGCTGATGACACTTTTCATTCTTTCAGAGATTTGTATCAGGGTGTTATGAGGCCGGCAGACGTCTAAAACACACCAGACAGGGGGTTCAAACCACCGGGGCTGAAGCCCGCTGAACTAAAGCTACAGTCAGTACTCGATTTGTAAAAAAAAATCAGGGGGATGGTGGATTTTATCATGAGGGGACAGATAATTTGTGCTGATTACAAATAATATAATATATATTACAAATAATAGCAGTGACCAAAACACCTGCAGAAATACTGCAGGAATGACATAGCAGCAGTTAAATGCAGCCTTCTGTAAGCTTTAAATATCCACTGGGCTTACATCAAATAATAAAATACAGTTTTCTGAACTTATCAATATGACTCTGTCCTTCACAGGATAAGTAAAATGGATCACTGCAAAAACTAAAAATAAGAATATTTGTCCTATTTCTAGTTAAAATGTCTCATTTTAGTAAAAAAAATCTCATTACACTTAAAACAAGACTCATCACTGGAAAAAACATCAATTTTCACCTGTTTCAAGTAGATTTTCACTTGAAATAAGTAGAAAAATCTGCCAGTGGAACAAGAGTTTTTTGCTTGTAATGAGAAGATAAATCTTGTCCCACTGGCAGATTTTTCTACTTATTTCAAGTGAAAATTTACTTGAAACAGGTGAAAATTGTCAAATAAGTTATTTTTCTGGTGTTATTTTTCTGGTGATGACTCTAAATGTTGAAATAGCAGTAAAACCACATTCGTTGATGAAATGACATAAGGGATGGAAAGGGGGGATGGGAGTTTTGCAGGGGTGAGGATTTTGACAGTTTTTATTTCAGGGGGGATGCCATCCCCCCTCATCCCCCCTCAACTGGAATACTGGCTACAGTATGCCGTACAGCAGAACAGATTAAAATTCCCGCAAAATGTGGGAGGCTGATAAAGTCAAGCGGGAAATACGTACTTCGAGTTATTGCTGTCAAAGGTTGATGTACAAACTATGACCATGGGGTTACTTAGCATTGCTAAAGATTTATTTATTTATTATTTTAAATAAATAATGGGATGGTGAAAAAATATTCATCAGAATTCATCTGGCCTGAAACCCACACTAAATAGGTGTTAAAACAGGATTAATGGGGGGTGCTAACTTTCACACAACTGTAACTCTCATTGTGCACGTGTATTTGAATACATGTTCAGATGAAATTCAAGCACAGGTATTTCAAAAACAATAGAAAACTTAAAATGCCGCATTAATACGACACAAAAGTCCGAAAGAAGTTCATACAAGCAACAAGAGTGCAGCATTTGCTATTTCTGAGGTATTGAAATTCTACTGTGTTGTGATGCTTTGTCCGACGTGCACCCCCGGACTGCCAAGAAAATGTCAAGCTATTCTTTTAAAAAGACTTAGTCTGTCTACATTTGTGTCAAGGAACTAAAAGAAAAATCCATGTGGCTGTAGAGGTTCCAAAAAAATGTTTAAAAAGTCGATAACTAAATTACAACGTTCATAAAGAATCTAGCTTAAGAGAAAATATCAGCCTGACAGGCATCATTTTGTTGTAATGAACAATCTAAGGTTGGCTCTCGAGATCTAACAGATGAGAAACAAGGATGCAGACGTGTGTGTGTGTGTGTGTGTGTGTGTGTGTGTGTGTGTGTGTGTGTGTGTGTGTGTGTGTGTGTGTGTGTGTGTGTGTGTGTGTGTGTGTGTGTGTGTGTGTGTGTGTGTGTGTGTGTGTGTCTGTGTGTGTCTGTGTGTGTGTGTGTGTGTGTGTGTGTGTGTGTGGAGGATGGCAGGAATATTGATTCCCCCGTCTTCATTACCATGTACCTGTGGGGCTAACGTCTCCGCGGGGTTCTGGCTAGACAAGCCGGCTCTCCGTTTCCCTCCCCGTGGAGAAGGACTGGATTGCCAGTCCCCTCCTGCGCTGCCTGACATGTTGGACGGAGAGAGATACCAAAATAGAAGCAGCTGAGAATAAAACCAGTCCGGGCACCTACGGCAACCACGCTGAGGAAGAAATAAAGTGTAATGGGAAATGTCTGCAGCCCTTTAGTCTTTTAATTGCTTCATAATTCATATTTCACCGCTTAAGATGAGAACGTAGCATGATGTCCTTCACGGTTCCATGCACTGATCTGAAATCAGCAGCTCGGCTCATTTGAAAGTTAATTACAGTAGAGAACAAGAGGGGGATCTTCACCTGGCGCCTGTGTGGGTTTCCTCTGGTTTGCAGCTCCAGTTTCTTCCCATAGTCCTAAAACATGCATGTTCGGCTTATATGTGAATTGCAGGCTAGTCTGTTTTATTTGCCCCCCAACCCTCATACCCCATGGTTCTTTCCTGTCTGCACTGTTTCTCCAACTGCGCACCTCACCAAAGTCGTGCTGCGCTCATACATGTCCTATACCTCTAATGTATTTCTATCAAACTTCCTGATGCATTGACACGGTTCCTCCCTTGGCACAATGATGTTAGGACTGATGAAGTCACACTGCAAACAACTAATTCAATTTATTCCTGCTAAAGGTGGATCTATAATCTATTCCATCATGAGATATGCACACACAAATGACGATCACAGTGTAATGTTATGTGAAGGTTGTTCATCTGAGGTTGAATAGCAAATGTTCTCTTTACTTGGAGGCAAATAATGACTGAGGCAAAATTAGAAACATAGGCATCTGCATTCTGAATAATAACAGAAATGCAGCACACAAGAGATGATTTTTTATTTCTATTTTCATGTATTCATTTTTTTTTAATGCTACTCCAAAGGTCAGATGAGGAAGATGCTAATTGAATTTAAGAGTGAGGCTCTTCTTTCATATCTGAGAGCGCAGATATCACCACAAATACATGGCAGTAATCATGCTTTATGAATTAAATATCACTTTTACAGTCATTAAATTTGTCTGCTGGTTTCCCTTGATGATTCATTATGGAGGAGTTGGATCTGGAAAGGAAAAACCAAGAGAAAACAGGGATGGATGGATGGATGGATGGATGGATGGATGGATGGATGGATGGATGGATGGATGGATGGATGGATGGATAGATGGATATAATTACTTTCATTTAATCCACATCTATTCCTGCAAAAAACTGAAAAAAGTGGTAATTTATTTCCAGAAATCAGGTGATTAAATTAAACGAAATAAAATCAATACATGAAAAATAATGCAATTAGACAAAGATGATGCCAACAGGCAGGACCCATGAAATCAAGTATCTAAAATCCATGAACGTTTGAGTCTCCAAGGAGGAAAAATGAGCAGAGGATCTCCAGTTTCTTAACAAAGTTGTGATAAAACCATTGAAATGTTTAAAAAGCAATGTTCTTTAAGGAAATCTTGGAAAGGATTTGAATATTGTATGCATGCACATATTCATGAACAGTCTGCCATATCATGGCAAGCTGTTCGGGAAAATAAAATATATTTAGAATAACGATAATGGATTGGATTTTTATTACGCTTTTTTTAAGGACACTCAAAGTGCTCACAATGGTCACATTATTCATCCCCTCCTCATTCATACTTGGTGGAGGTGAACTATTCTGGTGAATTCCAGTATCTCCCTTCTGGCCGTAGGTTTAAAAGGCCTTTGTGCAAAACTAGAAGCTATATATGTAGTCTTGTCCCCTCAGCTATTAATGACCTAAATAGGACATGATTTCCCATCCTCCATCTAGGTCTATTTATTTATTTATCTATTGTATTGCTTATTCAATCTGGAGCATTTGTTTTGTTTGTCCGTCAATGTGTTGTTTTGTTATTCTCCTGTTTGTCTCGTGTCACTGTACTGTATGGTGTTGTTGTAAGTTTCTACTTTTTACCTGCAAACAAATCTACCTTCGGGTATCAATAAAGTTACCTTACCGTACCAGTTTTTCAGACTGCCGGACGGTGTGTCTGACACTGTGGCCAGCAGTGCTGGGGCTCTACAGGGAACTGTTCTGCCCCCCTTTCTGTTCATCCTGTACACCTCAGACTTTCAGTTCCGCTCTGAGTCCTGCCACCTGCAGAAGTTACTGGACGACTCTGCAATCGTTGGCTGTGTCAGTGACTACGTTTACGTGCAGTCAAAATTTGGGTTATTGCTAATATTCCGGTTACTGAAACATTCGGAATATTCCGTTTACATGGTAATTAATCATTCGGGATATCTCGATCAAACCAGTGACACGCGGAGAATGTGATGACGCAATCCTATCATTTCCGCTTCTTCTTCCTGTATCCAAATTCAAAACAAATGCTGCTTCGCGCAACTTTTCGCTCACCTTCTTTTAAATCTCGCTATCCCCGAACTTTCTACCATCTACAAATGCCAAAATGTTCATATCCTTCATTACATTTATGAAGTGATTAGTCTCCTCCTCACTCCAAAAGTGTGGCGTGGTCTTGCGTTTCCCTGTGTTTATAAGAACTTCCTGGACCCAAGAGACCAGGATTCCTTGCAAACAGAGCATGCACAGAAAAAAAATTAATGTTCCGTTTGATCGGGTTATTCCGTTTGGCGTTTACATGACCGAATATTCGGGTTTTAAAAACAGAAACCCAGGGGTCATATTCGGGTTTTCAAAAACCCGAATATGAGCAAATTCGGGATAATCAAAGGGGTTATTGGTGTTTACATGGCCGTGCAAATTCGGGTTATTGCCAATATTCGGGTTTTAAAAGGGTTATTGACTGCATGTAAATGCAGTCAGTGAGAGGAAGGATGAGGAGAACAGGGGTGTTGTGGAGTCCTTCGTTGAGTTGTGTGCAACAAACCATCTGCACCTAAATTCCACCAAGACAAAGGAGCCGTTGGGGGATTTTTGCAGGAGGAAATCTGTCCCCAAACCCATCCCCATCAATAGTGTAACTGTATGTTGTCCAGGATTACAAACACCTTGGAGTTTGCCTGGAATACAAACTGAATTGGGCCAAGAACACTGAGGCTGTGTGCAAGAAGGGCCAGAGTCATATATTTCCTGAGGAGGCTTCGGTCATTCAACGTTTGTAACATCATGCTGAAAATGTTCTACCATGCGGTGGTAGCCAGTACCATTTTCTTTGCTGTTGTGTGGTGGGGCAGCAGGTTGAGCAGGATCATCATGAAGGCTGGTTACATCCTAGGGGTTCAGCTGGACTCCTTGGTGGTGTCTGAGAGGAGGATGGTGCGTAAAGTATCCTGGACAACAACGCTCACCCTCTCCACCGGGTGCTAACCTTGAGCAGAAGCTCTTTCAGCAACAGACCCCCAGACCCCCAGATGGCTCCGTAAGGTGGGGTTTCCTCTCTGGTCCCTCTGTGCATATCCCTATTTAACCCTCCTGTTATGTTCGTTTCTCAGGTACATCAATGCTGTTCCCGGGTCAATTTGACCCGGTGCATGTTTAAATACCCAAAAGATGTCAGAAACCAAAAAAATCCAAACAAACATTGTTAATATGTCATTACTAACTCCATTACTAACTATTCTATCAATATTTAGTGCAATGGTGTTCCTTACCTCTGACAGGTAATGGTTCAATTATTATATGATTCACTCGTTTTTCATAAAAAATACATGTTTAAACTTTTTTTTTAATGTTTCACCACTTTATTACTTTTGAAAGACCAACATATAAAACACAATAGTTTGCATCACATGCTGCCCAGATTTTGATGCCATATTTAGCTGGTTTGGAAGGCATGTATTGCCTAAATGGGCAGCGACCTCTGAATGCCACCAGCCTTTCATCCACTGTGATATTAGGGCCTGGGTTATAGAGTAGTGGAAGTTGCTCTACCCACTTGTCCCACAATGTCCTAATAGCTGCCAGCTTGTCTCTCTCCCGTCTACCAGCCCTTGTCTCTCGATTATCAAACCGGATTACTCTGGAGAAAATGTGAAAAGTTTCCAGAGACATTGTCGCTCGAAATATAGCCCTGCCCGTCTCAGCATCCCAAAGACTGGCTGTCGATTCATCCTTCGACTTATAGACCAGCCAGGATGAGGACCCCCAAATACGCATCGAAATGTGTTTTGTCCAGCTCCTTCCACTTCTCCCCCAACACACGCCTCCCTTCTAGATTGGTCATTTCCAGAATTATTTTCTTTATTGAATCTGGCATGACCAGCTCAAAAGCTGACTTGATGTCAGTCACACGAGTCACTGCCATCCTAGTGGGCCCTGGCACTGTCTTTATTATGTTTTCTGCAGACAGTTTTGCCTGACGCACATTTGGGGATGACGACCACTGTATTTCACCATTTTTTGACATGTTTTTGAGTGTAATGTTGGTAGGATTCCCATGCAGAGAATCTTTTATATGTTTTGCCCCTCCCCTGTTGAGTGTCCAGTGAGTGTGGCTGGAGTTTTCCCGCGAGAACATCCAGTGTGTGTGTGTGTGTGTGTGTGTGTGTGTGTGTGTGTGTGTGTGTGTGTGTCTGTGTGTGGATTTTTCCCACGAAAACCTGAATGTTTGTAGCACCTCTGTGTGTGTGTGTGTGTGTGTGTGTGTGTGTGTGTGTGTGTGTGTCTGTGGATTTTTCCCGCGAAAACCTGAATGTTTGTAGCACCTGTGTGTGTGTGTGTGTGTGTGTGTGTGAGAGAGAGAGAGAGAGAGAGAGAGAGAGAGAGAGAGAGAGAGAGAGAGAGAGATTGGGGTGAAACATGTCTCACAGTTGCAAAGAAAGAAATAGTCTGACATTTCTGACACTCTTTTACCTCCAGATTGACTGCCGGGTCAAACTGACCCGAACAGTATCTATGTTATATAATCATGCAGGGGGGGGTTGCAAATATGTGAGATGAACCATTTTCATATTATATGTTGATTACACTAATTAAGGCAAGCAGAAGAAGTTTCATACTGAAAAAATACTTTTAACTATTTTTCCCAGATCTTCAAACTTTAAAACGGGTCAATTTGACCCGGAACATAACAGGAGGGTTAATATATATATTTTTTATTATCATGATGTGTTTGTTGTGTGTATGCGAGGATTGGGGGTGTGGGCCCTGTTTTTAAGTTGTACAATTTTTAAAACATGCAAAGCACTTTGTGCTACATTCATGTACGACAAGTGCTTTATAAATAAAGTTTGATTGATTTAGTAATAGATATGGAATGAAATCTGAATACTGTCAGGGTTGTGGCTGAGTAGGACCCAGATGCAGGAGACTAGGATGTCCAGGAGTTCCAAAAAAAACATGTTTATTCCAAACTTAAGCAAACAAAAAGCACTGATAAGCAGGATTACAAAAAAAAAAAAAAAAAACGAACACGAACATGCCAAAATACAAAATCCTGACCTGACACATGGAAGGTAGACAGTGCGGACCAGCAGGGAGCAAGGGAAAGACAAGACAAGATATACACAGAAGGCTTGACGAGACGATCATCACCTAGTCTTGCGCCATCTTGTTTTTCTGTGCATTGCATTATCTTCGTATGGATGTTGCAAAAAGTACATATGAAAGAGTCAGCACAAAATCTTGTTGTAGAACTCCTAAACAGTGAAGACGAAGGCATGTACAGGCCAGAATAATACTGGCAGTCGTAATCAGTTCAATGTGCTTTTTCACCGTGGAAGACCAACTGCGGTCAACCCAGCCATCACCCACCCGTTATATACAGTCTATGGCTGTCATTCATATATAACACATCATTTGACCTGCACTCACAGATCACATTTATTTGAAGTAAAGGTTTAATTGCAGCAACCTTAATAGCCAGCAATAAATAGCCCCTACGTCCTGCAGATTGTTCAATTTTAAAGTATTTAAAGATAAGAACGTCCTTCAACATTCTCGTTGGGTTGGAGTTTGTATGGGTGAAGCATCACACAGCAGAAACGTGTATTGCACACAAACCGATACAGTATCTACTTTAGTTGTTTTTTTGACTGTTCAAAAGGATCCTTCCAGACTGTAACCAGCAACATGTCCAGAAGCCAGGCTCTGCAATGGTAGGAAAATGTGTCATCGCCCTTGGCAAAGACGATTGACGCGTCTGTGATGGCAGCATTAACGAAGAAAAGATGAGATTTTATTGCAGCACATGTTGAATTCAAGGAGACATATTATCCAGGGACGACCATGCATTTTTCAACAAGAAAAGACAAAACCATATTCGGGCACACAGTACAGAGGCATGTAGTGAGGAAGAGGGGCGTACGGGTCCTGAACTGTCCTGCCTGCAGCCCTGACCTGTCCCCAACAGAGAACCTCTCAATGAAAAATGCAACGGCAGCCCTGTATTGCTGTGCACCTGATGTTCGCAGAAGGGATGTGACAAAAATAACACTTGTAGTGCTTCACCTCTTGGTATCCTTAACGCCACAATGTGTTCTAAGGGTGAAGAATGAATGGACAAAAGTCAAATGTGAAGGTTTTACCATCTAAACTATTTTTGGAATGATACTCTTCTATGTCAACATCCAAGCTTTTTGAGCAGATCTTGAGCAGATGCATCATTTCTATCATTTTACTTTAGGTTACTTTCTCCTAGGACTAACAATTTGGCAGAAAGAGTGTGCTGGGTATACTTGATGAATATATTTTCACCTCTAGCTGCTGAATGAAAACATTAAGGGTGTAGAAAAGGACCCTGAAAAAGCCCCTAGTTCCTCATAAAAATAAAAATAAAAAATGATTTTGCCAAATTCCAACCAAGTGTATTTTAATGACAATCATTTTGTGCCTCTGTTTAAAAAAACAAAAAAATAAATACATCTTGGTATGCCTTTGATTCTGTGTTTTGGATATCTTCTTATTCAGATTAGATTAGATTAGATTAGATTAGATTGTCCTTTATTCATCCCACAGTGGGGAAATTCGCTTTGCGCAGCAGCACACAACACACACATGCAGCAAAAGAGGGATAAAAAGTCAAAAATATATAATTACAAAATATAAACAGTATATTTTTCCACTATGACAATTTTTTATAATTATTCCACCACTACTGCTGCCATATATTCAAATAAAATAATGGACTAAGTCATATTATCTTCAGGTTTTTTGAAAAACAAAAACAATGGAAACAAATATTTTGTTTAAATGTTTTCTGAAAAAAAGGTAACTTACGTCATTATTTCAAAAGGGTGACAATACTTAAAATGTAGCTATGATTTTAGTATTTGGCCCATAACACAAAATGATTGTGCTGTATGTATGCTCGGTCTTTATAGTTGTATACTGAATACATTTTCGGGCTTCAGTTATTGCTAAACAACTGTAGTAGCTGCTCCTCACACCTAAACCAGCTTAGAAGCAAAGGATGTAATGAAGATGTGAAGTGGCAGACCGGTGGAGGCTGGCCCGTCCTCCTCAACACTGTTTCTTTGATGGCAGTGGCGCCTAAGGGTGACAGGCATCTGACTTACATCCGTCCTCACGAAGGGGTTGTGCACACAGGCAGAAACAATCATCACAAGAGGTGCAAAATTTTTCTCCGAGTCTCTGAGACAACATTAACTTCGTGCTAAAAGTGCTGTGAATGATCCAGCGCTGTCTGGACAACACAGTCATGGAGTGCTCAGAGCACAGATATACAGATATACTCTGGTAAGAACACTCAAGATCACAGCTGTCTTTGCTAACAATCCCCACCTCCCACAGACAAACCTTGGAATATTAATTCTCCCTCTTGTGGTCTTATTGAAACTGTCAACATCCTTCACAAACTGCATGTATTGAGGCTTCAAAGTGGAACAGTTATATAAACCTTCCTCTTTCCACGGATCCATTTGCCCTCCACTGAGAGCTGAGATCACTGACGTCTGCTCGGTCTCCTGGTCATCTCCTGAAATACAGCGGGGTTACGTAAGGCCTCGTACGACAGGGCTGATGTGCTCTGTCACCGCCGACGCCGCTGCTGCTTTCCCAGGGCTGAGTCAGCGTGGGGATTTGCCACTACTTAAAGGTCACGTTCCACAGTAAACACACAACAGAGGCATATTTTGAGATTTCATATGACTTTGGTAAAAAGCCAAATGTTAGTGACATTTAGATTGCTGCTGAATATTGACGATTTATGTGAAACTGTTTTAATGGGTCTAGAAGAAAACTATATGCCCATGGTCTTTTCATTTGGCATTTAGAAAGGGAAATTTACTTTCCCTCTAGTGTGACTTTTTAAAGGTGAGAGCACTGATATGTTTCATTTAGTTATTTGTGTCCAGCAAAGCTGTACAGTATACCTACTGTACAATGCGTTTACTTGTAAAACTGGCAACTGCCTAAAAAGAGCTGGGATAAGCAAGTACACAGATAAGGATTGTTTTCACATCTGAAGAGATTTCTTTTCTCTGCAGAGACCCCACGCATGAAGATAAAATAATCAGGCATTTATCTCTCTGTGTGTCTGGTGTGCTCCGGTCAAGAATCTCGTCCTCCGAGCCAGAAATCTTGCGTGATCAAATGTGATCTGATAAACAAGGAAGAACAAAACATAACAACAGCCATAACAACCGGAAGCTACGACACGATGGACGAAGACGAGGAAACGATGGTAGTCTTGGGACTGTTGTGCTCGGAAAAGTCCCGGAAAAAAAAAAGAAAAGACTGGAAAAAACACGGACTACTGAGCAGTCTACTGAGTGGGCGTCAGGTGAGTTGCAGGTTCCATTAGCATAAAAAAAATGTGGCAACATCAAGAGCGAAATCTTAAACATAAGTTAACCGCGCTTTAGTTGCCACTTTCCTTTTATCTATATATCATTGATTTTTACTGTCTGCATTACTTTTATACTTTTAAATATTTTTATATGATCATTTTTATCTTGTACTCTTATTTGTTGATATTTCTATATTTTTATTTTTTTCATATGCCTAAGACTCGTGCAGCATTTTTACCTTTTTATATTCATATATTCAATTTTTATATTCTTTTCCTTCCTTATATTATCCTATCTTAGTAGTTGTTCTGTGGAGGAATTTGGAACTGAATTTTGTTGTTTATGTTTTATATCACTTGCCTACCTACAAAAGAGGCATGGAAAGATTCAGTCGTCTTGTCTACTTAAACTCTTGGCTAAAAACGACATGTGAAAATTTTAAGTTTACTTTTATTGACCATTTTGACCTTTTCTGGGGCCGCCCTGCATTTTTTAAACGGGATGGATTGCACCCCAACCATAGGGGCACACAGATACTGGCACAAAACATAATGCACTGCATTACATCATGACTAATTAATACCCCACCCACCCCTGCTAGTTTTATCAAACCCATTATATCAACTAGACATAATACTGCAACACGAGCTACTAGAGGAAAAATTGTAAACAATTTGATTACAGTTAACATTGACAGAAACTTATTTTCATTTTCAAGGCAGACGGAAATTAAAATGGCTCTGTTCAACATAAGGGCACTGGCAAACAAATCTTTTTGCATAAATGAACTCATCAGTGACAATAATCTTGACTGCCTCTTTTTAACTGAGACTTGGCTGGGCGCAGATGCTCCTGCCACACTACTAGAGGCCTGTCCACCCAGCTACACCTTTTCCTTCTCATGCAGAGAAGGGAAAAAAGGTGGAGGCACAGCCTCAATATACAGAGAGGCACTGAAGGGCAGGGATGTGGATTTGGGCACTTTTAACACATTTGAATACAATGCAACTATTTTAAACTCTCAGCCTCGCTTCCTGGCAGTTACCATATACAGAGCTCCTAAGTTATCTATCCCTTCTTTTTTAACAGAATTTTCAGAACTATTGTCTGTCATTCACACGAGTTACAACTCTTGTATTTTAATTGGAGATTTTAACATACATATTGATAATCTGGCAGATACCAGAGCCAAAGATTTCTTAGAATTATTGGAATACATGGATTTTAAACAGCATGTAAACGTACCTACTCACAAATATGGACATACATTAGATTTAGTCATATCATATGGTTTGAGCATCAACATATCATCTGTTACAGATCTGGCTCTTTCTGACCACAGCTGTGTATTTTTTAATAGTCTTTATCATGCTGTACAAAACACCACAGAACGCATTGTTAGAAAACGATACATTACCCCTCAAGTAGCCACAACTTTCTCATCACATGTTATAGCTTGCAAAAATACAGTCCTACCATCATCTTGTGAAATTTTAGTCCATGATTTTAATCTTAAAATGAAAACAGTACTTGATGCAGTCGCTCCTATTAAAATCAAGAAACTAACTACAAAAAGTGTTGTTCCATGGAAAAATAATCTTACTATGAAGTTAAAAAGAGAATGTAGAGCTGCAGAGCGCAGATGGCGAAAAACAAAACTAGAAATTCATCAAAACATACTTACTGAAAAACTTAAAAACTACAACAAAGAAATTCGAAAGTCTCGCCAGGATTATTTTTCAAATTTGATTAATACCAATATCCATAACCCCAGACTGCTTTTTAATACAATAGATTATATTTTAAATCCAAAAACAAATAATAGCTGTAAGCTTCCAGCTTCTAAATGTGAAGAGTTTGCTGGCTACTTCAGGGAGAAAATAATAAACATCAGGTCTGGTATCTGCCAGCAAAACAAGCACGCTGCACTTTTACCAATATCCTGTATGGAATGTGACGTGAGGTATGAATGTTTTGACCTGGTTGATGCTGACACCCTGAGGAAAGTAGTAACAGAACTGAAATCCTCCACGTGTTCCCTTGATCCAATCCCAACCTCCCTTTTTAAAACAATTTTTAACTCACTATCTGAAGACATACTGGCCATTGTAAACCATTCCCTACAGCTAGGCGTCTTCCCCACTGATTTTAAAACTGCTTTAGTTAAACCTATTTTAAAGAAAGGGAACCTGGACATTTTATCACCCAGCAATTATAGACCAATTTCTAATCTTCCATTTTTAAGTAAAATTTTAGAGAAATTAGTTTTTATTCAGTTAAGTGCCTATTTAAATTCAAACGCTACATTAGAAATGTTTCAATCTGGTTTTAGAACAAATCACAGTACAGAGACAGCCCTGCTAAAAGTAGTAAATGACATCAGAACAAACCTTGACAAGAATAAACCCTCGGTTCTGGTACTACTTGACCTGAGTGCTGCCTTTGATACTATTGATCATCAAATTCTTTTAGATAGATTAAGCAAGCGTGTTGGCCTAGCTGAAACTGTTTTAAAGTGGTTCACTTCATATCTTTGTGGAAGAAAATTCTTCATCTCAATAGATAATAATGTCTCCAAACACTATGAGGCTACCTATGGAGTACCACAAGGGTCGATTTTAGGACCATTACTTTTTAATTTATACATGTTACCCCTGGGCAGTGTCATCAGGAGACACGGCATCTCTTTCCACAGTTATGCTGATGACACACAGCTCTATGTGGCCGTGTCTCCTGATGACACTGGGCCGATTGACTCACTTTTTAACTGTATTTTAGATATTAAGGCCTGGATGTCGCAGAATTTTTTACAGCTAAACCAGGAAAAAACTGAAGTACTGATCGTCGGTTCAAAAGCCCAGAGAGAGAAACTGGCCTCTAAACTAAATACATATGGAGTAAACCCGAGCAAAGAGGCAAGAAACCTAGGAGTCATATTTGACTCAGATTTTAATTTCAAATCACACGTACGCTGTGTCACAAAAACAGCATTTTATCATTTAAAAAATATTTCTAAGGTGAGGCCGTTTCTCTCTCTGGGCAACACGGAGAGACTAATGCACGCCTTTATAACTAGCAGGATAGACTACTGTAATGCTCTCCTTACTGGTCTGCCCAAGAATACCATCAACAAGCTGCAACTGGTTCAAAACGCTGCAGCACGACTTCTGACTCAGACCAGAAGGAGAGCACACATTAGGCCCATTTTAAAAACCTTACACTGGCTACCTGTTAGTTTTCGTGTTGATTTTAAAGTTCTTTTATTAGTTTATAAAGCGCTACATGGGCTTGCGCCAGAGTATATTACAGAAATGTTTTTATTCTATGAACCAGGAAGGCCCCTCAGATCCTCTGGCTCTTCTTTTCTAGCTGTTCCACAGAGTAGAACTAAAACATTTGGTGATGCTGCTTTTAACCACTATGCTCCAAAACTGTGGAACAGCCTGCCGGAGGATCTGAGAGGAGCTGGAAATGTGGACATTTTTAAACGTAGATTAAAAACTCATCTCTTTGGTCTGGCTTTTATGTAGCATCACATTTTATAGTTTTAGTTTTATTCCGTTTAAAATTTTTTAAAGGTATCTGTTTTATTTATTTATCTATCTCTTATAATGTTTTTACTATTTTTATTGTTGTGGACTGATTATTTTTTTTTTAGCCTTAATCCTTGAACCTTTATCTTTTTATAAATTTTATATATTTTATATTGTATGTCAGGGTGCATTGGTCTCCCAGTTTTTATCTTTTTTGGTCTCCCAGTTTTTATTTGTTTATTATGCTTATTTTTCAATCACAATGTCAAAGCACCTTGTATTTCATGTACTTGGACGAAAGGTGCTATATAAATAAAATTTGATTGATTGATTGATCACTGCATTTAAATATTTGTGTTTTTTTTTTATTTGCTGTTGTCGTTTCTTATTTGTACTGTTACTGTAAAGCACCTTGAGCTGCGACTTTCGTATGAAAGGTGCTATATAAATAAAGTTTATTATTATTATTATTATTATCGTGCATGTTCAGTGTGTTAATGCCGTTCATTTGTATTATGTTGTATGTATTGTGTATGTATTATGTTGCCCGGCCAGCTCTCGCTCTCTCGATTAGCTACATTCTGTTCCACGTCCCCATCGTTGTCGGCTGTCCCCCACACACAGGAAGATTTTTTGTTGTAGATATTGAACAAGTTCAATACTTGTGATTGCTGGCCCCGATCATCGGCTTCCTGTTTCGGAGCCGATTATCAGGAGAAACTCACTCTTAACTCATCTCAGACCACAGGATAATCTGATAGGATTATTTTATAAGACTTAAGATAATCGGGAGTCGGTCGGGAAGGAGAAAATCAGGACAGAAACCGCCCGTAATCTTCAGACTCCAGCAGAGCCCTGTGACCCCGAATAGGAATAAGATGATGGATGGATGGATGGATGGATGGATGGATGGATGGATGGATGGATGGATGGATGGATGGATGGATGGATGGATGGATGGATGGATGGATGGATGGATGGATGGATGGATGGATGGATGGATGGATGGATGGATGAGTGGGTGGATGAATAGATGAATTAAATATCACTTTTACAGTCATTAAATTTGTCTGCTGCTCTCCCTTGATGATTCATTATGGAGGAGTTGGACCTGGAAAGGAAAAACCAAGAGAAAACAGGGATGGATGGATGGATGGATGGATGGATGGATGGATGGATGGATGGATGGATGGATTCAACATCAAAACTTATAAAAGGGTTAGTGAAGGAGCTTTAGTGATGCTGAATTCCTTTACAGTTGCTGTCTTTTTATTTTTAGGTAAGTCAGTTGAGAACAGTTTCTCATTTACAATGACTACCTGGGCAAAAGGCAGCACAAAGACTCAAGCACATACAATCACAGTGAAACAAACAATCAAACACGATGTATAAAAAACACACAACACATAAAAAAAATATGAGTAAAAAGTGGCAGCGCTGGTCCGGAAGAGTTACAAACATGTGCAATGATCACAGATGAATGTTGGGAGTGTATTTTTGAAGGTGGACAATGGGATGAATGTGTGAAGTTTAAGTGTTTGCTGCAGATGATTCCAATAACTAGCAGCAGCGAACTGAAATTAATTATGGCCAAAGGAGGTGCGGGCTTTTGGAATGACCAGGTTCATGTAACTGCTTGAACATAGGTTCTGATTACTGATCTTGAAATTAAGTAGTGAGCCAGTGATGGTTTTGTAGAAGAAGTGAAGCTGAAGCCATTGGGGAACATGAGATAAGTCCAAGTCATAAAATGACCACCAGGAACTGGCTCCATCTCCGCTGAACCCCATTCTCAAATGTCCAAACGAAAATAAATCTATTTACAGCCTCGTACAAAAATTAGTTTTGGTCTCTGTTGCTGGAGTTCACATCAGTGGCAATCACCTTTGTTGCTTCTTAGTGCTCAGCATATTGGTGAACTTGACATCTGAGCTGTGAATTAAGAGGTATGAACACTTAATCAGCTTTAATCTAAAGATGATATGGTCTTTTGTGGTGTTAAAGCAGCACTATGTAACTTTTCCACCTTAATATCATATTTCCAGAGTCATTGTGATGGTACATCAACTTCCAACAGGTTTAATGAACCTCTGTCATGGTCTGGGGGGTCTGTGTCGCCTTCACTGGCACTATGTAACTTTGAGGTGCATGGTAGGAACCCTGCCACACTAAAAAACTACACATTTTTACGGCTTTGACTGCTTTACGGAATACGTCACGTCCCCCTCCGTCCCGATTCGTAGTCGAGACGAAAGCTGGGCGGGGCGTGGAGCGCAGAGCTCAGGAGAAGCTGGTATCATGGCCGAAGCAGCGAAAAAACCGAAGAAAATAAACGTTTTATTGGAGGAGGCTGATCTGCAAAATATAGGGAATGGGCATTCAGTTATTCACAGGTTATAAAGTATTTTTTTATTTTGTCAGTAAGTATGTTGGACTACTAATTTATGACGAAGTCCCTCTAAAAAATGTGACAGGAAAAAGGTGCAGTAGTAATTTGGGGCACATTATCTCAACTGAAACAGGACAGGGGGGCGGGGGTGACTTCACTAATAAAACCAAGTTGAACTTAGTGATTTTCAACATCATCATATTTGTTTAGCCAAAAATAGATCCATTACCTCTTCGCTATACATCCTGCAAACGACCGCTGAAAACAGAAAAGTAGTTTTGAAAGTCTGTCCCGTTCATTCACTACCAAAACAAATGCACGCGACCATAGACGGATTACCGCATGGGCAAAGTGGGCGAGTGCCCAGGGCCCTGGAGCCAATGGGGGCCCTCGGCTTTCAAACATTTTTTTTTTTTTTTTTTTTTATGTGTAAATTAAAATAAATTTACAAACTCATAGGGCCCAATGATAGGGCCCCGTTTTGTGTGATACGTTCATATATAATCGTAAATTGTAGGCTATTATTACGATAAAATGTGCATTGTGCGGTCGGTGTAGACTAATTCTTACTTTACAACTGTCCTGAACGCATCAGGGCCGTGAGCAAACGCTGATTTGCTGTAAAGCCTGTTTATGGTTCCGCGTTAAATCGACGCATCGCCTCCGCGCATCGCCGCGTACCCTACGCCGTAGGCGCTGCGTTGGTGTAACGCGGAACCATAAATCAGCCTTAACAGTTAGAGCCAATTTGCCGACTCGGCAAATTTGCGGCCATGAAAGAGATGAGCGCTAAACTTTAAAAGAGGACTAAGCATGTACAAAGTTTTATGGAAGAGTCAACTACCATTGGTGAGTCAGTGTAACCTTCATAAATAATTTCTTTATCAGAAAGTTGTGGTATTCTTGACCACCTACTTATTTGAATGAGCTTTGTGTTGTTGTCAACGAGACCGCCGAGTCTATTATTATTACTATATTATAGAGCTCAGAAATTATGTTATAGACCGCTGTGTCTATCTTTCTAAATATGTGTAATGTTTTTTTTTTGTATTTAAACTGTATCAAAGATGGAACTGAGTCAGTCCGAGTCAGCGGCGTGTGATTGACAGCTGTCAGGCCGGTGTGTGTGTGTGTGTGTGTGTGTGTGTGTGTGTGTGTGTGTGTGTGTGCTTCTGAACAAGTTTGTGACTTTACTCTGCTTTCTGCAGCATAGGCCTATATGCTTGGCTCAATAAAAGTGAGAATAAATGTAGTTTGAGGGGTAGGATGAGGTGTTGTTGAACGTTAAAATGACTATCATAAGGGCCCATGGAGAATGCTCCGCCCCCTCTGTACTGAGACCCACGCTCCGCCACTCCGCCATCACAATCACACGGTGTGATTGTGGATTCTCTGTGCCATTGTGTGACCAAAATGAGTGATTGGGGAGGGCATGCACCGTGCACGTAGGATATTATTGTAGGTAGGGGCCCATAGCGAGTTTGTGTCCAGGGCCCGTGGTCATGATAATCCGTCCTTGCACGCGACGGGGACAGGATCTTTCCGGCAGTACGTGCTGGTGCTCATGGGAAACGTAGTGTTCTTTCAGGTAAAGCACTACCGCTTTTGTCCAAAGGAGCTGCCAAACTCAACAAAAGCTGAAAGTTACATTGTGCTGCTTTAATTGTTGAACTGATGCAGCCCCAGCGGAGCTCCGCTGGAGTTCCAGCAGTCCTCGTTTCACCTTGTTTCACTCTTCAGTCGTGTAATCCGAGACAATAAATGGACAGACTTTAACAGAATGATTATAATAAAACATAAGCCTCATACGTTAGTATGAGCTAAGCTAAGATAGTTATCCTTTGGTGAGGCAATGTGGGCGTGTTCAAACAACTGCCAGAACCATTCGATTATTCTACCATCGTCAGCAAATGGAATCATCTTTTTTCACTTCCATAAACTTAGATGAAGTCTTATCCTGAGGTCACCCACATGATCACACATACTGTTTACACACATTATCAGACTTTACAAGACCATATGGATATGATCAACCACACTTCTCAAGTTGCAAGTAGACACCACATTGTGTTTGTGTCATGAATTGTGTAGTATGTGGAGGAGGATGAACAGCTGGGGGGCAGCAGAAGAAAACCACATTACCTTTATATAACAAACAAAACCTAAGGTGGTGCAGCAGCAGGAAACCCAAAGCTGAAATTTAAAACACAAGTCAAGCAGAGGAAGAGATCAGGCAGATGTACTACAAAGCATGTGCAGCAAAGCCAGGCTTTCCTTGGGAGAGTGGAATAGAAATGCAGAAGCGGAAATGAGCGATTATTGGGACTTTGGTGGGGATAATCAACTACATTTTTCTAAAACCTAGTTTTATGCTTGAAGCTCATATGAGAAGTGGTGTAAGACGAATCATATCAGTCTACTCCAGACTAAATTCATGGATCTTCTGGCATTAAATTCATAAAAAAACACAGATTGTGTGAATGGAAAATAATGGAATGTATGAAAAATAAAAATGATAATGCTGCTGCAGTTAAAGGTATAGTCTGTAATGTTGGAGAGCTAGCAAGATTTGAAAGTGGCACCTCCTTTTAGCCCCCCCCCCTCTGTCAGTGCTCCGTCCAAAGTCACACCCCCACAAACTTTGGGGAACGCGCATTTGCAGGAGTCGAGTTTTCCAGGACATTTTGGACAGCACATTTTCAACAAAACTACCCCATGTCTCATTCACCTGTAAGCGAGGCCGGTTTTAGGGGGGGGCAGGGGTGGGCTGTGCCCACCCAAACGTGCGTCCTGCCCACCCAATCAAAGTTATGGGGATCCTTTATTTTTTTATAACTTTATTTTTTATAAATATAAAAAAATATCACAGAATATCTGTACCGTTTCTGATTGGGTGGGCACTGCGCATCATTTTTAGACAGAACAATGAACGCATACCGCAAAAGTTGTGTCTCGGCGGAGGGACCCAACGTCCCAGCAAAATAAGCACAACAGAGAAGTGTTCAGAACAGCGCACACACTGAAAGCTGATTTATGGTTCTGCGTTACACCAACGCAGAATGTTGCGCGTCGCCGCGTACCCTACGCCGTAGGTTACGGCGTAGCCGTGGCAACAGAGCCTGCATGGCACCGCAGCGCACCGCCACCCGCACCGGCGCTCTCCGCCCTCGCCGGGATGGAGGATTTTTGGCTGCGTTTTCTCGTTTTCTGCGCCATTCTTCAGCAAACGTGACTCGAGTGTGTGAAGTTTTCCGGCAAGATTTTCGACGTGAGGAGTGCGCGCATGGGACAGAGGGGGGCGTGGGCGGGACTTAAAATGAAGGCAAGCCTGATTGGTTCTTTCCTCCCTGCCAATCCTCTGGTCCTCTGACCAATCCGTGCCATTCGGACAGCAAAAAACAGATTGGTCAGAGTTTTTACAGGATTAAAGCTGTCAGAGAGGTCGGATTTTTTTCTTTCCCTTTTCGGAACACATTATTCACTGGCTACTCTCAGGATGGAAGGACCATTTCACCCAGTATAACAATAAATGTTTTTGAATACGATTACAGACTATACCTTTAAAGCAGAATTATCTCATCTGCTATTGGTTGATTGGCTCCGGAATCCCCATGATCATGAATAGGATTAATGAGGGTATGGAAAATTATTGATTGAATATTGACTCATATAGACCTGCTAAGTCACTCTCTACTCTGTGTTAGGTATCATGTTTTTTATTGATAAACCACTGAGAATGGACTTGTCAACAGAATGGGAGTATAAAAGCATACCCTATTCTGCCGTCACGGTTCCCTTACTAACATGACATAGTGTACAGTTTAAAGGTAGGGTAAGTAATTCTATGTGATTTCAAAACTGGAACTGTTTAGTCGCATTCAGTGAATATATCCTCAAATCTACTAGCTGCCCATCTTATGAGTACACAGTTGAAAAAAAACTGTGTTTATAAACAGCCCTGGCTCTGTAAACTTGAAACAGTGCAAAATGGAAGCAGATCAAACCATGACAAACATTACCCAAGCCAGTCACACTGTTATTAGACATGTGACAGAGCACCAGGTTCTGTTTACTTACACAGAGGCTGTGCTCTGTTCTATAAGGTTCTGCATGGAAACTGGTCACTGTGGTCAAAAACACGAGAACACTCCTCAGGAACTGCAACACCGCTTTCAGGTCGGGGGATAGATAAGTGTGCAGGGTCCACGAGAGCGGAACTAAAGAAACGCATCAAGAAAGCCAAAGGAGACTACAGGAGGAACATCGAAAACCACCTCTCCAACAATAACCAGTGGCAGGGGACACAGAAGCCGACCCACTTCAGGGGACGGACCAACCCAGCAGTGGACTCAAGTGCTGCACTGGTGGAAGAATTGAACCTGTACTTTGCACGCTTGGAGATCACATCCCCACCAGGCTGCAGCCACTCCAGCCCTGCATCAACCAGCCTTCAGTCTCCAGCCCCTAACTGGAGAGTAGGACCAGGATGTGGCAAAGATACTCAGCAGGGTGAACACCAGGAAAGCAGCCGGACTGGATGGTCTTCCTGGGAAAGTAATTCAATTCAATTTTATTTCTATAGCGTCTATTACGACAGAAGTTGTCTCTAGGCGTTTCCAGAGACCCAGAACATGACCCCTGAGCAATTATTACAAAAAAATGTCAGGTAAAAACTCCCCTAGTGGGAAAAAAACCTTAAGCCAAACAGTGGCAAGGAAAACTTGAGAGGATGAAGAACAGAGAGAGGAGAGACACAAACACACTGTCAAATGTACAAAAGACAAGATATTAGTACATGCCAGCCTGACCAACCAAAGCCCTGGTACCAAAGAAATCCTTCACAGCCTGGCTTAGCGATTATCGCCCAGTTGCATTTGCACCAGTTATCACTAAATGTCTGAAACGGTTGGTCTTAAAACACATCAAGGACAAGAAAGCCCAGTAGGGCCTGCACTTCTTATGGCACTTTTCCACTAGTACCTACTCTGCTCTACTCAACTTGGCCTGGTTTCTATTCCATAACAATTCAGCACCTGGAGCAGAAGTAGGAGGGTTGGAGCAAAGCTGCTGTGACGTATTTGATTGTGTGATCTAAACGGAGAAGACAACAACACTAAAGATGTAGAACCTGGAGGAGATGATATATGTGCTGCTGGGTCTGTGGCTTGTGTTTGATATCAAGTTAAAAATGAGAGAGAGAGAAGCTTCCAATGGCGATGCTTTTTAATTTTTTTAGTTTGTCTCGGCGCTGCTGAAAAGTCCGTTGGGAGCCGCAAGCAGCTATGAAGTGACAGAGCTCCTGGTGGATCTGGTCGTTCCTTATCGCCGTCTAGATCCCTTTTTAATTCTCTCCTCAGCACCAGGTTTATGAACATCTGCACCTCAGAGTTGGATCACCAAACAGACTTTTGCACTGCCATTGCTGGTCGAATAAAATGAACAAGAAGCCGCTGTCAGAGTGGGACGTGGGGAGAGGCTTGGGTGAGTTCATGATAATGTGTTTTCTCAGGGGCACAGGAGAGAAGTAAGAGGGGGGGGGGGGGGGGCTAGCTCACAGTATTTTGTTTACATTTTTGTTGAAACATCGACATACATGACACCATCCAGAAATCCCTTAGACCTACCTTTAACTATAATGCAAAACTTCTTCGGAGGCATAACGTGCAGCTAAATGGATTTTCATATATTATAATTCCCTTTAGTGTTGGCTTCTTGTAAAAAGCATCATGTAAAGGTGCTGATTGATTTTTTTACATGTCATGTGGATTAACTGAATCTCTGTCAGTCATTTGACGATGTGATTTTTATTCAACACCGAGTCAAGAGCTAAGTATTTGGATTAAATCTAAGACAACATCTGATGATATTGTACTGATTTTTCAGCATGGTTGTATCTGAGATATGATCCCAAAAAGAATCTGTTAAAGATTTGAAGGAACATTTAATCTGAAACTCTGAACAAAATCTGCAGTAGCAGATTAGGAGCTCAACATAAATTACCATGGTGATCCAGCCAGATTAAAAGAGAGCCACCTCTGCGGTACTGGAAATCCTGGTCTTAGACTTGACAGAGCTCACCAACCCATTTCTCTCACTTCCTGATACACCCCTGTGATTCTGGAAACCTTGGGAGACAAGCAGACTACAAAACAAAAACTGAAACATATTTTGTATTTACATGCAGATATGTCTAAACAGTCTTTAAATATAAAAGTTGGATTTACATTTGAATAATAAACTATTTAGAAAACGAGCTGCATGATGGTTGAAGAGAGAACGCGTGTTTACAGGTATCGCTAGTCGAGCTACTCTGTGACTTCTGTAAGAAAAAAACAGCACAACCTCTTCTCATTTATAGAGTTGTGGAAGGTAAATTGGTCAGGAGGGAGCAGTGAGAACCCAGCATCCTCTCACAATAACAAGCTGGCTGGGTGTTAAACATGAGCAACAAAATCATTTAGCCGTTAATAACCTCTGCCACACACCCAGCAAAACATTAACTAATCAACTTGGTACAAGTTTTCAAAATGGCATGTAAACACTCAGTCCTGCAGTGACTTACGGCCCACTCCCACAATATTAAATACAGATCCCTGATAACATCACTTTACTTATAACCCTGCTCAAACAGGAGGAGTGACGTTCATGAGTAATTTACAAATTCTTCTCAGTCCAAGAATTTAATCAAATATAAAAGCAAAAGACAATCATAGATCTTTGGTAAGCCTCACACTCATCTTTTCCCCCTTATTAGAACATTCATAAAACCAGTCTTACCATATTTTCTGCACTACAAGGCGCACTTAAAATCCTTACATTTTCTCAAAAATCAGCAGTGCACCCTATAATCCAGTGGACCTTATGTATGAATTCTTGTTGTGCGTACTGACCTCGAACAAGTTTTGTTTGGTACACTGCACTCAAATCTGTTAAAATGTTTTAGTGCGACTTTGGTAGCGACGGAGCCGCTCCGCTTGACTGATGGTCGGACCGTTCAGCTGACACATTAGAGTCGGTCCTTGGTTGGATACGAGTTGCAACGTCAGACAATGTTAGATAACTAATTATGTAGTGCTGGCTGGCAACCAACATCCAACATCTAGTCCATGTTACCTAACTGTAATTAGACGTCAAGCCAACGTTAGGTTTTTAGAGTAAACCCAATTTTACAATCTATATCATAATCCAGTTATAATCAAATGTTGGATAATAACATTGTTCCAACCTCACACTAACCTCAGGTTTCCGCTATCGCTGGCAACGATGAACCAATCAGAGAACAGGACGTAGTACAACGCTTACCTCTGCCACTTTTTTATTAGTTACAACTGAACAATATTATGAGTTTAATAAAGTTCGACTCATCAGATTGTTTTGTTTCGCTTTATAAATGTTTTATCATGCGCCTTATAACCTGGTTCGTCTCGTGTATGAAAATAGACCCGTTCATTGATATTGCGTCTTATAATGCCTTGCGCCTTTATAATTAAGTTGATGCTGAAATTGACATTCTCTTTATTAAAAGCTTTTCATAATTGCTCAGAAAATGTATCCACTCTCTTGTTCACCACTTGAGAGATTTTTATGCCATTGACACCAAAAATAAGTAAGATCAATCTAGTTCAGTACTACAAGTTACCTATGCTAGCTTTACTTAGATCATGCTAAACTGTGATAACTTATATTACTTTAATATATGTTTGATCAAATCTGTCAATTAATCCTGATCTTTAATGTTGCCACCAAACGTAAAGTTAAAATGAATAATGCTAAAGTTAAAACAAGAACTAATAGAAATGGCATTGAGACATTCAAACTAACGCTAAGTCATAGCGCTGCAGTGTGCAGGAGCTTCATCAGGGAGTTCCCGGCAGAGTTCCCCGGCAGGACCTCCTGTTTCAAATGTCATGTCGTTGGCAAGATCCAATATGCGCACTGCAAAGGCTTGTAGAGGGTCCTGCTGCGGACCGGGAGGCCGAGGTCCCGGCTCCAGGTGAGCCGGGCTCCAGCTCCGATGAAGTCTGGGGGAACTGCCCCTAGTGGTTAGTTGAGGGACTGCAGTTAACTATACTTCCTTGATGAATTCAACCTAAATTTTAGGTTGAGATTACTAGGATTGTTTGATTATTACTGAATGTCAAGCCTTTTTTACAAATACAAAAGATACAAAAGACTCAACTACATTTTTGAACGACCTCCTTGTTCTCCGTTGGCCCACCAGACGTCTTTGCTCCCAGAACAAAAGCTTGACTGTTGATCCCTGAATTTGGAAGAGAAGAGTAGGATGAAGAGCCTTTACGTCTCTGGCTCCTGCTGAACCGGCAGTGTGTTTGGATACAGGATGCCATCTCCTCTTAGGCTATAAGACAGAGCCTAGAACAGTTTTATATTAAAACTCACGATCTTTTCTTTTACAATAACTGATTCATGAATCTGTTTTGCTCTTTTTTCAATTTATTTTTAACCCTGATTCTCATTTGAACACAAAAGAGCACTTTAGGCTGCATGGGCGCATAATGAAGCCGGGCTGAATAACAGGCTGTATGAGAGGTTGGGGACAACAATCTCAGGATGAGGATTCAGACCTCAAAGTGACAAACAGGCTATTAACGTCATAATAAAGGAGTAGGCACTCAGCCTAATAAGAACTCAATGATGAATGGAAAATGTTTTGTCTGCCTCATGAATTTGTATTTTCCGGACAGTGTTTAAATGGGTGTAAATATAAACTTTTATTAAGCTTTCCTTCCTTGTTGCAACTCAAATATTCCTAATTACTGGCACTGCTCATTATCCAGAGTTATGCCCAAAGTTTTCTATAATTTCAGCTGTACTCATGTAACTCATGCATAATTTTGTGCTGTATATGCCTGGGAGGAGCAATTAAACGAAAAACAAAGCCTCTTTATTGTGTACTTTCAATTCACTCAGCCTGATCTGGTATACGGTCGTGCACGATTTCTCTTGCTTGGGAATTAAATAGCAACCGTGACAAAGTGACAAGTAGCTCAGAGGTGGGCGTTGAATAGACACAGACTGCATCGGTGGGTGAACGCAAGCCCAGCACGCACAGCCAGTGAGTGACTGCAAAGTGCTCAAAGCTTCAAAAGCAGACAAAATAAAGAGCCAAACAAATCCAGCTGTGTGTACAATGTCTCTGTTAGCCCTTGTGCTAGTCCACGTGTCTCTGTCACAAACTGCAACTTAAAAGAATGATCTATGCATATTACAAATAAAACATTTTGTTCAAACGAATCAATTATTTAATATTTTCCAGAAAGGCAAAGTACAAAGATATACCCGTCCCCAGGGAAATGTCAAAAATACACCGTCTGTGTGCTCAGGCAATGGCAGACACATACGGGAGAACATGTATCTACAAACGAAAGGTTACGTGTGAGCGATGGCAACACACCTCTCATGCTCTCATAGAGACCTCTAAAGGTGGCGATGTCTTCACACTGACATCTTCAAACCCATGTCAGTTATTAATTAGGACTCCTACGGATCACGCTTGCATTCACAGCACATCCCACGGTTGCCCAGCAGGACTGAAATCAGCGGAAAATCAACACTTTTACAGCAGCGGGAAGAAACATTTGCCATTTTTAGCCCACCAGGTCCTCCCGTAGCAGTGGAGGTTCTCATTTTCTCCTCTGTCTTTACGTTTCTTGAATCTCTTATTGCTTCTGACACGATGTCCACTGTAGCTCTGCAAGCTCGTTTCATCAGTGTTCGTGTGTGACACCGAGCTGTGAAGCAGTTGTCACAAGAAGCGACCGAGACCACTGGTTTATACTGATGGTAGGGACAGGAGGCCGCATAACTCTTACCCTACTTGTTTGTTTATTTGTTTGGTTGTTTGTTTATTCAGGTCATTTCCAAATTAAGAATTCAAATACAAAAGAAATGAAAGAAAAGAAAACAACAAATAAACAGGAAGTTAATGTTAATATTGCATTAGACCAGAATATATAAACAAAACAAGACCAAAAAGGTGTAGGCTGAAGCTTAGCTTATTACCCTTTTATAATCAAGTTCTGTCAGATCCTACATATACTGATACAGAGCAGTAAATCAATTAATAGAAAAACATTTCATATACTTTTGTATATTGAAAACATTCATTATAATCTATAAACCTATTATCTATTTAAGTTTTGACACTTACATAAACACTCATACAATGCAATCATATTTAATGAGCATCTTGTATTTTTTTAAATATTTGGTATGTACTGCACTCTTTAATTTCCATTTCCAAAACATTCCACAAATTAACCCCATAAACTGAAACACATCTATGTTTGACATCCGTTCTGTTCTTTGTTTTTTAACTTCAACTTGAAAATGTATTTATATGAAAACAACGCCCTTTTATGGTGCTTTACGTCTTTGTTATCTTTCTGAATAAACAAACAATGGGTACATTGATCGTATGTAGGGTTGTTGGTGGTCTCCAGCAAAGGTGTGGTAGGTAGTATCCACACAGGTTGTATTCCTGTATCCTCTATAGGTGCTTTTCCCGGACAAGCCCCCAATACCAAGAACTGAATCTTCTCTTCTTACAGGGATGAATCCAGCTGCTGTGGCTCGTAATAAGGAGGATTCATCTGATTCATCTGACCAGATCCTTTTCTTCCAATCTGATGCTTATGTGCACATCGTTGGTTCTTTCAGCAGTGGACACGGGTCAGCACGGGTCAGCACAGGTCAACACGGGTCAGCAGGGGTCAGCAGGGGTCAGCGAGGGTTAGCAGGGGCTCTGACTGCTCTGTGGTGAGATAATACCAAACACATCAAGCACGATACTGTCTGCTCTGAAACCTGTCCATCCTCGCTTGCGTTAAGGCTTCTCTTTCTGGCTCCTAGTGGCTGGTTAACTCCTCCTGCGCTACTTTTGGCAGTTACTGTATCTCTATGTCAATTTCCTTGCACTTCCAACACATAAATGTCAAGAGCTTTTAATTTCCTACCAAAACTATCTCACCTGCTGACAGCTGCTGTTGTCATGGAAGTATGAGCCGTCAGGGGTTTGAAGGTTTGGGCTGAACCACCGTGAAGTCTCAGCTATATCTTTGTGTCTCTAAAAAAAAAAAGCAATAATGTTGGCAAAGTCTTTGTAACAGTAGTACTCACCTGTAGTTGTGTAATCCCCAACGGTGCGGCAGACAGCCTGATACTCACTTCTTTTAGATGTATTTTAGAAGGATGAACTGTGCTCTATGCTGCGTAAGCTGAAAGACTGTCATTTTTTTTTTTTTTTTTTTTTGCAGTATCTTTACAATACCCTCTTTAACCTCTGCTTTTATTGTCGTGGCATAATTGTGTTACATGAGCAGCACAATGAAAATGCAGCGCTGCGTTAACTTGTCACGGTGGAGTCATTTTACCAAGTGAACCCACGTATAGTACATTACTCTGAATTAGTATTCTGTGGAAGTGGGAAGTGGGATCAGTATATTAGAGTTTAAAGCCATACTTAGACTTTATGTCTGTATCAAAGAGCTCATAAAATGATTTACACATTTCATAGTCCACTTTGGAGAACTGTTCAGGCGACATATTGTGCATACATGTTTGGCTGCTCGGAATTCCTCTGAGAGCTCATATAAGAAGTGTTTCTCCATCTTTAGTTGGGTTACCATTAACCCCAGCTCTCCCCCTCAAGCTTCCTATTCTCGTCCCCAGGTCTGACATAAGTTTAAACATGGAAGGAGGCCACACGCGCCCAGGCAACAGAGTGTTTGGGATGCACTTCATTTCATTTTCATTTTATTCTTTATCTCATTCATTAAAAGAAAAACAAAACAGTTCAATATAATTACAACAAATCTCTTTCCTTGAATGAAAGGGAACAGAAAGAAGACTACGCTTATTTTATCTGTCCCTTTTTACTAAGAAATCAAATTTCAATTAATAAGAAATACAGACTGCTAATTATGATAACATATTACGCAAAAAAATGTATTCTTCTACTTTGGAAAGGGGAACAGCTGCCCACCTTTGAAATGTTCAAAGAACAAATAATACAATTCCTCCCATTGGAGAGGCTAACTCTCAAAGGATACGGCCGAGAACAAATGTTCCATGAACTGTGGTCTCCACTCCTAAATCAATTAGGGGGAGAAAATATGGACTGACATGACTCACTAATTGAGTTGACCATTTGTCAAAAAAAGTTGCTGCTATCTCATGTATTCACTGTATATATATTCTCTGTATTTATTAACCATTGTCGGCGTCTATTTTTTGTCTGTGTTTGGATGTTTTTTTTTTTTTGTTTTTTTTTTTTCTCATTTTGTTTTGTCAATGCTTGTTGGGGCTCCTATTATAAAATAATTATAAAACAATAAAAAGATATTAAAAAAAAAAAATTATTAATGTAATAATAAAAAAATTACAAAAATTACAAATTACGCAATAAAAAAAACACTTTCCAATAAACTTAATTAAAAAAAAAAAAAAACAGCTGTCGTCAAACACAGATAGTCGTGTTCTTTTTTGATTCAAAGAAAAAGAATATGAAAATGGTGCTAAAAAGAGAGAGAGAAAAAAAAGAAAACCCACCTAACTTAACAATTATCATGATATTTCTTCATCAAACTGCAAACTGGCTTTTATTATTCTGTTAAATGTAATGTTTGATTTGCATTCTTTGGCTTCTGTATCCAGATTTTTCCATAAACTGATACCTTTTACAGAAACACAAACTGTCTAGTACTGCACCAAGCACTTTGAACTCTATCCTTATGCACTTTTGAGTACGTTTGAGTTTTTAGCCTAGTGTCCTTATTTTTTAGTGTTTAGAGTTTTTAGTGTTTTAATTGTTTTTATTGAGCTTTTTTTTATTGCTTTGAGCCAGTGGCAACGAAATTTCGTTCCACTTGTACTTGGACTTTTGGAATGACAATAAAGTGAACCTTGAACCTTGAACTTTGAAACTTTGCCACTTGCTCTGTGGTCGGGCTGCACAGCGTGCATGCTAACATCCACCTCAGCCTGATATCAGAGACTCAGAGGAAGCGAGTGCCACTTGGACAGATGTTTTCCAGGGTAATGTTTGAGGAAGAGTTGGAAATACATGACTGCACATCGCTGCCACTGTTATACCAGCAGACTGTGGGGTGGGGGAACAGCGAGCTGCGAGGGTCTCAGTTCAAAAATGCAGTGAAATCCGATGACAACTAATAAATGTGCCTGCTGAATCTCCTGAGCTCGTTTGCAACAGATGAATGACGCAGTGAGCGCAGAGCGGTTATTGTTTCCAGCCGGTTTAATACATAACTGCTGGTGCAAACACCATGCAACATCACAAGGGGCTGCGCTAATTATCCCGGGTTTGTGTGAACCCTGCTGCTTGAAACCTCGCCTTTGAAAGTGAGATGAACGCAAGGCTCAAATTAATGAGAAACTATTGATTGCGTATTTTGAAACTGTTTGGAAATGGTTTAAATTAATTGACTTAGCCTCTACTTTAAAGAGAAAATAACCTTTACCTTATCATTTTTGTTGTTGTTCAGATCTTCGCAGCGTTGGCTTTCCACGGCTGTTTCCCTGCTGTTTTTTTGTTGTTTGTTTTTTTATTTCAGCCATCTAAAACAGGACTAATTGACACCTGCTACGCCAGGTGAATGCAATTAGCTGCAATTAGCCAGCCGATAAGACAGATGATCAGCAGCGTGCGGGTCCTGAGGACGGCTGTTGTTGAAGAGAAAACGCTTGTGCCGTTAATTAATGGGATGTAAACTAAATGTCACTTTTTCAATTAGCAAGAGGAGGAGAAAAGGGTAAAGTGGTTTGTAGTGATTAAACAGACACACGGCACAAGAAAGATAATGCTCGGACTCCATTAGCTTAACTAAATGGTCCTGTGAAGCTAATGTTTTCCCCGTGCTTTCTCCTCGCGATGGCGTCCGTTAGAGTCGACGTTAACAACACAAATGTCAAACCTTCACTTAGAAATGTAGTACAAATGCTTCTTGAAGTCATTTTTAATGTTTTGAGAGACTGAATGCTAAAGAGCACAGAGCACCGAAGCGCTTGGATCTCACAGATGAGAGAGATAACCCAGTGTTCATCTTCCAGTTGATCAATACACGTTCAAATCAATCCTGTCCTGCCCTGTGAGCTCACATGGGGGTATGTTGATGTTACTTCTGAGCTGACTGCCAAGAGACTAACTCAAACTGGCATTTGTAGAGTTTTTGATCAATAAAAGGAATAAATAAATAAATGAAAAAAATCCCAAAGCCTGTTCCTGAATGGGATCTGAGGAAACTGGTGAGTCGTCCACAGAATACTGACGTATAGCAGCATAACAAGGGGCCCTTTCCTTTGATCCGTCAGCTGTAAAGGTATTATAATCTGATAGCAGGTGGAAACATGCACCATATGGAGCATTTCTTTGATGAAGTTTGAGAAATCTTCTACCTGCGATGCTCCAGAGTCATATCACAAAAGCTTCGACAGCTGTGAAAACAAATGAGCAAAGTTGCCTTTTAGATGCTTTGCGCTTCTGCTGACGGTTTAATTTCACTCTTTACCTCTCTGCAAAGGCGTTTTCAGCTCCCTGACTTTTCTCTGTTCCTCTGTTCTTCTGAATTGGGAGATTCTATCATGAGAGCCGGAAGCAGGAGTGATGATTCACACAGCACCGAGCTCCTAAATCACTAACTTTTGAGACGAAAGCCTGAGGGATGCAGACTCCGAACTGGTGTCTGTAAAGCTGTTCCACATCACAGGGATGGATACGTTTACTGCCTGGAGTTAAAAAGGACTGCATAGCCCCTATATAACAAGCAATGGTCAAAATGGTTATATTTACTCCTACTAGGGCTGGGTATCGATTCAAATGTCAAGAATCGATTCGATTCCGATTCTTAATATTCAGAATCGATTAGGCTATCATGATTCGATTCGATCCGATTTGATATTGATTTGGCTTAGTGTTATTTAAAATGTTTTTTGAGCTGTTGCCTGAATTATATGACTGTAAAATAACTAGTGAAATAATAATTTCACAATAATTATTGTGAAATAACTAAGAAATAAATAAGTCAAACAGGCCTTTCAATATCCATTTAAAGTGCAAAAAAGAAAGAAATTGCAACAGTTCATGCAGTAAACAAATCATTTTAGCTTATCTAATTTATTCTGTCACCACGCACACATATTGCCATGAAGCACCTGGCATTTTTCAGAAGTGTCATGACAAACTGTGTGTCCGACTACTGGGATTAAAGTTCACCTGGCGAAAATGATGAAAAAAAAAAAAAAAAAAAAAAAAAAAATCGATCTTTAGACATAAGAATCGATTTGTAGGAATTAATATGAGAATAGATTTAGAATCGGAAAATACATTTTTTCAACACAGGCCTAACTCCTACTACCATTGTGACAGACAGAAATACTCTCTGCAGACCCAAAGCAAGTCAGGTGGATACATAATCAATATACAATAATACAACCACATTCCTCCAGCAAACACGTTTTCAGCTGTGTTTTAGTACCGGAGAACTTTTTGAAGTTCTCTGTGGAGGACAGCTCAGGACTGCAGGCAGGCCGGCCCCAAATCCCTGTGTGACCACCTGGTTATGTCAGTTATTGATGACAAGTGGGCTCTCGATGCCTCGCAGCGAGGATTAGCGACGAGGAGTCCAGCTCAGGCTCGTGCCCTTTTCATTTATGCATTGAAAGTCCTCCATATTCCTTGAATCTCATTGCGTTTTATCATCCCAACGATTTCTGATGTCGGCTGCTTCGTGGTGTTTCAATAACCTTTGAAATGTCCACAAGGCGTGACTTGTGACAAGATTATATTGGAAATAAGAATGTCTACGGCCTGTTTGGTATGGTTTTGTCTGAGCTCAGTGTGTGTGTGTGTGTTCTGAGAGTTACTTCATGCTCTCTCAAATGGAAATAATCTAGTATTGTTAGTGAGGGTATTTCTTTATCTATATTTGCTTTTTTTTATCGTAGGTCAGAGCTGTTTCACCATCTTAAATAAGGCAGAAGATAGGGGTGGAGAAGGGTTGAGGGGTTCAGTCCATCCCATAAAACCAGCTGTTATGAAAAGAGGTGAACACTGACAGTTGAAAATGAAGGGCTGTTACTATCAGACAAATCCGAGGTGTTCTGTATGGGTTTTGAGTTGGTGGAGGATAGCAGCGCTCCGTGACCTGCAGGGAAACGTGTACAACTGCAGCTGGTTCAACGTGGTCCAGATCTGGAGCTTTGGCGCTTTGGAGATCCAGCAAGAGAAGAGAGATTCCGATGGTCTGGAAGGATGCTGGAGAAGGACCTAGCTGGCAGAACAAAAGGGGAAAGACTGAAGAGGACATGTCTGGATGTTGTGAAAGAGAATATGCAGATGGTTGTGGGAGAGAGGAAGCTGTAGAAGACTGGGAGGATCCGCTGTGGCGACCCTCACTATCTCCTTCTGCGGAATTCACAGGACAGATCGACCCACACTGGAGGATTTGGGATTTTGATAAGTGCCTCTGATCGGTAAATAAGAAGACTCTGGGGCTGCCGGAGCCATCTGGAGATGCAGAGAAATATGTTCAATTCAGTTTGCCACAATGACCGGATTTATTACTGACATGGTTGGTCTGTAACCTTATGAAGTGGCCGCGTAAGTAGACCAGAGGTCTCCTCTCTGCTCCGTCTGGGACTTTTTCTTTTATTGCTATTCACAGAAGAGTCAGAAGAATGAATTTCTGCATTAGGGGATTGTTTATTACATGCAGTCCTTCTCAAAACTGCACTGAGGCTTTATTTAAGCCTTAGCTTTACAGCTAGCAGTACAATTGCATACTTCTCTTATAATGTATAAGGCACACAACAACCTACTTCCTTACTGCATTCAGGAAATGTTTTCACCCAGAAAAAGTCGGTATGAACTCAGGGGAACTTGTATGTTTAAAAAAATAAAGGTAAGGACAAACTTTAAAAGTAGATGTGTTTCTGTTAAAGGGGTAAACTTGTGGAATAGTCTCTGTGATGAGCTAAAAATGTGTAGTTCTATCCGCAAATTCAAAAAAATATTTAAACTTAGGGCAATTGATAAATATAAACTATGACCAAGAGCAGCTTCTCCTGTAAATCCTCTATATCACATGCTCTTGTTGTAATTGATCTCTGTAATACATTTTATTTTGATTTGTTGTGATGTGATGTATTGTAAAAAAAAGGGTAGGCATCATATAAGCTACGGCTTCAGTCTACACCTTTTTTGGTTCATTTATTTATATATCCAGCTTTACTGTGGTGCATGTTTTGATTTACTAATGGACCAAATAAAACTAACTAACTAACTAATTAATTTTGCAGCAATGCATAAGGTTGCTTTATCACACTGAATATCCAAAATATTATGAGCCCGACTCAGTGAAGAGGTGTTTCAAATACTTTCTCCTTCATAATATTAGAAAACAATTAAGGATTATAAAAGTGTTAAAAGACATCTATGACGTTTTTTGGAGGATGACATTTGTGACTCTTTTTAGCAGCAACAGTCTCTTGCTGCGTCCATATTACGGCTGGCTGCATCCCGTTTGTTTGATATGTCTGAAATCTTTATTCTGGTGGAAATCTAAACAGGAAAAACTGCAGAATAATCTGTAGTCGCATCGTGTTTTTCTTGCTATCTTCTTCACATTTCTGTGGTACTTAAGAGATTTCTGCCAGTAAGTCTTGAAGCTTTTGATGTCCATTATGATGAGTAACCATGACAACAGAAAGTTGTTCACACGTGGGATCAGCTGTTGAAGTCCTGCAAAGCTAAGGTTCTTACATCTGAGGGCTTGTTCTCTCAGATGTAAGTTTGTTCTCTCAGATGTAAGTTGCTTTGGATAAAAGTGTCTGCTAAATGACAGTAGTAGTATTAGTATTAGTAGTAGTACTAGGTAATGCTTGGAATAAGATGATAAATCTAGATGAGCCGAAGAAGACATGTTGAGGAAGGAGAGCAGGAGCAAAGAGCAGCGCCAGAGAAGGACTTTCTTTCTTTGACTGTCAGGGAAATGGAAGAAATGAAAGAAAATGGGAAAACTTTGAGGCGCTGACGAGGATTTACCAGGATGGAAGTGTTTAACATTTCACTGAGACACGACCGCAGAAACACATCATCGTCTTCTTTCAATATCGTTGCCGGGCAACTGGCAGACGAAGACACAGACAGGGCCGTTTACAGCAGATGTCGTCTTCCTGGATACGTCACTGTAAAGGAGCGTCTGTGCACCGCAGAAACAGAACTGTTAACCGAGTTTCTGTCCCTGTTATCTAAGAGGGTTACCTTCCTGACGATATCATCAGCTGAGTTGTTGCCAGGCTGCAAACACACGAGCCCTGTCGATCCTTGGGGACCATGAAGATTTCAAAGATGTCGCTCTCTCACAATTTCTAAACTGATTTCTATTGTTCTTATATCGTTGAACTTTTACTTTAATTTATTTTTCCCCAATATTTTATAGAGCAACTCTGTAATTTTCCTGAAGGGATGAAAATATTTTTCTATTCAAATATATTTGATGCGTGCTCAGCTTTGTTATTATCAGTTTATTGTAGGGTTGGATTTGAATTTGTGTTTGTTATATGTACGGAAAACTATTAGGGCCAGTCAGGAGAAAAATAAAAATAATATTTTAGAGGAGGAACATTTTTTTTTCATTATGCACTTCGAGAAAAAAGTGAAAATGTGGAGAAAAAAGTCGAAATGTCGAGAATAATGTTGAAGTACAATTTCGAGAAAAAAGTCGAAATGTTGAGAAAAAAGGCGAAAATTCGACTTTATTCTTGAAATTGTATTTCAACATTAATCTCGACATTTCAACTTTTTTCTCAACATTTCGACTCTTTTCTCGAAGTGCACAATAAAAAAAAATCTTCCCCTCTCAAATATTTTTTCTCCTGCATGGCCCTAATACTCCGTATTTATGTGCATGTAAGTCGGCGAGGGCTTTTTTAAAAACTTGTATTATTTTTAAATATGTTTAAATATGTGCACTTTGTGCTACATTTTTTATGATTGAAAAGTGCTTTAGAAATAAAGATGTATTGTTATTATAACTGTACCCACCTCAAGTGATGGCAATACCAAGCAGAAAGTAGATAAGAAATGTGAAATAAATAAAAACATGGGTCAAAAGAGGAGGTAGAAAGGATGTGGAACGGAAAGCAACATTGGTGCAAGCGGTAACTGGAACACTCAGAACTGTGACCTGCTTGAACTGAGCGGGCAGCTCCAGCAGAGTCCAGGAGCAACATCAGAGCATAGTCCTAGAAAAAGGAAAAGAAAATTAAAGCACCTCTTGACCTGCCCTCATCACCCCTCGTTTATTTTGGAGAATGTGTCTGTTTTACGGATATTCGTTCACAGAAGAAAAGGTGAAAAGTCAATGTAATAATATACAGTAATATGTATATGCAGGCTCCCAAAATATCCCAAAAGGCAATATACTGCTCATTTCCAGAGGTGGGTAGTAACGAGTTTTGTACTTTTAGGAGTAGTTTTGAATCACTATACTTTTTACTTTTACTTGAGTAGATTTGTGAAGAAGAAACTGTTACTCTTACTCCGCTACATTAGGCTACGTTGAGCTCGTTACTTTTCTTTTATCCCTTTTATCCGTGTACGTGTCAATCTCATGACATCACTGGGTGATTCTTTGGGAAAAATGTTTGTTTCTGCATGTTTTGTCACATTTACACAGACTCAAACACACACAGAGTTCCTATGAGTTCATGGGCTTGTTCTAGTTCTGCCTGGTTTAAAAAGAAAAGTACAAAGGCTTGAAATTTTGTGCTACTTGTGCTTAATTTATTTTTTATTCTGTTATTTTATTTATTTTATTATTTATTAAAGTACCTGAATTTACTTTTAGCTTATTTTAATTTAAGCTATTTTTTATTCTTTATTCATTTTAATTTATTTTATTATTTTATTGATTTAATTTGCCTGAAGATAATTTTGTACTTTTGTCTGTTTGAATGGTTGTGTTAAAAAAATAAATCAGACGTTATTCAACAGTTACTCAGTACTTGAGTAGTTTTTTCACCAGGTACTTTTTTACTTTTACTCAAGTAATTATTTGGATGACTACTTTTTACTTCTACTTGAGTCATATTATTCTGAAGTAACAGTACTTTTACTTGAGTACAATTTTTGGCTACTCTACCCAGCTCTGCTCATTTCTAGCAATATTACTTTTTAAATTTTGGTAACTTGAGACGCTTGGGACAAAGTCTGACAAACAAAAACAATTACCGGTACAAAGACAAACATTCCCACAAACAAACGGCTGTGTTCAGTTGGTGTCCGGGGACTGAAGTGTCGTCTGTTCGGTTGAGTTCCTGTTTGGGGCTTCGAGACCACGACCTCATACCGAAATTCTGCTCCATCTCACATAAAACAGCAATCTTGCAAAGTTCTCACAACCTGGGATTTATGAGACTTGGCAAACTTTATTTTGCATTTCATGAAGAGGGTTCTTTACAGCGACACCTCATCTCCTAAACCACCTGACACATGTGAGATGATAGTAAATAATCATAACATTGCAGATACGACCCCTTCCGAGATTAATGACCCTCTTTAAGAGTGAAAATCAGAAACGGCAGCCGATGGTGCTTCGTTACACCAAAAGGGATCAAGTTGTACTGAACATGCTTGGCCTGCATGCATGCAGAAGGCCAGTCCACGAAAACGAGATGACATTTGTTATCTGTGGTGACATTTTTAAAGCTGTTCTGATTCCGATGAACTGAGAGGGCTCATGATGTTGTCCGAAGTAACCTTTTCTTTCAAAATTCTCTTCACAGTGACATTTTACGAGATCTCGGGCTGTTTGGATGACGTTGGGAGGGTTTCAATTTGCCACTTCTGCATGATTCCAGTTTTCTTCAGAATAATTGTTGGATTATTTTACGTTCTTCCTCCAGGGTTGAAATGTAGAACTGCTTCCAATAGCACTATTTACACACAAGCACAGCTATATTCAAATATTTGACTATAGTCTTATGTTTACATGAGGTGCATATAATATAGTCCATCCATATTGCTGTTGCATAGCTTTGTGTGCTTATGGAGTCAAGCTAAGATCATGTCCCTCCTCACAACTGTGTCTACACACATACAAGGTCCTACTTGGGAGTCACCCTGACTACAACAGACATCTAACTTTGTTTTTTTTTGCACCTACAGCCACTGTGGTTTGGACTTTCCAGACCTCCTAAAGATGCGTCAAAGTTTCTAGTGGGCTGGTAACTGTCTCTAAAGGTGTATACTTTCCTGGCATGCTTCATATAGCTTCATTATTCCCTTTTTATTCCCTAAATTTGTCCTTATTTATGTTAAAGCCACTCTATGTAGCAATACCACCTCTGACCAGATGGGGGCATAAAGATCTGCTGTATTAACAAAAGAGCCACTGTCAATAGTGTGCATGACAGGGAACAGTCCAATTCTTCTTCTAATACCACTTTGTCCTTCTAGAGGTGTGATTCGCTGTCTTATGTCAGGGACTGACTCATGAACCTCCTTGTGATGTGTTGCACCTGTGGGGTCAGAGGTAATATTACTACATATGGCGCTTTTACACTCGTACCTATTCAGCCTGACTCGATTCGCCCTCGTTTATTTTCAATACCCAGATCAGAAGTAGGAGGTTGGCAACGCTTTTTTTTTTTTTTTGTCGTGGCACTGCTGAAAAGTCAGCTGGAGCCGCGAGCAGCTATGAGGTGACAGAGCTTCTGGTGGATCTTGTCGTTCCTTATCGGCCGTCTAAATCCCTTTTTAATTCTCTCCTCAGCCACCAGGTTTATGAACAACTGCACCTCAGAGTTGGATCACCAAACAGACTTTTGCGCTGCCATTGCTGGTCGAATAAAATGAACAAGAAGGCGCAAGTCGCTCTTTCGCTGATTTCCGCCTCCTGACTCAGACGTCTGACTCCAACCCCCCGACCAATCGGTGGCGTGTCACCAGATGCAGCCGACTCAGCCGCTTAGAACCTCGGCAGAGTAGTTACAGAAAAAGTTTCTACTCGGCACGTTAGACCCCTAGTGGAAAACTGCCAAACCGAGGCGAGTCGAGTAGGTACTGGTGTAAAAGCGCCATAACTAGAGTGACTTTAAAGGGGACCTATTATGGCATCTAATACCTATTTTAAACAGGCCTTGAATGTCTTAAAAACAAGCTTTTGATTGTTTTTGCAAAATAAATTAGAAATTCAGCCTCTGAGCCATGTCTTTATCTTCCCATTCTCTAACCTCATTATCTATGCGGGATTCTAAGTGGGCGGGGCTATGATAATGAGGCACTGTGCTGATTGGCTGCCTTACGCGATGACGCGAATGACGCGATACACCGCTACGAACGAAAAAATGGCGGAAGCTCCGGCCGGCGGAGTTAGTTGTGGGCGTGGTTTCACGCATCGGAGGCCAACCTATCGCTCTCGTCGTTACGTCTCGACAGGAGCAGAATCTGAACGGCTCGTAGAAGCCACATCACACTGGACGGCTGATCCAGGTGGCTGTACAGACACTGCAGAGTTTGGTTGCTTTCCTCCTTCTCTGAGTTGGCAGGCTGAGAGGAGACCACTTTATATATGTTAAAGCAAGAAAAAAAAATTGTTTTTCATAATAGGTCCCCTTTAAGGTAAACTACAAGATTCTGAGTTGAGCCTTAAGCAGGACAGAAACGTGGCTGTAAATAAACTTTGTCAATTTTCCACAGAACACCACTGTGCATTTAGTTTTAAGTTATTCAAAACAAGAAATCTTTCATTAGAAGGTCAAAAAGAAAAAAATGACTTCACAATTTTAAAGGTAATAATTGCAAAACCAGTGTTTTAATTATATTAACACTCAAATGAATACAAGTCATGAAATACTTTAAAAGATTGATTACATGCAACAGTTCAAGGCAAATAAAGCATAAAACAAAAGTTGTAATAATATGCAGGCAAATTAAAGAAATAAATTAAGTGTTTAATGTTATTAAGGACTACAGCAAAACAATGCTGTATAAAAATGATAGAAATAAACAATTTTTTCATTCAGGATTCCCTGCCATTCAAAAAAAACAACAGAATTTCTTTAATAGTGTCAATCACTATTAAAAATTATTCTCAACCAAAATCTCCTCTTGTTAGTGTCTTGGACGTTTTGTGGGTGTTTTGTGTTTTTGGTTTTCTTTCCCGTTTTAAAAGTCCTGGGCTGATTATGGAAAATGTGATGTGTAGTCTGGATTTCTGGGTTCTTCCTCCAGGTTGCATTTGCAGAGTCTTTGCAGCAAAGTAAACTTATGCACCAACAACAGATAAGACAAGTAAATGAAAAGAGGCACAGACGATACTTCTCAAACGACAAACTTGTTCTTGGTGGTTGAACCACTTTTGGTAGCTGTGTCTGCGTGAGACTGGTAACCAATAGTCATCTTCAAGGGAAGCCCCAAGCGCTCCTTGTAAACTCTCCTGTTGACCAAAGGGGAACAAGTGTTTAGGAGAGTTATCAAAGACTTGATAAGTAAGAAAGATGTTGGTTTTTTTTTATATCCCACAATTTTCTTTTTTTAAATCTTTGTTTGCTCTTTTGTTTTTACCGCCATCTAGGAATGGGCGATATTTTACCGTTCACGATAAACCGTCAAAAAAATTCCCCACGGTAAGAATTTGTCATTTCGCGGTAAAAACGATAAATTCCCGTTGATGACGTTTTTGTGTAAAGTCTGATTTATGGTTCTGCGTTAAATCCACGCACAATGTACGTGAAGGAAGGAAGGAAGGAAGGAAGGAAGGAAGGAAGGAAGGAAGGAAGGAAGGAAGGAAGGAAGGAAGGAAGGAAGGAAGGAAGGAAGGAAGGAAGGAAGGAAGGAAGGAAGGAAGGAAGGAAGGAAGGAAGGAAGGAAGAAATGAGCCAGAAAGAAATGAGCCAGAAAGAAAGAAAGAAAGAAAGAAAGAAAGAAAGAAAGAAAGAAAGAAAGAAAGAAAGATAATTTCCCATTGATGACGTTTAGTAGTATTTAGTATTCTTTTACAGCAGTGATTTGGGGATTCCAAAGACTGAATGTGGAGATAGATTTATAGTTACAAAGGTGGAGTTGAATTGGTATTTTTTTTTATCGTCATTTTTATCGTTATCGGGATAAATGCCAGAAATTATCGTGATACATTTTTTAGTCCATACCGCCCATCCCTACCGCCATCACAATTTTTTTGGTATTTTATTTATTCAAGAAAACATTTCTTGCTCTGCTATTCTGAATTAACATCATTTCTGAATAATAAAAGGATTTTGTTCCCTCTTCAGAGAAAGAGATTTATGATGCAAATTAAAAACAAAAGATTTTTCAAGGGAATGCAATAGCACTTGTAGGTCTAAATATGAGGATGTGTCTCACCCTATGTGTGTTACAGCCTCCCGATTCTCATAGTCCGATGTCCAGACGGCTATTTTATCTCCTTTGTTGCGGATGTTGACGACAGCCCCGCACACCTCGTCGCTGTAGTCGTCAAAGGCCTCTCCCACTAAGCACAGGAGCTGGTGGAAGCAACAAACATCTATTACCAGGAGACACGGCGGCAGCCAGAGAAAAACAGTGAGAAATAACTCCTCTGTCACAAGGATGCAAGCCGCTGAGATTGTTTTACCCTCATAATTCCAGTTTCCATTGATCACTGAGAAGGCAGAATGTCACCACGTATTATACTGGGACATGCTTGTTAAAATAGGTCTTAGATAGATAGATATGCTTTATTCCAGACTCAAAGTCCATACACAAATAGTTTCAGCACTTACATTTAAATTGCATTTATGTGCTAAAGAGAATTTCTTTCCAACTATTATGAGGTGGCAGTTTGTGCTAAGAGCTCATCTGGAACAGACGCAGGACTGGAGTTAAATATTTGGCATCTTGGGTCTTTTTCTATGGAGGGTGTGGAACCATTTGAAATATAAACCTCAGAAATTAAATGTATTTCAGTAAAAAGAGTCCCTTGCCTGTAGTTAATACACAGGAATGGCATTTTTTATGTATCCTTGGAGCTTATATAAGACTGCGTAGGTATTAAAAAACTAAAGTGCTGCTCACTGGTGGAGCTTTTAATGCTGCAACAAGTTAAGAGTGAAGTTTCAGTTGAAATTGCTGAAAAACCTCTTTTAACCTAACGTCTCAATGAATTCCTTTTGGTTTACGTCTCTTCAAAGCTGCTGAAGATCAAACCCATCTATATCGTGGGTGAAGCGGTTCAAGTGGCGGGGCAGCAGGAGTACTTAGGTGTACTCCTGAACAACAGGCCCTGTGCTTGTGTACACGGAGGGGATGAAAAGGCTCAGCAGTAGAAGTGGACGCTCTGCTGTGGTCTGTTGGGGGCAGCATCAGTGCCAGCTAGCTCACTGACCTCACTCATAAAAACTAGCTAAATATTTGGACAGAACATGGATGGGTTTGAGTCAGTGAAGAACAAAAGGTCACTGAATAAACTGCTGTCCATACGGGACAATGCATCCCACTCCCATGACTCACACCAGAGACAGGGGGACTCATGCTCCAACTCTGCTGCCACAAAGTTATACAGTTATACATTATACAGGTGAACATACAGGACTGTCTCAGAAAATTTGAATATTGTGATAAAGTCCTTTATTTTCTGTAATGCAATTCAAAAAACAAAAATGTCATACATTCTGGATTCATTAAAAATCAACTGAAATATTGCAAGCCATTTATTATTTCAATATTGCTGATCATGGCTTACAGCTTAAGAAAACTCAAATATCCTATCTCAAAAAATTTGAATATTCTGGGAATCTTAATCTTAAACTGTAAGCCATGATCAGCAATATTAAAATAATAAAAGGCTTGCAATATTTCAGTTGATTTTTAATGAATCCAGAATGTATGACATTTTTGCATTACAGAAAATAAAGGACTTTATCACAATATTCTAATTTTCTGAGACAGTCCTGTATAATTGCACTGTCCTCACGTACTTACTGACCATAAAAATGTTCATTCTTCCAAATATTTATAGGACTATGTCTTGAATAAACTTCCGATGTCAATATTTATTGATTTAACTTAAACATCTGTGGTTACAAGGCATATGTTTAATTTCCTCCATATGTTTTTTCCATCTCACTGTCAAGGTCTTTGAAATAACTTTCTACCATCTGATGAACTTGTATTTACAACTTTCCCCCCTCAGAGAACTTTTTATCTGTGGTCAAAATGGTAACAAATTTGCGTGTTCTGAATCAGTACCACTCATGTCTTTTGTGAAATCCTCAGTAAGTGTTTTGTTTCAACTTTAAAACATGGTAAAAGCATTAGTATGAATCACACTCAGAAAAACAAGCTCTCCCCAGCGGCTGGAGCAGCAACAGTACAGTATGTCCCGTTTACTTAGCGGTGAGACAGTAGTTTGGTGAATGTCTGTGCATGACTGTCGGTGACCTAAAGCAACAAGAGATCTCACCACAACAGAGGCTCAGCAGCAAGGAAGCACACTGTTTATTACTTTCATTTGACAGGGCTGTGATCTCTCACCGTGAGCTCAACAGACAGTCAAGTCGATGGCAGGCTGTCTGAGGTAACATAGAGAAAACAGATGGCAGCAGCAATAAAACCAGCTGATCCGTGGCTCGGGGCTGTGAAAGGAAGTTATCAACCATTTCTGCAGGCAACAAGCCTGATGATGAAGTACTATTTCTAATTATGTTTGCTGACAGCTAATCCATGAACACTTTTGGGGAGAGGTTATATTGATGCTTGTTAGTTTTTGGGGTTGAGTAACTGGATGTAAAAAAGCAGCCAAACCTACAGTTTCCAGCCAATAGCGATCCAGGTCGGATCTCCTTTGCTGCTTGGTGAGTGTCATCAGCCAGCGTCCGCCCCGCTTGTTCCTCTCATCCTCCCACATGGGTTCAATGCCATCCTGCAGCAATAGTTCAAATATCAACACACTGAAAGTAAAGCAAAGTTACATTTCACAACCGATTCTAAGAGTTTCAACACAAATTCCACAGTAGTTGCAAGAGGGAGCAACAGCTGTAGCACTAAAGAGCAAGCAAGAACTCAACTACCTGTGATGGGGTAAATGTTTTTTAGGACTTCACGTTTTGCTGTTGTTTTTTATGTGTACAATATATTTTCAATTTAAAGCATACCTTCTAGTTTTAGCAAACAAACTTTGAAAAAATAAAGCTGGCTTTTTAGTTATTTATTCTGAAAAACAACTACCGTATTTTCTGGACTATAAGCTGCTACTTTTTTCATAGGTTTTGAACCATGCGGCTTATACAAAGTTGCGGCTATTCTGTGGATTTTTCTTCCACCGCTCGGGGTGCTCTAACCGGAATTAGAATAAAAACTAAGACAAAATAAATGCACAGAAGAATACGCTACTTCTTCTTTAGCAGATAGAAGTAGGTATAAAGCAGATTTCAAACAGATAAATAGATAAATAAATACCAGTTATTTTCTCTTGGTTCTGTCCCGTTTTAATCGGCAAAGTTGCTGCCGTGTTAAAAGGATCTATTTAGGTACAAACATGTACATCATTTACAGTTCAAAATCGTTCTGTACAGAAACAGCAAAACTACTGGTTGCTCAGCGTCTGTCCCATCTAGTTAAAGATCCTCCGTGCAGGATTTAGCAGCATCAAGAGTCAAGTTACTGTTATAAGCTAATAAAATCTCACTCATAAAATTGCAATAATGTAGTAGAACATTTTTAATAACAACTGCCATCATCCATTTCAAAAACTTCATAAACGTAATAGTTTGCACATTTATTTTCTTCACTTGGTGGATTCTCTGCAGTTAAGCTTTTAATGCTTGATGCTAAAATGCTCCCATCAAACTAGACATGAAGCCTGGTCTGTTTTGAAATTCAGAGAATCTGACAGTCCTTGGACTTGAGCCAATCTTGAGGAGCTTTGTTGAACAGTGTGTAAAGAATATATTCATGTAGGCTGCAGGTATTGTACTCTGAGCTTCTCCCTGGTAGAAAACAGCTGGATCACTTTTAGTTTGTTGTACCGACACAATGATGCATCTGCCAAACCATACACACTTTCTGAGCTCCCATAATGTTCCTTGACAGATTCAGAAAGATGCTTGATGTAAAGATCAGTTGATAGTCCTACTCCTCGTACAAATGCTGATTTTATATCCACAAACCAATATGGCCATTATCTTTCATAGATTACTGCCACAAGTAACAGAAGAGACACTGCAACATAGATGGGTGAACTCTTTGGCAACTTTGACACATCTGACACCTCCAAAGCTTTAGCCACTGAGTGTTGCTTCATGCAGCCTCCCTGTGAGAAACCCACTCACTTTCCAAGTCTTCAGAGCCGTCAGTAGCACCTGTCATCTCCTGTCAATTCACATTTATGTCACTATCTCCAGAATCAATGTTCCTCCATGTCCAACAAACACCACTGCACCATCTTCCTCAGTGACAGCTCCTGCTCTTTTCCATTCAGGGCAGAACTCTCTTTTGAAGTGTACTTGGTATTGTACCTCTTTGTGAAGGACTTAACGCCATGTTCTTTATCTACGTTTTCTGAGGCCCCATTTACACGTAGCAAAAACGGTGGCCGTTCGTTTACACGAAAACGAAGCTCAAAGTCACCAAAAACGATCATTTCTGAAAACTCCGGCCAAAGTGGAGATTTTCGAAAACTGCGTTTTCACGTTTGCTTGTAAACGTTGGAGAAACTGCGATTTAGGCTTCAGAATGTCAGATTATGCAACAGAAACGTCACCAGCATCATTTGTGAGACCTGTGTTTACAATTAGTTTGGCCACCGTCAATATTTTCTTGTATATTACCTGTTTTATATTCTAAAGTCACACTTAAAATACTCCACTTCTCTGTCACTCCAAACGAAAGACTCTCGTTCCGTCCAGAGTTATTATCGTTCACGAAAACGAACGAAATAACGAAAACTAAAATTGAAAAAACAATTCCGTTAACTGAACTAAATAAAAACGAAAATTAAAAGACAAAAACGATAACTAACTGAAACTATATTGCGTGTTTAGAAAACTAACTGAAATTATAGATATAATTTCCTCAGTTTTCGTCCCTGTCAATATAAGCCTCTTGGTATGATCAATTTATTCCGCTCTGGCCGTTTATCTCCAACTGGCAGCTACGGCACCTTAACGCCTCACGGTCCGTGACGTCAAAACTAAAACTAAAACTAAAACTAATGAAAACTAAACTAAAACTAAGCATTTTTGAAAATATAAAAACTAATAAAAACTAGCAAACCCACACTAAAAATGAATTAAAACTAACTGAATTGAAGGAGAAAAAGTCAAAACGAAATAAAACTAAACTAAAATGAAAAATTCAAAACTATTATAACCCTGGTTCCGTCTTGGAAGTAACTGGCAGTCAAGGCTGATTTATGGTTCCGGGTTACACCAACGCAGAGCCTACGGGTCGATTTAACGCGGAACCATAAATCAGACTTCACACGTGTCATTTGTTGACATTTTCTTCCAGGATTCCAATTGGCTAGCATGACTTTATGCTTCTCGTTACGCTTCCCCCTGTAGGTTTGGCTGCTCATAGCAACCCTTAACAGCGTAAATGAAGAGATTTTGAAAACGATCTTGTGTAAACGATGGAATTTTTCAAAACGTAGAGGGGGAAATATCCGTTTTTGTAAATACCCGGCTATGTGTAAACGTGGCCTGAGACTGTCAGTATGTGTTCTTCACACCGACTTCCCCAATCCTTTGTTTCGGTGTAGTGGTATCATCATCAGTCATGATAATCATCTTGCATGCTGGGCCTTCACTGCTCGTAATAACAGTCGTGACCAGAGTGGTCAAGTTTCAGAGATGAACTGAACATCACTGCATTGCCCCTTGTATTTAGCAGTTCCTGCTCTTGCTCAGAAGCAGGGAAATCTTTACTGGGGCAGCCATTCCTGTCCACACATTGTCTGGGTGCGTGCAGCGTCCATTACTGCCGGACCGAATTCCTCCGTCATAAAGATTTGTGCTTGTGTGGCTGACTCTTTTGTGTGAAGAGTAACACTGCAGTCCTCTACATCATCTGCTTTATTACCTTCAGTCTGACCTGCTCGTCTGTGTGGACAATCCTTGGCCCAGTGGAATGTGCTTTGACTGATGGCACATTGTGATCTGCGACCAATACCTATCCAGAGGGTTGCTGCTAGTTGGCAAAGTCTTTTGTTTCTTATTTTGTGACCATGGCCTGCTTGGTTTTAAGTCCAGTACCCTGTTTAATTCCCACTTCAGAGCCACATTTCCCTCCTAACTTTGCTTCCAGTGTCGAGTGTATTGATGCGAAAGTCAAATCTGCACGTCATGTCAGTGCCAACTGTTGGTCTCTCACTTCCAAGCACACAGGATTTGAAAGTTAAAAATAACACTTTTGCATTGGGAAATTCATCCCTCAAAGTTAGTTCTACAATTTGTCGTAGACGTAAGGTTGTCATGGGTGATCTGGTAAAAGCTTGGAAAAGCCTTGTGAGTTTGGTCTTTTCCTTCTATGAGAAACAAGCCGTTAAGTTTCATACCAATGTCATCATCCAAATCATCTTCTGACATTTCTGTCACCTCTTTTCTTGCTCTTCCTGACATCACCAAGGACACAGCAAGTGGCTGCTTGCTTTTCTTGTATTCTGTGACTCTGGTCTGTGTTGCTTCTTCATTCTTTCCATTTTCGTGGGGTTTCACTTTGGCGGGACTCTGTAGCTCCTAACCATCCACTTCTACAAATGTAACCAACTGATCAAACCAAGCTGAGTAGCTGAATGACATCTTGAATAACAACTGCCATGTTCTCACTCCAAAACCCAAGCAAGGGCACACACTTATGTCCCAATTCATGATAAAACCACAAGAGGAGCAATAAGAGAATTATGTACAAACATAAACCCGGTTCTAAAATCTGAAATGTAACAGTTACAGACTCAAGTGCTTATTTTCTCCACATTTCTGTTATTGCAACATACCTTAAAGAGGGAGTAATCGCAGCCTGACATGAGGTTGCTTGACAACTGGATGTGGTTGTAGAGACTGAAAAAGAGTTTGCAACATAACAAAAACTGCTTTGCTTGCAGTGGAAACAGTATTTGAAAATCAGTGAAGATGTAATTTGTTCTCAGGATCTGACAAAGTACTGCAAACAACACATTTGTTGCTGCTTACGCCCAGAAATCTTCAACTGTGTCAAATTTAGAGATGAGTCGCAAGTTGGCCTGCCATGTTTTGCTCTTATCATTCTTGAAGAACCAAAGAGACCATCTGTTGGAAAGAGAAAAAAAATGACTTTGCATAAATGACAAATACAAGATAAACAAATGTAATCAAAGCCACACGGTCTCACAGCAAAAGGGCCGTTTGGAAACGGTGACTCCCGGTACAAACGGCAATCATACAATCACACAACTGGAATGTTGTATCGCGCTGATTCAACACTAAACTCTCTGATAAATGAGTAACTGCCAGAAACTGTTTATGCTGAAGAATAACAAAGGAAAAGTGAATCTTATAAAGCAATTAAAGCTGACAGTTTCTCTGTGAGTGCCTTTAATTGACAACACTGTTCACTTAAATACCAAAAAAGGACAGAATAAGACAGATGATGCAAATTTCATTCGCTTAAATTGGACTCAATATGCACAGTGGACTGTGGAAAGCAAATGTAGGATACAGTCTGTCACTGTGTGGTTTGTGGCACCGTGGGAGTTTTCCTTGTTAACGTGTGTCATAAAGAAGAGAGTGTCTGATTATAGGATATATAGTTGGCAGCATCTCGGATGAACCTTAACAGGATATTATGTGCCTCCCATTGCTTAATGAGTATTTAAATAAAAAGTGACTGAAGAAATTAGTACAAGCTAGAAAAAGGTAAACAAATGTTTTAGCTGAATAATTTAGGGGTAATAGCGGGGCGGGTGGGGAGTGGCGGGTTAATGACTGTTAAGCATCCTTGTCATCAATAGTTGGGGTTTACTCAGCCATCAGAGCAAAGCCATTTAGTCAATTCTCAGAAGTAAACTGTGAAACTTGACTTAAGTATTTAAAATCAAACTTGCTAGTGGTTTATTTGGTTTCCGTTGAGTTTGGCTTCTCTGTTTGACTGTTTTAAATACCTCTGTGGAGTCCAAACATGCATAAAAACATTTAGCATCTCTTTATCTGTAATCAGCAAAGATGGGACAAGCTAAGTATGTGTGTGCAGATATACAGGACTGTCTCAGAAAATTAGAATATTGTGATTTTCTGTAATGCAATTACAAAAACAAAAATGTCATACATTCTGGATTCATTACAAATCAACTGAAATATTGCAAGCCTTTTATTATTTTAATATTGCTGATCATCGCTTATAGCTCAAGAAAACTCAAATATCCTATCTCAAAAAATTTGAATATTCTGGGAATCTTGATCTTAAGCTGTAAGCCATAATCAGCAATATTAAAATAATAAAAGGCTTGCAATATTTCAGTTGATTTGTAATGAATCCAGAATGTATGACATTTTTGTTTTTTTTAATTGCATTACAGAAAATAAAGATTTTTATCACAATATTCTAATTTTCTGAGACAGTCCTGTAGTGAAAAATACTCAAGAATCTTGGACTAGCCATTAGACCATCACAGATGATCACAGGTCAGTTGAAGAAAGACAAAAATGCAGCCGACTGCATGGAATTTACAACCACAAAACACCCGTTCACTTCCGATAATGCAAACCAGTGAGTGTCAGTTAATTAGCTGTTCAAAACAAACAGATATTCAAACTTAATTGAGAAACTCTATCGCGGATGCATTTCTTTAATGGTTCAAGCCAAAAAACAACATAAAAACACACAATAAACCCCAACAAAGTTGTGCCTCGGTTCAGGTTTGTAATATGTGTTTTTCAAATCCAGACAGTTCTGAAATTGGCTCCGCTTTCTCTGGAGAACACAGAGCTCATTATTTGCTGTGAATGGTAAATTGATTTCTCACTTTCACTTGAACATGAGCTGCTCCATTAACTTGCTTAGTTCTTAAGCTGTTTCCAGGGTCACGGATAAGTGTTTTATTTTATTTTGACATGCTATACAGCTCTGCACGCCACAATTACATGCACATTAGTGGCTAAAATGAAGATTTCTCAACTTGAAATTGCACTGTAAAGATATAATCTGTGTTCTTTTTTCAGTGTTGCTGTAATTCTTAGACATAATCATATTGTGATGAAATGTGTATAAAAACAACTCATGTCCAGTGGCTACGGTCAAGGACACGTGAATGCTGATCAATATTTTTATACTTTCCTATATGACAGCAATTTACATTAAAATAAGCCTACAACAGGATGAAACACATTCAAAGTATGAACAAACAAAGGCTGTCCAGTTAAAGAAATGTTAAATTGATTGTTAAATGTCAAAGCCTAACCTGTTCTGAAGGGGATGTTTGATGTAAGCTTCAGGGCTCACGACCTCCTGTCCAGTTTCCACTGCTCCATCTTCTTCAGGTTGGGAAGGACTCGGGTTGGTTTCCTAAAGGGTCAAAGTGTAATGAGGAGATACATATTCCATAAGAAAAGAAGGCAGGGAGTGTCTCATTGTCAGAGGTGTCAAGTAACAAAGTACAAATACTTTGTTACCTTACTTAAGTAGAAATTTTGGTTATCTATACTTCACTGGAGTAATTATTTTTCAGACGACTTTTTACTTTTACTCCTTACATTTTCACGCAATTATCTGTACTTTTTACTCCTTACATTTTAAAACCAGCCTCTATACTCTATTTCATTTCGGCCTTTAAAAAAAAACTATCCAGTTAAATTGCTCCATCCGGATAGAGTGAATTTGGTTGTGGTTGTTTCAGATGTTCTTGTCCAGTTTTGTTCTTACATCCGTTCCCTCAGATTCCTGCAACTAAACTTGGATGTACATTCCAATAAATGTTAGGATAAATGATAACATGCCTCTGAAGTTTGACTTTTTGCACCATTACAATACTTATAGGCAAATAGTCATCATATCTTCTGCTCTCTGAAACACATGTTAATGCTCAATAGTACACACATATGGTTCTTTAATATATTTGCATTATACTAAGATGCATTCATTTTCAATGGCCTTTGTCCTTAATGGCTTTTTTTCCCCCTTACATTAATTTTACTTTTATACTTTAAGTAGTTTTGAAACCAGTACTTTTATACTTTTACTTGAGTAAAAAACTTGAGTTGATACTTCAACTTCTACAGGAGTCTTTTTAAACTCTAGTATCTATACTTCTACCCGAGTAATGAATGTGAATACTTTTGACACCTCTGCTCATTGTCAAGAAAACTGTAATGATTGTCAGAGTCCTGTCATGATTACGTCACAGCTGATAAATGTATTAACATCTGTTGAACTTCCAGGGCAATTATCTTTGATGATGGTACAAATACAGCTTTTTTTTTTTTTTTCAATTTAAGAAATGTATTAATATCCTTAGCAGACATATGATGTTAAAAAGTTTACTCCCCGAAGGAATAAAGCCTTATCTGAACATCTTTAGCGCTTTTCAGAAGGGCTGTTAAGCCTCAAGCAAACAGCAGCCATTAAACTTATACTTGGAGAAAAACTTCTGGGGATTTAATATAGTTCACAGTTCACACCATGTTTGCTCATAAACTTGGTTAACTCAACAAAATACTTCCCAGAAACTTTCTATAAAAGTTTCCTATTCCCATGGCATGACTTTAGAAACTAACTTCTGAATGAATTACATTGCTGGTGTACATTACCATATGTCATCTGAGAAAGTTTCATATTTTCTCAAACGCATACAAAGACGTTGTAAAAATAAATAAATACATAAATAAAAAGGTCAGTGAGAATTAATATCAACCAGTTTTGACCATTTTAAAACACAATACCACTAAAATGTCAATTATTCCAGTCTTCATTTTCGTTGACAGCCGATAATTGAATGTTTTGAAAACGCACTCAGCTGGTGTGTATTACTATAACAATGCAGGAAAAATAATACCACAAAAATGTTGAAGAAAAACTTATTTTTTCTGAATTTAAAAGGCATCTTAACTCAACTCTTAACGTCAACCTGAAAGTTGGGAAACCTGCACAAACACAAGCGTCCCCCCTTTTAGGTCGTGGCACAGAACAGAAGGCACCTTTCAAACTATTCAAACAAGCCCGTGTTATGGTAACAACAGTCAACTATGATTGAAATAAAAGTTTCCGAGCTTGTGTGTGAACTTTTAATGACACTTCACACTGTAATCGGGGCGAGAAGCCCTCCCATATGTCGGGAGACGTTCTCCACAGACAGGTACTCACCGGGTCGGCAGTCGCCATCTTACAAATCTCTGTCGGGAAGATCCTCGCTGATTGGACGGAGGCGCGGTCACGTGACGGCGCCGCCGCGCACATGCGCCGTGAGGCGGGGCCGGCCCCGGCAGCGGCTGTTCCGTCGTTCCGCCACCCCCCCCCCCCGGCAGACGGAGGCATGGCGAGCACCGAGGCCAGCAGGGAGTGTGAGACAGACGGCTGCAGCAAGGAAGCCAAGCTCCAGTGCCCCACCTGCATCAAGCTCGGCATTGAAGGGTCCTTTTTCTGCTCGCAGGTACATTTGTGGGTGTTTTTGTGGGGGGGCTTGTCCAGTTTGAATGACAACAGCAGCCACATGCCGGGGCCCTGTGTCGCTTCAAGGGTGATTTTTGGTTGCGCGTTACAGCGACGCAGAGCCTACGGTGTACGGTGCGCGTCGTCGCGTAACATACGCCGTAGGCTCTGCGTCGATTTATAACCATAATTCAGGCTTCACGAGGTGGCTACTGTAGCTGTCAGGCTACAAATGTGGTTATAAATCTGTAATAACCTCCCTGTTACATTTTAGCAAACGTTTTCTGGCTGTGTCATACTATGCAGGCTGTTAATTTTAAACAATGTGGTTGTAAGAAATGACCCAGGTAACATGAGGCCAATGCACAATGTTTAGCTGGTTTAGCTGCAGGGAGTGATCAAACATAAAAGCTCCACAAATTACTCAAACTCAATGCTTTTTTTTTTTTTTTTTTGCTTTATTAAACTGACCTGTCTTAATTCAACAGATTGTGGCGGTGTAAACTTCTTAAGACTTGCATGTTTTATTTTATCACCCCTACTTTTCTCATTGTACACAAATGAGTTCCAATTGGATCAAGAGAAGTGTAGTCTGTTTAAGTCCTGGTTGCTCTACTTAAGAAGGGGGATGCAGTTGGTGAGAGCACGTACAGAGGACATGTGTCTTCTCTCCAGAACTGGTGTGATTTGAGCTTCTTGGAGATTTAATGTGACGAAAACAAAGGAACTGGTCATGTTGGAAAAAGATCCTGTGCAGCCCCTTACAATCAAGGATCACACTGTAGAGGTAGTAGGAGACTTTAAATACTTAGGTACCTTTATTGACAGCAATCTACACTTACCACATCTTTAAATCTTGTAATCAACGGCTACATTTACTACGCAAGCTCAACTCTTTTAGTGTGAGCAAGCAGATTATGGAGACTGTCTATATAAGAACCTCATAGGGGGAATCTTGACCTTTAACATGGCAATGTGGTACGGCAACCTTAACACAAAAAATAGATGCAAGCTACAAAGAATAGTGAGTCTAGCCTCAAAAATAATAGGGAAGACACAAAGAAACTTAAGTGGTATTTATAAGGAAGTGATTGGGGAAAAAAGCTGCTAGGATAGTAAATGATCCTAACCGTAACATATTTAAAAACTCATTCATTCCCAACTCCATTAAGGCTCTGAATGAGGGCATGTCTCGGTAGACTTGTCTTTTATGTATATGCCCTTTTTGTTCCTCCTTTTTTGCCACTGAGATGTTTTGCGTGTAAATGTTTGTTGCTGTGTCACGTTACTGTTGTTTTAGTATTATGAGACAAAAGACACATCTCCACTTGTGGACAAATAAACTAACTAATGTTAGTTAATTCTATGCCATAATGTTTGACCTCATCCTGGTGCCCAAGTGTTTCCTCATAAATGTGAATATTTAAACCCGCGATTATTTTATCGATACAAAAGTTAATTTGTGTAGTATCAAGGCAATCAGCTGAACATGGGTTTGAGTTGGCTGCCTGGTTATAAAAGCATGCAAGTCAAACTTTATTTTTAGTTTTATGTGCAGCACCCATCTCCCTCCCACACCCTTCTTGATAATTTCCATTTCTTGCCAAGGGATCGTGTTTTAATTACAGTTAGTAAAGTTTCTGTCCAAATCTGTAGAAGCAGTTGGCTTGAGTGACGAGTTTGCGCTGGTATCTCACTCCAGAGATCTTTGCTGTGTTTGCACTTTTGCCTCTTCAGCCTGACTGCTCTGTAGTGTTTGGACCTCCTGTCTCTCCATGCTGTCAGCCATCCACACCTCTCTCCCATCAGATCATACTTTGTTCACACACTGCCAGGATCAAAAAAGTCATACATTATACACTGTTTGGTTGGACCACCTTCAGCATTGGATGCTGTGTGCATTCACCTTGGCAGCATTTTGAAACGCTCATGCAAAATAGAATCAGAATCAGAAAATATTTTTTTTGCCAAGTAGTTTAACACAAACAAGGAATTTGTTGTGGTGATTGGTGCAATACAAAAGAACAAATAATATTAATAGAAAAAATGTACAACATGTTGGTGCCGGAGTAATGAGTCTGTACAGAGGTGACCCAGGATGTGACGCCTAAGGTCAGAAGTGTCTTTACGTTAATGTAACGTAGAATGGGCCAGGGGACCAGTCTGTGGTAGACGGGGGAGAGAGGGGTCCGGGGCCTTGTCGACGAGGTCAGCTGCAGTCAGAAAGAAACTGTTTTTATGGCGTGAAGTTTTGGTCCTGATGAAATAATAGTTAATTCCATCTTGTGTTGCGTTGTTTTTTGGAAAAGCTCTTTAATTTATGATGGGAGCACATCCCAAAGATCACAAGCGAGGTTGAGTTCTGGACTCTGGTGGATAATCCATGGCTTTGTCCAAATTCACCCAGTCATCACTATACAGTCCACTACATTCTGTGGTTGATATTTTGTAGCGCTGTCCATATATGCAGTGAGAATAGTTAATCCCTACACGGAGCACTCGGTGTAACCGTCAGTACAACATGGAAAGTAGTGTCCAACCAATGGTCACCACTCCAGCATCTGAACTGTCATGCACTCAAGCTGGGAGGGGAAAAGATGCTTAAGGACATGGGCCGAGATGGTCTTTTGGAAATGTTTTTGCTTCGCATCTGAAATGCTTGATGTGTGATGATGGCACTGGTGCCATCAGATTAAATATGTATCTGATAGCTAGGTGACAATGCAAATGCTGTAGTTTTCTGCTTATGTGAAAACCAGTTTGTGTCTTTACAACATTTGTCCAGGAGGGGGGGTAGTTTTACTGCAGTCTGTCAGTTTGAGTTAATTATAGTCAATTCAAAAATTAAGTGCAGTTTATTTTTGTTGTAAACATAACACAGTTGCCATAATCATTAGACTTGCAAGTTGACCCCAAGATTTTACTGTGCTGTTTCCGAAACTGATTTGACACCAGGGTTTTGGGTATTAGCTGGTATTGTGTACTGCCCCAATACCATTTGTTATTTTTATTATTTTTTCAAATGGACAAATAAAAGTTAATATCAAATTAATAATATATGTCAAATAAAGGGATTCAAATGCATTTGCATTTTGACATTTCAAAACTCGGGGTCATGAAGCTGATCGTCTTCACTTCTTTCTGTTGACATGAAACATTACATAACCAGTAATCATTACATTTGAAGAGAGCAGCTTTGTATTTCCAACCTGGAAAACTCTACCACGTCTCTCCAGATTTTTAGTTATGCAATATAATCCCAACATCATCAATGGGGACAATAAATCAAAACATGGTTTTGTCTGTCATTGCTATGGGTTTCTGGTTTTCTTTTGGGAATTTATCTCATTGCTGAAAGGGAAAGTACATCCTTCCTTGTCTATAACTTGATAAACGTATGCTCTTTCACATGATGGCTCTAAAATGTTTAAGGTTTTTTTTTTGTTTTTTTTTTAATGTTATTTTTAGCAATATTTGAGCCACCTCCGGGAAACCACAGCTTTGCGTAATGAGCATGTCAGCATTTTCCTGGTGGGATTTCCCATAATATTGCCACCATAATGCTTTGGTAGATGCTTGCTGGTTTACTCAATCGTGCCATTGCTTCTCCTTATGCCGACTTAAAATTTAAAGTTGCATGGCAGAGTTTTTACTGCATAGTTCTCTTCATACAAGTCTCTGCATCATCTGTGAAAATGATGCATCGTTCTCCTTTAACCTCTTTCACAGTTTGAAAGAGTTTGATGTAGTCAGCTGAACTGATTTCATTTTTTTTGTGCAAACAACGTTGCTAAACTTAGACTTGACTCAGTGAAGTGACCACAGATGCTAATACTGCCCCCTCAGGCACAGGCCATGACAGGTGCACAACTTCATCTGCCGTTGTTCTTGCACTTATATGGCCATCACTCTGAAATAGGATAAATCTGGACTCATCAGACCACAGTCCTTTTCATGTGCTACAGCCAAGATCCAGTCTTGCTCTCTTGCATATTGAAACCATTTTTTCTGATTAGCGTAACAGATGTACATGTTTATTCTACTCCTCATTAAGTGATCTCCCATTATTTTGGGTGAAAGACCTGAAAACGCTACAGACGGGTCGTCAGTTCATTGCCGGGTCACGTCGAGGCAAATAACCAAACACATGTTGGTTCAGGACCATCTCTCTGGATGTTATCACCAGATTTTAGTACTTCCATCAATCCCCTTAGGTTTTTGTTTTGTTTGCTTCATGCAGACCAATTAGTTGTCCCTTCTGAAACTAGGTGACATGTTTTCCATGACCTCGGGGCGTCTCTTCTGACTTGGATGTTGGAAGAATGAGAAGCACTTGTGCATCAGTTACAGTTGCATAACTGAAACATATTAATCACTGCAGGGCTTTTCTAAAGGGACGCTCTTTACTTATTTGCTTTGTTAAACCCAGGAGGTGACCTTCCCTCAGGCAGGGTCACTGAAAGGATCACTGATGTAGATTAACCAAAAATAACTTTGCTGCTGTTTTCAGGTGAAATAGATTGAGGTGTACCTTGAAATACAGTTTGAACAGTTGATAATACCAGACATTTCTCTCTCCAGGAATGTTTTAAGGGGAGCTGGGCCTCTCACAAGCTGCTGCACAAAAAAGCAAGTAGGTATCATCAATTATTGACGATATTTACATGATATTTATATGTAGGTTTACAATAATACAAAGTTTTCAAAGGTTTTTAATAACTGTACCGAGTCATTTTTAAAGCATCAGCTTATTGGTGGTGAATAATTTTTTTCTTTTTTTGTTTTGAACTCTTCTTAGAGGATGAGAAGCACCAAAATGAGAACAAGAATGGTGTGGAGACGGACATCAACACAGACCCGTGGCCGGGCTATCGTTACACAGGAAAACTACACCCTCACTACCCACTGGTAACGTTTGTTTTATTCTGCTTATTCATTTAATTCTGTTTGTTTACACAATATATTGGTGATTGATTGGAATCTGTTTCTGATCGTGTCTTCTTGGCCCTCTGCTAGACTCCCATGAGGCATGTTCCAAGTGGCATCCAAAGACCGGACTATGCTGACCATCTCAGAGGTAACCAGGAATAACTCTGTCCAGTCTCGATGCCTCATGACTCATTTGGAAAACGTGACGTTCGTTTTACCGTAGACGGGTTACATAGATTTGTTTTCTTCCAAGCTCTGCTCTCAGCAACACACTGTTGTAAAACAAACGCCTATCTTAAGAATATGATTGAGTATTGGCGCTTTTCCACTAGTACATACTCTGCTCTACTCATCTCAGCTCGGCTTGACTCAATTCGGCCAAGTTTCCATAACAATTCAGCACCTGGAGCAGAAGTAGGAGAGTTGGAGTGAAGCTGCTGTGACGTAGTTGATTGTGTGATCTAAACGAAGAAGACAACACTAAAGATGTAGAACATGGAGGAGATGATATATGTGCTGCTGGGTCTGTGGCTTGTGTTCGATATCAAGTTAAAAAATGAGAGTGAGAGAAGCTTTAAGCAGCGAGGCATTTACATTTTTTTTTAGTTTGCCTCGACGCTGCTGAAAAATCAGCTGGAGCCGCGAGCAGCTATGAAGTGACAGAGCTCCTGGTGGATCTGGTCGTTCCTTATCACCCGTCTAGATCCCTTTTTTAATTCTCTCCTCAGCCACCAGGTTTATGAACATCTGCACCTCAGAGTTGGATCATGAAACAGACTTTTACGCTGCCATTGCCTGTCGAATAAAATGAAGAAGAAGCCGCCGTCAGAGTTGCTCTTTCGCTGTTTTCCGCCTTCTGACTCAGACGTCTGACTCCAGCCCCCCGACCAATCGGTGGCCTGTAGTGTGATGACGTCAGATGCAGCCAACTCAGCCGCTTAGAACCTCGCCAGAGTAGTTGGAGAAAAAGTATCTACTCGGCACGTTAGACCCCTAGTGGAAAAGCGCAAAGGCGAGTCAAGTCGAGCTGAGTAGATACTAGTGGAAAAGCGCTGTATGTTAACAAGACGTTCTAAATCTAAATTATTAGATGAGTCTGGCTGCAACTGTGGTTTTTAAAATGAATGTAAAGGCACCCAGTGAATGTGTCTGAAGTCTAGCTAATGAAGTTCATAGGGGGCTGGAACTGGCCCTCGCACTCTGGGCATAAGTTCTTTCCCTGGGTTTTGACCCGAAATACTGGAAGAAGCCAAGCAATATAAAGTCCAACAAGCTGAATCAGGTGTTAATGTCATCTATCGTATCAGAGTTGGTGAATTGATTGTCACATTCATGTATAATGGGAAAAAGAAAGGAGTCCAGTTAAATGCTGTAGTGGAGCGACTACCTGCAGATGTCTTTGTTTGTCCCGATATCCCCAGAACATGTGGGATTTAATTTATATGTCCAAATGTATGCTTGAGGGGCCCCTTATACCAACAACTGTTACTGAAGGGGGTTCTTGATGAATGTTCTACTTTTAGTGCAATAATTAAGTTTACATAAGGTTATTGAAACCCATCCTTTGAGGAGACCATAAAGACAGGCTGTGGTGTTCTGTTTTGTTTTTTTTTTCCTTATGTAAAGGGACAGATGAAAAGTCACCTAGTGACTACATTGTCAACAGGCTGTTCTTTTGTGTAGCTGAAGTCTTAATCATTGGTGTTCTTGGGTCATGTTTAAGGCTCAGTAACGCAGCTGTGAGCTGTTGAGAGCCGGTCTCGGCGTGTTAGTGTGCAACATCGTAGGTGTTTTCAGGTGCTATCAGTTTGCATGAATATACAGGTGAACTGACATGTCTGGGATGTCGGTTCAAGAGTTTCACACAAAGTGGAGAGCAGTTGAGTCGGTGGGATGACCCAAATCCACCCCTGAGGGGATAAATCCCCAGGCCAACCAGAGTAGACCCTGCCTAAAGTGAAGGAGCTTTAAAAATAATGAGACATTTGTTAAGAAGTGACAGAAATGTGCTTGTTGATAGGGCTGAAAAACCTTCCACTCATAACACTTTATAAACGCATGAAAAACAAGAGCACACCTAAATTCCAACAATGAAATCCAAGGAGTAAAAACAGTTTAAAACAAGAACAGATAAAAAGTAAGGGTTGTTCGGTACTTATCCATGACTGTTCAGAGCGGTTATTGCAGAGGGATTTAGGGACTTTTTGTAAATGTTTTTCTGGGCCAGTGGAGCTTTATAATGTCGTTGAGACGGAAGATATCACTGGCCTGCGAACGACGATGTACATTATGAGAAAAGTGTGTTTTTTAACATGGAAGTGTGCATAACTCCTCTAGGAGACCCCCAATAAAATGATTGGTCTGTATGTATGGAACGAAGTTAAAGTGATATACCGTATTTTCTGGACTATAAGCCGCTACTTTTTTCATAGGTTTTGAACCATGCGGCTTATACAAAGGTGCGGCTATTCTGTGGATTTTTCTTCCACCGCTCGGGGCGCTCTAACCGGAATTAGAATCAACACTAAGACAAAATAAATGCTGAGAAGAATACGCTACTTCTTCTTTAGCAGATAGAAGTAGGTAGAAGCAGATTTCAAACAGATAGATAAATACCTGTTATTTTCTCTTGGTTCTGTCCCATTTTAATCAGCAAAGTTGCTGCCGTGTTAAAAGACACTGTTAGGAAAGGATCTATTTAGGTACAAACATGTACATCATTTACAGTTCAAAATCGTTCAGTACATGTAGTATATCTAATCTAACAACATGAATATCTGCGGCTTGCATATCTTTTTTTTTTTTTTTAAATAGAGCGGATGCGGCTTGTATGCAGGTGCAGCTTATAGTCCAGAAAATACGGTAGTTAATAAATATTCACAGTAAATGTAACTATTTTTGTATTTTGTTTTCAAGAAATAACAATTATTAAAAATATCGTATCTAAATATGTATGTGGGCAAACTTGTTGGCACCTTCAATTAAAAAAAGAAAAACCCACAATGGACACTAAAATAACTTGACAAATGCTATAATAAATTATGATTTAAAAGATCAACTGATGAAAATCAGACTTGGCTTTTGAATTTTGGTTCAGCAGAAACATTAAAAAAAACAAACAAGTGAATGAATGAAACTGGCCTGGTCAAAGTAGTTGGTACCTCCTGAAAAAGATGTAAAACAATTTGACCACAGGGACATGTTAAACTAAAGAGTGTTGTGTAATTTGCATCAGAAATGTCTTCAAGCTTGCATCAGTCTGTTTAACGGGATAGAAAGTCAGCACTACTTTTGTTTGTGTTAATGATTTTGTTGAACCACAACTTATTTCTCTGTGGGGTTTTTCTTTCTGTAATGGGAGAGTGCCAACAGATCTGCCCATGTCTGCATTTGTTTCAAAGCTCATATTTAAATCCTGAACCTGGAGTAGGTTTTGCTCTGTTAAACACTCCACTAAGATCTCAATGTTATCTCAGCCTGCTGTAGGTGGTGGTGTTTTTTATTATCTGGAAAAGTGAACATGCTTTTAGTCGTGTATTTAAAAAAACAAAATAACCAAATCTGCTTCTTTCACACATTCTGAAAATCCTAAGCTGTCTTAACTTTACATCTATTTTTCTGGGAAAATCACTCATTGCGGAGCCATAGCAACCATTGCATCCTCATCTGACTGCACATATCCATACCCAGGTAGTCATGGTTACAGTCTTTCCTATTCTCCTAGGATCAGCGAGTGATGCACAACTGTCGCAGGCTAATGTTTCCTAACATATCTCCCCTGTTCTGCTATTTGTTAAAACCAACATTGAACATTCTCTTTTACATCATGAAACATTGGTAGTTACCATAAATAAACCACAAAAAAGCAGACCTGACCATTGAGAAGACGCAAAGATAATTTGTGCACAATATTTTTTTACACAATTCTCCTCTGATTTGAGCAGGTTGATCTACGCGTGAGTAAGTTGAATTGATTATTTCGCTCACACTGAACTCTTCTGGCAAAAGAAGGGGCTGTGTTTGACTCGTACACAAATCTGCTTCACGTCTGTGTTGCTAGGCAACAGTTCATGTTCATCCCACAATCATCTTCTCGAGTTAATAAATTATAGATCGGTGACTTGTTAATGAAGCCCGTGCTTTGACCGGCACGTGTTTTTGTATGGCCTTTTCACACCTTTCCAGTGACGTGTATAACCAGTTGCTTTCCTCATCTCTCCACTCGTGCTTCTCTTCGTTCGTCACAGCAGCGGTGCTGCCCAGCTCTGCAGAACCCACAGTGTGAGTCTCATCACAGCTTTCCTCTGCTCAGGTGCTGGAGCTGTAGTGTAGTCTCTGCAGGAGCAGCTAGTTATTCATAGCACCATAGCGCTGCCAGAGGCTTTATACAATCAATGAGTGCTTCTTTAAGAGATCTGCTGGCATCTAATGAACTGTAATCTAAAACCTCCATAGAGCTCTATTTCTATGCATTTGACATTTCTTTGAAATCGCCAAAGAGATGACAGTTCTAGGTAAATATTGAAGACATGTATGTTCATGGTGGCCGGCTGTCATGCTGAAACACACATCCCCTTATAAGGCAGTGCTTCCCCCGCTGCGTTTGTTGTAATGCTAAACCAAAACCACACAAACTTATGGCAAAGCGTTTTAACATTTAATGGCTAAGTTTGACTATCCGGAATTAACATTGCAGATATTTACAACTGCATTTTGACTGGTCAGAAATGTCATTCAAGATATCTATGACGTCATTTTGACTAGTCAAAACTCTAATTCAAGATATCTGTAATTACATTTTGACTAGGCAGTATGGAAGTTAAAGATATCTCCAATTTGAGATATCTCTAATTAAAATTCATTTCAAGATAACTATAACTTGACTACAGATATCTACAATTAAATTATGACTATCCGTAATTCCAGTTCAAGATATCTACAACTTCGTTCTGACTAGTCAAAACTTAATTTAAGATATCTAAAAAGGATGATTTAGATATCTTGAATTGAGAGGAATTCAAGATATCTTGAACTAGAATTATGACTAGTCAGAATTAAATTGTAGATATCTGAAACTAGAATTACAGCTAGTCGTAATTCAGTTGCAGATATCCGTAATTCACATTGCGGATATCTGCAACTGAATTGTAGATATCTGGAATTAGAAACCCCACACACATGAATGGCAAAAGTGACATCATTATGCCTATAGGCATAATGACGTTGTGGATATCTGAAATGACAATTGTGGATAGGAAGAATGTAATTGTAGATATCTGAAATGTTTTTTTTACTAGGAAGTCTTGAATTGTGTCTATCTGCAACACATATCCAGTCTAGCTGTTAAATATTAAAACGGCTTGCCATACAAACTACAATGAAAACAAAACTGATGATAGTTAACACGCACAAACAGCACTGAGATAAGCCGGGTCTCATGTGTTGATAACAGAACTGCTGATGGCACCGTTTTTAAAGAGTGGAGGTGCTCCAGCAAGTCTTGGAATACCGTTTTGTCCTTCTAGAGGTGCACTTGGTTTGCATGACACGTGTAAACTGTATAAAAAGAACTGGACAAACTCCTGTGATGTCATCCTTAGGTTTTCTGAAGGTTTTCTCTTCCTCCTCTCCCACGCTTCTGCTGATCTATGATGCGAGTCAGTGATGCTTTTTAATTTTTACCATTACTAGAATAATTATAATCAAAGATGTCCATACATTTCAAACATCTATACATTTAATTTAAGCCACTGCTGCTGTAACAGCATCCAGAAGGTGTGCTGCCGGAGCTGAGACAAACGCTCCTGGATCTAGCCAACCGCAAACATCTAACTTCCTGGTTGAGGCTCATGCTAACCTTAGATCTGTTGCAGTTCCTCAACTGCCCACTAGAGGCTGGCTGCAATAGCTACTCTGGCCCCTTTGACTCTAATGATAAGATCATCCAACGTTGGAGCCCAAATAAACACATTTACAGCCTGGTTCAAAAACACAGTTTAGTCTCACTCGTTTGGTTTCACACCCACAAGAGGGTTGTGTAGCACCCTATAATGTAATAATTTCCTGAAAATGTAATAACGCCTGGAAAATGTAATAAAATGTGCACTTAAATCAATCGAAAATGTAATAAAATCCAATAATGTAATAACTTCACTAATAATGTAATAAAATATCCTGACTGATATTGTAATAACATTTTTACCAATAATGTAATACCTTATTACATTATTGGGAATATATTACATTTTCAGGTGGGTCTTTCTTTTTTTTTTTCAAAAACTGATAATGTTATACTTGACAAATAATGTAATATATATGTTCATTTTCAGTCCAGAGTTCTACATTTTGTGTTTTAAGTATTTAAGAATGTTATATACACTGGATTTGAAACACCAGAATGACTATTGGGTTAAATTGCAGACTTTGAGTACCATGTAATAAATTCCCAATAACATAATAAGGTATTACATTATTGGTGAAGTTATTACATTATTGGATTTTATTAAATTTTCGATTGAGTTAAGTGCAAATTTTATTACATTTTCAGGCATTATTACATTTTCAGGAAATTATTACATTATAGGGTGCTACAGGGGTGTTTTTTTTTTTTGTTTGTTTTTTTTTACTACACCAGGAGACTTTATATGAGGCAATAAATGTATTTCTAATATGATTGATTGATAGTCGGCTCAGCCAGTGGCAACAGTTACCTCTTCCTCATCCATAATCGTCATGCTACTGCACTTAGCAAAGCAACCAGCCGTTTGTTTTATTCCAGCTCTGACTAAACGTGACGGTAATCTTTGATCTCACTGCAGAGTCAACATGTTAAACGTATAGGAGCTGAAGGAGCTGGCTTGATTGACATATGGTGCACGTTTCCATGGCAACAGGGCAAAACATGGCTGCAGCCCATACAAAGAAAAAGAGGCCTCGAAACGGCTCTTCAGAAATCAATGGGTCATGTGATCTAAAGCTTGGTCCATTGTCTTTTTACAATCTACCTGGTCGATTGTCAGGTAACGGATGGCTGGTTGCTAGGCGACCTGCTACCTAGCAACAGCAGAGCATCTAGGTGACCCAGCAGTGTGCAGCCAAGCGGACCAAACTTACATCGTGACCAGTATGAAATAAAACAAGGATTTTGCATTAGGAGAGGATCTGGGTGGCAGTCGTGACGCAGCTCCGCAACATGTGCCATCTTTCACTGTCACTTTGATGCATCAAAAATAGATTTTTATGTCGGACAAAGAAAACATTCATTGCAGTTTCACACAAAGAACCAGAAATGTTTAGTTTGTAGTCTTGGCTTTGTGGGAGTAGATGCCGCTTTTGCAGTTAATAATGCTTCTTTTTTCCAAACCTGTACTTTCCTTTCATGTTTTTTTTCTTTCTTTTTTTTTTTTTAAACTCGCGACCTGGAGTTTGAATAAATGTGTTATTTGATTTTGTTATTTGATTATTTTTTTTTTATTATTTGCTGAAGCGTCCAGGAGTCAGACATCCCAGAAGGTAAAACCAGTAGGATAGTTTGGAATTTCATGACTTTTGATCCCAATTTGGGCAATTGTTAAAAATATACCTTTTTTATTGTGTACCGGTTGAATCAATAGAAAGTATGTTGACGCTTTGTGCTGTTTTTAATAGCCCGTCATTTATACAGCTGTCATTTGAAAAGGAAATGCAATCGATGGGGAGAGTGTGGATCCAGCTGTGTGACGGCCCTCCAGGACATTGATAGACTGCCGGCAGCTGCTCTTTCAACTTCTTAGCAGAAAGAGTTCATCAACTTAGTATTGATGTGTGAGTGATGCAAGTTGTCCGCCCTTGTTGTCGTCCCTCAGGGATATCTGAGTCCGAGCAGTTCTTGAAGGGGTCATCGCAAATCAAGATCCTCTCTCCGGAGGACATCGAAAGCATGAGAGTTGTGAGCAAGGTAACAAACTAGAATATTTCCAGGAGTCATTGTTTTTGCATGTGAAGATTTTCCCATTTATTGCAGATGAGTTTTAACATTTACCGTAACTGCTGTTTGCAGCTGGCGCGGGAGGTCCTGGACATTTCAGCCATGATGGTGAAACCAGGCGTCACAACAGAAGAAATCGACCATGCTGTTCATCTGGTATGTATACACACACAAATATGATTAAAAACCTGGCCTGCTGTGTTTCAACAAAGTGTGTAAAGGGCAAAAGCCAATTCTAAAATCAATAATGATACGGGGGCCAAATGACCGTCCAACGGAGAACTGAAACTGGTGCCATATACACACTATATACTTAAAACTTATAGAGAAAGATGAACACTCTGGCAGGAAGACTGAGGGACATTGATGATCTTGTGATTCAGACATTGCTGCAAATCAATCCCACACCTGCGTGGCAGCATCAAACTTTATTTATATAGCGCTTTTCATGCATACAGGACTGTCTCAGAAAATTTGAATATTGTGATAAAGTTCTTTATTTTCTGTAATGCAATTTAAAAAAAAAAAAAAAAAAAAAAAAAAAAAAAAAAAAAAAAAAGTCATACATTCTGGATTCATTACAAATCAACTGAAATATTGCAAGCCTTTTATTATTTTAATATTGCTGATTATGGTTTACAGTTTAAGATTAAGATTCCCAGAATATTAAATTTTTTTGAGATAGGATATTTGAGTTTTCTTAAACTGTAAGCCATGATCAGCAATATTAAAATAATAAAAGGCTTGCAATATTTCAGTTGATTTGTAATGAATCCAGAATGTATGACATTTTTGTTTTTTTTTAAATTGCATTACAGAAAATAAAGAACTTTATCCTTTTATATATTCAAATTTTCTGTGACAGTCCTGTATATAAAAATGCAACACAAAGTGCTTTACATAAAACGTTAAACAAACATAAAACTTATTAATGAAAGCAAGACATTAAAACCTGAGAGAATAAAATGTATAAAATAGACCATAAATAACGACTAAAACGTTGAAATATAATATTGAGATAAAACAATGATATAATAAAACAAGATAAACTAAACTAAAATTAATATGAAACAGAGTTGTAAGATCAAGTAAAAATGGGGGTTAGCATAAAAAATTATAAAGAGTTAAATGAGCCAGTTAAAAACATGAAGAGATGAGTCTTCAGCCTCTTTTATAAAACATCAACAGTCTCTGCGGCCCAGAGTTTCTCCGGGAGAACGGTGTGTTCTGGTTCTAACTCTGGGTATCGTTAAAAGGCCGGAGGACCTCAACATGGCACGACCAACTGCTCTTGAACAGTTCAAGGGGACACAAATCAAAAATCACTTACTGGCGTATTGGTTCACTACGGTTTTATAAGCAGTAGAAAAAGGGCTAACGAGAAGCAGGTGCTCAAAAAGCTCACATGGTGGCTTCAAAGAAAATGTTCATGACTAAAGTATACCTCTTGCCCTCTCAATGCAGCGTAAGAACAGAAGAGACCCTTCAAGTGAACAGAGCCGCTCATGTAGAGATAATTTACTGCAAATTCTGGCTTTTTGACCAGAAGAAGAGACCAAAGGATAAGTTTTTACAGCCGTCTGAGTGATAAAACCCGAACAGAAGTACACTTAAACTACGATTGCTTTTCAAACAGAAAATGAAAGGCTATTGTAGCTAACCCGTTTTTACCCTTTAACACTGGAGTCATTTTTGATGACATTTGAAATAAGCCCCTATATTTTACCTCAACAACTGTTTACCTAGCTTTGTTTTGCATCATTTCTCTCAGCACAACCTCAGCTGTGTGAATTTACTGGTATTTCTTCATTTTGACCAACTGTATTTACACACTGAACCTAAAATGACACAATAACTTAAAATCTGAGCAGGAAAAACAACAAACATGTTTAACGAATCATTTTTATAGCCTAGAATTAATTGTTAATTTCAAAAGCGTACGTACAAAGCTAACAACAAAGGTATATAGACTTTCAATACACTTTATGAAATGCAGGCAATGCCTCAAGTTCTTTTGGATTGTCAAACAAAAATCAGGTGTCAAAATAAGATCCCACACAAATGATTTGTGCCAGTAGAAAAACATTTCCTTCGATCACAAGACAAGTTCCCATCAGAGATGCCTCCAGGCTGCATCTACTGCTGTTTTCTACCTGCTGGCAGCGCGTCAGAACTCACTACCTCTGTCTGATACTCCCTGAGCCTCCTCTTCCTCCTCTTCCTCAGCAACCCAAGCTGTGCGTCGCCGCTGGGGCTGGGGGGAAACAAATATTCCTAAAACAATTAATCGTGGCAATTATTTTATCGATTATTCGACTAATCTAAAGAGTAATTGAATGATTATTCTAATGATTATTTTTCTGTTTCGATTAAAAAACACAATGAGGTTAGTTTTTTTTTGTTTTGTTTTGTTTTTTGCTAACTGCAATAAGATGATGGATCTGGAAATTTCAAAGTTGAATCATCTTTATTACAGAACAAAGCTGAGACGCTTCATAAAATTCAAAGCAGGGTTTTTTTTAATTGTGCTGGTGTGAGACAGAGGGACTTCCAGTCTCCTCTGCTGTTTTAATCCTCACATTCAGTTTGACATTCACAGTCTTCTGATGATTTATCCTCCCGATTTTCCTCATCTGGTGCTCTTTCTTGACACCTTTGGTTTTAAACTGATCTCATCAGATGTCCGATGGATTGCAGTGTGATTTGTGACATTCATGGCCACGTATGCGTGACTTACCTCTGCCGTACTTTGTGTCCAGTCCTACTTCTCATACATTTTTTTCAGATAAAAAAAAATCTGGATTTTATTTTTGTCCAAAATCGCCCAGCCCTACTTGTACTATGTATAAAAGTTGCAGTTCAGCCTGTGTGGTTCCTGCATGCAGACGCAGAGGTGATTGGAATCCAAACTGTGTCCTTGCGCCCATCTGATGCGTTTGTGTTTCCTTGCTGCCGTCTCTGTAACCAGCATGTTGTGTGTGTTCAGGCCTGCACAGCGAGGAACTGCTACCCCTCCCCTCTCAACTACTACAACTTCCCCAAATCCTGCTGCACATCCGTCAACGAAGTCATCTGCCACGGCATCCCGGACCGAAGACCCCTGCAAGAAGGAGACATCCTCAACGGTGTGCTCATTACACAAAACCACTCCACACGTGTATTAAGGCAGCTCTCGTGTTTTACTCCTTGTTTTATACAGGAACAGGGTCATTTTTTTGCTCTCGTAACACTCAATTTAAACCGTTTGAGCTTGGCTCGGATGTATGAAAACATTTTATTTATGAGAGTGGAAGAGGATGTTTTTCACAGCGTTTGGTTGGCACAGCATCGTCAAATGTTGTCGGCAGGAGTTTGGCCAATTTTAGCGTTATTATGAATGTTTCTGCAAAGGCAATGTCCTCCATCCGCCACTCCCCTCGGAGCGTCTGATAGAGCACTTTCCAGCAAGGCGCCTCTCGCCGCGTGGTCCGACAAGACAAATTGTTTCATTAACCTTTTCCAGTGGGACTTTGCCAGTCAGATTCTCTGCTCTCTATATTTCTCCTTAAGTGGTAAAAGTCTCAGTTTGCACACTCGCACTTCCAATTTCATCAGTTTTTTTTTTTTTCTTTTAAAGAAGGCCACCCTGTTTGCACGTGTGCATTCTGCTGGCACCTACTGTTTTTAAATCCTGTTTTCAGGTCATTCACCTCCTTTCTGTTAAACGTAATAGAATTGAGTTTGTGATCTAACACGACGAGTCTAAAGCATCAGTCTTCCCTCTTCTCCTCAGTGGACATCACAGTCTACTACAACGGTTTCCATGGAGACCTGAACGAAACCTTCTTTGTTGGAGAGGTGGATGAAGGAGCAAAGAAGCTGGTCCAGACTACATATGAATGCCTTATGCAAGCCATCGACTCTGGTAGGAACTCAGCTTTTCTTCTTGGTTTTATTTGTTTTATTTAGGATCCCCATTAGCATTAGCAACAGCATTAGCTATTCTTCCTGGGGTCCGACATACACACAACACACACATTAACACTTAATACATAACAGACATACATTATACATGACAAACAAAACAATAATAGACTTCCTTAGTCACAAACAACACTGAGGATAACTAAATAACCATCAGTCTCAGACATAAATACATAGAAATTAAATCAAATAAAACACCTTCATAAACAAAACCTGCCTGAAATGACCTTATCTTAGAATTCTTGACCACTTTTCACCTTTAGTTTGATAGGGTTTACACTACCTGTAATTCTATTCAAACTTTCTGATTTTGAATCCTTTATTTGAACATATATATATATATATATATATATATATATATATATATGACAAGTAAAAACAAATATTCTTCATTCTGTTCCTTCCAAATGTCAAATCATAATTCATTAAATTTTAAAAGATATTGTTTCAACTGAATCTTAAACCAATCTTTGCTACCTACATGAGAAATATGAACATCTTGTAATTGTCTGACTTTGCTCACTTTTGCTCAGACCGTGCAGCTCATGGGCCGCACGTTGAGAAACTGTCAGTGTAATTTGAGCAATAAAGATGTTTTGGAATAAGCACATGTGGGAGCAACGATTCACCATGAATGATTTCTCATTTGTAAATTGTTTAAAAATGGATGAAACAGTCACGCCAGCCCAGGCAGACTCCAGTTCAGCTATCAGTTTGGTTTTAAACTTAAAGGAGCTAGAAATGTTTGTGTAAATAAAGGAAATGTGTCATAAGCATGTCAGGATGGTAAACTCAGCCCCTGGTCGTTTCCCCACCGCCCCGCAGTGAAGCCCGGAGTTCGCTACAGAGAGCTGGGCAACATCATCCAGAAGCACGCCCAGGCCAACGGCTTCTCGGTGGTGCGGAGCTACTGCGGCCACGGCATCCACAGACTCTTCCACACGGCCCCCAACGTGCCCCATTATGCCAGTGAGTGCAGCGTACCTGAAATCTTGAGAGGTAACCTCTGAATTTGTGTCTTTTCCCTCAAACCGCATGTTTTTTGTTTTGTTTATTCACAGAAAATAAAGCAGTTGGAGTTATGAAACCTGGCCACGTGTTCACCATCGAGCCCATGATTTGTGAAGGTGAGTGTAAAGATTCTGAAAGCAATAATTCAAGACATAATCACCATCAGGTTTATATGTAAATATATCAGTAGTAATTGTACATTCACGTGAGACGTTCCTCAACTTTTTGATGCTTCCTCAACTTTTATGACTTCAGCTGCAAAGCCGAACATTGTTGAGGCAAGGCAAGTTTATTTGTATAGCACAATTCAACACAAGGTAACTCAAAGTGCTTTACATCAACATTAAAAGCAGCAAGACACAATTAAACAGTAAATAACAAATAAAATAATAAGAAAAGAGGTAAAATAATAAAAAGCACAAGCTGTTAAAACGTGAGGGCAGTAGAGTACAGCAGGTACATCTCATTCTTACAATGGCAAGAATTACGTTTCTATACGGTCAAAACGTACAAAGACCAGGTCAAATACAGTATTACAAACGTAATCTGTAACAATTTATACGGTGAATTAAACCAATTTGACAATTCTATGCCACAATGCCTGTTTCCAGGTCTTATTTCACACAATTGACGAGAATTGTTTTTTCTATACGGTCAAAACGTACAAAGACCAGGTCAAATACAAATAAATAAAAACATGCACTTTTTTAAAAACACATGTATGCTCGGCCTACATTTAAGATACTTTACATAACATAGGTTTTTGGAGCCGTCATTCAGTATAACTGCTCGTTTACCACATGGTGAAACAAGTGGGGTGTATATCATACTTAACACCGGACTTTTAGCGTGGTAATCTCTTCTTTTTCTTTCTTTTTTGACTGTAGTTGGATAGTTCAAGCTCTTTAGTTTTATTAACAATACACATTCTGAGTTGTATTATAGCTTAAACATTTTAGTGTAAGAGGAGTAAGTAAATTGTAGTATTATGTTACAAAGAAACATGTCCTCGGCTCATCAAAGTGTAATTCTCTGAGCATCCGGTCAGAGTTTAAAACGATTTAAAGTTCAAACTCTTAACAGTCATAGAGGATTAAATGAGTGTTAGATCCAGTCATGCTTTAAAAAATGGGTCACTACGAGCTTAAAATCACTCAATTCCTCATGAATCCACTGAGACTTGGAGGTGGATTTTCCACAACTGTTTAATTGATGGAGAGCATGCCAAAGATTCTGTGTGTGTGTTTCTGTGTGCGTGTGTGTCTCAGGTGGCTGGCAGGACGAGACGTGGCCTGACGGCTGGACGGCGGTGACCAGAGACGGGAAGCGCTCGGCTCAGTTCGAACACACGCTGCTGGTGACGGAGACCGGCTGTGACATCCTCACCCGCCGCCTGGAGGACAACGGACGCGCTCACTTTCTGTCCGAAATGTAGACGGAACCGGAACGCACAAAGGACTGGACTTCTGCAGACACAGTCATCCAACACACCTGAGTCACAAGTACACTTAGAGACACACACACACACACACACACACACTCACACACACTCACAGACAGACATTTGAAATCCAGAGGCGCCGCTCCCGGAGCTCAGCGACGCTGCAGCTCTACATGAATTAAATATCGGTTCCGCAAAAATAAATGGAAGTACTTGAATGTGTCTTATATCAAATGTGGATTGCTTTATTAGTGAGATCTGTATTCTCTGGAGGAAACGAGAAAGTATTTATAAGAATCGGTCTGGCTCCGTGTCCAGCGTGTTCAACATCAGGCCTGTTTTTTGATATCTGGATCTCGCTGCCCAGAGCTTTCAGTGGCTGGTGGAACCACGAGTGCAGCACACTCCCCCTCTTTCCTGTCCGCCTCTGCTCAGCGTAGTCGTGTACGTCTGCCAGAGACGGACCGTAAAGAGCCAGCAGTGCCAGACGTGGGGGCGAGGGGCGGTGTCGCTTCCACCAAGCCATCAGCAGCGTTATAAATCAGTTCACCTGGTTCCAGAGAACGTTTCAGTATTTGCTCACCAGCGCCTTTTAGAGATCAGTAATTAGCATGTACCTTTTTTTTGAGTAATAAACATGAAACTTAAACAGCATTACATTGAAGTGTTTAATACCCAACTTTAGAGGTCCCTCAGCTTTTTTCTGACGAAGCCTTGCTGATCAGAATACGTCGCCGTCTTATTAATGTGCGGAGGTGTCCGGGACGAGCGCGCTAACCTGATTATTACATGCTGGCTGAGGTTATTAGTAGTGCACAGCCAGTTGCGTATGTCAGCAGTCGTCATTAGGAGGCTTTATCACGAGGCGGCCTTGGCGTCGAAATAAATGAAGTGCTGAACTTGTCTGTTCTGCTCGGAGGAAACGCTCCTGCATTGGCTTGTATTTCCAATAACTCTGGTGCAGCAAACTGAGCCTTAACATGTGCATTTCTGGGTGTGTAAAAGGCGTGAAACCTGGCGCCCCCTTCCTCCCTCCACCGTACTCTGCAGCTACCTGGATGCGGGGATTCCCCTGGTGCACGGAGCTTTATTTCTGCATTTTCAGAGGACTAATGTGATCAGAGTTTCTCTGCCATCTTTGTACTTCTAATGGAGTAATAAATGACTCTTCTGTAGCTCTGTGTGGGTGACTTTGTCTTTGAGTGGATTGGTAACCTTAATCCCAAAAGTGGCTTTATTCACCAGCCTAATGTAGATGACTCAGTAAAAGCTTCTTTTTTTTTTAAACTCCATGGTAAAAGTTAACATTTAAGATTTGATTTGGACACTGTTTTTACCTCCATGTAAACCCCCCCATTGTAACTGAACTGTATCAGTAGTGGATTGGACTCATCACAATTTAAATAGAGGTTTCTATACTTCTGTAAATACACAAGTGTAGCTTTGCAAGCATAACTCTGTGTTTTTAAATTACTTACACTGCAATACTGTGATGCTGCTAATAAATGAACTATGAGTTGTCCAGTTTAATAGGCACATTTTCATCTTTTTTTTTGTCTTCTTTTGAAGGGGTCATGTTTGTTGATGTCTAAGGTGTCTCGGACTCAGAAATCTTCAGAAGAAACCACACCCCTGTTCTTGTTGGGGAAGTTTCCATCTTAGACTAAAGCCTGAGTTATGGTTCTGCGTCAAATCGACACTGTGCACACGCCGTCGTCGTAAACGCTTCGGACTTCTCCGTCACTCCATTTCTCCGCGGTGCAGTACCCACCGCTAATTCGCAATCTTTTCCTGAATGGTTTATCCAACTTTTTCCGGTCACAGTGAATCAAAGAGATGAGGACAACTAAAAAAATCACACATACACAAAGAAAAGAGCGCTGAAAGTTCACGACTGGTTCAAACCGGAAATGTGTTGCTACCAAGCAAACCAATCACAGCCCTCTCGTCTGCGTCGCCTCGACGGGTAATAGCAATTTTTGGGAGGTACGCGTCAGTGACGGCGTGTGGTCTGCGTCGACACGTACTACACGCCGTAGGCACGGCGTCGTTTGGACGCAGAACCATAAAAAAAATGTTATGCTTTTGCTTTTAACAGCAGAAATTTTGAACAAAAAATGTGTTGTAGATAATAATAAACAAAAAAATAAAAGCCCATCATCAGCCAATCAATTAGTGCAATAAAGGTACATACCGGTATCTCTTTTAAAGAGGTAGGGTAAGCAATTCTCTGGATTTCTTCCCCTTAATATGTTAGCAAACAAGAGTTGGGGGAACCCCCCCCCCAAAAGAAACCAAAACATTCCTCCAGCCAATCACCAACAAGAGCAGGGTTTGTGCTCATGATGATGCATGTGTCAATGTTTTCTTGATCTCCTGTTCAAACATCAACAGATACGGCGTTCAGGAATCACCTCAAATTTTCCAACTTCCTACTGGAATTTTACTAAATTGTGACAATGTTGCTGTAACTCCCCCAAATATTATCAGCGCTTTTTTTCCAAAAGGCCTGAAATCATTTTTGCTACACAAACACACCGATCAGAGCAGAGGAGGAGAGATGGCCTTTCATTCTTCAGAGCTTCTGCTGCCACTGATACATCCTCCTCAGCTAACATTTTAAATTCAGTCATGAAACTTGCCAAGTACGGTACAATTTGAGAGTTTTATAAAGCTCTCAGAGCAGGCTAAAGCAGTGCAAAAGTAAAACTGAGTTCTGAAGAAGTGAGCAAATAAACCGTCAACATTTTTATTCGGCTCCTGGCTTCCAGGAGAATCCTGCTCCAAAATAAAGCAAGGGTCACAAAGCTTTTGTGGTTTTTACTACCTTATCATACATTCAGACAAGATCAGAGAATATTTGGGGGTCATTTGGTTTTGGTTCTGTTGTCTTCCACTCTCTTTTGTGTACCGGTGAGGGGGTTCGATCAAAGCAGCTGCTCCGTCCGAGCATTGTTCAAATAAAACGTACATGAACAAGAAAAGGAAAGATTGATCATACCGAGCTGAGTGAACAGCGTGGAAGATCACTGTTTCTGCAGAAATGTGTGTGGACCTGGAGGACGACTGAAGCAGGAGGAGATAAACGGGGTGGGGGAGGAGGAGAGGACGTAACTGAAACCATATACTCAAATCTGAGTGAAGGCGTCCGTCTCGGCTCCCTCCTCATTAGAGGGCAGCAGCTCTGCAAGTATTTGTAAAGCATTAAACACTGCAACATCCAACCTCACAGTGGCTCTAAGGGTCACCATCTTCCCTCCTGCATCAGAGGAAGGAGGAGTGTCAAAGTCACCTGTTTAACCCTTGTATTGTCTTTGGGTCAATATGACCTAATTCTCCTGTTCCTCCTCCTGCTCTCTCCTTCCTTCTTCCCTTCCTCTTTTCTCCCTTCCTTCCTTCTTCCCTTCCTCTTTTCTCCCTTCCTTCCTCCCTTATTTTCTCCCTTCCTCCCATCCTTCTTTTCTCCATTCCTTCCTTCTTTCTTTCCTTCTTTTCATTCTTCCTTCTTTCCTCTCTTCTTCTCTTCCTCCATTCCTTATTTCCTTGCTTTCTCCCTCCCTTCTTTCCTTCCTTCCTTCCTTTTCTCCCATCCTCCCTTATTTTCTCCCTTCTTTCCTTCTTTCTTTCCTTCTTTTCATTCATCCTTCCTTCTTTCCTCCCTTCCTTCCTCCCATCCTTATTTTCTCCATTCCTTCCTTCTTTCTTTCCTTCTTTTCATTCTTCCTTCCTTCTTTCCTCCCTTCTTCTCTTCCTCCCTTCTTCTTTCCTTGTTTCCTTCTTTCCTCCCTTCTTTTCTCCCTTTCTTCCTTCTTTCCTCCCTTCTTCTCTTCCTCCTTCCTTGACCCGAAGACAGAAGACAGCACAAGGGTTAAGCATCTCATTCATGTTCTCTTCCACCGGTGTGGGACCATCGTCAACACTCCTACAGCACAGGACGCAGGATCAACTCTCTTGTTAGAGGAGAGTCATCCCTTCTTCAGATGGTTGTACATCAGCGAACGGGGTTCAAGTGAAAATGTGCCTTCGCGAGCGTGAGCTGCATTAACCGTTCGTCAGGAAAATGAGACCTGAGTCAAACTCTGCTCCACTGCACATGGATTAGGCAAAGAGAAAAAGGCATACCGGTAATATCAAAGCTCAGAGATGAAGGTTTACAACTGAGTGAAACATGCAAAAAGAGGAAGCAGACCCAAACAGTTTGAGGGTTGGATGAGTTACTATGAGTTAAGTAAGTAATCAACAGTTGAGAGGTTGGTGAGGTTTAGCAGTTAACAGGAGCAATCAAGTCCAAGTCTGAAACGTCAAGAAAACACTGAAGAGCTGCTACAAAGGCAAATGACAGCCAAGACGGGCAAGAGTTAAGAACACAATTAAAAACACATAAGATAACAATAATATATAAAATATAAAATATATATATATAAAATATGTACATAAGCGCCACAGAAACAACAACAACGTCATCAAAGGTCTAAAATGACCATTTATTTTAGACCTTTAAAGGTTTCAAAGGTCGTAATCATGGCTGATGGTGATCAGTCACAACATCTGAACCTGATCCTTCAAGAGGACGAGGAGCAGCAGACTTGAGTGCCTTGTTCCTCATCTCAGTTCGCCTTTAGGTACAGCTAAGGGAAAGAAACGCTGTGAGTGAAGATGAAAACATCCAGAGCTTTTTTTTTTTACAAGAATTTAAGTCTGTAGGTAGTTTGGAAAAATATCAAGAAGAGTTTTGTAAAAAAAGTATCTACGGGAGGACAAAGCAGACCATCCGACCCGAGCGTAGGAAGTACAGGGGCGAGTAGAGGTTTGAGGCTAAGTGATGAACCTGGACGCTCCATGGAAGACTGTATCCAGCAGAAGCAGACATTGTGAGGAGACATGCATATGAATACGTCCCCACAGTCCAGCGGAGACTCTGCACCATCGCTGTAGAGTCTCTCATTACTGTTTACTGAAGCGTGCTCTTAAATGAAATACTTACCTGCTGTACTCTACTGCCCTTATTTTTCTAACAACTTGTGCTTTTTATTATTTTACCTTTTTTTTATCATTTTATTTCATTTTATTTGTTATCTAAGCATACTCTTAAATGAAATACTAATGATTTTTGAAAATATATTTTTATTTGTTATTTACTGTTCAATTGTGTCTTGCCGCTTTTAATGTTGATGTAAAGCACTTTAATTACCTTGTGTTGAATTGTGCTATACAAATAAACTTGCCTTTCCTTGCCTAGAGTCTGTTGTTAGAAACTTGTAAATGAAAATCTAAATAAGACCAAGGATTTTGCAGGACACATCTGTCAGACTGATAAAGATGATAAAGAAGTTTCTAGTTGGGAAACAAAGGTGCAGAATTGATTTAAAAGAACACCTGTCTAGTTTATTAGCACATAACTCTGTTGGTGGTTTGTGTTGCAGCAGTGACACGGGGGAAAGTTTCTAGAGGAGAGAAAAATATCATTTGAAACCAGCATGACAGTCTGAAAGAAGTAGATACATTTTTATGGAGGAACGAATATGAATATGTAACTTCAAAGCAAGACACCTTTTATTCCCAATAGGTGGTTTACACACACTTGTGTACATGGAAGTGGTGGATGTGCTCTGGAGAAAAACCTGCCAGGGTTTGAGATGGTATGGGGTCCTTTTAGGGTCTTTGGCAAAGATACTTGGCGGGATTCATGCAGAAACCTACATTGATGTTTTATATATGATTGTGTTCAAAGATCGCCTGTGCATTTGTCAACCAGGTCATTCAAACGCTCCCTCTTCATACATTGCAATATTAAAGGCAGAGGAAGAAGAGGGAACGGCGACCGGACCGACCTTCCTGCAGACCCCACATGTCCTCAGCATCGACTGTGTGGAGGATTTTGAAAAGAAACTGGATGACAGTGTGCTGCTGCACACAGCACGAGGGAGAAGGGGAGAAAATAACTTGAAATACTTCTCTGCTTGGTATCTCAATGCCACAATGCCTTTTCTGCTTTGTGAGAAAGTAGGGCAACATGATGAAGTGGTAAAACCTTTACCGTCCTTTTTTATTTATTTCTAATAAATAAATGGGCTGAAACACCCGAGGAGCTTCACTGTGTCTACCTACAAATAAAAGAGTGACTTCCCAGACTTTCTTGGATTGGCCTTCTTGGGGTTCGCCATGTCTGTGACTGAATGCTTAAACACTTGTCAGCGTTCCAATCAATATCTATAGATTTGGCTGTCGCGGCCGCTTTGCAGCTCATATTTGCTCTGCAAAGGTTGACTCGCGCTCCACCTGGAAGCTTAAGATGAGCTTTACGATCAAGTGCAGGCCACAGTTTCTCCGTTAGCAAGAACAGAGAAAGGCCATCTTTAATTTGATGTCACGCCATCAGTAGTGGGCGAGACACTGCAGCTGGGACTGGGGTGTTGAAGAAAAATGAAATACATTAATAAAAAGGAAAAGAAAAATCTTGTAACTCTAGACTTTGGGAGTAAAGATAACAGACTAAAATCTAACGGACTCACAATGTTAAGAGCAGCTCTCTTACAAACACCGGGAAACTGGACCATATTACACCGGTCATGAAATCACGACACTGGCATCCAGTGAGTCAAAGGATAGAGTTTAAAATCTTCCTGCTGGTCTACAAAGACCTGAATGGTTTTGGACCAAAATACATGCTTGATCGTGAAGTGGAAAACAGGCTCTTACTTTTGACATCCCATCCGGTTTACAATCCACCCTGAGTGAGTCTGGAGATCAAGACAGTTTCATGAAACACAGGAAAAGATGTAAAAATTCCTTTGTGCAGGCACAGGCTTGAGAGTGTGTGTGTGTGTGTCGTGTTGATGGTGAGTGAATGTTGCAAGGGAGGGTGGGTGGGGGGGGTGGGGTGAGGTTTTAATTTAGGACGCATCGTCAGTAGTGTTCCTCCAGGTCATGGGGTGTTTCGGCCACACTATACACCCTCTCCAGAGGTGGCCAGCTCAGGGTGATCAGCCCTAAACTTGCGTCAATCCAAACTCGCCCTGAGAGTGACTGACATCTCAAGGGACTCTGCATGGCAGGGGCATCCTTTTCCCTGAGTCAGGCCTAGGCTGACCGCATACCTTCTGGTTGGCTACTTTGGGGCCCAGCTTGGATCTTTCCTCCTCATAAACAGCCACTGGCTGCTTCTTTCGGCTGCTTCCGATGCAGCTTTGATGGCTGAGCGTAGGCTTTGGCCCCTGATTCCCAGGTCTGCAAACAGTTTGGTGGTAGATTTTGCTACAAACCCTCTGCACCCCACCTCCACTGGGCGGACTTCGGTGTTCCAGCCACGATGTTGTGCTTCAGCAGCGAGATCAGCATAGCGTAGATGTTTTCGCTCATAAGCCTCATCCACTGCGTCCTCCCAGGGTACAGTTAGCTCAACGATGTACACCTTTTTTTGTGAGGGGGACCAGAGAACCAAGTCAGGTCTCAGGGTGGTTGTAGCAATCTCTGTGGGAAACACCAGCTGTCGGCCAACATCAGCCAGCATCTTCCAGTCGCGGGCCAACCGTAGCTGGCCTCGCTCAGATGGTGTTGAGTAGCTCCTGGTAACCTTTGCCCCCTCACGGACAAAGGTAGTTGTCTGATGGTGTTTGGGTGCTGATGTCGATAGGGAGTTGGTGGCAGCTCGTTTGTCCTCCAGGGTAGATGCCAAGATCTTCAGGACTTGGTTGTGACGCCACGTGTAGCGTCCTTGGGTGAGACTGGTTTTGCACCCTGAGAGAATGTGCCTGAGGGTGGCTGGCGTGGAACACAGGGCACACCCTGGGTCTTCACCGTACCACTGGTGAAGGTTAGCTGGCGTTGGAAGCACGTCATAAGTAGCTCTGATTATGAAGCTCAAATTCCTTGCTTCCATGGCCCACATGTCCTTCCAGCTGATCTTCTTCCTCTCCACATTGTCCCATCGTGTCCACTGCCCCTGTTTGGCAAGAGAGACTGACTTGGCCCATCTTCCAGCCCTCTCCTGGTGGCGTACTTCCTCCACCACCAACTTCCTCCGTTCTGGTGCTGCGGCCTTACTCCAAGCCGGGCGACTAGCTATTAGTCCAAAACCCCCTCTTCCCTGCTGAACATATCCCACAATGTCAGCATGTTTGAGGGCTGCTGTTGCTTCCTCCACTGCTTTGGCTGGTGTCCATTTGCGCCCGGTGGCCAGGGTCGGTGCGTTGTTGCTCACCACTAAGTCCCTGGATTCATTCAGCGTCATCTGGAGTCTTGTTTTAACACACTTGAACTCTTCTGTGAGACTGGTGAGGGGCAGCTTGAGGATGCCATCTCCGTAGAGGCCTATGGTGGTAAGGCAACGTGGAACTCCTAGCCACTTCTTGATGTAGCCTGTGACTCCTCTTTCCAACTTCTCTACGGTTGAGATTGGGACCTCATACACTGCGAGCGGCCACAGCATCCGTGGTAAGAGTCCAAACTGCAGGCACCAGGCCTTTAACTTTCCAGGTAGCTGTGTTTTGTCAATGGACAGCAGGCCACTGCTGATGTCTTTCCGCAGTTGTTGCACCTGGTCTTTGTCCTTCAGGCTTGCATCATACCACCTGCCAAGGCTTTTTACTGGCTGCTCAGACACTGTTGGGATTGGGTCTTCGCCGATGAAGAATTTCAGGTCAGAGAGCACTCCCTTCACAATTGAGATGCTTCGTGACTTGGATGGTTTGATCTTCATACGGGCCCAACTGATGTTCTCTTCCAGTTTCCTGAGCAACCTCCTGGTGCATGGGATGGTGGTGGTCAACGTTGTGATGTCGTCCATGTAAGCTCTGAGTGGAGGGAGACGCTGGGAGACAGATGTAAATGTTCGGCAGACGTCCTACCACCCCCCTGCAAACCCGGCTCTCAGGTAAGCCACATTACTAGCATCTAGCAGGAAGTAGAGTGACTCAGGCAGGTTTTGGCAGTTATAATCATTTCTCTGGCGCAGATTTAATGTGCTAAGCAGCATCCACTGATGAAGAGATCTTTTTATCTATGGTTTTCTAAAAAGGTGCATAACCTTCTAACCTTCTTGGTTTAGTGTTAGTTCTTTACCGAGCTAGCTCGATGTATCTACTGCTAGAAGAGCTGATTGTTCGCTCTTAAGCGCCGCCCTAGTGGCTCCTTGGAGCTTTTTCAAAAATGTTTGACTTTTTTTTTCCTTTTTTCTTTTTTCCTTTTTTTCTTCTTTTTTCTCTTTTTTTCTTCCTTTTTCCTTTCCTTTTTAATCTCATTCTTCTTCTCTTCAACATTATTCTCGACATTTCAACTTTTTTTTCAACATTTCGACTTTTTCTCAAAGTGCATATTGAAAAAAATCTTCCTCCTGTAAAATATTTTGCAGCCGAGTACCCAGTTATATAGATACATACAGCACGTGTTTCCTTCATTCTAAGGCTTATACAAGACTTTTCATTTTTTGCAGCTCCAGACATATTTGTTTTTTGTGTTTTTTGTCCAATACGGCTCTTTCAACATTTTGGGTTGACGACCCCTGGTATAGATCAAGGTTAATTAAAAGGTAATCCTGTTTACAAATCTGTAGCGATAGTAACTGGTTTGGCTTTTTTTTCCCTGTTTCACTTGGTCATAAAACCCTCCTAAAAACCCCAGAACAGAAAATGTATTCAATGATCCCACTCAGCAATTCACTTCCAGTCTTTTTGAATCAGCCATTGATCGCAGGAAGGAGCAAAATGTCAAAGAAATGTTTCAAAGACCTTGTGAAAGTCATATCGCAAAGCCATGAGGCTAATTTAAGGAGAAAAAGGAGGCACGACATAGTCTGGTGTTTCTTTGAAAAACTGCTCAGAATGCATATGAGGGAACAAACCCTGAGTGGAACACGGCGACACTCTGCACAATGCCAGCTCTCTCTCTGCACAGCAGCGCAGGCAAAACCCCCTCCGTGTCAGATCTGCTCAGTGTGCAGGAGTCAGGGTGACATCTCGGAAAAAGTTCCTACAGTTGAACTGCAGAGGAAATGTCAAATCCATCAGTTCAGATTTATTAACTTAAGAGAAACTTTAGGACGTACCACCCCCACCTCCTCCATTAAGAAAGGTTTCCGGCTCCATGCAACATCACCTACAATGAAACCAGATCGATTAGCAGCAGGTATACAGAAATCTCCCTTGACGTCTTAGCCGTTTCCGAGTTTGGACTGTTCAGGTGCGTGTTAACCCCAGTGCTAAGTGTCCCAACATCTACATTTCAGATCCTGAAGGCATCACCGAGCACGTTAAATGTCAAAGTCCATGACAGCACAATGAGCAGAAGACTGAAGGAGGAGTGTTTGTTTGGAAGGGTCACCAGGAGAAAGAAGAACATAGAAGCGTGATGGAGGTTCACTAAACTGCAATGGAACAAATCAGAACACTTCTGGAGCAGTATCCAACAGACGTATGAGTCACAATATGTGGTTCATCAAAAACGCCTCGTACCCGCCATGAGCACGAAGGTGGGGGTATAATTATTGGGAGATGTTTTGCAGTTTTGCAGTCACAGGACCTGTAATTTAAACGGAAACTTAGGTTTCCTCCATCATTGGATTTATTTGTTTATTTTATTTTCTTTATTTCCCAACAAGCTGGATACAGTACAAGTTTAACCTTATTGTCTTCCCTTGTTGCGACGATAAGAAGCCTGAAAAAGCTCAAAGGCGAAATCTGAAAGTCCTCTGAGATAATACAGACGTATTTGTTAAAGGTTGTGAAACAGAGTACAACAGGACTGTTTTTCCATGGATAAACATCTGGACCCATCAGTGATGCCACTGTAGTACAAGGGATCTGAACCCACTTCCCACGTCCATGCTCTTACACTTTAAACATCCACCTGAACATTTCCCCAAGCAGACGAGAACACACTGAGAATCCTGGCAGTGTGGCTATGATTCTTTAAACATGAGCAAATCTATCTCCATTTGTCCAAATCTTAGGATAATCAGGCTCGCGCTCGTGTTAACTCTCCTCACCCAGGTCATGGCAACCCAACCTTCTTAGTTTGAATGGGAAAAAAGGTTATTATTTGCATTTGAGTGGTCAATTTCAAGTTATTTCTTTTTTTTTAATGGAAAAGTATATTTGTCTTAGATCATGTCTGACTATCTATCAAGCAATAAGGTAGTTATTGTATAAAAAACTGTGCCGGGCTAGTTCAACATAAAGATCATATGTGAAGCTTCTAGTTTTCATGTGAGATTTGCAGTTATAACCACAGCGACGAGGCAGGTTGTTCAGCTTCATTTGAACTGGAATGAGAACAACAGCGGCAACTTCAGAGCTGATATCAATAAAATGGGAATGTAAAGTTTGTGTAAGATTCAAGCAGGTGAAGGTTCAACAGGCAAAATGCACAAGCAGACACCATGATTAGATCAGATTAGATTAATAACTCCTTTATTCATCCCTCAGTGGGGAAATTCGCTTTGCGCAGCAGCAGTACACACAACACACACATGCAGGGAAAAAAGAATAAAAAAGTAAAAAATATGTAATTAAAAAATATAAACGGTATATACAGGAGAAGAAAAATAGTGCAGTGTGAGATAAAGAAACACTGCAAAAAACAGGTAGGATATGTATGAAATATATTGCACGTCTTTTTGTTATTGTCGGTTTGCTACTGTAGCAGGCTGGTTGTGGAGTCTGATGGCAGCGGGGAGGAAGGACCTGCGATGCCTCTCTGTGACGCATCACGGGTGACGAAGCCGGTCACTGATGGAGCTCTCCAGGGCTCTGGCAGTCTCATGAAGGAGGTGGGAGACATTGATGTATGACAGCTTAGCCACCATCCTCCTCTCCCCCACCACCTCCACAGGATGGAGACTGCAGCCCAGGACAGAGCCGGCTTTCCTCACCACCTTGTCCAGTCTCTTCCCCTCTGCTGCTGTGATGCTGCTGCTCCAGCAGACCACACCATAAAAGATGGCCGACGCCACCACAGAGTCATAGAAGGTCCTCAGGAGGCCGTCCCTCACTCCGAAGGCCTTTCTTGTAGAGTGATGATCACCACAGTGCAGACAACTAGACACGTGACTGGTGGAAAAAGCCGGTGTGTATAGAACATGCATGAGCATATGAGCAGCACACACACACATATTACACATATATACATACAGTACAGACCAAACGTTTGGACACACCTTCTCATTCAAACAAATGGGGAAGTGTGACCAAACTATAAACTATATATATATATATATATATATATATATATATATATATATATATATATATATATATATATATATATATATATATATATATATATATATATATATATATATATATATATATATATATATGAACGGACGTGAACGCAAGCACCAACAGCAAGTATATCTTAGAAGTTCATTATTTGGGCCCATCTTTTGAATAGAAATATGGATTTTTACTGTTTCAACTAGACTTTAATGCTCACTGGCCACGCTCCTTCACCTTCATTGACAGTCTCATGGGGCTGAAAGTGGGGTGAAATCCTCCATACATCAACGTTATTTTGCACATAATACGCCATAGATAGATGGATATTTATTTTTGAATTCTAATTAAATATATATATACCTCCAACAATTTAATGACAAACAGGCTCAACAGATGTCTTTCATATATTATAGTGAATAAAAATGATATTTTAGTTGATTTGAAAGGAATAATATACAAGACTGTCTCAGAAAATTTGAATATTGTGATAAAGTCCTTTATTTTCTGTAAAGCAAAAATGTCATACATTCTGGATTCATTACAAATCAACTGAAATATTACAAGCCTTTTATTATTTTAATATTGCTGATCATGGCTTACAGCTTAAGAAAACTCAAATATCCTATCTCAAAAAATTTGAATATTCTGGGAATCTTAATCTTAAACTGTAAGCCATAAACAGTAATATTAAAATAATAAAAGGTTTGCAATATTTCAGTTGATTTGTAACGAATCCAAAATGTATGACATCTTTGTTTTTTTAATTGCATTACAGAAAATAAATAACTTCTTCACAATATTCTAATTTTCTGAGACAGTCCTGTATATAAAACAATTATGAGGTGACACAAAAGGTAAATCTCAACATTGTAGCGTACTGGTGAAAGAAGCTGCTGATTTACAGTTCATGGTTTCACAGTGGATAAAATGACCTCTGCCAAATCTAAGCTCTGAAGTTGCTGCCACTAACTACGTCAGAAAGCTATTGACCAATAGTGCAACTGGACCCTCATTTGGTTCTGTGTGTATGAAAACATGATATCTAGTTGCACAAATTACAAGCTGCAACAACCGACTCCGCTAAACACAAAAAACATAAGTCAGCGTTTGATTGCGTAAGCTTTGGGCTACTGCAGCCAGGTGGCTGTCCAGCGTGGCAGAAGTGTGGGGATGGTAGTCCGTGTCATCATGGGATAGAAACAGGTTGCTTGGTAATGAAAACAACAAATTTCCCAAAAGTGGAATAAAAGCATGTTGCCTAAAAGTTCCAGACTGGAATTTTAATGTTGTGTTTTGCTGAAGAAAATTGGAAAGAAGTTTCTGTATTTTCTTGTCTTTTTTTTATTTGGAGAGTAGAGACAAAGTATTATATTTGTCTTGTTTCTTCCCTGCTCTTGGGGTTCCTTGATTTTCTCCATCTGTCACCAGTTACATAGTACATTTAGATGTGCATTCCTCCATCTGTCTGACTGATTAACCTGCACCTGAGGCCTGTCCATCACAAAGCAGCTCACGTGACGCTTGCTGTTCATTTCCCTGTCACGTGTCATGTACGTGAACAAAATGCTGTTGTGGGAGCACCTGGACAAATGGAGATATACCTGGTAGCAGTCGGTGATGCAGATGACAACAGTTTTCATGCTGGTAGGAGCTGAATCTTGCCTTGTATGAAGACTGTGAAATGACTAAACTTGGAAATGAGTTCTGCCAGAGCTGAAATGAGCCCAGACACAGCTGTGATTCAAGTAAGCGCTAAGTAGCTAAAGAGATGACAAATACTGTCTATTCAAAACAAAAATCAAAAAAACATACCCATATTTATGCATAACTTTATGGCTTTCAACACCAGTGCTATGCTAAGTGGCCTTAAATCATTCCTCAGAAAACTTGTGGATGACATCACAGAGGGCCCATCCTGTTCTGTTTATATAGTCTCTTGGGCTTCCTTTTATATAGAAGTTTGACATAATGAATGAAATGTTTTAGGCTGATAATAGAACAATGGTGCAATCTTGTGGAAAACAGTAAAATTGACATATTTGTCTATTTGTCTATTAAAAATATTAATCTTTAATGTTTGTATACCAGTTTCTGGGCGAGCCCTTTTTTGTATTCTAATCACCTGAATGGATAGTAAATGGAAGTGAACCACAAGAGTTCAATAAAGAGATGTCACTCTGGGATAAAGCTTTTTTGATTATACTGTATGTAGTTATACAGTTTTGTATACGACGTTAACTTGGTGTTTCTGGAATTCCATGAATATTCACTCATGAGAAAAGTCTGCTGGGAAAGAAATCCTAGAGTCCATCTTAATCCGGATATACGTAATTAGGCTGACTTGTTTAAATTAGCTAAAACTAGGGGGACCTATTATGAAAAACACATTTTTTAACATATATAAAGTGGTCTCCACTCAGCCTGCCAACTCAAAGAAGGAGGAAAGCAACCAAATTCTGCAGTGTCTGTACAGCCGCCCGGATGAGCCGTCCAGTGTGATGTGGATCTACGAGCCGTTCAGATTCTGCTCCCGTCGTTACGTAACCAAAATGCAAACCACGCCCACTACTAAACACTGTGTACTAATAACTGCATGCGAGCATCTGACTATCGCGTCACACTACGTGATATCAGACGCTCTCTGTCCATCTCCCTCCAGCAGCTGCCACTTTATTGAGGTTTTTGTAGTGAAATGAGGAGGTATCATAGAGATAACTTCTCATTTCAACTAACTGGATCAGCCGTTCCTCAGCCATGACTGTTTCCTACAGCGCTTTTGCGCGTATCGCGTCATTCAGGCAGCCAATCAGCACAGAGCCTCATTATCATAGCCCCGCCCACTCAGAATCCTGCATAGATAATGAGGTTAGAGAATGGGAAGATAAAGACATGGCTCATAGGCTGAATTTCTAATTTATTTAGCAAAAAAAAAAAAAAGCTACGGGACTTTACTGGCTCTTTTATAGCAGTTTCATAAACACTAGTTTCTGCTTATCCAGTATAAACATCTCATTCTCCCTGTGGTTTTATAATCATCACTTTATGAAAGGGCATTTGCTGGATTCATTACTTGGTTGTGCTCTGAAGCAGAGTAACAACTGGAGGATACCAATATCGTTTCTTTTTGCATTTTGTCTTTTTCTCTTCCATCTATATCATTTTGCTGCCTGAGCCTTCTAAAACCACGAGATCCAGAGGGTCTTTATTTCTTTATCCTTCCTGCCCTGTTAATCCTTCATGGTCTCAGAGTTCTGCCTTATAAAAAGGTCCAGGCCTGAATAAAAGCAGCAAACACAAATATTGGATTTGTTACACTTTATTCATGATCCCTGAGACTCATTTATTTTTCCATGACACAATCAGCTTTTGGTAATAAATCACTCATCAGAAGTTAATCATCTTCATTGTGTTTGTAACCCATATGGACAATCGGGTTACTAGTTTCATCCATGTAGTCTAATAAACTATGAAGAGGCTTATGGTTATGTGACATATCTTCCTACCACCAGTAAAACAAAACAAAACAGAACAGAGAGGCGGGAAGGATGAGCAGCAGCAAAACGAGACCGACAGAGGGAAGTACGATGGATCCAGCCGCAGAAATACGTTTTCAACTTTGTGAAACTGCTCAGGAATAACACGTATAGATTTCAGATGTGTTTTTAATATTTCTATGTCATGTTTATGCACTTAAGTTATGTTTTAAGTGTTATAAAAGATCGTTAGCATTATGATAATGCAAAGCGCGAGTTACTGACATGATGAACCAACTAGTAATTTATTTTAAAGCCATTAGAGCACCTTGTGTACATAAGTTAACTTCTTCAAGTTATTGTGGTATATAGCTATGTGGTTGATATTACATTTCATAATACTTTATTTGGTTAATTAATTTTGGTTGAATAGTAACATGTTAAAACAACAGTTAAATGATAAAAGCAAAAAGGAATGCATATGTTTGTATGTAAAAGAAATACTGTAGCTTACAGTGATTGCACTATTTAAAAAAAAGGATTGTTATGATAAATAACTACCTGTAAGTGTAACCATCTTTGGTATGCACATGCCGTGTTAAATGTATAGAAGAGAAGCTAACGAGATCTCATGCAGCAATTGTGGAGAACCTTCATAATCTGATAAATTTGCACCCCTTGTGTAGGTTGTTTTTTTGTGTGTGGATCGTCTGCACTTCACACATCACACCATTTGGATGGCGAGCCCAGCCCAGTAATTCCAGGGTAGTCAGATATGCTTTGTGGCCAGCCATACGATCAGCACGAAGGACTTTGGATCAACTTAACATCCCATTCATCAGATAAGATAAACTAACTACCGGGTAGTAGTAGTAGTAGTAGTAGTAGTAGTAGTAGTGGTAGGAATAGTGGACACTGGTGAGAATCGTATGTACTTGCATGTGCACAGAACTGAATCCATTTTGAATTGAGCTCAATTAAGAGGGACTGATATTATTTATTTTAATTTGTTTATGTTTTTTGATTTCATTTCACTTTGTGGCCCCTGGTTCCATTAATTGTACAGTACAGTGTAAGGGCCTAAATATTTCTGGTTGTGGCAGTAGAGTAACTGTTCTTAAATCCAATACCCGCTTCTTTATGAGTATTTATTTGCTGTGACCCCCTATAGAACCTGGAGTGATGTCAGTGTCTTTCCCTAAAAGTAGCATAGAGGTGCTACATGAAGATTGCGTGTTCTGCTGTGAAGTGAAATGGTAATCATGGACAGAGTTGTGTTATTCTGGAGACACACTCATGACAGCCCGGATGCTGTGGAGGAAAAAGAGGGGAAGAAGTGAGAAGAAAGCCAGCTTTTATAATGCATTGGTAAAAAGTAAAAAGTACGGTGGCTGAGACCCGCCATTGCTGAAAATAAAAGTAATGCTGCAAACAAAAAGAAACGCTGCTGCAAATAAAATAAACGCTTAGCAAATAAAATAAATGCTGCAAACAAAAAGAAATGCCGCTGCATATAAAAGAAACACTGCAAATATAAAGAAACCCCACTGCAAATAAAATAAAAAAACGACTTTGAATTACCGGGGGACTATTTTTGCCGATGCACCGGTGTTGCACATTAAAAATGACACGTAGCAACGTTGAACACTAACCTTTTCACTTATTTCCTAGTTCGTTGTTCTTCTTATTCCTCGCTCTTCTTATTACTTTCTTTTCACTTACATCCTATTCGTCGTCTTCTTCTCCTCTCACGTAAAAAACACCGGTGCATCAGCAAAAATAGTCCCCGGTAATTCACTTCTGTTGTGGCTTTTTTATTTGCGTAGTTTTTTTTTTTATTTGCAGCGGCGTTTCTTTATATTTGCAGCGTTTCTTTTATTTGCAGCAGCGTTTGTTTTTATTTGCAGCGTTTATTTTATTTGCAAAGCGTTTATTTTATTTGCAGCGGCGTTTCTTTTTATTTGCAGCGTTTTTTTAATTTTCAGCAATGGCGGGTCTCGGCCACCGTAAAAAAGTGATGGATAAAACACGTATACATTTACCATTTGCATTGCTTCATTAGTTCAATGGCATCATTAACTTGGTCCAAAGTCATGTTGTGAGTAATGAATTCATCCACCATCAGCTTCTTATCCATGTAGGCTTTAACCATCTCAGGAACACCATCCTTACTCTTAAACCCTGAAACAAAAAGCCAAACAAAAAAGAGTTCACCACAGGAACTGAACTCCAGAGGGAGTATCAGCACAGCGATGTTCATTATATCTATATCTATCTCACCTCCAAACAAAGAGCCCTTCCATGTACGTCCACAGATGAGGTGAAGAGGTTGGATCGCAATATCGTGCAGCTCTGTCCAGCCAACAATTACGCTGACACCCCAAGCCGGCATACTGGACTCCAGCGCACTGCGCTGAAGGGAGAGAAACAACAGATTTACGGCTGGAAAGAGCTGGTAAGCTCAGTCTTCGTTTAGAGTTAAACTTTCTTTTCATAGTCAAATACATTTTGAAGCCCGATTAAAATGAATCTTCTCACCATGACTCCCACATTCCCGACACATTCCAGAGAGAAGTCCACTCCTCCGTTGGTCATCGCAGCAATCACTTCATGGATGGGTTCACTGTGATCTTTGGGGTTAACAAAGTCAGTCGCACCGAATACTTTGGCCTTCTCTTCTTTCTCTGAGTTGATGTCAACAGCTATAATCCTTTTCGCTCCTGCAGCTTTGCAGCCCATGACTGCGGCCAGACCCACGGCTCCCAGACCGAACACTGCACACGTGGAGCCCGGTTCAACCTGAAGTACAAAAGTCACTCCGTTACCCCGGGGAAATAAAAACAAATGTCCAACACTGAGGGATCACAAGTGAAAATGCTTTAAAAAAAGAATTCAGTCCTTTCAAAAGGTTTACCAAACCTTTCAAGCTTTCTCTCATCCATTGAAAAATCCATTTTCCAGAAGCATTTCAACCCTACTCTTACCATTTAGTTAGAACATCGTCCGCAACAGTGGCATCTTGAAGTTGGAATGATTCTACAAGCTTGGCACAGCTTTGTTTTGGATGTCTTTTCCTCCCATTCTTTTTGGCAGAAATACCAAAATTCAGCCAAGCTGAAGAGCAGCATCAGCACAAGAACAGTCCAGAGATAGACTGAGTTCATAGCCAGAGTTTGTCTGGAGTTTGCCCAAAGACTATTTTCCTAAAGCTACTATGCACTTCTCTGGGTTGTGCTTTGGAATGTTATCTTGCTTAACTGTTAGGGAAGCAAAGATTCCTGGAAGAGATGTCTGTAAAGGGTTTTTGCTCATAATTGGTTGAGATGTTTCTGCATCCATCAGGCCTAGGCTCACAGCTTCTGTCCTAGGAAAACCCCACCACAGCAGGATTTTGTTATCTCGCTAGGGTGGTATCAATGATCTGACGCTCAGCTCCTGGAATAAACTACCTGTAAGCGGTCAGGTATCTTCTATCTGATCATGCAACCATGAAGGCCTGAGCTCCACAAAAGGAACTTTGGATCTCATTCATAGGCCCTTATTAGACCTGGTATTAACATCCTTCCTAAGAGATCCAATCACAAGTGGACAGCGCATAGGTCTTTCTACTGGCAACTTGTGATCCCCTCTGAACACATTTATAAAATATAAGGGCCAGTCCCAATACACCCCCTAGCCCTACTTTTTTTCACTACCCCTAAATTTTGCGTGTTCCCGTGAGGGTAGTGGTGTCCCAGTTCCTCTTTGCATGTAGGGCTAGTGGGCATAACGAGGGCTAGTGTGTATGAATCTAGCCCTTCAGAGCTAGGGTTTTCAGATGCTGACTCGCCGACCTAGGGCCAGAAGAATTTCCCAGAATGCTTTACGTCATCATTTGCAGACTGAATCAAACAAAAAAACATGGCGGACATTTCTTATTTTTTAGTGAATAAAATCAATATTTTGAGTTAGTTTCTGCATAAAAATGCGTTTTGATTACATTTCTAGCGAGAAATATATATTTTACTTTCATAATATTCACTCAGTGAATGTACATAATCACTCGCTTGCCCGTTGTTGCAAAGTCTTTTCAGATCTCGCCAGAATAAAGGCTGATTTATGGTTCCGCTTAATAAAGTGGCATATTAACAGCGCTACAGTGGAAATTAAAACAGCTTCTAGCTTTCGGCTTCCTGATATGGTGTGACGTATGTGCAAACGTAACTACGCAGTCGCTTACGTACCCGAACGTAAACCACGCAGTGAAGTAGCAAGTGGTGTCCCAATCCCTAGGGAAGATTAAAAAGGGCCCTACGCCTGTGGCTTCATTTTTAGGGCTAGTGGTAGTGAGTGAGGGCTAGTGGTAGAAAGTAGGGGGTGTATTAAGTCTTCACACTGCTGTAGATAGTCACATCTACAATAACAGTGCAGTGCCAGGAACCTGCATGGTCTCCTTACAAATGAAGCTTTAAACATTTACTCTTCTCATTGCCACAGGCTTTGAGAGATGCAGAAAGATGGCGAGAATCAACAAAGAAATATACCAAATGCCTTTCTTCCCTCTCCAACCTGCAGTAAACAGCACCCTTCTTATCCGTCTGATCTTTTTCAACTTTAATTAGCAGATCATCCCTACACACCCACACATTGAAGATGATTCACTTCAGGCAGATCAAAACAGAAATAGGATATCAGAAATTGAAGAGAACAACAACAACTAAATTAGGCCAATGAAAACACAGATGAGTCCATGATGTTGTGTGTTGACAGCTGTTTGTTGTTTTGCACTTTTGTATGACACTGCTGTTGTGTTAGTTATGTGGGCGGCTCTTCTATCTGGCCCGCGATGCATACCTGTACTGCAGCCTGTCAATGTGTGATGGCATTATCCAGGACAGGTATTAATGCCAGGTCTGAACAGGGCAATAATCAGTACTGGAGTTGAGGGGGGATGAGGGGGGATGGCATCCCCCCTGAAATAAAAACGGTCAAAATCATTTGTTTTTTCCAGTGTCTTGTTTTAAGTGTAATAAGATTTTTTTTACTAAAATGAGACATTTTAACTAGAAATAAAACAAATATTCTTGTTAAGATTTTTAGTTTTTGCAGTGATCCATTGTACTTATCCTGTGAAGGACAGAGTCATATTGATAAGTTCAGAAAAGTGTTTTTATTGTTGTGTTTTGATGTATTTGATGTAAGCCCAGTGGATATTTAAAGCTTACAGAAGGCTGCATTTAACTGCTGCTATGTCATTCCTGCAGTATTTCTGCAGGTGTTTTGGTCAGTGCTATGATTTGTAATATATTTGTAATCAGCTTCAGATTCATGTAGTATGTTCTGGTTCCAGACTTCTTCCAATTCAGAAGTGTGGGAGATGTTGCTTTACTGAACCCCTTAATTGCTACAGAGATGTTTTTGCATCCCTCTCCAGATCTGTGTCCTGACATAACCATGTGACTCTTTGACAAGTTTATATATAATCAAGAGTATATTGCATTCTATAACATTGCCTTAGTCCATCTCCAACCCTCTCAGATACACACCTTTGCAGTGTTCACTGCTGCTCCATAACCAGTGCAGATCCCACAGCCGAGGAGACAGACTTTGTCCAGAGGAGCAGCAGGGTCGATCTTCGCCACAGCCACTTTGTGTACAACGGTGTACTCAGAGAAAGTACTGGTTCCCATAAACTGGAGCACCTTCTTCCCTTTACAGGTAAATCTGGTTTCCACAGCTGCCATCACACACTGACGAATTCTGGTCCTGAGCAAGATCTTTTTTTGTTAATGTCTAAAACATTAGTTGCACAAACATGTATAATTATACACACACAAACACAGAGCTTTGCTCTGTCTCTATTAGAAGATAAGTAAAATGACGTTATTTTAATACATGAACACATTTAAGATAAATGAAAGGTTAAGAATGGCTGGCAGTAGATAAGAGCTCACCATGCTATTTCACACTGGTTGGTCCTGGGACTCTTACAGAAGCGACATTCTCTGCAGTTGGAGAGGAAAATAGGAATCACCTTGTCTCCTGAAAGACAACAAAGATTTTTATTCATCTTGATGATGGTGTGATAAGCTGTATGGCATTGACTAGCATTCCCTTTTAATGTTACACCAATGTATTTATTGCTGGGTTTATGCTACTGCAAATACAGAACCAGGATCAAGTTAATCCGCCAGGTTTTTGCAAATGAACAAGGAATTTGTTTCAGGACAGCACTCAGCCATGTCAATCACTGTTAGTTATATTCAGCTTTTTCTTAGGAGTCCTGGCCTCTCTTATCATAGCAGAAGGTAACCTTTAGCATTAGATTCCAATATGCCAGATAATCAAACAAAGCAGCTCTGTGTTGTCACCTGATGTGATCATTTTACACCTGACCATTGTTTTTTTTGTTTTTTTTTTTACCGAAATAGTTGTTTTTCCTGGGCCCAATCATGCGAACAGCACAGTCTATACAGTCACAAATTATAATTGTATCTTTTTTCATCTTAAATTTCAATTTCATTTCAAGGAGTATTGAATTACTTTTCGGAAGCATCTGTCACTTTTTCACTCTCCTTTCACAAACACTTTTTGCTTTATGGCATTAAATGAGGGCAGGACAGAGCAAGAGACCTAACAAGAGTAAATCTCAGTGTCATAAAAGCTTGCCAACTTTTATGGTTCTGACCTAAAAGTTCCTTCGTGCTGCTTTCATCATGTCTACTTATCAGTATGAAACAGATGCGGTAAAAGCGATTTGTGCTGGCCCACAAGGTGCAGGTATTTTGAACCTTCAGAAACCTGACAGACAGTACTGGAGTTGAGGGGGGGTGAGGGGGGATGGCATCCCCCCCTGAAATCAAAACGGTCAAAATCACCCCCCCTGTAAAACTGCCATCCCCCCTTCCCATCCCTGATGTCATTTCATCAATGAATGTGGTTTTACTGCTATTTCAACATTTAGAGTCATCACCAGAAAAATAACACCAGAAAAATAACTTATTTGACAATTTTCACCTGTTTCAAGTAAATTTTCACTTGAAATAAGTAGAAAAATCTGCCAGTGGAACAAGATTTATCTTCTTATTACAAGCAAAAAAATATTGTTCCACTGGCAGATTTGTCTGCTAATTTTAAGTGAAAATGTACTTGAAACAGGTGAAAATTGTTGTTTTTTCCAGTGATGAGTCTTTTTTTTAAGTGTAATGAGATGTTTTTTACTAAAATGAGACATTTTAACTAGAAATAATACAAATATTCTTGTTAAGATTTTGAGTTTTTGCAGTGATACATTTTACCATTTTACTACAGAGTCATATTGATAAGTTCAGAAAACTGTTTTTTATTTTTGTGTTTGATGTATTTGATGTAAGCCCAGTGGATATTTAAAGCTTACAGAAAGCTGCATTTAACTGCTGCTATGTCATTCCTGCAGTATTTCTGCAGGTGTTTTGGTCAGTGCTATTATTTGTAATATATTATATTATTTGTAATCAGCACAAATTATCTGTCCCAATATGATAAAATCCACCATCCCCCCTGATTTTTTTTTACAACTCGAATACTGCTGACAGACATCATTTAATTGAGTATTAAACCAGCATTTAAAATATAAAGAACTCTTACTGCTTATTGTACTTCTAAACAGATATGCATCCGTTTTTACTCTTGACATAAAAAAGGATAAATCAGTTCATTTCAAGCGTGTAACCATTTTAAAGCAGACCTGGCTGAAATTCGGTGACTCCAGCTCCGACACTCTCCACGATGCCGGCACCCTCGTGCCCGAGGACTGTTGGAAAGCCGTCTTTATTCATAGCTTCCAGAAGGTGGTACAGGTCAGAGTGGCACACCGATGTCGCCACGATCTTCATTGAAGATGGCAACCAAATAAACCAGGTAAGAAGGTGAGGCAAACTTATCACATCTGACTTTTTTTTTTAAACAAATTTTCTCCAAGGCCCTTCTGAGGTGCATCAACAAATACAATGAGAAACCATCATCACGGAGCCTGAAGTTCTCTCACCTTGATGCGGACCTCATCGGCCTGTGGTGGGGCCACCTCAATCTCCTCTATAACCACAGGCTTGTTGGGCTCCCAGGCTACTGCTGCCATGCATTTGATGACCTAAAGTACAGCAACATTCTTAGACGTTCAAGCATGCTGTCCCAAACATAACTAAAACAGTCAACACTCAAAAATAAGATGCATAAATTGCTTTGGAGCTCTTGTTACACCAATGGTCATTGAATCAATTGCATTTGATAAGCAACAGCTGACTCTTGACAAGGGTTTGTGTGTTTTATTTACAGTTTTAGCAACTGCTTTTGTGAACAGCAAACATCACGTGCAAAATGTATCAGTCCACACGTATAAAGTCCACGTGCTATGAGGCAGCCGTAAGTTTTATTGCTGCAATGGTCTTCACAAATGAACACATAAAGAACTAATTCTAACACAAAAATCAGTCAGCTTGAATTCATGCAAGTTATACATTGTTTCAAAGTTCCTTTCAATCTCTGCAAATAACAATTTAGGAAAAAACTAATCAGATAATTTCATATCGTGTGTCATAAGTCAAGACAAAAACAATATACAAAGTTCAAGGAGGAGCTGATGAACAAACTGGGGGAAAGAACATTGTACATTTATGAAGTTCACACATTTGTTAACTATGCTGCACAGTAGAATATTGTGAACTATTGCACAAATGTAGGAGTTTACCTTCCCAGCTGTAGACATTTTTGGTGCATAGAGGGACTTTCAGAAGCGAGGACTTGAGGAGACTGCAGAAAGACTTGAGAGTCTGGAGGGCAAGACCGGATCCACGCCGTCTGACTGAAGTGTGAGTTTAGACTTTAACCTCAGGCTGTTATCACTTCCTTTGGTTCCCTCTCACCCACCCTGACAACATTCCAGAGACAAAGTGATGAAAAAAAGCCACCAGAGCTAAAAACAAATAATCATTATGGATGCTCCCCCACCCTGACTATACATTGCACAAGCTTTAGCCATTTCACCTTCACAAGCCATTTCATGTTGGTTTGGAAATGTCTGTGTGGCAGCAGGGATTGAGCACAGCTGTTTTACAGTTGTGTTTTTACTAATTTATTAGATAACATATCCGGTAAAATGCTCATACTGCTGTTTCCCACCACAAACTTGCTGTTGCTGGCAGGATTTACTTTGTAAAGTGAGACTTGATTCCATCGTTTCAATGCAATGCATTAGATGGGCATTGTATGCTCAACATTTTCTTTGGGAGAGTTGACTTCTGTGTTTCAGGCAAAACAGCATCCGGGCACATGACCATATGCTTTCGTAAAAAAATGGAGGATAAGGTTCATAAACTGAGGGAATTGATTGCCCAGTTAAGAGCTGACAATGAAAAGTTGCATCAAGAACGTTCGGCTTCTAGGCAAGACACGTTTATTTATATAGCACATTTCAGCAACAAGGCAATTCAAGGTGCTTTACATTATATATGAAAAGTAAATAGGGGAAAAAAAGTTACACTGCAGTGGCAGAATAAAGAGTTACTTAAACTACAGTTACAACTGAGTACTAAAATTAACATTTTTAAAAGTTAAATTCTGAGTAGTTTAAATAATTCCATCAAAAGCCCCTCAGCCATGGGCGTCAGTTTGATTTCAGAAGTGCTGGGGACATTTACCATAAACCTGAGTAAGGTTTGAAAAGTGCTGGGTACGAGCTAGGCCCATTACTTCCGAATTGAGGTTTCATGATAAATAATAGGCATTGCATTAGATGATGCGTATTGACGCGATATTGTCCCCATATTAAAAGCCATCTGCGCGGTCTTCAGTGGCGGAGCGTGGGTTTCAGCACAGAGGGGGCGGAGCATTCTCAATGGGCCCTTATGATAATTATTTTACTATTCAACAACTTAAAGATAACGGACACCTCATAATACCCAGCAAACAACCCAAATGCTCACGTTTACTGAGCCAAGCAAGCCTAGGTGCCTCAAACCAGTTCACACGCACACACACACACACACACACACACACACACACACACACACACACACACACACACACACACACACACACACACACACACACACACACACACACACACACACACACACACACACACACACACACACACACACACACACACACGCAGCCTGACAGCCGTCACTCTGAGCGCATCGCTGTCCTTGGTGCTGGGGTGACCGTGACTCACAGAGTCTGAGCCGAACCATTTAATATAACTTAAAACATAAAATGTAAACTACAATTACACAATCTATTCAGATAGAATATAGACACAATTGTCTATAATGCCATTAATGAGATCTATAAATAGAAAATAGACACGGCGGTCTAAACACAACAAAACGCATAGCCTATTAAAAATGTATCAACTGCACACAATATGCATTCAAATAGAAAATAAACTCGGCGGTCTATTACAGTTGACAACAACACAAGGTACATTAAGGTGGTCAAGGCAATAACATTCTGATCATTATTTATGTGCTCACCGATTGCTGTCTCTGTGCTTGTTGCCGCTGCACCAATTCACAGACTCCGAACTCCAGAACATCATCCTCGGCTCCAACAATATATTCCAAGTAACGTGGAAAACAATGTAACGGTTCAGAACTATGTACATGCTGTGTGGTCTTCTTAAAGTTTTACCCTCCTCTCCTTCATGGCGGCGAACTTGCCAACCACTTTCTCCTTATCGATGTTAATGTCCCGCTCAACACTCAGCAAAGTGAGGTTCTACAGCCTGGCCTCATCCATGCACGAACGTAAACAGGTTTTTATGAGCTTCAGGCGGCTGAAACTTCTTTCTGCACTACAGCTAACACTAGCCTCCTCATCAGCCACCGGCGCCGTTGCAAAATATGAGGTGAGCGGCGGACAGGAAGCAACTAGCCTCTCCTTTCTCTCTTTTACCTTTCTTTTTAACGATCCAGACTGGTGCTTTTTATTTTTTTACTTTTCCTCTTTCAAAGTTCCCTCCAAAATGCTGCAGTCGCACATAGCCTACAAGACGAGTTAGTTCAAATGTAAAAAAAACGAAACAAGTTAAGTTCCAGCCGATCAGGTTGGCTCACAGCCCTGATGCGTTCAGGACAGTTGTAAAGTAAGAATTAACCTACACTGGCCGCACAATGCACATTTTATCGTTATTATAACCTACAAATTTTACGATTATATATGAACGTATCACACAAAACGGGGCCCTCTCATTGGTGGGGACAAATCTGCTCCTCAGACAAAGTGGTGGGGACGCGTCCCCACCGTCCCCGGCGGAGATGACGCGCCTGCCCTCAGCCACATCACACCTCAACCATATGGAATCCCAGACTCTTCCCCCAGTCTTCCATTGGGTTGTCCCTTCTGAGAAAGTGGGATCATCTGGTGAAGAAGGATGGACTAGTCTATCGCCAGATTTTTCATCCCAATAGTGCAGAGAAGGTGTTGCAGCTGTTGCTGTCAGAGCTAAAGGTACTCCTGTGATCAAGGTGTTGCTGGCCAGGGATGTTCTCCGAAGTGGCTGACTGGTGCTACTCATGCAAACGATGTCAGATGGCAAAGGACACCCATCCCACTGTTTGGACCTACATGGGACATCTGCTGTCATCACGACCCAATGAGATCCTTGCTATGGACTTTACCATCTTGGAGCCATTTCAGGACGGTCGAGAATGTGCTTGTTCTTACAGATGTTTTCACTAAATACACCCTGGCCATACCTACCAGAGACCAACGAGCCTCTACTGTGGCCCACGTGCTGGAGACGGATTGGTTTGCGAAGTTTGGTGTGCCAGTCCGTATCGACTCAGACCAGGGTTGTAATTTTGAAAGCTCTCTCTCATCCAGCAGCTCTGCCATTTGTATGGGATTGACAAGCCCAGGACCACTCCATATCATCCCACTGGAAACGAACAGTGTGACAGGTTTAACCGGACCCTTCACAATCTGCTGTAATCGTATTTGCCACAGGTAGTGTTTTTGTTACAATATCAAGACAAACCACTTGGGAATCCACCTTCTTTCTCATGTTCGGCCAACAGCCAAGACATTCACTGGATTTTCTGCTTGGCCGTGCGGCAGAGCCAACTGTTGGGAATTCTCTTCCTGTTGCCTCCACAAGCAATAGATAGTTGGTTTCAGACAAGAATCACATGTGGTGTTCCCCAAGGTTCCATCCTGACATCCCTTCTGTTTAGCATTTACATGCTCCCACTGGCACAGATTATAAAGAACAATAAAATAAACTACCATAGCTATGCTACTAACAGATATATCACCAGGAGGCCGAAGCCCCGTACAGGCTCTTGGTAAATGCATTGAGGAGATGAATGACTGGATTTGCCACGACTTTCTCAAGCTAAACAAAAACAAAACTGAGGTAATTATCTTTGGAGCCAAAGAGAAACGATCACCACAGAGCTTCAATCTATACACCTAAAAACCACCAACCAGGCCAGAAATCTGGGTCAGACCTAAATTTGGAAAAAAAAACATTAAGGCAATAACAAAGTCAGCCTACTATCAATAAAAGAATATATCAAGGTTAAACGATCTGAGCAGCAAGACCTGAAAAAGCTAGTCCATTAATTCATCTTTAGGAGCTTGATTATTGTATCAGCATCTTTACAGGTCTACCTAAAAAGTCAGTTAGAAAACTGCAGCTCATTCAGAAAGCTGCTCGCATCCTCAGTAAGACCAAATAAGTGGACCACATCAGTCCAGCTCTGAAGTCTTTACACTGGCTGCATGTCCACCAGAGGACAAACTTTAAAGTTCTGATGCTGGTCTATAAAGCTCTGAATGGTCTAGGACCAAAATACATCAGTGACATCCTGACCCAGTATGAACCGTCCAGACCATCCAGGTCATCTGGATCTGTTTTTTTTATCAGTTCCCAGACATGGAGAAGCTGCATTCAGTATCTATGCTCCACATATCTGGAACAAACTCCCAGAAAGCCTCAAATCAGTTGAAACGTTCAGTGTATTTAAATCCCGGTTGAAGACTCACGTGTTCTCAGCTGTATTTGAGTAAAGCTCTAAATCTGCACTGTTACTTTTAAACTTATTTAGAAATTTTATCATATTTTAACTACTGATTTCTATCTATCCTTTTTTTGTTTACATTTGAAAAGTCATGCTTTTTATTTATTTATTTTTTTTTTTTTTTAATGTCTTTGTAAAAATCTATTGTTCTTATTTCTTTATTTTTTGTTGTAAATCGTGCTTTTTATTCATGTTTTATTGTCCCTAAAGCACTTTGAATCACCTTGTTGTCGAATTTTGTTCTACAAATAAACTTGCCTTGCCTTGCCTTGCCTTGCCTTGCCTTGCCTTGCCTTGCCTTGCCTTGCCTTGCCTTGCCTTGCCTTGCCTTGCCTTGCCTTGCCTTGCCTTGCCTTGCCTTGCCTTATGGGCCGTCATTGGGGCGCCGACGTAAATGGCGGGGTTGTGGTGGGATGTGGCAGTAGGGATTGAGCTGAGCTGTTTTAAATCAACCAATCAGTACAGTATAAAAGTACTCGTCTGTGTTGTGGACTCTGCCTGCGTCACAACGTTCCGCTACTTCAGCTTTGGTTTTCCACTCAGCTGTTGCTGCAGTGTTCTTGCCTGCACTTCTTGGGCTGCGTTCCTAGCCCGCGTTCCTGGCCCATACTGTCGAGTCATTTGTATCTGGTGCTAATGCCCAACTAGTAGGTAAGCGTGTACCATGTTTTTATACTTTCTAGCATTCATAGCTTGAGCACTGATGAATATCTCCATTACAGCTGTCATTTGTGCGCTTACCTGATCACTGTTGGGTTGGAGCTGTCCTTGCTTCTGTTTTGCCTGGGTGACTTTTCTGGTTTCTGTATTGCTTAGACACTGGACTCGCAGTGCTTAGCCAGATGAGGTTTTACATGGACTTGATGAACCGAGCTGTTTGTATGAAGGGAATGTCCTTGAGTGTATTTTGAGAGTCTTTGCAATGCTGGGAATGTGATTCATGTATTTTATGCTTTCTGTTTCAGGCACTGAGGTCCCCAGTGGTGGTTTAGTGACCCCTGGTGGTGGTGGTTTGTATTTCTTTTGGCATGCCCGTGTTTTATTTTGTTTGGTGTGTTGTGTTTTGGGGTACCCTCTTCCCTCACTGGACGCTGCTTTCTCTGCTCACGACCCCCCTCCACTGGAAAGCCTAAGCACCTGATCTACAGTGCCTTTTTTTTTTTTTTTTTTTTTTTTTTTTAATTAATACAAGTTTTTACTGGTCTTTTTGTGGCAAACTAAATCATTCCCTTTTAGTATATTAAGTGTTATTGCTAATAAAATCTGCCTTCTACTTTTTGGACTATTTAGGCCCTGTGGTTATCTCTTGTATTTAATGTACAATAAATTCTACTGTTACTGAACTTGAATCTGGTCTTGTACTTGCACATTAAATGAGCCTTGTGTTTAAATATTCTCTGGGTGAGTCCCAGAGTGGCGGTGGTGTTTTACTTTTACCTATTTATTACATAACGTATTTTGTAAAACGCTCATACCACTGTCTCACATCACCCACTCGCCACATCTGAATAAACGGCCATCAAATTGTTCCAGTATGTGTTCTGAATCAGCCCAACAAATGTAATTATAAAACCCTAACTTTTTCTTTTTTTTTTTTAATTCAGTTGGAGAATGGACATGCTTGTCATGAGGTGGGTACAGAGGTCCTGTGACAAAGTCCCTTAATATACAGTATCAACTTAAAGTGCGGCTGGGGCGCACGGAAATAACCCTCTTCAAATAAATCCTCTACAAAGAGAAGACCAGAGACTGTACAGGAACATAGAATGACTAAAGAGAGGCTATTAAAGAGCCGAGATAAATGTTCCAATTCAAAATACTTTATTAATCCCAGGTGTAACTGTGAATTTCTTTATTGTGCTGGTCATTGACTTGCTGTGACGGTCTACTCTCTAGAGGAAACAGCGTAGATATAAACAATAATGGAAAAACCTCCATGTAAATCTGCCCATTCCAGATTCTCTCCTGCAGGAGTTTGCTACACTAAAGCAATATACATGCTTTTCACGTTGTACACTTGCGTTCATTTATACATGCAAACAAAGAGAAAAGCCACCATGTAAATCTGCTCACTTCAGTTTCTACATAAATGAAACAGAACAAAAATTATGCTTGGAGCGGTCAGCCCCGGGAAGCTCTTCGCAGCCATCGGTATGTTACGATGTACAATGGTCACATCCGCCAGAAACACATTGTTTCAATAAAAGAAATAGAAACATTCACACAAAAAGAAACAATATGATTGTGTGGAATGACATTTTTAAATGATGATGGCACACACCTCTCCTACAGAGAATTGTACAAAAGGGTTGGTGGTATGGGAGCCTAAGGAAAATCTATAAACAGGGTACCCAAGAAAGAAACTAATATTAGCCTGTCTTGGATTAGCCTGTCTATGAAGGACCGCCACCTTCAGCTAAATCTGTCCAAGCTTATTGTCTACCCAGCCAGTCATTCATTACTACCTCAGATAAGCGTGCAGCTGGATTCCACCACACTTGTGCCCATATCTGTTAGGAATCTTGTGGCACTTTTCCACTAGTACCTACTCGGCTCTACTCATCTCAACTCGGCCTGGTTTCTTTTCCATAACAATTCAGCACCTGGAGCAGAAGTAGGAGGTTGGAGCGAAGCTGCTGTGACGTATTGGATTGTGTGATCTAAACGAAGAAGACAACAACACTAAAGATGTAGAACCTGGAGGAGATGATATATGTGCTGCTGGGTCTGTGGCTTGTGTTCGATATCATGTGAAAAAATGAGAGAGAGAGAAGCTTCAAGCGGCGGCGCTTTTTAATTTTTTTAGTTTGTCTTGGTGCTGCTGAAAAGTCAGCTGGGAGCCGCAAGCAGCTATGAAGTGATAGAGCTCCTGGTAGATCTGGTCGTTCCTTATCGCCCGTCTAGATAACCTTTTAATTTTCCTCTCCTCTCCTCAGCCACCAGGTTTATGAACATCTGCACCTCAGAGTTGGATCATGAAACAGACTTTTGCGCTGCCGTTGCTTGTTGAATAAAATTAACAAGATGCTGCCATCAGAGTCGCTCTTTAGCTGATGTCACATCCTGACTCATACGTCTGACTCCAACCCCCCGACCAATCAGTGGCCTGTAGTGTGATGATGTCAGATGCAGCCGACTCAGCAGCTTAGAACCTCGGCATAATAGTTACAGAAAAAGTATCTACTCGGCACGTTAGACCCCTGGTGGGAAAGTGCCAAACTGAGTGGAGGTTGAGTCGAGTAGGTACTAGTGGAAAAGCGCCATTGGTGTCATATTAGACGGCCAGCTGACCTTTAAGGACCATGTTGCCTCGGTTTCCCGGTCTTGCAGATTTGCTCTTTACATCAGGTAAATCAGACCCTACCTGACAAAACATACGTTACAGCTCCTGGTTCAGGCTCTGGTCATGTCACGCATGGACTACTGTAATTCCTTGTTAAAGATGATCCAGAATGCCAACCAACCCAAGAGAGCTCATATTACTCTGCTGCTAATCTCTCTGCACTGGCTTCCAGTTGCAGTTGCATCAAGTTCAAAGCTCTGCTTCTGACTACCAAACAATTACCCAAACGACCCCTGCCCACCTTCACTCCTTCATCCAGAGCTACACTCCCTCTTGACAGCCACGCTGAGCCAGTGAAAGACGCTTTGTGCCTCCACCACAACGTGGCGTTAAATCAGTAGTTAGACTCTTCTCATCCATTGTTCCCTGATAGTGGAACGACCTACCAAACTATCCGATCCACAGGGTTCATACCTACTTGTAAGAGCAAGCTATAGACCCAGCTCTTCAAGTAGCATTCTGCATTTAGTTAACTTCTCTGCTCATCAGAATCAATTAGGAGAGTTGTCCAGTGAATATTATGATCTACTTTTCCTGTATAAAGGGACTGTTGTGTTGATGCATGGCATCACCTTTGTCCAAGTGGACTTTGAGCAGTCCGACCAGCACTATTATTATCTTGAGACTGATATTGTTGTTCATTTCTTACATTAAGGTGGTGCCCTGTTTTGATGTATTCATTTTGATAATTATTTATGTTATTAATTACTGTCATTAGACAATTATTAATAGATTAGATTAGATTATATTAGAGTGTCCTTTATTCATCCATCATTAGGGAAATTTGCTTTGAGCAGCAGCAGTACACACAACACACACATGCAGCGAAGGAAGGATAAAAAAGTAAAAAAATATATATTTACAAAATATAAACATTATATACAGTGGAATGAAAATAAAACTAGTGCAGTACGAGAAAGAAAAAAAAACAACCCTTTTATAACTGATTTATTGCTTGTGTTCTCTTAAATGTAAGTTGCTTTGGATAAAGGCATCTGCTAAATGACAGTAGTAGTAGTAGTAGTAGTAATTGTAATAGTTGTAGTAGTAGTAGTAGTAGTAGTAGTAGTAGTAGTAGTAGAAATGGGAAGAAAGGGCTATAATTTATAGTTAATTTTTAGAGATCCCTTCAGGTGGGCTAATACTTGAAAAGATTGTGTTCCGGATAGATTTTTCATCTCTATTAATCAGGATTTCTAAGTTACATTCAGGACACTTTCGTGAACATAAATCATGGGACCACAATTCATTTAAGCATTTGAACCAGATACATTTTACTAAGAGTACATTTGATGAAGTTGGAAATTACAAGAAAGGATCATAGATGGTCCGGTGAGGTCTTGCTGGCAAGAGGAAACAACAATGGAGCAGCAGCAAAATCCATGACTGAGGTGGAATATGGCTAAAGTAAACCAGGGAAGATGTGGGTCAATGCAAGATGGAAGGTCTGACTTCTTTTCATCAGACACTAAAAAAGAGATGTTTTAAAAACTTGATTGTCCAACCTTAGAAGACCAACCTTTTCCTCTAACAGAGCATGACAGAACAGCAGGAGTCTCCAACCTCCACAGCACAGCTGACCATATGAGATCTTCAGTAAAGACTTTAGTTCTGTTTCTGTAGAGTTGTCATCTCTTTGCATTTTCAGTTACCTGATAAGAAGTTGTACAAGCAGCACCTGATCAAAAAAAAAAAAGTTAGTGTGTGGCGCTGAAAAAAGGAGTTAATTGTTGTTTTTGCAGGAAATAACTAACAAATTGAATGTATATATGTGTTTTTATTACAAACCTTGGGTTGTGACGGTGACAATGGTTCAGTTGATAAAGTGGTTATACGATTTAATGTTTCAGAGAAACCTGTCATCCTGTTAATCTGCATGGTGAAAAGGGTCCTGTGCTGGTTCAGCCATTTAGGGGTGTAGTGCTACCTGATAAAGCTAATGGCAATGCTATGGTGAACACCACATGTCCCAATGATGTCACAGACCTAGTGTTACTCTGAAGTGACAATGGAAATTGGCTTTCAACACGCCTATGATCACCCCCCACTCGAACTCTTGTCCTGCTGTGAGAAGAGGTTAAAACATTGCTGTGGTCCTAGGTCATGGTAAGGTGTGAGGAGGGTGGGTAAAAAAGGGTACCCCCTGTAACAAAGCAGCATGCCATCAATTTCTCGTGGAATTACAGATTTATTGCTGCGTATTGTCCAAACATATCGCTTCCTGCTCTTGGGGAAGGCCGACGCTTATCTTCGATGAGGAGACAGGGGCAAAGTGGAGCCCTCTTGCCCAGACGGGACATTTGCTGCTGGATACATGGTGGACTCCTGGCAGAAGTGGAGTATTTTGTGTCCGTTTGGATTTCTGATAACAGAATTTCTGCTTTTATGGAGTTGGCGGTTACCTGGCATATCGACAAATTTCGGAAAACGTCAACAGCTATTCTGGCCCTTTCACGGCTGCCTGACGCTGCCTACTCGAAGGGATAAGCTGTGCGACCAACACTCAGACCGAAACATTGTGTGAGCGAAATCGCAAACTGGACACAATTCTTGAATAGAATCGCAGGCTGGCTGCGGTTTTTGAACACATTGGCGGGACAGAAAAGACCTTGGAGAAGTTGTAAGCTTGACTTGGTGGAAGTTGACCACTAATTCGTCTGTTTAGTCGCCATGGAAATGAACCAGAGCGACTTTAAGGCAGACGGAAAATTACTGGAGTTGGCCTGAATGTTGTGCTGACAAGACGCTCTGCTCCCACTAGCCCTCCCCTTCCCCTCATGACACCTGTATCAGAACTATACTGAGCCGGCTGATAACATCAAGGACAATGGCCGAGGAGTAGATCTGGGGATACTTCACAGCAGTGTTGTGCATGAACACGTTCATTTCTGTGAGAACGTTGAACTGAACGCAACATATTTACACATAAAGAACTTGAACGTGAACTTGTTCATTCTGCAGATAATGAACTGGAATTTGAACTGTTCAGATTATGTGAGTTGCAGCTTCACTGTTTAGGTCCAATTATTACGGAATAATCCTTCTTATTTCACCAGCGGGCGGCGCGCACATTTGAAATGCTCGACGAGCCCGGTGCCATCTTTATGAATGTAGGCTGATTTATGGTTCCGCGTTACACCAACGCGGACCTACAGCGTATGGTTCGCGTCGCCGCGTACCTTACGCCGTAGTCTCGCCGTCGATTTAACGCGGAACCATAAATCAGCCTTGACTGGTGAAGAGAGACATTGCAGTCGCAGCGTCAGCGAGCCGTCAGATGATGATCCGTTTATCATTATCTGCGGGAATTTTACACATCGTCTCCCAAAGAGTCTGACGGTAGGAAACTAACCTTTCTGTGCAAATTATGTCCACCTGCGCTGAGAAAACAAGTATGAGCATCTGCCTCGTCAACTTCAAATTTGAAACGTCAGTTAAAGCATCAGTCCAGTGTGAGGAAATATCTGCGAGTCCTTTACAATCAAAAAAGTTCCCAGAAAGACCAAGAGGTCTGATTTCCCAGTAACAGGTAGACAAATTGATAATGCACTACAATGTTGGAGATTTACAGCCTCTGAATAAAGTTGAAACGCCACTAGGACAATACATGATTGTATTCAGCAGGGGTCTCCAACCCTTACATGTTTCCTTGCATCATCACACCTGATTGTAATTAATGGCCGTCATCAGCTTGTCATCCAGGTCTGCACAAGTCTGTTAATGACAGTCATTTATATCAGGGTTCTGAGGGGAAATATCTAAAACATGCAGGACAGGGGGTCCTGAGGACCAGGGCTGGAGACCAATGGTATACGTTGAACAGTTTTAGGATAGGGGGGAGTTTCATTCGTACTTCTCACCTAAAAATATTGAAATGAACTGAATTTGAACTAGTTCAAAATGAAAATGGTGAACTATGAACGTGAACAGTTCATTTTTAAACTATGTGAACTGAACTTTGAACTAGTTCATGAGAAGTATGAACTTGCACAACACTGCTTCACAGACTTACTTACTCAAATAAACACCCACACAATAATATACACACCTCTCCCATAATTCAACCTCCCCTCCCATATCATTCTTCCAAAGAATGTCCTACAATGACCTTTGGGACACTTGTGACTAATGACTAATCATTAGTGACTAATCACTAATGACTAGGTTAATCCTGTGGCTTTGTGGTGAGAAACACTATAAAATGTGCAAACATTTGTTTCATGGCTAGCACCACTCTTTTAACAACTCTGCACCAAAGACATCATGCATATATGTAATTGACTGTGTGGAAAAATGATAACACACTAACAAAAAAATCCTCTGCAAAAGCAACAATCTATTCGTGGCCTTAAGATCTTTTCTCAATGCAAATTTAACTGAGTTCCAATCAATGCACCCCCCTGGTCTATGGGTTCCTCAATAAAACAGCACGCCATTGTTCACAAACGTTTTAGAGGTGCTAGATATAGGGTTGCCAGGCTGATGACGGATATAAACTTGCTCTTGAATCAGAGCTTTTATTGCAATCAGACAGCTTTCTAAAGTCACAGCTGCAGCAGTTGATTGGGGAGGAGGGTTGATTATGACCCTGGCAACCTTTCTCACAGTTCATTCAGTCATTGATAGAATAGAATAGGGCATGCTCAGTATCCACGTTGTTATTATGGAAACAGACATTTGCATATGAATCACAGCTAATAAAATTAATAACCTGGTATGTGTTAAATATGGGCGATATTTTTGATGCACAGAAGGATCACATAGGTTTAATAACTATTTGGATCCTCAATATACTTTCCTGCAACATGTCATCGGTCAGACATCTCTAAAACTGGTGTTACAAGATTGATTTTGAAACAAACCCCTGTACACCTTGTTGCCTTTAATCTTAACTTTCAGTTGTTTGTACTGAACTCAATATTTCAGTCTTTCTCCCCGAAGGCTGTCTTTCTCATGAGGAGCTCTTTCAGGTCACTGGGGATCCAGGGTTTGTTATTGGAGAAGCCCTTCATTGCTCTGGTGGGGATGAAAAAACACATATGGACCAGCAGAGTAAAAGAAAGATGAGACAATAAACACTCACAGGGGCTGAGGAGAAACAGGGGCAAACAATCATGCGAGCTGGGACCAAGAGAAGTCAAATAGAACCTACAGTATACACAAAACACAACAGACTTTCAAAAAAAAAAAATTAGCAGACCAGACCTAACCTCTGTTTTAAACATGGGAATAAATTAAAAATACAACACATTTATCTTAACTGATGCCATTGCATCTTTAGGCTTCAAATTATGTTTGGTGGTCAGTAGGGGAGATGAGAAGTGAAAATGGAGGAGCATGTGAAAGTTGTCGGTCCAGTGAATGGGACATTTATATTTCTAAAATGCCCCAACGGCACCTTTGAGGTAGAGTGATATGTATTCTTTGTGGAAAGGACTTTGCTTACCACCAAAGCAGCTCAAGTTTAGCTACCACATAAACGCAAAGCACCCGGTCGCGAGCGCAGCCATAGCTAACGTTAGCAGCAATGATGTTAGCAATTTATCGAGCTGCAGCAAGGCTCTTCCTGCGACAGAGAGGCTGGCGAATGCTCTTCCCAAGTGGATGTAAATGGCTAGGACTGCATCTGTTCAAGTCTGTTAGATAAATCAATAAATGAATTTATAAAGCCACTTCTTTTTTGTCGCAGGCTTATATCAATGTTTTGATCTGCCACAATAATGTAATGAATTTAAAGGAAAAAAACCCAAGTTAACAGCTTTTTTCAGCAATTTTTAGGTGGGATTAAAAAAGAGATTAATTCAATTAATTAATTACAGATCTTAATTAATTAATCTCTCCATTTTTTTAATCGCTTGACAGCACTAGTTTTTCTTTGCTCCACTTCAGTTGAGACAGCCTATTCCACTGTGTATGAATTCATTTTCATTTTTAACATGCTCCATGTAGGTAATATGTAGGACGAGGATACACCTTTAGATAGTAATCATCACCTGCTTATGTGGTAGTCCCTAACCACTTTACACTTATTAAACAGCAGCTGGAGTGTGTGGTTGGTTGATTGGCATCTATGAATATACGAATACAAATGCATGTGAGTTATATGCAGCAAGTGGGTTTTTACTAAAGAGGTGATTAATGTGAAAATCTACTCACAGATTTACAAAGAAGTCATGAAAGAGGCCCACTGGTTGGGTTATGTTGATATTTGTTAATGTGTTTCGCTTCATAGTGAGTGTGATGGAAATTAACATTGGCCATTTGATCAACTAAAATCTACTGATGGAGGTATCAGCCTTGGCTTGGGTGTGGAAACTGATAGCTCTGACGTTACAATGATATGTTTATCAGAATCATTAGGATGAGTCATCATTTTGTGGTGTATAAAGTCATTATGGATCCCCTCCCATGTCCTGCATCGCGCCTGATGTATGTTCTGATGTTCTGACCCACTTGCGCAACTGCTTGATTAAATTTAGTTTTATTCCAGATATTCCAGATTAATCCAGATATCACCTAATGGATTAAACATATTATATATATATATATATATATATATATATATATATATATATATATATATATATATATATATATATTTTATGTGTATATGTATATAATTGATTGTTATTGGTGTGTAAAGGGAAATTCAAATAATATAGCCAAAAAAGATATCTTACCCAACCTTTCATTTAAAACCAAATTTATCAAATTAAATTACACGCTGTAATTTAACGCTGACCTCTTTTTTTTATATTTCTTATTTTCTTCATCTTCCTCCAGGTTTCTTTTTTAGTACCAGTTTTCCGTCCTTGTTGCTCCTGTCCCCGAAGTGTTGCTTTCCTCAAATTCCAACTGAGCGAATATTCGATCTTACTTTCAACATTTGATGTGTTTTTCTATGTTTTGATATAACTTTCTTTGAAATTAGTTTTTTGATTGAACATTTTTATAATTGATAACATGGGACACATGGAGTGAGTAAACAACAGAGGATTATTGTCTGGGTTTTATGAGTACCTATATGGCAAATCATTTTCTAAATATTCTGATAGTGTCCAACCTTAATTGTTCACCTCTCTTCTACATCTACCGCAGTTGTAATAGCACAGGGTGTGTTTATCTTCTCTATCTTATCTCCAAGCATTTGATACAAAACTAATGGTACTATTTGCAAGTTGTCAGCATAATATTAATCAGTAATAAAAATAGGAAAAAAACAACGGTGTAACCTTCCATGTGGTGTTATTCATTGCTAAATCAGTTATCATTGGTTGTTAAAGCCTTTTTCATCACAGGAGCCCACCAGCTGAGACATCAGACCTGTGTTTGTGTTAGTGGTCACTAAGTGGTCATTTGGCCACTGCTGTCTCCCTCTTTCCTCCAGCCGGAGCCCGACACTGCTTCGTTTGATGATGGCAGTGGGTTGCTTGATCAGTCTCCACTGATCCTGCCCTCAGATGATTCTCTCTCAGCACCCCTGTGGAGAAATGGATGCACCTACACTTTCCAACCTGTTGACTGCAATTTAATACGGGGAGATGAGTCACCCGTGTAAGTTTCCCAGGGCCTGTCTGAATGCTGTAAGCATTAATCAAAAGCTATAGGAACTTGGAACGCTAACACTCTCTCTCCCAGATGAAAGGTGTTTGGAGAGGAAGATGACTTTGTTAGTGTTCATGATAAGAAGTTTAATAATGTCAGTAAAACTTTTACCTGCACATGCAACATCCTTGGAGGTAAAATGGACTCTTAAAAACGCACAAATAAAAAAAACATAAACAGAATTAAAACCCATCCATCCATCCATCCATCCATCCAACCATCCATCCATCCATCCATTTAATCCAGTGCAGGGTCACGGGGGTCAGCTGGACCTTATCCCAGCTCATCACAGGTGAGAGGCAGGAGTTGAAATCTTCATTACAGAACAGCATTTGTTGAAAAAAAAGAAATTCGTCAAGCAATAAGGACATCAACATTAAGAGATTAAATGAATTTCGTACTGCTGAAAACAAGTCAAACACATGCACTGCACTGCATGCGCGTTCCCCCCGTTCTCCCGTGCCGGCTTCGCTGTTGGCTGCAGTACCCCCGACGGCCATCGTGGCGCTAATGAGTCTCATTTCTTAAAAGGAGCCTCAGGCTTCTTTAAAACAGTAAACAACAGTGTAAAACAATGTAAATGAGGGATTTCTGCAGATGAGCATGAAAGGATATGACAGTGATATGACAACAACACACATGTGTTCTGTGCCATTGAGGTAATAAGGTAAGAAAAGGAAACAAACCCACGGGAAACGTCAGGCCACCCCTGGTCATCAGATACCGGTGCAAGACGCTTCCTCACGCCAACACACCCGGCTTAAAAAAACAGGTATTTAACATGCTTGTGCAGAGCCTGATGACCCGCTGATGAGGTGATGCCTTCATTTATATCAGGTATATTGGAGGAGAGGAATCTGCACGATAAAGACGTGCAAGAAAAGGACGGGGCTAATATCCCCCTGGGTGACGACGTCGGAGTCCCCCAGGCTCACAGAATAAGGTTGTAGATATATATAGGGCTGAATCCGGAATGTGGATAAGATATCATCTTCTGAGGCGTAAGGTTTAGCAAATATATGCTTCACCACTATGTGATTGTTTCTGAAGATATTAGAAACTTAGTTGACCTCTGAATGTGTTGCAGTTACTGAAGTTGTACTTTTGAGCCACATGGTTAAATTGGCGTTGTCTTGGCCGCTGGCCTGAGACATGGGATCTTTTTTCCTTTCCTGCCACAATTTGGAGCTCTTCCATGTCTAATTAAATCCTATAGCTTCTGTTTTAACTGCTATCTAAATTTCAGCTTGTTGGCAGCCATGACTTGACCTTTTTGATCCTCTATAGTGCTACAGATTTGCTATCAATTTTGAATGACTCTGACTATGAGGAATACAAGGTTTGTTTTATCGCTATTAAATTTAGAAATGTTGAAATCCTGTTCCACGCTAAATAAAGTACAAATCCTCTATTTTTGGGGTGACAACCCTGTTGCCTTCACCCCAACAAAAACTACAACTGTTGTACAAACTACAACAAATGAAGGTGTGAATAACTGTCTGGAAAAAAAGTCTGTTTAGCATTGTAAACATGTTGATGTCTTTCAAGAGAAGAAACTGAATCTGTAAATTATCTAAAAAACGTTATGCCCTTTCAGTCTCCATCCAATGCCAGACTGTGTAGTTATATCGTTAACAGATATAGTTTATAGTTTAGGTGGTCCTGCCCTTATTTTCAGACTAGAATGGGCCAAAAAAAAAATACATTTCAATACTCTATTAACACCCAAAGATAAATTGCATTTAAAAAGTACTGTCGGCCGGTACAAGTGTACGGCTGCAGAGCTCAGCCAGAAAGCTGAGGTAAAATGAAATCGAGCGAGGACTGCAAGGATGTTCATTCAGCTTTTCCTTCTTCTTTTTCCCCTGAGGGAAAAATGCAGATGAAAAGTATTTAACAGCTGAATATTATGCATGTTCATGCTTAATGGGCGCTATATAAATACAAGTCATTATTATAATGCTTCTTCCTTCCCAGTAATAAATGACTAACCAGTGTCTGCAAAAAAAACCTTTTATGAGGAGTGATTGCACAACTGATTTTCCAGCTGCAGTATATATAGCCCTCAATCCCAGCTTTTCTCCACCTTCCTTTTTGTTGTCCAGCAGCTGTTTCTTTGAGCTCCTCTGCAGATATGGCCACAGCTGGGAAGGTAGGTGCCCAATCCAACACGAGAGCACTCTTTATACAGCTGTGACTTTTTGTTAGATTTTTATTGCACAATGTACTCAATATTGGTTGCAAAACTAAACATCAAGACTCTAAGACAAACCTGATATGATCCCATTTTAATTGCATATTCAGGTACGGTAAAATATATTCCATTTTTATTACATTTACATTTAATCCAGCAGCTAAGTATAGAAAGTTTTAATAACCTGGCAAATATCTGACAGGAAATTATTTCAACCCTCTGACGTCCCATCTTTTAAATCAATATTTGTATCTCTGTTCTACTTGGACCTGTTTATTTATTACTTCTGATTTCAAAAGAAAAAGCATCTGTGGCTTGTCCAGTTTTTAACTGGAAAACTGTTTGAAACTATCTTGAAAGTTTTGCGCAACTGTGTATATTGGCATGAGTTGGGGATGGGAGGAGAGGTTTGAACTCTGCCCATAAAGTGAGATTGTTTATTCATTTCCTTCCTGGTTCATGTACTCGTGTAAAAACAACTTGCTATCTCTGCATTAAATGATGCTATCCTCTTTAAAAGTGTGGTCAAATACTATCATTTCCAGCTCTTTGCAGGACTCTGCTTACTCAGTGCTGAGTCCTGCAAAGAGCTGGATCTTCTAACTCATTCTGATGAGCAGAGAAGTTTACTAGATGCAGAAGTGCTGCTTAAAGAGCTGAGTCTTTAGCTGCCGGGAGGGACTGTAGCTCTGGATGAAGCAATGAAGGTGGGCAGGAGCCGTTTGGGTAATTGTTTGGTAAATGGATTTTAAACTCTTCCTCATCTTTTTTTGTTTCTATTTTTGCCCCAGAAGCAACTTTACCTGAGACACTCTATTGTTGCATGTAATTAATAACACTCCATATCAGTATATTTAATATGCTTGATGGGATACTCAGGCGTCGTAACTATGTACCCAACGAACACACGAAATGTTAAAAAACCTCAAACACTTTTGAAATAAGCTGTCACTTAAGTGAATGCTTAAGTTAGTCCAGGAAATGATGTTAGGACCTTCCATGAATATAGTTAAAGGCCAGGTGCACCATTTCCTGCTGATGTCTCCTCTGCTGTAGGCAGAGCTGGGTAGAGTAGCCAAAAATTGTACTCAAGTAAAAGTACTGTTACTTCAGAATAATATGACTCAAGTAGAAGTAAAAAGTAGTCATCCAAATAATGACTTGAGTAAAAGTAAAAAAGTACTTGGTGAAAAAACTACTCAAGTACTGAGTAACTGTTGAGTAACGTCTGATTTATTTTTTTAACACAACCATTCAAACAGACAAAAGTAAAAAAAAATAATCATCTTCAGGCAAATTAAATCAATAAAATAAATTAAAATTTAAAAAAAAATAAAAAATAGCTTAAATTAAAATAATCTTAAAGTAAATTCAAGTACTTTAATAAATAATAAAATAAATAAAATAATAGAATAAAAAATAAATTAAGCACAAGTAGCGCAAAATTTCAAGCCTTTGTACTTTTCTTTTTTAACCAGGCAGAACTAGAAAAAGCCCATGAACTCTGTGTGTGTTTGAGTCTGTGTAAATGTGACAAAACATGCAAAAACAAACATTTTTCCCAAAGAATCACTCAGTGATGTCATGAGATTGACGAGTACGCGGATAAAAGGGATAAAAGAAAAGTAACAAGCTCAACGTAGCCCAGGGGTCGGCAACCCGCGGCTCTAGAGCCGCATGCGGCTCTTTAGTGCCGCCCTTGTGGCTCCTGGAGCTTTTTCAAAAATTATTTTTTTCTTTTTTTTTCTTTTTTTTCCCCCTTTCTCAACATTTTGACATTTCGACTTTTTTCTTGCCATTTCGACTTTTTTCTCAACATTTCGACTTTTTTCTCGAAATTTCGACTTTTTTCTCGAGATTTTCACTTTTTTCTCGACATTTCGACTTTTTTCTCAACATTTCGACTTTTTTCTCGAAATTTTCACTTTTTTCTGGACTTTTTTATCAACATTTGACTTTTTTCTCTCAACATTTCGACTTTTTTCTCGAAATTTGACTTTTTTCTCTCGACATTTCGACATAATGAAAAAAAAAGCTTCCCCCAGTTATAACTAATATAGAAACATGCAGCATGTGTTGTCTTCATTCTAAGGCTTATACAAGACTTTTCATTTTTTGCGGCTCCAGACATATTTGTTTTTTGTGTTTTTGGTCCAATATGGCTCTTTCAACATTTTGGGTTGCCGACCCCTGACGTAGCCTAATGTAGCGGAGTAAGAGTAACAGTTTCTTCTTCACAAATCTACTCAAGTAAAAGTAAAAAGTATAGTGATTCAAAACTACTCCTAAAAGTACAACATTTCCCAAAACTTACTCAAGTAAATGTAACAGAGTAAATGTAACTCGTTACTACCCACCTCTGCTGTAGGTTATCAAGTGCCGGGCGGCGGTCGCCTGGGAGCCCAACAAGCCTCTGGTGATTGAGGAGATTGAGGTGGCGCCTCCTCAGGCCAATGAGGTCCGCATCAAGGTGAGACGGCCATTACCAAAACACACAAATGTAGAGAAGCAGATGTTCCGGCGTTGGTGAGTAAGAATGAATAGAAGTGATCAAAATGTGTAGGAATGAATAATTATTACAGATTTCTAGGACTTTAGAAGCTAGAGATTGTGATAACAGCAGGTACAGGCATTGCAGCACTGACCTTTGCATCAGAGTGGAAGTGTTGCTTTTGTCCAACATCCACTGCAAGTACCTTCCTGTGTTAGTGCATTTCTCAAACTGTAAGCCACACTAGTACTGTGATGATACTGATTTCTGTCAAAATGTAAAGACTAATGAGCGTGAGTTGTTCAAGGAAACTCTTCAGCAAGTATCATGAGTGAAAGCACTTTTAAATAAAAAGGCTATGCCCAGGTGTACGAAAGACTCAAGTCTAGTTACCTTCATTGATGCTGTTTTCTTCTGTTCAGGTTATGGCTTCAGGAGTGTGCCACACAGACCTTTACCATCTGTTTGAGGGAATGCACAAAGACGGCTTTCCCGCAGTCCTCGGCCACGAGGGGGCCGGCGTAGTGGAAAGTGTCGGTGCTGGTGTCACTGAATTTCAGCCAGGTCAGTCAAACCACACAAAATAAAAACCGTAGTATCGGATCAATCAATCAATCAAATTTTATTTATATAGCACCTTTCGTCCAGGTACATGAAATACAAGGTGCTTTGACATTTTGATTGAAAAATAAGCATAATAAACAAATAAGAACTGGGAGACCAAAAAGATAAAAACTGGGAGACCAATGCACCCTGACATACAATATAAAATATATAAAATTTATAAAAAGATAAAGGTTCAAGGATTAAGGCTAAAAAAAAAAAAAATCAGTCCACAACAATAAAAATAATAAAAACATTATGAGAGATAGATAAATAAGTAAAACAGATACCTTTAAAAAATTTGAAACGGAATAAAACTAAAACTATAAAATGTGATGCTACATAAAAGCCAGACCAAAGAGATGAGTTTTTAGTCTACGTTTAAAAATGTCCACATTTCCAGCTCCTCTCAGATCCTCCGGCAGGCTGTTCAGGATGTACTTTATTTCCCCCTATGCAGTCGATGTATGGGGGGATGGACACCATGCACCAGAAAAAAGACCAAGCAAGCGACATGTTTGCATTGGTTTTCATTTGTATTTATGTTGGTGGGAAATTAATTTGATGTTTCCAAAATCCAGGGGACAGGGTTATCCCTCTGTTCATCTCCCAGTGTGGAGAATGTCGCTTCTGTAAGAGTCCTAAGACCAACCAGTGTGAGAAAGGATGGTGAGCTCATTTTTTTATCCCCTCATCTACTAATGTCCTTAATAAATTATTCATTTTTTTTGAGTCATTTGATGGTGCATTTAAACACCACTTCATGGTGACATTTAAAGTCACTAATAGTACTTTGTCCTCAGGGCTGCCGATCGTATTGATGTGATGTCCTCAGCAGACTCCAGGTTTACCTGTAAGGGGAAGAAGGTGCTGCAGTTCATGGGAACCAGCACTTTCTCTGAGTACACTGTGATAAACCAGATTGCTGTGGCTAAGATCGATCCTGCCGCCCCTCTGGACAGAGTCTGTCTCCTCGGTTGTGGGGTCTGCACAGGCTTTGGAGCAGCAGTTAACACTGCTCAGGTTTGTACCAATACCAAACTACGGTGGCCGAGACCCGCCATTGCTGAAAATAAAAGTAACGCTGCAAACAAAAAGAAACGCCGCTGCAAATAAAAGAAATGCTGAAAATATAAAGAAACCCTGCTGCAAATAAAATAAAACCCGCTGCAAATAAAATAAAAAAACGACGCAAATAAAAAATCTACAACGGAAGTGAATTACCTGAGACTATTTTTGCCGATGCACCAGTGTTTTTATGTGAGAGGAAAAGAACACCTTTTCACTTATTTTCTTGTTCGTTGTTCTTCTTATTCCTCGCTCTTCTTATTTTTTCCTTTTCACTTATGTCCTATTCGTCTTCTTCTCCTCTCACGTATAAAACACACCGGTGCATCAGCAAAAAAAAAAAAAAATCACTTTCGTTGTGGCTTTTTTATTTGCGTAATTTTTTTTTTTTGCAGCAACGTTTATTTTTTTTGCAGCAGCGTTTATTTTTATTTGCAGTGTTTCTTTAATTTGCAGCAGCGTTTGTTTCTGTTTGCAGCATTACTTTTATTTTCAGCAATGGCGGGTCTCGGCCACCATACCAAACCCCTGGAGGATGCAAAGTGTCAGACTCTGCATCATTTGCCTCAGAGGGCGATTAATACATCCAATCTCGTGCCACGTTGACCTATAATTTCTCCTCTTTAGGTTGAACCGGGCTCCACCTGTGCTGTGTTCGGTTTAGGAGCCGTGGGTCTGGCCGCAGTCATGGGCTGCAAGTTTGCAGGAGCAAAGAAGATCATTGCTGTTGACATCAACCCAGAGAAGGCTGAAATCGCCAAGGTGTTTGGGGCCACCGACTTTGTGAACTCCAAAGATCACAAGAAACCCATCAGTGAAGTGCTGGCTGAGATGACCAACGGAGGAGTGGACTACTCCCTGGAATGTGTCGGGAATGTGGGAGTCATGGTGAGGACCAAAGACACATTTGCCCAAAGATTCGATGGCTTTCTTTCATGTGTAACAACCAAACCGGATCAACTAACCTTGTTCTGCTCCTCCGTTTAGCGCAGTGCCTTGGAGGCCTGTGTGAAAGGCTGGGGTGTCAGCGTGATTGTTGGCTGGACCGACTTGCACGACTTTGCCTCCCGACCCATTCAGCTGATTGCAGGGCGCACATGGAAGGGCTCTCTGTTTGGAGGTGACGCAACCGTATCACCACTGATTAGGACTTTGATTGTCAGAAGTTGTGCTTGCATTGGCTGTCTTTCTCTTATATTTCTGCTGGTGATTGGCCCGATGATGTCATTCCAGCTAGCAGCCAGTTTCTAGGTCTCTTTTAAGGCAAGCCTAAGAAATCTTGGTGTTGTCTTTGACAAAGACGTGTCATTAGAACGCCACTCCAAACAGCTGATGACGAACTGTTTTTACCATTTAAGGAATATCTCTAAACTAAAAACAGTTGTCTCAAAAAATTATCTTGAGCTAATTATTCATGCTGTTGTGTCAGCTCGTTTGGACGACTGCGACAGTTTGTTTTCTTGCCTAAACAAGAAGGAACTGTCTCGTCTTCAGCAAGTCCTAAACTCTGCAGCAAGGCTGATCTAATAGAAGGGCTCACATCCCCCCAATTTAAAAACTCTTCACTGGCTCCCCATCCCTTTTGGTTTTAACTTTAAAATCCTGGTCCTGACTTTTAGCTCTCTGCATGGTCAGACTCTCTCTTACATCCAGGACCTACTAGGCCCCTACACTCCATCTCGGAGGCTGAGATCATGTGACCAGAGCTTGCTGGTCCCTTGTACCCGCTTTAAGGCGCGAGGAGATCGCTCCTTCCAGGCTGTCGTACCAAGGCTCTGGAACGATCTCCCGCTTTCTACGTTCTCTGGACTCCATCGATGCTTTTAAGAGCAAACTTAAAACCCAGCTGTTTCTCCGAGCTTTTCAACATTAGTAAAAAGATGGTTGGTTTTATGAACACCATGTTGATTTTATGTACTTTTATTTTAGGAGGTTTTATCAGTATTGTGTTATGATGTTATGAATCTTTATTTCGGCTTGTACACAGTTTTTTTACAAAACAAGATGAAAAGGTAAAAAAAAAACATTTCCTTTGCCGAAAAGGTGCAGGCTGAAGCCGTAGCTTATAGTGCCTACCCTTTTTTTCTTATGATCAACTTAAATATGAGACATTAGCATTACTCCGTGGAAACAAACAATACATAAAAAAGACAAAAATAAGTAAGACAAAATATAAAATTGACGTTTCACATTCTAGAATGTTTTTGATAGTATACTTTACATTTATAGTGTTTTATATTTATTGACAGTATTTTATTTAAACATTTCCTTAAACTTGAAGATAGAACTACACATTTTTAGGTTGTTATTACAACTTTTGTCTCGTTTTTATCACATTTCTATTTTTATTGTAGTGTTTTATTTGTGTTATAATTGATGTTTTATTTTTTGTGAAGCACCTTGTGCCATTCCGTTGTCTGTGAAAGGTGCTATATAAATAAACTTTACTAACTTCTTACTTACTTTTAGAAAGCTTATCCAACCTTAAAGAGATTTCCAGGTTTCCTAGTGATCGTTAGCTATTCGGTTATCTGAACCATTTCTGTGCACCGGTGCTCACCGACTTGGTTCAGTCGTGCAGTTTCCAAGTTAGACCAGCTCAGCAGGTTTTTGTCAAGCTGGTGAATCTGAATTCAGATGTAGATTAGCACAATCTGAGTCAAGAATCTCATCAAACAGGTTGACCATCAGCTCTGCAACCATTCAGCCAGTACTGTGACCACAACTATGTTTTATTCTGTGTCCGTTCTCTGTTCTCAGGGTTCAAGAGCAAGGATGGCGTCCCTCAGATGGTTAAAGCTTACCTGGAGAAGAGGGTGAAACTGGACGAGTTCGTCACCCACAGCATGACCCTGGACCAAGTGAACGATGCCGTTGAGCTGATGAAGCACGGCCGATGGTATGTTTCCTAAATCACTAACTAATAAAACTGAGGAAATTATAAATTCAAATCTTTTAATTTTGTGTTTTGCTTTCAACAGCATCCGTACAGTTCTGACTATCTTTCCCAAATAAAACCCCCTGGATGTTGAAATCCTGTCTCCACAAAACACCTTGAACAGGCAAGAACTCTTCAGGGGATCATGGGCACAGAGTGATTGTTTCAACTGTACAAGAAATGTATGTGGAGCCTAATAAATACCCAAAACAGATGGTGTAAAGACTATACAGGATCAATAAACTGTATTGTATCTTTAAACTGAACTCTGTCTCGTGTCGTGTCTCAATCAAATCTGAATCTGCAATGGCTCCACAAGTCTCTGACACACAAGATCAGATCTGAAGCCTCAGACACACATCAATAATAACCTTCAGGAGTTTACAATCAAGGAGCTGGTGCTGAGAGCAGCTTAGAAAAAAAGCCAGTGCCTGACAAGACAATATAACTCAATATAATGACCATGATCAATGCTCCCGAGGCACCTGGGAAGTGCAGCTACTACACAAAGGGCAACCTCTCATTTTCCTAAATGAAGCCAAAGTAGAAGTGCACTTCCATCAATGATCACTCAAGACTGACTCCAAAAATGAGTCGATTTCCCATGGCGAGGGAAAAATGGTTCAGGTCTCTACAGCTAGATTTAACATCCTTGGCAACTGTATATCAGTTGATTTTTGTATGTACTTAATCAGGTAAAGAAGTAGGGATCAGTATATAGCAAGATTTTATTCTATTTTACTTTATTTTTACTAGGCCTGTGTTGAAAAAAATCGATTTTCCAATTCTAAATCGATTCTCATATTAATTCCTAAAAATCGATTCATATGTCTAAAGATCGATTTTTTTTTTCTTTTATTTATTTATTTATTTTTTTTCATCATTACATTACAACTTTTGGTACTTTTTTTGTTTATCCCCAAAAAAGGAATGTTTTGTTGGACACGAGAATAACTGGTGCCATGTTTTTGCCTTTAAATATGTTTAAAGGTATGAACACATTAAAGTGTAAATTGCGTAAATTGTTTATATTTCATTACTTTATATACTGTCTTGGGGTTACATTTGCAAAAAATGCTAAAAACCAAATGTTCAGAAATTAAAAACCAAAATAGACAAATGGAATAAATAAAAACGGAATGTGGGAAAAAATAAAAGCGATTTCTTTCGTCCTCTGTTTGCTGCTCTGGATCTGTTTGGTAATTCTGACCCACGATGATGTTCTATTAGCATTCTGGGAGCTGATTGGTCCTTACAGCATCATTAGCTGCAATACTTGCTGTTTAATCTCAATATAATACTAGTAGTAATATTTTGCATAACTACAGTCATATAATTCATGCAACAGCTCAAAAAACAGTTTTAATAACACTAACCCAAATCAATATCGGAATCAAATCAAATCTTGATAATCAATTCTGAATCTTAAGAATCAGAATCGAATCGATTCTTGACATTTGAATCGATCGCCAGCCCTAATTTTTACTGGCTTGCAGGCATGACAGAACTAGTAATAACAGCTGCAGCTGGGGGTGGGTGGGTCTTTAGGTAAAATACAGGGACCGATGGCCAATCCATCGCAGGGCCACAAGTGGACAAACAACCTTACACACTTTCACCATCAGAAAACTGCTATGGGAAAAGAACCTGGCATTAGGAATGGGAATCGAGAACCGATTCTCGTTCAGAACCGGTCCCCAGTGTTTCAATTCCTTGGAATCGTTTGTAAATTTAGTAAACGATTACCTTTTTCCATTCCAGTGGGCATGAATGACGTCAGCACACACGTTGCTAAGCAACGAGCGTAAGCCAGCCCAAGCAATACAAACGCTCAAAAGTTATGGTTACATTTCAGTCAAAAAGAGGACAACAGGGAAACTTGCAATACCTGCCAAGTGGTTATATCGTCGAAGGGAAAAAAATACTATCAACATGCTAAAACATTTGTCCAAACAGCAACCAATAACAATCAATAAACGTCACGTTTTCACCCCGCTCCGGACCAACCTCAGTAATTCTCAACCCAGCAGCAACATTAGCATGTCCTTGGCTAATAATACTGCAGGTAACTGGTTAACAAACAATCACTGTCTATCATATTAGTGCAATTTGCCTCATTGTTGTCCTTTTGATAAAAAAAAATAAATCGATAAGGGAATCGATAAAGAACCAAATCATTCGGTGCATCCGAAATGCCATACTAAAAAGTATATACTAAAAAGTATACTTAAATTCAGCACACTTTTGAGTAAATATCAGTAGTGTACATTAATTCGGACGTACTATTAAGAGCGCACACGGCACTTCCTGCCGCAGGGAGGGGGGTTGTTACCATGGTAACCTGTCACAGCAGCGGTAGCAGCGGTAGCAGCGGTAGCAGCGGTAGCAGCGGTAGCAGCGGTAATAGCGGTAATAGCGCTCCGCTCCGCTATTTCCCGTTTATTCTGGCCGAAACAAGATGACATTATATGATATTATTAAATACGAATATTATAATATTAATATTATATAATAATATTATTATACTTAATATTATACTTATGACTATACGTATCACTTAGCAACCAAACGCTGCTGCATTGCATTGTGGGAAGTTTCTGCTCGGCTAGTGTCCATCAATCCACACTAAAAAATGTCTCCGGAATGAGTATGGATAGCGCATACTATTGAGTATGCACTAAAAAATCTTGCATACTCATTAGGGTGGAAGTATGGAATTTCGGACGCAGCCATTTAGCAGAATTGAAAATGGAATTGGAATCCTAAAATCTTATCCATCCCTACTTGGCATCAATGTTTTTTTTTTTTTACTTTAGGAGGCTAAAGAACCTTAAAAAAAACTTGCGTAAGCACAGTTGGAACAAGTAAACTCTACACAGATTCGTGTGGATATACTGACAGCCGTACGTCTGTCTGCATGTGGCCCTGCGATAGACTGCCGACCTGTCCAGGGTGAACCTTTATGGCAACTCTGTTTTAAAGAGAGTTATGCAAATTAAGTTTATTTTCATTGTCATTACACTTGCAACAATTCTTGACACCTTTTCTGTGAAATGTGTTTTATTTTCTGCCTCCTGAAGACATTTCCTGCTGAAACGGTTCCACCTGCTGTGACCGGTCAGACACCACCCACGGGCAGCTGCTGTTTGACAGACATGTGACAAACAGGCGCCGTGGAAATGTTGCACTAGTCAGAGCACGTTCCCCGGCGTGTGAGGCAGACCACAAGAAGTTATGTCTGTTCTTTTCTCAAAGAGTTTAACTATTGCAGCATGTGTTTTTCTGTTGTGCCAAACATCTTTAAATGATTCTGGAACTGATTACTTTTTATACACCAACAAATCAAGTTAACAAATTAGTTCTTGTGCTCGTTGGGGTTTTACACAACACTTTTTGTAATTTATTCAACGTCTCTGCTCCTAAAATCATAAAAAAAACCATCTCAATGAAGATTTATCCAGAGTGACATTCGACAGACAAATCTGTCATCAACGCTGAATTCCCAAAAACCTTGCAGTTCCACAAGTGACCACCAGTTGGCTTCAAAACAAAGTCAATTCACAGTTACAAAGGGATTTATCTGATTTTTTTATACAGTTTTTGTCTCCCGCTCAGGGAAATTGAAGTCTATGTAGTTTCTTAGCATGAGTACAGCAGGATCTTCATGGCAAATTATGTCTGGTTTTATCTTTCCCTTTAAAGCCTCTGCTTCAGCAGCAACGTTTCGTCTGGTAGAGTTTAATTCTATTGCTGTACCGGTACATGTTTTACATGAGGGATATGCAGCCTTATGAAAATTAGAGGTAGTTGCTTCATTTATCAAGCTCAGAAAGACAATTAAACATAAGGGATGCATTTATAAATACACACAAGTAGTACGTTGTTTTTATTAATGTTCTATGTTTTATTTGGACCATTCGTGTCTCGGTTGGATGATCCAACTTAGTGACAGCAGGCTTCCCTATGTACCATTTGAAACACCCTCAGAATTGAATTAGTTAAAATCAGAGGTTCAGTTTCTCAGGGATGGACTAAGATCATATGTAAATGTTAAGTTGTGGTGCTCATGGTGACCAGAATGCAGCAGCTGGAGAAACAGCAGACCAAGGCTTTCCACTGATACCCGCCACATACAGCAAGGAAGGAAAGGAAAGGAAGCAGAGACTCGTGGCCCCATCTGAGAGTGCAGGGACCAACCTTCGTCCAGATCTGCTCTCTGCTCTCCCCCCGGACCGGGTGTGAAGGTCCCCCCCAGTAAAGGTGGGCTGCACCAGTCCTGTAGCCACATTTCCCATTGGAGGCTATTTAAATAAGTAGACATCAGAGGGCAGAGGTTGCTGCCATTTCCAAACCAAAACTAAACCATTGGAGAAAAAGGAGACGGTGCTTGCCAGCAACATGACCATTTATGGCGGTTTTCCACTAGTACCTACTCGGCTCTACTCAACTCAGCTCGGCTCGACTCAACCTAGCCAAGTTTCTTTTCCATAACAATTCAGCATCTGGAGAAGTAGGAGGTTGGAGCGAAGCTGCTGTGACGTCTTTGATTGTGTGATCTAAACGAAGAAGACAACAACACTAAAGATATAGAACATGGAGGAGATGATAAATGTGCTGCTTGGTCTGTGACTTGTGTTCGATATCAAGTGAAAAAATGAGTGAGAGAAGCTTCAAGTGGCGACGATTTTTAATTTTTTTTAGTTTGTCTCGGCGCTGCTGAAAAGTACGTTGGTAGTCTTAAGCAGCTATGAAGTGACAGAGCTCCTGGTAGATGTTGTCGTTTCTTATCGCCCGTCTAGATCCCTTTTTTAATTTTCTCCTCAGCCACCAGGTTTATGAACATCTGCACCTCAGAGTTGGATCAGAAACAGATTTTTGCGCTGCTGTTGCTGGTCGAATAAAAATGAACAAGAAGCTGCGTCAGAGTTGCTTTTTCGCTGATATCCGCCTCCTGACTCAGACGTCTGACTCCAAGCCCCCGACCAATCGGTGGCCTGTAGTGTGATGATGTCACAGCCCGACTCAGCCGCTTAGAACCTCAGCAGAATAGTTACAGAAAAAGTATCTACTCAGCACGCCTCCACCCGCCTCCACTCCTAGTGGAAAAGCGGAAAACCGAGGCGAGTCGAGTCGGGCTGAGTAGGTTCTAGTGGAAAAGCGCCATTATTCCCCACGCGGCACAAACACAGGGCTGATGCTTTGGGCGCCGTCAACTTGTGCCAAAAAAAAGGTTGGTCAGGAGCAGAGGGTGATATTCTGGATGTTGGGCAGAAATCAGATTACAAAGAAAACAAAGAACAACTTAGCCAAGTATATTCAATTGTAGTCTAAAAACTGCACGCAGTTGAAGATAGTATTGTTTTTAATGATATATTTCAACTGACATGGTGACATTTCACTAAAATGATGCTGATGTCTTTAAAAAAGTGCATTTGTATGATTTAAAACATGACAATTAGTCAGCAGTGGCCACACACCCAGTGCTAATCAGAAGTAGCATTAATAATAAAAGCTTGAGGTTTAATAGACATGAACAACTGAACTTTGACACCAATCAGCAAAATATTTAGCTTCGAAAGGCACTAATGAAATATCAGAAAACAATTATCTGTAGCGTGGGGTCAGTTTCACTCACTCACTCGCGTGTCCCGGGTGATCCATAATAAAAATGTTCCCTAACAACCAATTGGTTACCCCGCTTGTACGATCTTTCTCAGTAACAGTGAGGAGTTAACAGCGGAGTTTTCACAGATACATCTTGACGCGTTAACGGAGTACCAACCAATGCATCGCGACATGAGGCCGAGTGGTTCTACAGCGGAAAATAGCGACGCTAAAACAAGTTCCAAATGCCTGCTTTTAGCATCGTTTGACCCTTTTCTTTGGTGAAAAAGTAAATGCATTAAGTATAAAAAGAAAATCTCTGTGTGAGAACTCAAAAGGTTTTTACGGAAGAGAACCAGGGCCATGCAGGAGAAAAATATTTGAGAGGGGAAGATTTTTTTTTATTGTGCACTTCAAGAAAAAAGTCGAAATGTCGAGAGAAAAAAATCAAAATGTCAAGAATAATGTTGAAATACAATTTCGAGAAAAAAGTCGAAATGTCGAGAATAATGTTGAAATACAATTTCAAGAATAAAGTCGAAATTTTGTCTCTTTCTCAACATTTCAACTTTATTCACGAAATTTTGACTTTTTTCTCGACATTTCGACTTTTTTCTCAAAATTGTACTTCAACATTAATCACGACATTTCGATTTTTTTCTCAAAGTGCATAATGAAAAAAATCTTCCTCCTCTAAAATATTATTTTTATTTTTGTCCTGCCTGGCCCAAATACTCTTCCGTAGGTTTTTACAGCTCATGCACGAGTGGTGCATTTTTCCAACAGAAACTTAAGTAAAATAATTTCCTAAGAACACAATCATCTCCCATTTACATTAAGATTTAAAAGCCTCTCCAGACAGACAGACATACAGACATGTTAACTTGTCACAGATTAAAATAAAGTCATCTTTGAGCACCACAATCTGTGCGAAGCAGCTTCATTGACAAAAATCTCACTGAGCACATACAGTATATGAAAGTGTTTGTGTGTTTTCCACAGCTCCCCTCAGTACGAGGTGTTGCCAACGTGAAGCGCAACGGTGGGATGTACGGAAAAACTGCTTATAACAAAAGTGTACGAGGACGAAACTGTGTGTCAAAAGAGCAGCAACTGGAACAGCTGAGACGCACCGAACCTCACTGTTCCGTCCGTTCTTTCCTCAGTCGGCCATCTGAAGCTAAAGTTAAATACAGAGCGTCTATAAGACTTAGAAAACATACAAATACTGTTTTCATTCTTACATTTAGAGTGTATACAAATACACTTACATGAGCATTTGTTCTCACTTGTTCAAACTGGTCCATTTCCACTTTGGCACAGTCGTACTGACCAAGAGCTTCTGGCAGCCGAGGCGGATACGGCTCTGAAGCAGCAACGTAACGTTTTTGAACCTTTTTTAAAAATAAAAAACAGAAAATGAATCATCCAACTGTAGGAGGGTTTAGACATTTTAAAAAGGGACAGTTCACCCCAAAAGAACAAAATTAAAGGGCGCTTGGCTCGTGGCGTCACCAGACAAACCCTTAAGCTTTGTTGTACGCAGTTTCGCATCAGAACTATTTTCCATTCCTAACTACATTATTCAAGCCGAGAAGACGGCGTGCATCTGGTACTGGACACGCACAAACTCCTGGACAGGAAGTAAAGGTGATGTCCTCTGCAGGTAACAGTATGATGTCTTATCTCTGCCGACAGAACCACCAAGTTCCAAGCGGCAGTCGTTATTAAAGGCAAAAAGAAGACTCAGTTCCAGCAGGCTAGGCCAGGGGTCGGCAACACAAAATGTTGAAAGAGCCGTATTGGACCAAAAACACAAAAAAAAAAATATGTCTGGAGCCGCAAAAAATTAAAAGCCTTGTATAAGCCTTAGAATGAAGGCAAATGGCGAAAGGCGAAATGTCATGAAAAAAGGCGAAATGTCAAGAAAAAAGTTGAAATGTTGAGAAAAAAGTTGAAATGTTGAGGAAAAAAAGTCGAAATGTCGAGAAAAAAGTCGAAATGTTGAGAAAAAAGTCAAAATTTCGAGAAAAAAGTCAAAATGTCAAGATTAATGTTGAAGTACAATCTTGAGAAAAAAGTCGAAATGTCGAGAAAAAAGTCAAAATGTTGAGAACAAAGTTGAAATGTCGAGGAAATAGTCAAAATTTTGTGAAAAAAGTCAAAATGTCGAGATTAAAAAGGAAAGGAAAAAGGAAGAAAAAGAGAAAAAAAGGAAAAAAGAAGAAAAAAGAAAAAAAGAGAAAAAAAGAGAAAAAAAAAGGAAAAAAAAGGTCAAACATTTTTGAAAAAGCTCCAGGAGCCACCAGGGCGGCGCTAAAGAGCTGCATGCGGCTCTGGAGCCGCGGGTTGCTGATCCCCGGGCTAGGCCTACACGAGAGGGAGTTGGGCCTGAACGACTAAATCTCCCATCAGTCTTCCACCAGCACTGCGGTGAAGGACACATGGCTGATGGTTTGGTAGAGAGAAAGCAGTATCTACCAAAAAAAAAAAAAAAAAAACAGTTTTCTGAAGTTATTGACTACAAGTCAAGTCTCAACCACATTTATTAAACTGAACAGCAGGCAAAGGTCTTCTAAAACTGATCAATTCAAAACCAACCAAAAAAACACCCCAGAAAATGTGGAAAAGAGCACAACAGACCAGTGGGGGGAAATGCATTTGCTTTGGAGGTGAACTGTGCCTTTAAAAGCTCAAATTGGACTTGTTTCCTCTTATCTTTTAAGTAAATAGCTTGTGTTTATACTACAAACTGTATGAAGCGCGGCAGTTCGCTCAGCTGAAAGACTGACGGTTGGAGACATTCAGCACCTCGAAACTTTGGTGATTAACATTTCATGTTTAGTGTTACAGAAATAGAAACGTAAAAAAAATAAAAAAAAAAAATAAAAAAATTAAGAAAAAAAAAAACAACTGGTGGAAATAAAAATCAAGGATGAAAAACAAAAAACACTGAAACCTGATTCTGTCAGAAATGACTGTTCAGAGCAATATTCCCACTCTGGGAAAGGGATTTTGACTTTAAAAACGTAGCTGTTCCATAAAAGCTGGCCTTCAGACAGGCAGCTCGTACGATCCTGTCCGTTCTGTTCACGGCAATAATCAGTGAGCTGAAAAGTACTGGATAGGAATGTGTTTTTAACAGCTAAATGCAACTTTAACCCATGAAATCAGCTCCAGAGTCCCCTTGAGGCAGATTCTCAGTAACATTTGGAGAGCCGACATGCACCTCACATGTGTAACAAGGCTGAACAACAACAAATTCCACAAGACACACGACATGTAAGTGACTAAAAAAATAAAATAAATGCAAAAGTATTTAAAACAAAATCATAAAAATAATAACAATGACATAAAATACACCAAAAGTACACAGGAGAAAGCAGAGGTGCTGTTTTCAGTGCATTCACCACAAGTTCTGCATGTGTAAGTAAGGCAAAGAAGAATCGGATGAGATTTCCATTTGTTGTGGGGTTATATTGTGGCAAGTTAGTGACAGGTGGGGGCGTGTGCACATCCTGGTCCTCCTGGAAGACTTGTGATGCATTTTGACCTGTATTTCTCTGTGGCTGTTCTGATTCCCACCACTTTGGTTTATCAGTCATCTATGTCCTCGTAAACGTCCTCATCAAACGGCCGCTCCAGAGACGGCTGTATTCTGTGACGGGAGTACTTGAGCTGAAGCAGGTCTCCTACCTCACTGATGGCACCCAGCGCCTGGGGACACATTTGCAGAAGAAAAAAAACTGCTGTTTAGCATGACGTATGAGGAATGTTAAACCTGCAGCAGAAAACAGTTAATGGGAAAATGGGAAGGCTCCAACATAGAAATCACAAACATGAGCTGAGAGGGAAGACTGTTGGACCAATTTCTTCACATTTCTCAGCCTTACATGTTGCTGGTGGAAGAAACTACCAGTGATTTGCATTTCTGTGAAGACAGTGATGTCTCATCCATCTGCCCCATCTTCTGTTTTCCATTCTGGCTGAAATTTCATTCAGCTAAAGTCGTGCGTGGCATTTTAAGATTTCACATTATATAGTCAACAATAAGAACATGTTTGATGACTACATGCATGTATACATGGATTACAGAAGGTGTTTTAGTACCTATTTTCTTTGACTGCATCCGGTTTAATCATGTTAGCAACTTGCTGGTTCCAGCACTTAATGCCTCCCAGGGATATTACAGATGCCTGTTGTGTCTCTAAATGAAGTTAACCCTTGTGCTGTCTTCAGGTCAAGGAAGGAGGAAGAGAAGAAGAGAGGAAAGAAAGAAAGAAGGGAGAAAAAAAGGAAAGAAGGAAGGGAGAAAAGAAGGAAGGAAGGGAGGAAAGAAGGAAGGAAAGGAGAAAAGAAGGAAGGAAGGAAAGAAGGAAGGAAGGAAGAAAAGAAGGAAGGGAGGAAAGAAGGGAGAAAAGAAGGAAGGAAGGGAGGAAAGAAGGAAGGAAAGGAGAAAAGAAGGAAGGAAGGAAGGAAGGGAGAAAAGAAGGAAGGAAGGGAGGAAAGAAGGAAGGAAAGGAGAAAAGAAGGAAGGAAGGAAAGAAGGAAGGAAGGAAGAAAAGAAGGAAGGGAGGAAAGAAGGGAGAAAAGAAGGAAGGAAGGGAGGAAAGAAGGAAGGAAAGGAGAAAAGAAGGAAGGAAGGAAGGAAGGGAGAAAAGAAGGAAGGGAGAAAGGAAGGAAGGAAGAAAAGAAGGAAGGAAGGGAGAAAAGAAGGAAGGAAGGGAGGAAAGAAGGAGGGAAGGGAGGAAAGAAGGAAAAGAAGGAAGGAAGGGAGAAAAGAAGGAAGGAAGGGAGGAAAGAAGGAAGGAAGGGAAAAAAGAAGGAAGGAAGGAAAGGAGAAAAGAAGGAAGGAAAGGAGAAAAGAAGGAGGGAAGGGAGAAAAGAAGGAAGAAAGGAAGGAAGGAAGGAAGGAAGGAAGGAAGGAAGGAAGGAAGGAAGGAAGGAAGGAAGGAAGGAAGGAAGGAAGGAAGGAAGGAAGGAAGGAAGGAAGGAAGGAAAGAAAAAAAGAATGAAGGAAAAAAAGAATGAAGGAAGGAAAGGAGAAAACAAGGAAAGAATGTACGAAGGGAGAAAAGAAGGAAGGAGAGAGCAGGAGGAAAGAAGGAACAGGAGAATTAGGTCATTTTGACCCAAAGACAGTACAAGGGTTAAATTTAGTGCATGAGACTGAAACAAAGCAAGACAGCTACGAGGTACACAACTGGAAGAAGACCCAGAGTCTAGTGACAGAGTAAGAACAGGGGGGTCTGTGGGTTCAGCACAATGCACTTACAGTATTTAGCCACCACTTTTTGCTCAGTCCATTACCTTCATCTGCATTTCTGACATCAGTTCACACAGACCAGGATGACTATATTCAGAGATACAAAGCAGGAAGAGCCACTGCTTCCAGAGGCACTTTCCCTCTGTATTCCCATGACAATTTAATGTTACTAAACACAGAACTCCTCTGAATCCTGTAAAAACCCAACACTGTTGATTTTAATCGCCTGCTCGGTGAAGCCTTCTGGGATTAACTCCAGCAATGTAACCCATGTTGCAACAATTGTCAGATGCTTTGTTAAACAAAGTAGGGTAGTGGGAACATTTAAAATTCCTATTTTTTTATAACGAGTGAGTGGGAAGGGGAGAAGAAAAAGCCAGGCTCACTCTCCCACTGAATACTAGTCTCTATGACCAGAGCTGGAAGGGCGGGGTTGAATCGGGAGCTTCTGCATCGTATTACCAGCGTGACGCATTAAGTTCTTAAGAAATTGTGAAAAGAAGGATACAACGTTTCACATCTGTGAAAGTTTCCATCATCAAGTTAATCCCTTGCTGTCATTGGAGGCCAAAGTCGCATTTCATGATGATATCTGTAACTGTGTTTAAGGACATTCATGAAGATCCGGGAAAGACAGAGTTAAAGGTCAGGATATTCATGCAGTCACTGAAATGACGTAGGCACGATAAAAGGATTTACAATTATGTGCATGTGAATGCATGGTGTTCCTTTCATCCTCCAAGCTCATTGGAGGATGAAAGAAAAGCACAGATCAGCCCGACACTGAGCAGTACGTGAAAATGATACGGAGAATCCACAGCAAGCGAGCGATTTCAACATCAGGACAAATGAAAGCACGCAGCCCTAAAACCCTCCCACTCCCTGTCTTCACCTCATTATGTTCTGGGCTTTTTAGCTTTTTAGAAAAGAGAACGGCTTCAGATGTAGCATGAATCCGTATATCTGGGTCCTCTTGACCGACAGGTACGTCGTACAGGAGATGATCAAACCTGTGTGGAAGATCATTCATCGCAAAGGTGGGCGTCCTCACAAAGAAACATCTCCAAACATCCCACATGTACTCAGCAAAAGTAGAATAATCCGTGACATAACTAAAGCACATCAAGCACAGCAAGTAAACAGATGAACAAACATCTTTTTGTAATTTTTTGGGAGTGGATCAGCATTAGGGATGGGCGGTATGGACTAAAAAATGTATCATCATAATTTCTGGCATTTACCCCGATATTCATTCATTCATTCATTCATTCTTTCTTTCTTTCTTTCTTTCTTTCTTTCTTTCTTTCTTTCTTTCTTTCTTTCTTTCTTTCTTTCTTTCTTTCTTTCTTTCTTTCTTTCTTTCTTTCTTTCTTTCTTTCTTTCTTTCTTTCTTTCTTTCTGGCTCACTTCCTTCTTTTTTCCCTTCCTTCCTTCTTTCCTCCTGCTCTCTCCTTCCTTCTTCCCTTCCTCTTTTCTCCCTTCCTTCCTCCTTTCCTTGTTTTCTCCCCTTTCCTTCCTTCCTTCTTTCCTTCCTTCCTTCCTTCTTCCCCTTCCTTCCTTCTTTCCTCCTGCTCTCTCCTTCCTTCTTCCCTTCCTCTTTTCTCCCTTCCTTCCTCCTTTCCTTGTTTTCTCCCCTTTCCTTCCTCCCTCCCTCCCTCCCTCCCTCCCTTCCTTCCTTCCTTCCTTCCTTCCTTCCTTCCTTCCTTCCTTCCTTCCTTCCTTCCTTCCTTCCTTCCTTCCTTCCTTCCTTCCTTCCTTCCTTCCTTCCTTCCTTCCTTCCTTCCTTCCTTCCTTCCTTCCTTCCTTCCTTCCTTCCTTCCTTCCTTCCTTCCTTCCTCCCTCCCTCCTGCTCTCTCCTTCTTTCTTCCCTTCCTCTTTTCTCCCTTCCTTCCTTCTTTCCTTGTTTTCTCCCTTCCAAAAATCGGCTTTACACAAAAACGGGAATTTATCATTTTTACCGCGAGATGACAAATTCTTATCGTGAGGAATTTTTTTGACGGTATATCGTGAACGGTAAAATATCGCCCATTCCTAATCAGCATCCTGAAAGAAGTGTTGTGAAGATAACTACAGACTTCCTTTCAGAACATTCAAATACACATAAATAAAACATCAAACCTTAAGCTGATGCAGAAGGCCCTGCATTACGGTACTGTGGAGAATGGAGGTGGTCAGGAAAAGAGTTTAATTTAATACAGTTCAGATCTTCAGGCTCAACCACCCTCTTCCAACCGGCATTTGTGTTAAAACAAGGACCACACTGTGGAAAATCCAAATTTTAAGGAGTGTTTGGCAGTTTGAAAGCTGGTACGTTTGTAGCGGATTCAACAGAGCGGCTCTAAAAACAGTCGGCAGCTTTTACGTACGTTTTCACCAGCAATAAAATTAGGGCAGTCTGCGCAGCCACATGCCGGCACAAAGAGCCCCGTTGTAGTTAAACTGCTTGTAACTCCTGGTGCTCGCAACATGTTACACATTAACGGGGGGTTTCTTTTTAAACAAGAGTCAAGTCAGTCAAACTTTTCCTGAAGCTGTGGATGTCAGACGGAGCTGGGAGGGATGAGGCCCGTCTTAGTGACTTCAATGAGACGTTTGACTCACGGGGGATCAACCTTTGTCCTTTGATTACAGCCTTCCTGCACATACTAAAGCCCTGCTTCCTCATAGTGTCACTTTAATCTCCTGACTTGGTTTTAAACAACTTGAAAGTCTTCAGAATACTTTGTTCTAAAATGTTCTGACTTTCACCAACTTTAAAGCTTGAAACTCAAAACAAAAATTGGATCCGTGCAGCACCAGTCAGGTGGATTATTAGCAGACGCCCGGGTCTTGTTTGTAGGAGTCCTGCAGGTTAAGTCGAGCTAATAACCACACACAGGAAAGGTTTGACAAGGAAATAAATAAAAAAAAATATATATTTTTAAATATAAATAATCAAAGTTTTGTAATTAGCCATAGGCTACTGGATGAATACTTGACAAAAGCATCAGTGAGCTCAGAGCAGCGAACCCTGGGACTAACAATTCCGACTAATTAGAGGAATTGTAACAAGCTGGAGAGTTTTTCACTGAATAGTAATGGCCTCACTCGGCCCGTTCTCCTGTGTGGGCAGACAACAGTGAGACGAGGCTACGCAAGACTAGTCAAAATCAATACATGTGAAGAAATTGTTCTGAAGTTTTTTTTTTCTCTTTCCCAAATCAAAGTCAAACTGTGCTGATTTTGCACTCTGAATACAAAAGGAGCAGCTGTGTAAAAGCTGGAAAAAAAAACTAGTATGATTGATGAGTAAACGCCACTTACCGGCAAAAATAAATAAATAAATCCGTAAACTGCTGTCGTGAAAACTTTTACCTTTAAAATAAGTCACATAAGATGCTCTGCTGGAAACTTCTTAACTCAGTCGACCAGAGCATTGTCTCACCGACGCAGGCAGTGAATGTTTACAACGTTAGAGGACACTTTTGAACCAGGAAGCCACTAAAAGCTGGGGCGACTGCTTACTTTGTCAAGCACGTCTTTGGAGTGGGCGGCAGAGAGGCAGAATCGCGCCCGGGACTCGATGATGGGTGTAGCAGGGAAGCCCACGACCACCACACCGATGTTCCTCTTCAGCATCTCCCTGCCGAACGCTCTGATGGCAGACAACAAGAGCGGCATGAGGACACACTGCGTTTCCTTCCTTTTACCAGTCATATCACATAGACAGGAAAAACAAAAGGTAATCCCACTCTAACATCTATAGGTTTACTGTTTATAAAAGGTAAATTTAATATATTTGACTGTGACAAACATTGTTTCACCAATTGAATCAAGTGGCCGTGTCTAAATCTTTTTGGTCTTCCCATCAGACCAAGCAAGTTAAATGGGAAAACTGTATATCTGCACCTTTTCGTGAGTGTAATATGGAGCTAGAACAGTCTCAAAAGTGACAAATGCACACACCGATCCACGAATGCACAGGACAAGATTCACACGTGCATAGGACAAGATACACAAATGTGTTTTTGATGCACACACAAATATAACCTGATTACAAACGTTCTTTTGTCTGTGGGTTGAGCTGCATTTGTGTGTGACTTTTGAGACTCCCCTGACGTGACTCAATCCACAAATGTTTTTTTTTTTAAACATGGAAGGCTCTGCAACCAATCAGATATCCTCCTTTGTTTCAGCCAATCATAAGCGCGCACCCCACGTGGGGGACGATTTACTCATAAACCAATCAGATTAAAGGGGCGGATACACCTGCTGTTTGAGCCTGCGTTCGCGTCCGTTCGCTTAGAAAAGTGATTCAATATTTTGTAGTAGTTTAATAAACCAGCTGGTGGAATAAAGATAAATGAACAAGACAGCAACACGGGATGGAGAGGAGATCACTGCTCTGCTTTTCTTGTGATCTCGTAAAGAAAACAGTGCGATCGGAGATGGTTTGTCAGGCCGTTCAACCAGTGAATCGGCGTGTGCATTTGTGAATCTTGTCCTGTGCATTTGTCACTTTTGAGACTGTTCTAGCTCCATATGTAATGGTGTCAGACAAGGACGTGTTCTGTCCTCAGCACTGTTTAGATTTGTCTTAACAGTTGAACATGTGTAGAACTGGTATGGTGGGCAGTACACTGGTGAGCTGTCTCACATATGCTCTGGTTATGATATACCGTATTGGCCCGAATATAAGACGGTGTTTTTTGCATTGAAATAAGACTGAAAAAGTGGGCGTCGTCTTACATTCGGGGTCTAGACGTTATACCCATTCACAACGCTAGATGGCGCCAGATATCTTTAAAGTGAATGCTGAACTTAACTCCCCAGGCCAAAGCAAACCCCTGTCACCAAGAATGAAAATAAAAATAGTGGTAGCACGAAGAAGAAAAATAAAAAATAGCGGTAAGAAAGAAAAGAGAAAAAGAATAAGAGAAGAGATAACAGAAAATGGAGAAACGTAGCGACAATCTGGAGAAAAGTGGGTGGAAGAAGTTATGATGCAAACTTCAAGATGATGATTTGAATGAGGCAAAATAACATGCTTTTTCTCTCGAATATATTGTTGTAATCATTTGTTTCAGATGTACTGTAATTATTTTCTGTATAAAAAAAATTAATTTGGTGTTCAAAAACTCGTTTTTCAAACTGGAGTCTTGAAAAAGGGGGGGTCGTCTTATAATCAGGGTCGTCTTATATTCGGGCCAATACGGTACAACACGACATCAGACAGACTGAATGATGCACAGAGCATTGTTACGATCAAGAAAACTAAGGAAGACAAATGGATGAGCTTTTTTCACTTTAACACGGCAGGTAATGTTTCCAATAATGTTAAATATTTTGGACATTAGATTACAGAAGCCGATATTTATGAACGTACAAGCAAACAGAAATTTAGTTCATGTACTGACCCTGTGAAGCTGACATAATGCACCTCTTTGTATAGTGTACATATTTGGTCTAATTAAAAAAGAAAACAAAAAAAAGCAAGCCTTCAGAGGCAGAAAGTGGCAATATAATGATGCCCTAAGGAGACTGTTAAAGAGTCAGCTCCAGTCAGCTCTTTTCCATCTGTCTTGAGGGTTGTCACGTTTTGAATTCATTGGCAGACAAAATGACTCTAGAAATGAAATAATCTTGCTGTTATCAAATGTTAAGTTCAGTGCTTTATAATGTCAGTCTGAGCTCTGGAGACACTGGTACAGTTGTCTTTTAAATTCATGTCTGCTTTTATCATTAATTATGTTCAAATGGACCTCGGGTCTATAATAATCTACACAGCAAAAACTGCTCCTCTAGGAATAATCTTAATATTCCATCAATCTAGTTAAAATGGTTTGATTATAAGCAAATACATCAGCAAATTGGGTAATAAAAAGTAAATAAAGTCCTGGCTAGAATTCTTAAACCAGCATAATAGTCTAAAACGGTCTTTCAATTTTCTCCTAACAAGTCTATTTTTACTTTCTTAGAAATGACCTTGCCTTGTTTCCCCTTCTATAAGGAAACTGACATGAGGTTTACCTTACAGTCACATGACTGGTTGAAGAAAACACAAATTCACTTTGGTTAAAAATAAAAAAATCCTGTCGGAAAATGCACTTAGAACTTTATTTCAGAGGCATTCTCATGCGAAGGACAACCGGGTCATCTCTATGAGGGGGAAACCTTGTTTTCTCCGGAGGATTGAGAAAACTGCCAACGATTCAGGCAAAAAGCGATTCTTTTGATAAAGTTGAGATATGTGGCTTTTCCTCAGAATGTGAAATGGGCTCTGGTTCACTCACCTCATTGTGTATAATGAAAGGAAAAGATTTTCTTTAAAAAAAAAAGGATTTTTGAGAAATGAAGGTCAGCAAACTTATTTAGTGCAGTTTCACTCTGTATTTGACTGTAGCAACCCTCTCTGGAGAGGTTCCCCACACTTCCTAATCAGCAGTTCAACCTCCAAATTTCATAGTACACGTAGTATATAGTACTACACACAAAAGGTTTTTCTGTAAGTAAGTCGAAAATAAAACAGTGATTATTCTTTTTATCTATCCTTTTTTTAATGCAATACCCACCTTAGGTATGAATGATATGTAGGCCTATAAATTATTTGCTGCCCCCAAAGTCAATACAATTAAATCACAGGATTAAATCCATGATTTTAAAAGACAGAAAATTGAAAACAAAACAGGTTTGAAACATTAAAGGTTTGTTTTAAATGTCTAAGTATAATTTTGAGTTGCATCACATAAACATCTCTTCTAACACTCATATTTTCATAATGTCAAACTTGTGACTGTGGCCCTCGTTAATCACCAACACATACTGAAGGGCGATCTCCTGCGGTATTAGTTGAAATCCATCCATTTTCTTTACCAGCTTAACCCTTGTACTGTCTTTGGGTCAAAATGACCCAATTCTTCTATCCTTCTTTCCTCCTGCCATGCTCTCTCCTTCCTTCTTCCTTTCCTCTTTTCCTCCTTTTTTACCCTCCTTTACTCATTTTTCTTCCTACCTCCCTTTCATCATTTGTTCCTTTATTACCTTCTTTGCTTTTCCTTCCTTATTTTCTCCATTCCTTCCTTCTTTCTTTCCTTTTCTCCATTCCTTGCTTTCTCCCTTCCTTCCATCTTTTCTCCCTTCCTTACTCCCTTTCCTACTTCCATCCTTCTTTTCTCCTTTCTCCCTTCCTTCCATCTTTTCTCCCTTCCTTACTCCCTTTCCTACTTCCTTCCTTCTTTTCTCCTTTCTTTCTTCCTTCCATTCCTGCCTTCTTTACTCCCTTTCCTAATTCCTTCCTTCTTTTATCCTTTCTCCCTTCCTTCCATTCCTCCCTTCTTTCCTTCCTTTATCCCTTCCTTCCATCTTTCCTCCCTTCCTTCCTTCTTTTCTCCTTTCTTCCTTCCTTCCATTCCTCCCTTCCTTACTCCCTTTCCTACTTCCTTCCTTCTTTTCTCCTTTCTCCTTTCTCCCTTCCTTCCATCTTTCCTCCCTTCCATCCTTTCTTCCTTACTTCGTTCTTTCCTTGCTTCCATCTTTTCTCCCTTCACCCTCCCTTGACCCAAAGACAGCCCAAGGGTTAAACCTGTACTGCGTTGCAGAGGTCTGCTGGAGCCAATCCAGCCCATTAAGTAAAAGCTGTAAAAGCAGGGAAACCCTGGACAGGTTGCCTGTCCGTTGCAGGGCAACATACTGTAGAGATAAACTAACAACTACACACATACTCCCTCTCACACACACCTACAGGCAATTTAGAATCATCAATCGACCTGACATCCATGTGTTTGGACGTGCCGGAGTAACCAGAGAAAACCTACACAAGCACGAGGAGAACATGCAAACTCCATACAGGAAGATTCCTACGGTTCCCGGGAGTTGAACCGGGAACCTTCTTCCTGGTAGGCAGCAGTGCTAAGTAACCACCATGCTGCGAAATCTTGAAACGGTGAATCTTTATGTTGAAAGTTTGGCAGATGCAGGGTTACATTTGCAGCTCCCAGCTCACATCGCAACACCTGGTCTACGGTGATGACTCGACACTACTGTCAGCCTTCCAGTCACGTGTTTTTAGCTGGCTCCGCACCCTTTATTTTCCCCAGTATTTCAAATAGTTTTTCTCTTTACTCTTCTATAGCTGTATACTCTATGTATTATGATGTCGTACAATTAACACATGATATATTATACCTCGTGACCACGTATATATCAATATGCTTCATTCAACATACAATAATGTTGAACACTTGTGGTGTCGCAACAAGAAAAGCAGCATGCAGAGGCTCACTGTGGCTTATAATGACTGCATGAGGCTGCTTCTTAAAGTCCCAAGGTGCTGTAGTGCCAGTCATCTGTTTGCTAGTGTTTGAGTACCAGCCTGTTCTGCTGTGCTACGGAATTTGATGTATAAATTTATATGTAGAGTATCTAACTCTTTAAATAGCATTATCACCTGCTTAATGAATCCTGCACTTAGCTCAGTCAGGTTCACATCTACGTTGTGGAACCACTGGCGTTCATGTCTCTACACTTGCGCCTGACACTGTTTTCTTTTTGTGTCACTGTTGTTTTAAAGTCTCCTGTATTGTGGTTTTTGTTGTCTTTTATTTCATAGGTTGTTGTCTTTTATATCGTGTATGTTATATGTATAATTTTTTAATGGTACTATGGACCTCTTCTCGAGATGTGTCATTAATAAAGTGTGAATTGAATTGAATTGAATAACAGTCGTGCAAAAAGTAGAATCCCCTCTTTGATGCTTTTTTTTTGTAAAAACACAACTCATCTGATAATAGACCTGAAAACTGAGGTCTTGATCAGTCTTCTAGAGCAGGGGTGTGGTGTAGTGTTTTCACGTACTAACGTGAGATAAAAAAGCAACTGAAAAATATTTCCCCAAATATATGGCTTTAGCTGAGCATCCACTAATTATGAGCACAATACAGTAGGAGTGAAGTTACTCAGTCACTAAACAAGCTTCAAACAGGAAGCTAATGTGACAATCAAAGTATCTCAACAGCCACTTCTAAACCGAATCAGGTCGTGTTTTCCTGCAAATACATGAAAAGGGGAAGTATATCCAAAAAGGCTGAAAATTATGTAGGTTTACCTGAGATCATTACCATCATCTGAGGCACAGGGCCCCCTGAAAATGGGTCTGTGACCTACTTCCGGGTCCCGACCACCAGTTGAGAATCACTGATCTAGAGGAAGGGGTAGGTGGCTCAGTAGGTAGAGCGTTCTCTCATGAACCTGAAGGTCAGTGGTTCGAGCCCAAGTTCCTCCTTAATCCACCAAAGTGTCCTTGGGCAAGACACTGAACCCCGAGTTTCTCCCGGTTGTCATGCCAGCACTGTTGTACGGCTCCGCCGACAGCCGGTGTGTGAACGCGTGAGTGTCTGGGTGAATGTCTAGAGTGTAAAGCGCTCTGGAGCTGTAGGAAAGCGCTATACAAGTGTAAGCCATCCATGTGCTGTCATAGAGTTTAACTTCCAACAACCTAAATGAGGTCTGCAAGTTGGGAGAAGTACCTCTTTGATAGATTGATTTATTGTACATTTCTTTTACCATTCCATAGACCTACTTTGGGGTAAATCTGCGGGGACGTCCACCCCCTGCGAGGAGAGTCAGCTGTCTCAAATGTTCTGGCTTTCCATTTCTCATTGTAGATCAATGAAGTTAGAAGTGGTAAAAAGTGGTTTTATAGCAATTCCAGAATGGTGTGCACCAACAATTGCTTCTCTAAGGTCATGTTCATACTGGAGGTTTTAGTGAGCAATTCTTACTTTTTTTAGTGTTTAGTATTTTAAATGCATTTTATATCAGAATTTATTGTGCACTAATACAAAAGTGACATCATATGAGGTACGTCAGGTGAACGGAGGTAAACATGGATGCATCAGCAACAAGCCTGTATGATTTCTTTTTGAAGTATTTGTGCAGTGGAAGCTGAGAAATTCATAAACTAATTATATTGAGAAGAGTACTGAGGAAAAGGAGAGCAAAATATTTAACGTTGGCCTGTGTGCAGCGATGGCTTCGAAATCTCCACTGAGACGAGTCCAGATGGGGAATTGTTACCAGGAGTGGAGGGTGGGGACATGACTTCACTAACGCAGAATTGACGTCAGTGACGAATGAAAAAGGGATTAGCGTCGCTTTGGCCTGAAGTGTGACCACAGTTTAAGACCTTTTCTTATGTCTTACCCTTTTGGCATTGTGTTAACACACACAAGAACGTTGAAAACCAGAAAACTGCCAAACCAGCTAATTTCATAAAAAGTGGGAGCACTTGCTGATGACCGATACTTTATGGGCTAATGATAATCACTTGGCTTAAATCCTATGAAAGCAGACAGGTGCTACTTAGCATTTGCCCACATGACTTTTTCTTTGGCTTCTTTATTGTTAAATAATGGCATGGTGATAAAAGGTAATATGCCGTTTATGAGTTTTCTCTCTCTCTGTAGACCTGAGGTCTGCTCAAACTGTCAGCTCATTTAAATTTTAAGAATGAGATGTGTACCGGCTGTACTCTACTGCCCTTACTTTTTAACAACTTGCGCTTTTTATTATTTTACCTCTTTCCTTATCATTTTATTTCATTTTATTTGTTATTTAATTGTGTCTTGCCGCTTTTAATGTTGATGTAAAGCACTTTGAACTACATTGTGTTGAATTGTGCTATACCGGGGGTCGGCAACCCGCGACTCTAGAGCCGCATGCGGCTCTTTAGCGCCACCCTAGTGGCTCCTGGAGCTTTTTCAAAAATGTTTGACTTTTTTTTTCTTTTCTTCTTCTTTTTTTCTCTTTTTCTTTTTTCTTCTTTTTTTTCTCTTTTTTTTTTCCTTTTTTCTCTTTTTCTTTTTTCCTTTTTTCCCTTTTTTTCTTCGCGACATTTTGACTTTTTTCTCGACATTTCAACTTTTTTCTCGAGAATGTACTTCAACATTAATCTCGACATTTGGACTTTTTTCTCAAAATTTCGATGTTTTTCTTGACATTTCAACTTTTTTCTCGACATTTCGACTTTTTTCTCGAAGCGCATAATGAAAAAAAAAATCTTCCCCCAGTTATAACTAATATAGATACATGCAGCATGTGTTGCCTTCATTCTAAGGCTTATAAAAGACTTTTCATTTTTTGCGGCTCCAGACATATTTTTTTTTGTGTTTTTGGTCCAATATGGCTCCTTCAACATTTTGGGTTGCCGACCCCTGTGCTATACAAATAAACTTGCCATGTCTAATACTAAGGCCCACTACCGTCAGATGACTTTTATTATCTTTTTACACACGCAAACAAACACACACACAAATCAAAGATTAAATCAGGGGGCACATGACCACCATTTTACCGGCAGCTGTGTGCCGTGCAGTTTATGCCTCACCCGATCTTAGAGGGCATGTAGAGCATCATGGGCACGACGGGGGAGTCATTGTTGCCGTAGATGATGAAACCCATTTCTCGAAGCCTCTTACGGAAGTAGACCGTGTTTTCTGCCAGCTGCTGCAAACGTTCGCAGCCTGTGGAGGAAAAGAGATTCTGAAACATGGCCGCTGACAGCAAATGCAATGCAACGCTAACCAAGCATCTGTATATTTAATAAATCAGTCATTTAAATATGAACAACTTGCTTCAATTTCATCTATATTGTCATGTGTTATTCAAGAACAACTAGTGGATATTTACAGAGGCACAAAATATCCGCTCTGTTCAGTATAATTTGCCAATGATGGTAAAAAAGCCATAAGAATACCGTAATCAGTAGAAAACGATATAGAGATCCAACAAATCCATTATTCCTTCAGTTAAAATTGTTGAAATTTCATGAATTGGTAGACTATAGTATTCTGCAAATTATGTTTAAAGCTCATAAAAAAACTTTACCAATCAACATTCAGAAACGATTTGAAAAAAGAGAATGCAAGTATAACTTTAAAGGAACAGAGATTTTTAAAAAACCAAGATGCAGGACAAAATTGATGGAACGTTGTGTTTCTGTGAAAGGAATCAGTTTATGGAACAATCTGAATAAAGAAAACAAAGAATCCAAATCAAACATTACATTCAAAAGACCAATTAAAGCCTGTATGTTAAGTAAATATAATTAAATATGTTAGTTAAGTTTGATTGACATACCCATAGACGGCAGTAATTTTATTTTATTTTAGTTTTTTATTGACTTAGTTGTTGTTTTTTTAATTTTTAATTTGTTATTTGTGAATTTATTTCTTGGAAAAAGGGGCAGATTAGATAAGATTCTTCTTCTTTCTGCTCCCTTTTCATTCACAATTTATGAACATTTGTTTTTGTATTGAATTGTTTTATTTTTTGAATGAAATAAAGAATAAAATGAAAAGAGAGCAGAACAAAGACCATTCTCCTCTACAAGGGCTTATTCTTTAACAAGCCTTGTGTTTCTGGATGGCTAAGGAAAAAAAAGAAAAGAAATGATTCAGAGGTGGGTTAAGGTGTCTTTGATGAGATAGAAGAAGGAGTCCAATAATCAGCTGAACACAGTTGCATTCATGAGATGACTGAGGCTGAGGAGCATCCCGGCACCTTGGGGAGATTTAGCTTTTGGTTTCTCTGAAATGTAATTTTCTTCTCCCCAAGGATGAGTTTCTTTGAAATGCTTTGTTCACATCAAAACAGAGCACAACGAGCTGTCAGCGAGCTCACGAATTCAGACTCACCTCGACACACAGAGCTGCTACCTGCAGCATGAGATTGAACAGGAGTAACCGAGCAAGAGACACCCAGTCACAAGAGAAGCATTTGCTCCTTGCTGGGGAGGGTTTCACCGTTCCCAGAGACAGAGATGGAATTGTGCACAGCCCAATAAACAATATTATTGTTTTAAGAGAAATGTAGATTGAGATCTGAGTGCTATCGGGAAGGACAGCTTGATTTGATCATATGTCGATTTAGACGACGAGTCTAGCCACTCTATCCTTAACTCCCATTTTTAGCTCTTAGACTGGCTACAAATAGACTACCAGTTACCCAGCTGAACATTTCCAACATTTATAAGATTGTACTGACCTCTGGTGTCTACTGATGAGACTTACAGCTTCAACTCAGACAAAATAAGTTATGTAAAAAAAAAAAATGAAGCTTCCATGCCAGACATTCCTGTCAGCAGATGTGATTCCAATGTCAAGACTAGTTTAGTCAGGTTAAACGGGTGGGGGGGCTGAACATGGACCTGAACATTTCTATTTGCAAATATTTCTTTTCTGTTACAAATTATCTAGCAATATAATGATTTTATATCATCTTTGGCTTACTCAAGATCTTGTTAGAAATTAATCCTTTGACGGAAAGATCATTGACAACGAAAAGAGGCCCATTTTATTTATTTGGTGCAAATATTTTAATACACATTACAAAGTAAAATACTTCAATATTAATGTTTTGTCTTGATAGCAGTCAGTTATGCCCAAAGACTCCGGTCTTATTTATTTCCTTTACCCTTTATTTTTCCAGGTTAGTCAACTGAGAATGAATTCCTATTTACAATGATGGCCTTTATCTCTGCAGCTTGTGAAACTAACTCCAGGGATCAGGGTGGAGACGTCCTTTGTTGTCCAAATGGAATATATTTTCAGTAACAGATTAATTAGTGTGTAATTCATTCTCTCTTTTTTTTTTGTTAATCTAGAGCAGGGGTCGGCAACCCAAAATGTTGAAAGAGCTATATTGGACCAAAAATGCAAAAGACAAATATGTCAGAAGCCGCAAAAAATGAAAAGTCTTTTATAAGCCTTAGAATGAAGTCAACACATGCTGCATGTATCGATATTAGTTATGACTGGGGGAAGATTTTTTTTTGTCATTATGCACTTTGAGAAAAAAGTCGAAATGTTGAGAAAAAAGTCAAAATGTCGAGATTAATGTTGAAGTACAATCTCGAGAAAAAAGTCGAAATGTTGAGGAAAAAGTCAAAATGTTGAGAAAATAGTTGAAAGGTCGAGAAAAAAGTCGAAATGTCGAAAAAATAGTTGAAAGGTCGAGGAAATAGTCAAAATTTCGAGAAAAAAGTCAAAATGTTGAGATTAAAAAGGAAAGGAAATAGGAAGAAAAAAAAGAAAAAATAAGAAGAAAAAAAGAAGAAAAAAAAGGTCAAACATTTTTGAAAAAGCTCCAGGAGCCACTAGGGCTGCGCTAAAGAGCCGCATGCGGCTCTAGAGGCGTGGGTTGCCGACCCCTGATCTAGAGTGAGCGGCAAGTGTCTCCTTAAGGAAAACAACATTTCTGCTCCACTTTCATGTTTCTACAATAACAGATAACACAAACTTGACTCTAGCAGTGGCCTTTAGCGTTTGTAAAAGTGACAACTTGAGGTTCTCCTTCATTCTTGGTTGAGTGACCCCTTACAAACATGCTGACAGCACTTCATACACAAATATGATAAACAAAAAGCAAATTTGAAACTTTTAGCAACAAGAAAAAGCTAAAGCTTTGTCCAAATCTGAACTTACCTATTAATGTTCCGTGCTCTCCCATAATGCACTTCATAGAAGTGATGATTTGCTCCACCACAGGAGGAGACATGGAGGCGGCGTACACAGCACTGTGGGAATGGGAGCGCAGGTACTCGATAAGCTCCTAAACCCAGCAGATATACAAGCAGTAAGTAGATATGCCTGAAAGAAAATGCAGCTTTAATTTCTCTACGATCCATTCAGGGAAGGAAGGTTTGATAAGGAGTTGCTTTTCCTGTTGATTCTGTGATCATCTTCAACATTACTTGTTAGATTCCCATAAATCCACTTTAACCACTACCGTTACACCTAAAGCTACATTCCATCGCTTGTTGGCACCATCACAGGGCAGAGTTTCATAGTTGAATTTCTGAAGCTTATTTGTATTTTGCAATTCACTCAGCGGTTCTAAGGAATTACGAACCCAGAGATTTGATTGAGGAGATAGAGAAAAAAAAAAGGGTTAATATGTAAGGAATGCAGAGCACATTCCTTGCAAGGATGTGAATCCACATACCTGAGATTCATGTCACCCAAAACTGTTATTTCAATCTTAACCCCAAAGCCTCCTTGATAAATGTTCCACTTGTATTAGGATGGAAAACTGGGAACTGATATGCTCGTAAAGTAAACTTTAAAAAGTCCTTTGCCTCCATCCTCACCCTTTTCCCAGCAATGTATCCCCCGGCAGCTCCGAAGCTCTTGGTAAACGTGCCCATCATAACATCCACCTCACAGGGGTCCAGACCAAAGTAGTCCACCACCCCCCGGCCCCGGCGGCCCAGGGCCCCGATGCTGTGGGCCTCGTCCAGGTACAGGTAGGCCCGGTAGCGCTTCTTTAGGGCGATCACCTCCGGAAGGCGCACTATACTGCCCTCCATGCTGCACAGAGTAAACGGGGGGAAAACAAAGAATAGTGACTACGTTTACATGCAGTCAAAATTCGGGTTATTGCTAATATTCCGGTTACTGAAACATTCGGAATATTCCGTTTACATGCGTGAGCAAACAGGGTTATCCACGTTTACATGGTAATTAATCATTCAGGATATTTCCATCAAACCAGCGACGCACGGAGAATGTGATGACACAATTACCGTCATTTCCGCTTCTTCTTCCTGTATCCAAATTTTAAAAAAATGCTGCTTCGCGCAACTTTTCGCTCACCTTCTTGTAAATCTCGCTATCCCGATACTTTCTACCGTCTACAAATGCCAAAATGTTCATATCCTTCATTACATTTATGAAGTGATTAGTCTCCTCCTGGTCTTGCGTTTCTCCGTGTTTATAAGAACTTCCTGGACTCAAAAGACCAGGATTCCTTGTGAAAAGAGCATGCGCAGAAAACAAATTCCTGTTCCGTTTGATGGGGATATTCCGTTAGGTGTTTACATGACCGAATATTCGGGTTTTAAAAGGAGTAACCCAGGGGTCATATTCAGGTTTTTAAAAACCCGAATATGAGCAAATTCCGGTTTTTCAAAGGGGTTATTGGTGTTTACATGGCCGTGCAAATTCGGGTTATTGCCAATATTCGGGTTTTAAAAGGGTTATTGAGTGCATGTAAACGCAGTCAGTGAGTAGCACAAGACGTCCTGATAAATGACTGTTAATATCTTCCTACCATCTCTCCACACACCATCACCGGCTGAATCAATTTCTGCCATATCCTCGATATTACATTTATAAAGTACACAGATATCATTTCACAATGTGACAGGCTACACAGGCCAGCATTGTCATCCAATTAACTGAGAGACAAAAGAATTGGCTTGTATAACCAATTACACTCAATCCGACTGCTGTTTCATATCCCTGAACTTTGCTGAGAGATCAGCTGATTTGGGACAGCTGCCTAGCAAAAGAAAAAACAAACAAAACAAAACAAAAAAACTAAAACTGCTGCTTGTGGAATGAAGAATCACAGGAATATTAAAAAGGTGTACCTGTAAATGCCCTCTACCACTATAAGAATCTTCTTCCATGGTCTGTGAGTCCTGGGCTGGCCGTGAACTATGGCTTCTCTCAGCAGTTTCTCAAGGCTCTGCATATCTGTCAGAGGATAACAATCAAAATATTAAGTTGAGTTTTTAGCAAAGGTGACATAAAATCATTTGTAGTTTATTGCAATGAAGTCGGACATTTGCATCCAACTTCATGATAGTATCTCTACAGTTTTCTGGTTTCTAGTCCCATTAAGAAACCTAATTTCTGGAGCCTCAATGCCAGTCTTTGCTATTTTTATTTCCAGCATTTCTGCATGAAACTTCTTCTAAAAAGGTTATTTTAGAGGTTTATTGCCACAACTATCGCATTTCCACTGCAAGAGCCAAGTGTTACAATGAAATCTGGGAGAAATTTTCACTCTAAAAAACATGGCGCTGGTAGAAAAGTAGTACTTTTGATTAAACCCAGAATCTTTAAAGTGGTACAAGCAGTGCTGAGTATTTTTGACAGGAAAGATGGCACACTCTTAGCTCATAGCATTTGTTCTGGCCTGCATGACCACTATAATATTCGTGACAGTCCTTGACATTCTTCAGTTTTATTACCATTTTCTAAAAGTTTGAAAAAAAAATATTCTATTGAATTCAAGTAATGAGAAACCGACGGCTTTAACTATGGCCAATGCACGGCAATAGCAAGAGACGCAAAGCAATTAAACTGGAGGACTGAAAGACAGACAAAGATGCATGTGGAATACAAAAAAAGAAATATTGACGTATTAAAGGAAGTTGGAGACAGACTGATCGGATTCATTTATGACTCACTGTTGTGCTTAAAGACTCTGATGGTGGATCCGGAGAGTCTGGCTCCGAGAACCAGGGAGGCATGGTTGAGTTCATCACTCAGGATCAGACATCCCTGCAGGGGCCAGACCAAAGGCAATTACAATAAGTAATTCATAAGAGGTTTATGATTTGTTTTCATCCATCTGAGACAGCAATCAATGCACAAGACTACTAAATGAAAAAAAAAATCAGTTTAGTGCATTTTATTTACTGGCGGGTGGGTGGATTATCATGTGTCCTGGGAAAATTACACTGAGAATACCACTCAGTGTGTAGCGACTGCTCTGCTTGCACCCTTTTACCCCTGCTTTTACATCATTTCACAAGAACAAAGGCAGGCAGCACTTTCACACTTCAGTCAACGGCAAAAGCCGACAACGCGCTGAACAACGTTAGCAGCAGTGTGACAAAGCAGCCTGTTCTGAACGTTGTTGATTCTCACCGTCAGCCTCATTAAGCCAACAGGAACTGCTTCGTACTGATAAGATACCGTAGAGTATTTCTGCGTCTCTAAATCTGCTACGACTGGTGACCTGTGATAACATGAAGTTGTGAAATGCTTCTGTAAGCATCTCCACTTAGCACGCTGATAACAAAATGCTGGCTGTTAGTAAAAATGCTGCTAGTATTATCTTTGGCAAATATGCACAAGAAAAAAAAAAAATCAAAAATATCTGGAACAAAAAGAGGAAGCTAGGCAGTGCATAAAAAAACCTCACAAGAAATGGCCTGACCTTTCCGGCAAGCGCTGGAATGTTCATGGAGTTGGTTGCAAACCCCATCCCGAATATCATCGCGGACTCCACGCCAAGGAATTTGGCCACCAGTTTCTCCAGCTCCTCGTGTCTGTCCAGGTTACCTGAGGTGCACAAACACATCCCACCAATCACACCAGTACCTGAGTGACCCAAGTTGGGCTGATCCAAATCACAGCCTTTTGTTTTCTTGCTCAGCATCATAAACAAAGATGAAAGGCATTCCTGAATCGGCCCGTTTAATACGAAGTAAAGAGGGGGCCACTTCACATTCAACACTTTCCTCTTTGTGTTCACCGATGGCTGTCTTCAGTGGCATATTTCTGTATCTCTGCAGCCAGCTTTTATGGAAAGCTAAAGGACAGCAGCAGTCGGCTGCAACAACATCAATCTTTTATGGACGCATGAGCGGTGCTTTAATGTTCTACAGAAGAGTATTAGGGCCAGGCAGGAGAAAAATAAAAATAATATCTTAGAGGAGAAGATTTTTTTTTTCATTATGCAATTCGAGAAAAAAGTCGAGAAAAAAGTCGAAATGTCGAGATTAATGTTGAAGTACAATTTCGAGAAAAAAGTCAAAATGTTGTGAATAAAGTTGAAATGTTGAGAAAAAAGGGCGAAATTTCAACTTTATTGACGAAATTTCGACTTTATTCTTGAAATTGTATTTCAACATTGATCCTGACATTTCGACTTTTTTCTCTAAATTGTATTTCAACATTAATCTTGACATTTCGACTTTTTACTCCAAGTGCACAATAAAAAAAAAATATCTTCCCCTCTCAGATATTTTTTCTCCTGCCTGGCCCTAATACTCTTCCGTAAATGTTCTCATCTAACTCTGGCCAAGAAAAAAAAAAATTCCTCCAAAGCATAAATGATTCTTTTGGCCAAAATGCAAAATAAACCCACATGTCCAACATTTAAGTGCCTCAACACCATAAAACCATGCGTATCAAACCTCTACTTTATCAGGGTAAATCTGCTCACCAGAAGATTTCACTTCCTGCATCTTATCAAACTTGCGCTCCAATTCAATTGCAGTGAAAGAGTTCTGCAAAAAAAAATACTGAATATTCTGCCCTTTTCAAATAAGAAAGACACAAGATTAATGACTTTACTCATCTGCTTCAGGGAAAGGCCTGAAGTTACAAAAACAACCTGCGGTCTATAATGAGATGGTAAGGAGCGTAAACGGTCATTAGGGATTAAAATAACGTGAATTGAAGCAGTTTTCAGTGAGAAGAGATTATGTGTGTTTGCAGCAATATTGCGATTTAAGTTAGCCTCAACCTCCAAAGTAAACCTTTAGCCCTGACAAGTTCAAAAAAAAAAGAAAGAAAGCTATTTCACATAAGTGATGCTGTGTATCGGGTCTCTACAGAAAACCAAAGAAATTTTAACTTTGCAAGTAAAGAAAAAGGTTTATAAGACTGAGATCTCCTTCCAGTTTTAAGTTTCGATCAGTTTAAGTTCCCAGCCTTTGTTTCCATAAACATTGAAAAGTACTTCGATTTTGATAATTGGATAAACTAGGAAGCAGAGGCCATAAACTCTTCCTTTTGCATCTTTTGACAGCAGTTTGTGTAATATTCAGTAGTCGACTTGCACGGACAAAGTGTGCCGCCCAAAGGGAGATCCATCTTAACAAAACCGCCCTTTTTTAATTCACTTTTTGTAATCATGCCAAGTTAAAATCATCTCTAGTTTCCTGTAGGGAATCTATCCACACTGTCACTTAAGTGGAATGACACAGAGTCAATTTATTTCGACAAAGATCGATGGCACCAAGCATTAATGACCATTTTGTTGCAAACATATTTTCTTCTCACACAAAACTGTTTTGACTTATGATGTTCTGGTTTACACTCCTCACCATCTGATAATAGACCTAGTATTGCTTTAAATGTGGAGTATTCCTTTAAGCATGGCATTTAGCCATTAAACACATTATTGTTAGAGAGGCCATGTTTTCTGATTTATCTATAGCGTTAGTGTGACGAGTATTTCTACAATACTTTTCAGGACTTAACAAATACTTTTTTTCTTTTCTAAAATCATCTTTAGGGTGTACCGTATTATAGTATTTGCAGAAAAGGAAAACATATTTAGAGTAAAGCGTTGGATGAAATTCTTCACGCATCACTGCATCATTAACAAACTGGTCAATGTTACTTATTCACGGTGAATTCATCTTTGAGCATTATTTTAGTTATATGCAGCAGTAACAGGAAATGTAGCAGGTGTATCTGTGTTTGTACCAATCTCCTGCCTGGTGCTTGCAACTCCGACGCCGTACGCCATGGTGATCTCCGCTGCAGCGTCAGCACACAGACCCGTATTCTCAGCGAAGCCGAGGTAATTATACGAGCCCAAGTTAATCACATCCTTCCCTACTCGACCTGTATAACTAGAGAAGAGAAAAGATAAACAAATCAATCAGGGAGAGGAAGGAAAAGATTTGGCAGTCTATTATCATTAAAGTACCGATTGACACAGATAACCAACAAGGAGTAACTTGATGCAGTTGGGCCTTTTTATTCCACTTCAGTGTGGTCTTTCCAACCTGTGCTCTCCTACCCAACATTTTTTTTCTTTGTCTGCTTAGTTGCAGTGCAAAAGGCCCAATTCACACGACATCCCCATAATACTGAACACCTTCCACTGCAGCCGTCACACAGGCTTCATCAAGGCCGAGTCATGACAGCAGGTTGAGCTGATGCCCATCCTAGCTTTGGGTCGTCACATGGTATATAACACATGTACAAACAGCACATGACAGCAATGAAGAAGAATGAAGAGCATCTGTTCAGGGTGTGAGCATTCATGAAGATAGATCTGGGTCATTTGGATTTGTTTGCAGTTTAGAAAAGACCTGATTTGCATTTCAAATGATCTGCATTCAACCTCCAGAATCTGTGACTACGTTTACATGCAGGCAAAAGTCGGGTTAAAGTCAATTACTGAAACATTGGGAATAATCTGTTAACATGCGTGAGCATACAGGGTTATCCCTGTATACATGGTCATTGTAATCATTTGGGATGTCTGGATCAAAACAGCGACGCACAGAGAACGTCATGACGCAATTCCCGTCATTTCCGCTTCTTCTTCCTGTATCTAAATCCAAATCAACAACAATAACAGCAGCACGGCGGATAATGAACTTTGGTGCTGGTACTGACCCACCACCAGGACTTAACACTATTCCTCGTCGCCTTCTTCATTAATGGAAGGCAAGAACGTGAAGAAATGGCAAATGGAGCTGGAGCTGGAGCTGTGCCATCCATATCCATGCTACCCGTTTCCACCAGAGCACCCCGGACACTTTGGATGAAGGTGCAGTCAGGACTGGTGGGAACGGGTCGTAATGATGGAGTTCACCGACGCCGACTGGCGTGAGAATTTCCTTATGTCGCTTCCTGGACTCAAAAGACCAAGATTCCTTGTGAAAAGAACATGCGCATAAAAGAAATTCATGTTCCTTTTGATGGGGATATCCCGTTAGGCGTTTACATGACCAAATATTCGTGTAAGAAAAGGAGTAACTCAGGGGTCATATTCGGGTTTTTAAAAACCGGAATATGAGAAAATTCCAGTTATTCAAAGGTGTTGGTGTTTACATGGCCGTGCGCAACACCTGGTTATTGCTAATATTCCGGTTAGAAATGGGTTATTGACTGCATGTAAACATAGTCTGTGTATTTCTTTTCTTTTTTTTTTTAAAAAAAAGGACAGAAATATGGAATATTTGATGGAGAAAAACATGCGCATTAATGTGTGTGCATGCCCCGCACAGTTGCAACAAGCAAGGAACAACTGTGACTTTTTTCACTGTGATGGACAGTCTTGTGCATAAATACACGACAAATAGTTATTTACGGCAATATTACAGTCAAAAATACCATACTTAACCTTTAAGACATTATTTAAACCATGGCATGAAAAACAATTTTTTTCCAGCACAAAATATGAGCTTTGGAGAAGGGGCGTAAGCAAAATGACCATAGTGAAACAACTAATGAAAATGTGTTCCTTTTAAAATAAAATCTATAAATCTGAATGTTTATTTGAAAGTTTCATAAATCCAACATCATTTTTAATCATTAACACATTATAAATGTATTTTACCTCTATTAAATACTTGATCAATAACTTAATAACCTTGATTTGTGATTAAGTTGAATATGACAATTATACTATATTTATAGGCCTGTGGGATGTTAATATTAGCCACTTTCCCATAAAAACACACTTTCCAGCTGTGCATTCATAGGGATGCCATGAAGGCATAATATTCCCTCCCTAGTGGGCGCTTTTGCAAAGCCTTACAGTGCTCTGCAATCCAGAGATGCTCCCTTTCCTCTACTTTTCAGAGCATAGTCAGCAGCGACCTCCAACCATTAATGGCTGCTCTATTTAGTTGATGCTGAAGGGAAATGGAAAAAACCAAATAAAAAAAAGATTCTATCTCATTATTCCCACGGTACACATAGCGCATTCACGATTGCCCAGATCTCAAACCAATCTTCAGAGAAATAGCAGTACTTTATTTTATCTGCGAGTTGGTATGCAATAAGTAAACTTGCCTCCAACTTGTTAGTTTCCTTTTACATACAACCTCATTACATCGAACTGTCTTTGGCAATGCTGCAACTGCTCTGGCCAGCAATAAGGGCATGTACTCCAGTACAGTTTTGCTATTTAACTTTACTCTGTCTTTTGTTGCTAATTTGTCATTTAGCTTGGCATTAGGCATGACATGTTTTTTCCTCCCTTTGTTAACAAGGTGTCTAAATACCTTGTGATTATCTTACAGGTAACAAGTTGCACTCTTCAATACAATGTCTTTCTCACTCAAAAGTCCAGTTGTAGTCGTGGGAAACCCGTTCCATGAGGTCCATCTTGGCACCTGGGACGCTGCATATGGGCCTATTCCAGTTGTCTCTTATCCGCATGTAAAGGTTCCTGGTGTAGAAGTTCTCAAAGTCCTGGTATAGTGGGACAAAGTCCTACAACAGGGCGAAAAACAGAGAACAACATCAAAAAAAAGGGGAGCGTGAAAGATAATTACATGACCTGAACGGCAGGGTATGGAGAAATTCCACATCAGATCACCAGTGTCTCTATTTACACAGCATGAAATTACAGGAAATCCATGTTACTCCTGCTTTTGCAAAGCTCAGCAGGGAAAATATACTCTTCCATTATAAACATGTAAATACACCAGCCAGTCCATTTTCCTTGGTTCTTAGAGGAAACATCCACTTGATATCCCCGAGGTGATTTAATGACTTCCCCATATCAAGTAAACCAGCTTCCTTTTCTCAGCGTACTTAAATCAGAGGCTTTCCCCATCACAGATAACATAACAAGCTGAAAACAATGTCAGTGGACAAGGATATTATACATGTACTCCACCGCTGAGGAAAAGAGAGAATCATTCTCTCCAATGGAAATATCATTACAAGTTTATGTTGAACAAGGGAATGCTTTGGCTCATTCGTCTTCCTCTACATATATAAAACACTGAAGCTTTCAGTAACACCGTTTAAAATGTTTTACACGAGCCTGAATAATAGCCTTTTGGGTTTCAAACGGGTGTTTTGCGTTGTGTAAATATCCCCTTTGGTTCAATGTGGTTGACAAGACGAAGTTTTATGTTTTTACTTTCAGAATCCTAAGAATGGTGGATCACATAAAACTGTATGGGTGACCATTACTAAAACGCATAGCAATGTAAATAGATTGTGCAAGAAGTAGCTACATGACACCAAAAAAGGAAAGGTTGATGGGGCAGTTCAGCAGTTGACAGACCAATCATGGGGCATTAAGCTCTTGCAACACAGCTTTAAAATACTAGGACTAGGTCCTGGCGGTGGTAGCTATCAGAAAGGACATAAGAACAAAAGTAAGTACAGGGTATGATCATGAAGTTTAACAGCCATATTTGTGGTTGGTTTAAAAAGGAACTAACTGTTGTAGTTAAATTTGCTGCTGTCATCGAACGAGGATCGTCAACTCTCCCGGGATCAGTTTACTACAGAGTGTAAAAGTGGCAGGGATGAGGATCGGCACCAACAAACAAAATGCCCTCTCCTGGTTGGGAGTGAGATACCGCCTCGAGGCAACATGTGAAGCTGGGAAAACATATCCCTGACCCTCGGACCATCAGCACTAGGGGTGGGTATTGGGAAGGACCTCACGATACGATACGCATCACGATACTTGAGCCACGATACGATACACATTGCGATATCCCGATTATGCGATATCCCGATTATTATATTCTACATAGTTCCCCGAAAAATGTAAAAATGCATTACACATCTTAAAACCCAAGTTGTATATATGTACATCAGATGATAGTGATGGATCTTAAAATCCGAGTTGCACGTTCATCAGATTATAGTGACAATTCATGGGACAAACTGAGTCAAAACAATGTTTTATTATAACTATACAAGCTAAAGTTACAACATATTTGTATATGTTTTTCATATTATTTACATCATATGAAATTAACATTAAATTTAGTATGAGGTTGCTTTAATTATGTGGCAAATGATAATAAACACAAGAAAGATGGGTACTAAAACCAAGGACAGGCACAGTGATCAGTCAGTATAGATATAAATCCATAAATAAATAAACCTCTGTCCATTATTTTTCATTTTTTAAGGACAGGCAATTGTGTTATATAAAAAATAAATTATAAAATGAAATAAAACGTGAAATAAAACCTGAGCTCAGTGCAGGGCCCTCCCAGGGTTGGTAGAGAGTGGCAATGCCCAGGACTGTCACTTAGGTAGGAGCACTGGGTGATAGAATGGGAAAAAGATCGGGGATAAAAAAAAAGAAATAAAAAAAAAAATTAAAAATTAAAAAAAAAAAAAAGAAAAAAAAGAATCGATATTCAAATTTTGAATATCGATATTGAATCTGGAAAAGTATCGCGATATATTGCCATATCAATATTTTTGCCCACCCCTAATCAGCACCGGATCCCCTCAAGGCTGCGTTCTCTCTCCTCTACTCTTCTCCCTGTACACCAACAGCTGCACCTCCAGTCATCAGTCCGTCAAGCTCCTGAAGTTTGCGGATGACACCACCCTCATTGGACTCATCTCTGATGGTGATGAGTCCGCCTACAGGTGGGAGGTCGACCAGCTGGTGACCTGGTGCGGTCAGAACAATCTAGAGCTCAACGCTCTAAAGACAGTGGAGATGATTGTGGACTACAGGAGGAACGCAGCCCCACCTGCCCCCATCAGCCTGTGTGACTCCCCAGCAGACACTGTGGAGTCCCACCGCTTCTTGGGGACCATCATCACCCAGGACCTCAAGTGGGAGCTGAACATCACCTCCCTCACCAAAAAAGCTCAGCAGAGGATGTACTTCCTGCGGCAGCTGAAGAAGTTCAACCTGCCAAAGAAAATGATGGTGCAGTTCTACACGGCCATCATTGAGTCCATCCTCACCTCCTCCATCACCATCTGGTACGCTGCTGCCACTGTAAAGGACAGGAGCAGCTTCAGCGTATCATCCGCTCTGCAGAGAAGGTGATTGGCTGCAATCTCCCATCTCTACAGGACCTGCAGCCTCCAGGACCCTGAAGCGTGCAGGAAGGATTGCAGCAGACCCCTCCAACCCCGGACACAAACTGTTCCAGACTCTTCCCTCTGGCAGGAGGCTGCGGTCCATCAGGACCAAAACCTCACGCCATAAAAACAGTTTCTTCCCGACTGCAGCTGTCCTCATCAACAAGGCCCCGGACCCCCCTCTCCCACAGAGTGTCCCCCCACCCCACTTCTGACCTTATGCGTCACATTAACGCACATCCTAGGTCACTCACCTCTGTACAGACTCATTACTCCGGCACTTTAAAATCAACATGTTGTACATTTTTTCTTTTAATATTATTTGTTCTTTTGTATTGCACCAATCACCAAAACAAATTAATTGTGTGTGTTAAACTACTTGGCAATAAACTTCTTTCTGATTCTGAGTAGGAGAGTTTAAACATCTTGGGATCTTGTTCACGTTTCAGGGAAGGAGGACGAGACCGACATGCAGATGGGTGCAGCGTCTGCAGAGGTGTGGACTCTGTACGTCTTGTGCATGTTGTAGTGAGGAGAGAGTTGTCTTGAAAGGCAAAACTTCCAGTGGTTGATCCATGTTCTTACCCTCATGTATGATCATGAATTGTGGGTATTGGCCGAAAGAATGAGACTGAAAACAAGCTGCTGTAATGAGTTTCATCCGTAAGGTTTCTGGAGTCTCCCTTAGAGACAGAGAGAGAATCTCTGCTATTCGGGAGGAAATGGGCATGGAATCGCTGCTCCTCTGCATCAACATCAGCGCGGTGGTTCAGGCATCATGTTAGGATGCCTCTCAAGGGAGGTGTTTTGTACATGTCCAATTGTGAGAAGGCCCTGATGCATACTCCATTCAAACTGGAGATATTATATTCCACAAATGGCCTGGGGAGACCATAGTGTCCTGGAGCAAAAGCTGGAAGCGGTAGTGAGGGAGAGGAAGTGTAGCCCTCTCCTCCTAAGCTGCTGTCCTTGCGACCCAAACACAGAAAGGCATGAGTTAACATGTGTTTTTGTATGAACCACAGCAGCAGTAGGCCTGTTCTCTGCTGGATGGGAGCTACTGGCCACACAGTGGTCCATGTAGTTATGCACTGAAAGCTACAGGGAGAATACATTTTGATTCAAATACTTTCACTTGCATGCATTCATTTAATGAGCAAAAAACAAGTAGTCATACCCAAGCCATTGCAAGGCTAGACATCCAGTTGGGACCAATATGTTCTGTGATTGCAACGGGAAACAAGCATCAGTTTCAAATGCACAAATCTGCCTCTCTTCAAATCTCTTTAAAGTCGATGAATCTGAATATAAAATAGAAGTAAATTGCAAAAAGAGTTGCCCCTGTATAAGTAATATAAATCTTAATGTGCCAGCTCACGTTGGCTCCCGCGAGATAAAAGAAAAGACAGCATTTTGAATATTTTGAAGTATTATCAGTTACTGTATGGCAGTTTATCAAGACAAACTATTGGGGGAAAAATAGCAGATGTGTCAGGCAAAAGGCAAAAATAGAAATTAATATGTAAGAGGAGACAAACATTACCAGCTATCTGTTTTAAGCCAATAAGAATGCCCAACAGGTTTAGCTTTTCATTGATTTGTTGATAGATTTTTGTACACCCCATTGAATTTTTGACATCCATCCATTTTCTTCCGCTTATCCGGAACCGGGTCGCGGGGGCAGCAGCCTCAACAGAGATGCCCAGACTTTCTTCACCCCAGACACTTCCTCCAGCTCTTCTGAGGGGAGTCTAAGATGTTCCCAGGCCAGCCGAGAGACAGTCTCTCCAGCGTGTCCTGGGTCTTCCCCAGGGTCTGCTCCCGGAGGGACATGCCTGGAACATCTCCCTAGGGAGGAGGGACATGCCTGGAACACCTCCCTAGGGAGGCGTCCAGGAGGATCCGATACAGATGCCCAAGCCACCTCAGCTGACTCCTCTCAATGTGGAGGAGTAGCGGCTCGACTCCGAGCTCCTCCCGGGTGACTGAACTCCTCACCCTATCTCTAAGGGAGCGTCCAGCCACCCTGCGGAGGAAACTCATCTCGGCCGCTTGTATCCGCGATCTTGTCCTTTCGGTCACTACCCAAAGTTCATGACCATAGGTGAGGGTGGGAGCGTAGATTGACCGGTAAATTGAGAGCCTCGCCTTTCGACTACATAACTGCGGACGCTGCACCGATCCGTCTGTCAATCTCACGCTCCATCTTTCCCTCACTCGTGAACAAGATCCCGAGATACTTGAACTCCTCCACCTGAGGCAGGACTTCTCCACCCACCCAGAGAAGGCACGCCACCCTTTCCCGATGGAGAACCATGGCCTCGGTTTTGGAGGTGCTGATTCTCAACCCTGCCACGTTGCATTCGGCCTCAAACCGCCCCAGCACATGCTGGAGGTCCCGGTCTGATGAAGCCAACAGGACAACATCATCCGCAAAAAGCAGAGATGAAATCCTGTGGTTCCCAAACCGGATCCCCTCCGGCCCCTGGCTGCGCCTAGAAATCCTGTCCATAAAAATTATGAACAAGACCGGTGACAAAGGGCAGCCCTGCCGGAGTCCAACATGCACCGGGAACAAGTCTGATCTACTGCCGGCAATGCGAACCAGACTCCTGCTCCGATCATATAGAGACCGGACACCCCTTTATAGAGGGCCCCGGACCCCATACTCACCAACGAGGCACGAGGGACACGGTCAAATGCCTTCTCCAGATCCACAAAGCACATGTAGACTGGTTGGGCAAATTCCCATGAACCCTCAAGCACCCTGATGAGGGTGTAGAGCTGGTCCAGTGTCCCACGCCCGGGACGAAAACCGCATTTTTGATATTACACAAAAAAAATAGAGAAGCGAGCTTTAAGAAAACGTATGAGTCAAGGGAACATGAGCAAATAAAGAACCAATACATTCAGCAGAAATGTTACATAGGTTTTGGTGGAAGATGTGCTCTCTGAGGGCCCATGTAGTTTGTCCTTATACGTTTCTACCTCCACGTGCAACCGTGCATCCATGGTCTCTCTCTCTTTGTAAGTAACTCTTAAATATGTTCAATTAATAAGGTAACTGCTCCTGTATGCTTTTATTTGTTTTACCGGATTTCATGTTACATGCTTTTATTTTGGTACTCTTCGCCGGAAGTAACAATCGCGCATCTAAAAAGTAAGTCAATTGAACGCAGCTCTGAAGCAGGGTACGGAAAACAGACTGTGTTCTGCTGCTAAAAGCTGATCTAATGATTATTAAGCACCTAGCTGGAATTGGGAACAAGGTAAAGTGTTTAAAATGACCGCCAATCTAACAGTCATATAGGTTTTTATTTGTTTGTAAGAGCTAATTGCATTTATTTATCAATTTTTTCTAGCTCTTACGGTGTTTCCTGAAGGTGTTTCACGCTGTGTTCAATCAATAAGGATGACGGCTGAACATAAATAAAGTTCTCTTTGAGAAACATCAGTACACTTCACCATTGTCTGGCTGGGGTTCGCTACACTCTTACCTTTTGTTCCTCCCTCTCTCTGGCGATGTGGCACCTTTCAATCTTCCAGTGACGGAGAAAGTCGCGGAGGTAGCCAAAGATGGTAAGGATGCCATAGCCCATGTACGTGAGTACTGCCACCAGCATGGGCGTCTCTTCGAAAGATTCAATAAAGGGACGGTTGTACAAGCTGCCATGCCGTGACACTGTATGGACCTGTGCAAAAGAAAATGAAGAAAAACACAAGGTATTTAAGATAATACACAAACAAAAGGTTGTGAGTGTACCACACATACAAGTTATCTGAAAATCAGATTCAGACGACTTTATTGATCCCTTTGGGAGGTTCCCTCGGGGAAATTGACATCTCCATCTCACTCACACAGCACTGTCATTTACAAATCAAACACCCCAAAAACCAAACACCCATATAAAGATAAAAAGATAAAAATTAAAATAGAAATAAAAAAATAAATAAATAAAATAAAAAGTGCAGTGCCATAAATAGAATTATATGGATAAAAATAAATAACTGTTATATAAATAATAACCCCTTTATCCTTCTTTATGTCTGGTCCAAAGCAACATTGTAGCTCATGTTTTCTTACACAGGTTAATACAAGTGAAGTAATTAGTCTGTCTGGTGTAGACAGAAAAAAAAAATAAAGATCCATCGATATACACGTCTTGTATTAATCACATTACAGGTAGAAGCATCCCCTTTGCATCACAAGTGTTTTGATGATTAATAACCACCTTTAACCTTCCTCTTTAAATCACAAGATGGCCATTTAAGAGCAGACCATTATCCATTCATGCTGAAATATTACACCAGCATTATACGGCAGTTGTGAATGCACAATGATGCGTTCTTCGGGTGACATGCACATCAGCACACAGCCCCCGACCCCATATATCACACACCATAAACCCAGACCAGGGAAAACAGAAAAACAAGAACTAGTCTCAGTGATGACTGCATTGATGCTATGAAGTGAAGAAAATCAATTATGAGCTTTATAATCCGTCTGGTGGACTTAAACACATTAAACACACTATCAGCACATTATATGTGGTTTTAAATTGATTTCCATATAAAATGAAGCTACTGAAAACCTTAAACCCACTTCAGGAGCCTCAAAGGAATAGGCAGACATTTTCACTATTTAAGAACATTTTAATAGTCATACGTTGAAATTAAAAAGCAATACTATATAGAAAATAGAAGACAACCCAAGAGTAATGTAAAATTTCACAAAATGTAGGCTGAGTCCATTTCATTTTTAGTTAATTTTCTTCCCTATAGTCCAATCAGATTTTTTTTTTCTCCTGTTGCCATGGTTTGTTGATAACTTGGAGGGTAATAAACTCCAGTTCAAGCCTGCACTCAACTTACTTTCCAAGACGGTGGAAAGATGTTAATGAAAAATAAGGGAGGACCAGTCTGTCCTGATGTTGATGTCAGTACATTGAAATGAACATCCAAATGCCTGTAACTGCATCTCCATCTTGATAAGCAGAAAGGCAAAAGAGGAACTATTCGGAGGCATTTGCTGTTTCCATCGTGCTGGTTTCTGAACTCATGCCTGTTAGGCACCACATGTGACCAGTCATGCCTCTCTTTCTCAAATACTTTACAGAGTTGTAACACTGACGCGCATGAACTCTAATCATGCACAGATTCAATCCACAGGCACTCCCTTTTTAACCATTTCACAGAGCCAGTGCAGCAGAAGAAATTCACTCTTTTTGCTAACGCAAGTCATGTGTGATAACATCAATGCCATAATAAACAGTGCTGTGATTAACAAGTTCTTCATATAAAGTACAATCTGGAGACAAGTGGAATGATAATTCATAAATTCATTTTACATTAAAAAAAACTATCAAAAATGATATGTGCGCCTAAACATCAGTACGTGTATGAAAAACCATAAAATTACATCAAAGGGAAGCTGTTAATTGGAAGGGTTGTAGAGAGTGCAGTGAAGGGTAAACATTTTATGAGCCTCTTTGGAAAAAAAATCCCTGTTACAGTTCATGTATGCAGCCTCAACAAACTGCTTGAAATTAACAGGTGCTCTGACTCAGTTTGGACTGAATTAATAAGTACTCAAACATTTTTTTTCTCCCTCAAACATATACACAAACTTTGCAAAACAAAAATTCTGTCAAATTCTTGCTGGATTTGAAGCAGAGTAGTCAATATCGTAGGAAGGAGCATTAAAACTAATATCCTACCCTAAAAACTCAATTTAAGATATGAGGAAAAATGAAATTGACATCTTATCCTGTGTTTCATAAAACCAAAACTGAGGATGCAACCTGTAAACTTATTGATCCTTGGCAATGTAGCACAATGTCATCAGTTAAAAGTTGCTGGAATGGCACCAATTATAAAGCAAGTTGTTTGGAATTACAGTTTCTTTTAAAAACAGTTGGGCAGTCTTTCTCTCAGAGGGGGCATATCCCCCCCAAAAATTGACATAACGTTAATTTTAGTGTTTGAAATTACTACCATCTCAAATACTTTCATAAACACAATAATGTCAGCTTAGTTGGGGCGACAATAAGCTTGAAGTCTCATTCAATAAGCCATTGAAGCTCTACATGTTACTGCAAATTTCACATCTTGCTGCATTTTCTGCATCTCAGAAGTGGGTAACAAAATGCTGTAACATCAATCTTAAAAGCCACACTGCCCAGAAGAGAGGTCCAGCCAGGACTAGTGTTTTAACCTGCCCCTTAAAACCAGCTGTTCTAAACACAGCTGTTAAGACATGGTTGAAAAGGGCTCTTTAGAGTTTGTAGTGAAGTTTGTCTGTAATATTTTGACCATAACATGCCTCATACTCTTTCAGACCTGATGAAACGATGCCAATTTAAAATTTAAAAAAAATTCATAAAATAATTCTTCAAAATTGAGCACTGATGAGCAAACTCAAAACTTTCCTTCTCTAAAAGTGAGGGCAGCACGAGCTAATTAGTGAAGGGTTCGGAATAGATATGCAGCCAAATTAAAGATAATATGATGAAGACTGAGGAAATTAATTAGATCAGTTACTTGGGGGAGGATTTAGCATGAAAATGTAATCGGAACTCTTAAATACTGACATTGTGTCATGGAGATTCGATTTGCACGGAGCCATCAGAACTTAAACAACTTAAACTTACAAACACAAGGAAACTGGACCACATTAAACCGGTCATGAAATCACTCCACTGGCTTCCAGTGAGTCAAAGGATAGAGTTTAAAATCTTACTGCTGGTCTACAAAGCACTGAATCGTCTTGGACCAAAATCCATGCTTGATCTGAAGCTCCCAGACACTGAGGTTCATCTGGAGCTGGTTTGTTGTGGTTCCCAAGAACCAGAACCAAGCCAGGTGAGGCAGCGTTCAGTTATTCTGCTCCTCACCGGTGGAACAAACTTCCTGTAGATCTGAGGTCTGCTCCAACTGTAGATCCTTTAAATCAGGACTAAAAACATTACTGTTTACTGAAGCGTACTCTTAAAACAAATACTTACCTGCTGTACTCTACTGCCTTTACTTTTATCAGCTTGTGCTTTTTATTATTTTACCTCTTTTCTTATCATTTTATTTCATTTATTTGGTATTTAAGCGTACTCTTAAATTAAATACTTTCTGAAAACCGTGAATGAGATGTGTACCTGCGGTACTCTACTGCCCTTAGTTTTCAGCAGCTTGTGCTTTTTATCATTTTACCTTCTTTTCTCATAATTTTATTTCATTTTATTTGTTATTTACTGTCTAGTTATGTCTTGCCGCTTTTAATGTTGATGTAAAGCACTTTGAATTACCTTGTGTTGAATTGTGCTATACAAATTATATTATATCTGTATGTATGCATATATATATATATATATATATATATATATATATACACACAGACACACGTGTGTGTGTGTGTGTGTGTGTGTGTGTGTGTGTGTGTGTGTGTGTGTGTGTGTGTGTGTGTGTGTGTGTGTGTAAGTAGATATAGATATAGAGCAGATGCAGTTAATAGAGACAGTATAGTGTAAATAAGTATATTTATATACATATTTATATGGGCATGTGTGTACAAATATATAGAAATATTTAACTATGTGTACGTATGTATGTATGTGTGTGAGTATTTATACAGTGTATATATATATATATATATAATATATATAATATATAATTAAATATATTAAATATATAATGATATATAATAATAATAATAATAATAATAATAATAATAATAATAATAATAATAATCATACTGTTATTTAGCAGTGTGAGTATAATATAATATGTGTACAAATATATAGAAATATTCAACTATATGTGTGTGTATGTATAGGTATGTGTGTGAGTATAATTACAGTATATATTAATAATAATAAGAAGAAAAATACTGTTATTTAGCAGTGTGAGTACAGTGTGTGAGTATTTATAAATACAGGTTAAATGATTAGTGAATGGGGGTAGGATTAAATAAGTTTACACTTCTTCCTACTCAAGTGTTAAAGGATGAAATTCTTTGTTTTGTTTTCTTAACTTCTCTTGAAGTGTTGTTTTTTTACATGTACAAAAATAAAAATCAATTCAAATCAAAATAAACTTGCCTTGCCTTAAACTACGACGATGGCGATGTCTTCATCAGTCCTCATAAACACATCCAAACAGCTAAACTGGGACTTTACTAGAAATGAGACAATGGAGGTTTTCCCCGAGCACACCAACCTCTCCTCCCCGTGCCATCATCCCGGGCCTCCCCTCCTCTTCGTCCGGGTGGAACCGCGACCCGCCGCTGGAGCTCCGCACGAAGCCGTTCCTGCCGGCCTGCAGCCCGCTCCTCCCCCGCTGACAGGCTCCGGTCGCGGGGCTCTCGCTCATGGCTGGCCGGTGTTCTGCCAATCCTTGCTACCTGCCGAGAAATGCTACTCTGTGGTTCTGCGCATGCGCACAGTCGATTTTCAAAGTTTGATTGCCACCCCCATCATTTCTTGCACGATGTAAAATTAATAATAAGGGATGTTGTTGTATTTTGATCCTTCAGAATACACTACCCATGACATGAATTGCATTATACTTTGTGAACATTATACGATAAAGAGAGAAAAAAAAAAATTCTATGGCTTTATTTGATATTCATTCAGTCATTCGCCTTTATTTAACCAGGCAGGTCATTAATGCCGCGTTCCATTTGTCCTCGGAAGTGGGGATTTCCCAGTTCCCAGTCAGAATTTTCAACTGGAACGCCCCTCGAAGTGGGATTTCCCACTGGGAAAGTGGGAGAAGCTTCACCACCCCCGAGTTCACATTCCAAGATAGCTGCCCCGGTTGTAAAGAGTAGAAGAGAGCTCTGTAAAAATTCGTAGCACTTCATTCTAGTTTTGGTCACACTAAATCAGTCTTATACAAGTATTGTTCGGCATATATATGCTGCTATATATGCTGCTATATAGTGTAATTTACATCTACTTTGTAACTGGAAAGCTGATAACTCGGCTGTGACGTCATTCCCAGTTCCGAGTTCCGACTTCCCAGGTAAATGGAACGCAGCATAAGAACCATGGATCTATTGATAAGAACACATTCTTATTTACAATGACGGCCTGGCAAGCGACAAGGACTTGGGGGAAAAGGGAGTGGTTTAGGGAGTAAAACACAGTAAAATTGTAGCTCAACAAAGGTAGAAAACCATTAGGTAGCACTTTTCGGTAAGGTAGCAAGGATTGGCAGAACACCGGCGGTGCTGCAGCAGCGACGGGAAGTGGCATGTAGGAAGCAGAACCTGCTCCGCCGTGCTAAAGCCTGAATTATGGTCCGCGTTAAATCGACGCAGAGACCTACGCCGTAGGTACGGCGTACCGTACGCGTTGGTGTAACGCGGGACCATAAATCAGCCTTTAAGCGGTGACAGTGTCCGAGCCAGGAGCGTTTATAAACACACACTACAAACTCTCTCTCACACACACAACACACACACACACACACATATATACACACAGTATAAACCTGAAAATCTAGATACTAAATACCGGAAATAAATGCCTCGTTAACCATCCTATCATGCCTTTAGAAAGAGGCGGGTCTTACATGTTATGATGGGCGTGGTTCAAAATAAAACCAAATAAAAACTATGCATTGTTATGATATATAAGAGGCTTTGACCTGAAAACTCACCTTTTTAAGAAAGCTTATAGCTAAATATATCTTCTATATGCTCTGTTTTTAAATATATTTTTAAAAAATGTTCATGTTTTATTTTTCTGTTTTGTAGCACATTGAGATTACTAAATATAAAGTGCGTTATAAATAAAATGTATTATTATTATTATTATTATTATTATTATTATTATTATTATTATTATTATTATTATTATTATTATTATTATTATATTTATAATTGTGTCGTTATAATTCGTGTTGCCTAAATTCTGTCTTCTGAAAGCAAGGTAAAAAACAAAAAAATCTAGCTGGCACAGTTATTATTTCTGTTCTGGGGGTAAAAAAAATCACAACGCGAAAGACTTTTAAAACTGCCAACAATGAAATGTAAAGTACCGTACAAATTTTTCACCATCTCAAAATAAATGCAGTGAAAAACATCAGTGAATCGCTATGGAACCACATCTCACTGAACACACGTGTGTGTGTGTGTGTGTGTGTGTGTGTGTGTGTGTGTGTGTGTGTGTGTGTGTGTGTGTGTGTGTGTGTGTGTGTGTGTGTGTGTGTGTGTGTGTGTGTGTTAGTAGTCTGGATACAACATTGCTGGAACTCAAATGAACAAACAATCTGTCTGTCACATTATTCAGCTCATATGATTGTTTTATGATGTCAGGTGATGCCACATTTTGTAGCTGCAGATAATACTGGAAGAAAACAGGATTAAAAGCATCAGCCTCATATTTTCTTTATGAATTGATCGAATTGATTGACTTTTTATCCATTTACAGAATATACACATTACACATTCAGCCACCTTTGAGCAAGAAGGGTTACATTACATTTACATTGTTGTCCTTATGATTTAACACTGAGGTCGCTGCAAAACTTCTCATTTGAGGAAATGATCACGGCTCCCTCTTGTGGCGCAAAATATGCACATACTTTAAAGTCAAAAACTGGCATAAAGGGCAGCAGCAGCAGTCCTTTTCAGCTGGACAAGTGGTTTTCTGACCATTTTCCTTTATCCTGCTTTTATTCCAGGCATCAGAGGAGTGCAAGATGCTCACTTTTAAGTAATTGTCAAAGTATGCTTTGCATATGCACAAAATAATTATAGATTGTCAAAGAGTAATAGCATTGAAATAGCATATATTACAATATATTAGATTAAACTGAGACCTCAACAGTTGGTCTTTAAGGCTGTGACGCTAGCTGGTAGCATGTGTTACCATCACAGCTGACAAATGAGTATGGATGAACCTTTTGTAAAGTTATTGATGAATCACACTTTACACACCATGTATACTGTCTGGCTTAAAAAAGATAAACCCCAAACAGTGTTGATGAACGGGCTTTAGTTTTAATTACAGCAGCTATTTATTATGGTATCATTTCAATAAGCTTATATGAAGTCAACATTTCTTTTCAGAGTTGCTTGTATTAATGCTGGAAGAGCCGGCCTTTTGCAGCAGGTAGAGTCTCAAAGGGGTCAAGAACTTTGGCCAATCCACAGAAAAAAGACAACTCAAGGAATTGTCATCTTGGGATATGCCTGAAGAAAGAAAAAAGTATCAATTGACAGAAAACAATTTTGTTTTTCAGCACATAACATTGCTGAACCAAATCATGACCATTGGAAGTCAACTCACATCATACTGACCCGCATGGTGTCATGGTTTTTGGATTTCTTTTCTTTTGTTTCTTTTTTTTCTTAGTTCTCCTGATTTTAGTCTTGTTTTCTTGTATTCTATTTTATTCCTGCTTGCTAAACTTCCTGTTTAAGTTTAAAAATCAGTTTTTTGTGTGTTTAGTTCTGTTTGACTCCTGATTGCTCACATCTGTGTCTCTAGTCAGCCTCTGTTAGGATATACTGTCTTGTCTTTTACCTTTTTCCCCGCCAGTCTCTTTGCCGTCCTTTCATGGTCCTGTACTCTAATTTATGGTTCGGTTTTGCTTCTTTTTCCCTGCAATCAATAGTCTTTGTTTCTATTCTGGACGTCCTGCTTGTGCTGTGTTTTTTTGTTCTAATAAAGGGCTTTTGTTTATGGCCTGGGGTCTTTCCCAGCCCCTGCATTATAACACATGCTAGGTGCTAGGTATGATGGGTGCAGCACTTCATCTACTGCTCCTCTTATCCTGATGCACCAACACACAATCTTTCTCCAGTCTTTATTATTACATATAACTGAAACTTTGTTTCTATTTTTATTTAGTCATTGATTTACTGTAACCACAGTGATCAATGTTTTCTCTCCTTTTTCATGGCTACACAACTGTTTACTCCCATTTGTGTTATGCATTTTATAATGCCCCAAGTGCATGTGTGGATGACTTACTCTTATTCTGTCCCGTAGAAGATGAGCCGTCTTAAAGACATCAAGGAGAAGTTCCATGCTAAATGATCAGTTTCAGTTTCATTTGAAGGAATGTTATTTTTAGGAATTTCATCCATCTCTCATCGTCTCCCAGTAGCGGTATATCGTTTACAGGACTGTATCACAAACAATGAAACTGAGAAAGTCAAATGCTACTGGAGACTTTTTTATCCTCTGGACAAAGTATCATTATGTCAAACTCCAAATGAATAAAGAGATATTACTTAATAGAGGAAACAACTACGAATGAAAGCACCAATCCAGAAATGTCACGCTACGGTTTACTGTACATGCCACAAAGGTTAAATATGGAGCAGAAACTTCAACATAATTGTACATTTATGCTGCAAAAACAACCCCTCTAGAAGCCTTATATCCCTTAATCTAGTCAAAATGGTCTTATTATGAGAAAAAGTATCTCCAGCAATCTGCTAGAATCCTTAAAACTAGCCAGAGGTGTCAAGTAACGGAGTACAAATACTTTGTTACCTTACTTAAGTAGAAATTTTGGTTATCTATACTTCACTGGAGTAATTATTTTTCAGACGACTTTTTACTTCTATTCCTTACATTTTCACGCAATTATCTGTACTTTTTACTCCTTACATTTTAAAAACAGCCTCGTTACTCTATTTAATTCCGGCTTTTAAAAAAAACTATCCAGTTAAATTGCTCCATCCGGATAGAGTGAATTTGGTTGTGGTTGTTTCAGATGTTCTTGTCCAGTTTTGTTCTTACATCCGTTCCCTCAGATTCCTGCAACTAAACTTGGATGTACATTCCAATAAAGGTTAGGATAAATGATAACATGCCTCTGAAGTTTGACTTTTTGCACCATTACTGTCATGGTTTCTCAGTTTGATTTGTTTTTTACTTGTTAACTCACTCTCCTGTCATTCCAGACCCTGCCACCCTCATCAGCCAGAAATCCACTCATTCCCTTCACCTGTGCTTCCCCTGCCCAGCTCCACACCTGGTTTCCCTCATCAGCAGTTCCCCTCATATACCGGCCCATTTCCACCTTCTAGTTTGCCAGATTGTCGACTGTTTGTTCCCTCCATGTACTCCTGGTTTTCGATCCCCGTATACGTGAGTTGTTTTTGATCCTGCTCTGCAGCATTTTAGTTTGGCTTTTTTGTGGAACAAATCCTTCTGTTTTTTGAGAACTCCTGCCTCCAGCCTCCCTCTCTCTCCTTGCGTTTGGGTCCTCAACACCACGCCTTGTGACAATTACAATACTTATAGGCAACTAGTCATCATATCTTCTGCTCTCTGAAACACATGTTAATGCTCAATAGTACACATATATGGTTCTTTAATATATTTGCATTAAACTAAGATGCATTCATTTTCAATGGCTTTTGTCCTTAATGGCTTTTTTCCCCCTTACATTACTTTTACTTTTATACTTTAAGTAGTTTTGAAACCAGTACTTTTATACTTTTACTTGAGTAAAAAACTTGAGTATAATTAATTCAGCTGATTACAACATTGGCCGGCTTGTTCTTGGAGCCAAAGAAAGAACGCTCACCCCTGAGTCTGGCTGACATCACCATAGAGACAAATGAGATAAGACTTTCATTGTTCAGTGTTACCTTTTTAACGAACAAAGAACATAGAAAATAAATGTTTACCTTTTCACATACTCTGAAACACAGAACACTCAAATTCTTTATGGGTCTATATAAAATACAAGCACGCGGACCCCTTTATCATCCTCTATTGTTTTATCTTTCAGAATAAATGGCCAGTCAGCTCCGCAGAAAAAGCCATCTGTCAGATGAAGGGCAAAGAGACAAAGGGGTGGTTGAAAGAGAGTAATTAGTTAATGTCTGTGAGTGCAGATTTTCACATGCAGACACAGTTTATTGTGTAAAATCTTTTTAAAATGCTTGTACTCTTCCAACAGGAGAGAGATACCTGATACTTGCAATTTTTATTCACTCGTAAAGCACTTTGGTTGTCTTATGGTACGTTAAAGTGTTTTATAAATAGAGTTTTTATTGATAACTTCATCAGGAGGCTTGTGTGTTGCATCAACACTTTCAACTCAGACTGCATGAAGCAATGATGCACAACATGATGACAGAGAGCAAAAGATGTTAAATCAATGTTGAATTATGGTCAAAAAGGTCGATTTTTGGTTAAGGTCGACAATTGATGGTAGATCAACCATCAATCATCCAATTCTAATGCCAACGTCTTATCAATTTTTGAATCAACGCATTCTGTTTGACGCAGACATGGCTTCAACATGAATTCAATGTTTCTGTCTAACCACATTTCAACTTTGATTCACTCATATTTTGCTCTCAGTGGAGTCGTCCTTGTAGAACATGGATTTCAGTGAATATCTGGTAAAACATGTAGAAAACATGAACATTTATATCATTTACAGAGTTCAGAATCCCAAATTCTGAGTGTGCAGGTCCTGTCACAGTAAAATATAAGGAACTTCAAACATTGTTGAACATTTAGTGAGTCACGCCTCACTTTCCTCTTGCTTAAAGAAATACAGTAGTGAAGAGATGATAGTATCAACACCACATATCTGTAGCTGTCAAGTTCAATATTAGTGAGAGCAAAAAAGATGATTAGCTTAACATTTTAGATGATGAAACTTGATAAGTGGAGTTCGTTGGACAGAACCTGAATGTGTGTTCTAAATAGATTCTGCGTTACGTTAAGCTAAGTGCACGTTCGGGTAAGTCACTCATGTGAACCAGATGATATCAGACAGTGAAGAAAATGAGGCATGATAAATGAAGCATGTGAATGAACTTAACACCTTTCATTCATTCTGTTTTTTTCCAAGAGACTTTCACAGACTAAAAAGTGTCCTTGGAAAGAAGAGTACAGCTCAGCACAGGAAATGGTGAGTATAAAACAGATTTTTGTCAGTTATAAAAGACACCAAGCCATCTAATTTGATATTGAAATTATTTTATTCTTTAATATATACCATTCAATTAGTTGTTTATATTTTCCAACCATATCACGAGGTGTAGTTCACCCATAGTCAGGTGGGCATGCTAATCATTTTGTAACCATATTTATCATATCGTTACATTCACATAAGTGTAAAATCAAACAGTTAAGGCTGAATTATGCTTCTGCGTCAAAATGGCGCCTTGCCTACGGCGTGTGGTTTGGGTCGACGCAGAGGACACGCCGTCACATGCGCCGTCACTGACGTGCACCTCCCGAAAATTGTAACTACGCGTCGAGGAGACGGCGACCACACGCAGACCGAGAGGGCTGTGATTGGTTCGTTTGAAAGCGAAGCATTTCCGGTTTCCGGTTTGAATCAGTAGTGAACTTCCAGGGCTCTTTTCTTCGTTTATGTGTGATTTTTTTTGTTTTTGTTTTTTGCACAATAGTTGTCCTTATTTCTTTGATTTACTGTGACCGGAAAAAGTCGGATAAACCATTCAGAAAAAGATCGCTAACTAGTGGCCGCGGGGGGTACTGCACCGCGACCAAACGGAGAGACGGAGAAGTCAGAAGGGTTCAGCACGGCGTCACGGCTGCGGCGTGTGCTCTGCGTTGGTGTGACGCAGAAGCATATTTCAGCCTTTACAAACTTTAACTCAGGAATTATATCTTTTATTGTTGTGCTAACTCCCAATATCATCAAATGAAATCAAATCAAACTTTATTTATATAGCACTTCTCATACAGATAATGCAACACAAAGTGCTTAACATAAAACAAATAAACATAAAACTTATTAATGCCATCCAGGCCAGAATCACCCCCAGGACGACCCCCTGCAGGCCAGAGTCACTCCCAGCATGGAGGCTCCCCATGAGGAAACACTGGAGATAAAAGCTACAAGAAAGCAGGATAAAATACACTAAAGGAGTTTAAAAGAGTATAACATAACATAAAATCCTAAAAGTATGTCTAGAAAGCAAGACATTAAAAACTAAAAGAATAAGACAGTAGAATGTATAAAATAGACCATAAATAACGACTAAAATATTTAGATAAAACATGAGATTAAACAAAAATAAAATATGATAAAAAAGGATAAACTAAATATAAAACAGAGCAGTAAGATCCAATAAAAATAAGGGTGAGCATAAGAAATTTAAAAGAGTTAAATGAGTCAATGTATGTCCATGTATCACTGACTGCTGTTCAAAATCCATTCTTCTTGGATAAAAAAATAGCCACAAGGTAAGGTAACCAAGCATTCATTAATTAGCCATTTAAATCATGTTTTATAAAGAAAAACTGGAAACATTGACTCAAACCTTCATTTAATGACCTAAATAAAGTTGACTCCTTTCTTGAATCGACTTTCTAATTAGTGATGTCTTTTTTCCACTTTCTCTGGTCCAGGACATTTAATTTCTCTGAGAATAAAACTCTTGGAAGGACAGTGTTTTCCTTACCACAGTCACTTCTGTGGACGTGTACGAAGAAGAGTTCACTTAAAGACTTCACATGAGGAATTTCAGTTGTTGGCTCTTAGCGGAAGCACTTTTGTTCATTATTGGGACAAGCATTATGTCATTTTAATGCGTTAGTTTCACAGGGACCCTCATACTCTTTGCTACTATAAATACCCGCACAAGTCTTTACCACTGCATTTAAAAAGATGAGTAGCGCAGCCAGTGTTCCCGGGTCTGGCAGCTGTTGCTGTAATTAACTCAGCAGCTGCTCGATAACAAAAGCTGTCACGGTGGCTTTATCCGGCCTGTACTACGAGCTTTATGGTTGTGGCAGCGACACTCGAGTTATTAGGTGTTACATTAAGATTTTATTTTTTTTAACCCATAGGAATACTACTAGAAGAGAAATTATGGGGTGGAAAACTGGGAAGAAGTGGACCATTTGTGTCAGGACCTTTCTAGGACATTTAAAGGCAGTGTGACACCTGTGTCACCTTATGAGTTAAGGAGCTTACAGGACTGGAATTGGCTTCCACTTATTCCTCATAATGTCATGGTGGTATGGAAAAGTCTCATACGTTTTAAGGTCAGCATAGATAAATGTCCCTTTTCAGCAGACAGACATTAAAAACAGAGCACTCATACCAAATTCTCCAAATACGACAGTCTGAACAGAGCAAATATTCCAACATGACTTGACCCTGTAGCTTATGTCAGGATAGATGTGACAATATGTCATTCAGTGAGCCGTTCAGATTTATGGGATTCTGTTCACATCACAGACGCAGCTCTTGTGTACAATTACCCAGCCCCCTCATCATGCACGCACGCACACACACACACACACACACACACACACACACACACACACACACACACACACACACACACACACACATACACACACTTAAAAAAAGGAATAAAATAATTTAAATACAAAGATCCTCTGCCCACCAGTTGTCAGAACCATAACAAAAGGTTGCCGGTTGGCTCAATCTGCTATGAAAAATGGGTTGCATTTATAAGTGTGATTGTTCATAGGTTGCATCATTCTTTTCTGAATAAATATTGCATCAAATGAATAGAAGAGCTCTTTTCTGTAGAAAACATTAATCCAAACCTTGGTGAAAGTCATCAACATTGTTCATAATGTTAAGATTTTATGAAATTGTTAAAAGTATGAGTGTTTTTTTCTATAACATTGTACACTGATGGTTGCTCTCAGTGCAGAACCTGTACCTGTTTTTAATGACTAGACTGATTAGCTGAGTTCTTCTTTAGGTGAGGACGGTGAAGAGGAACGGATGTTTAAGATTGATCCCCTCCTGTTTTTCCCTGGGTTTTGGTTGTCGTAGATCTTTGCTGGGTTGGCATGTCGGATTAGAGATAGACAACCATGGGCGTGGTAGTGGGGGGAAAAGTGGACCTGACTACCCAGGGCCCGAGTAGAGAGAGGGGCCCATGAAAATCCAGATTTTTTTTTTTTTTTTTTTTTTTTTTTTTATTTCGAATGAATTGGGCCCTCCAATTAATTGGTGTCATAATTTATTTCAAATATATTGATAACATCAAATGAGAGAATGAACTTAATGTCACAGTTCTCCCAAAATATTAGACATTCTGGGGCCCCCCTCTTGAAGATGCAAAATGGTTTAGTCCGCCCAACAGCGACCGGCAACAGGTCAGACAGTGCGCCCAGATCAGCCCCCGGGTCCAGCAGTCAGCAGGCGCGCCGATTTTTTCCAGTGGCCAGCCGCGGTACTGCAACCAAAAATCCCATGCGGCCCAGAAAGCTTTTTTCCCATAGACCGCAATAGTAAAAGAGAAGCCTCTAAAACTGTTCACAGGACACCTCCAGCTGTAATCACCGGCAATTACTAATCTTTGTATTCTATATTTTTAAGTCATGGACTTTATATCCGTCAAAAATGTTTTATAACGGCCAGAAAAGTAAAAGAAAAGTCTCTTTCTGGGCGTGACGTCACGGCTGACGTCACAGCCGTGTCTTAATATATATTATGTAATTATATTATATTAATACATTAATAATATATGTAATACTATACATGTAATAATATACATTAATTTATATATTATATTAATACATATTATATTAATAATCGCGTCATTGCCCCGGGGCATGATGGGAGGCCCCAGAGCATCATGGGAGGTGACTCAACTGCGCATGCTCTATGGGCCGCTGTATGCGGAAGTAAACCCGGAAGTCAGAGATTTTTTCAGCGGATGCGCTGGCTGAGCAGAATGCATTGAAATGAATGGGCGGCCATTTTTGACGCCCCATCCAGTTTTCTTTAATACATCCATGGCCCAGATCAGAGACCTGTGTGCAGGACATCATGCTGCCCAAAAAACATAAATCGGCCTATCAGAAAAAGAAAGAGAGGAAACAAAAAGAAAGACGGCAGAACGAGGGGAGGCAGCTGCTGACTGCTTTCTTTCCCAAAGGTGAACCAAGTTAGCTTGTCATGCAAAGTCCAATTAAAGTTAACATAGTCCACTCCAGACAGCTGCTGCTTATACAGGCCCGGTTCTACGAGGGTGCATCAGCATTGCACCCTCAGTTTATGTGTTTGCATGCTCAGTTGAAGAGACGAAAAGAAAACTGACAAATGCGCGCTTGTTAAGCCTCATTTATGGTTCCGCGTTAAATCGACGGTGTAACCTACGGCGTAGGTTACGCGGCGACGCGCACCGTACGTTCGCTTCCCCGCGTACCCCACGACGCAAGATCTGCGTTGGTGCCACGCGAAACCATAAATCAGCCGGTGTACGTCACTCATCTGCAAGACGCTGCTCTCTGCTGCTCCGTTAACACAAAGTAACGATGGATATTCAGAAGTGGTTCAAGCACAACCACGCCAGCAAGTTTACAGGACTGTCTCAGAAAATTAGAATATTGTGATAAAGTCCTTTATTTTCTGTAATGCAATTAAAAAAACAATTAAAGCTGCAAGCAGCGATGAACGGGCCCTCGCACTCACGGCCACCGCCCCCCATAAGCATATCAGAAAAGACACCACCCACGACTTCCTATGTCAAACCATTCAAAAGTTATAGCAGAAAAAAGGGACAACCAATCAGAAGAAGGGGTGGGGCTAATTCAGGCCAATGAAGGTCAAGGACTCCATACAGAATCTGATGACACCACCCACGACTCTCTATGTCAAACCATTCCAAAGTTATAGCAGAAAATCGGGACAACCAATCAGAAGAAGGGGCGGGGCTAATTAAGGCCAACGAAGCTTAAGAACTCAGTACAAAGTCCCATGACACCACCCACGACTTCCTATGTCAAACCATTAATAAGTTATAGCAGAAAAAAGGGACAACCAATCAGAAGAAGAGGCGGGGCTAATTCAGGCCAATGAAGGTCAAGGACTCCATAAAGAATCTGATGACACCACCCAGGACTCTATGTCAAACCATTCCAATGTTATAGCAGAAAATCGGGACAACCAATCAGAAGAAGGGGCGGGGCTAATTAAGGCCAACAAAGCTTAAGGACTCATTACAGAGTCCCATGACACCACCCACAACACCCTATGTCAAACCATTCAAAAGTTATTGCAGATAAAAGTATTCTAGGGGGCGCCGTTGAGCCGTTAGGCCACGCCCATTAATGCAAACCATGAAATATCAAATTTATCGCCACGTCTGGCTTGCATGCAAAATTTGGTGACTTTTGGAGAACTATCAAATATGGACCAATCATATGAAGGGAGGGCGCGCCTTTTGGCGTCTAGCGTCGCCACGGTAACACTTTTGAAAGAGAAAAGTAATGCGTGTAGTCGCAGGATGGAGACGCACATTTTGATGTATAACACACCTGGGTGCACGTTACGGTTCGGGCCGTATTAATTCTCGAAGGAATGACATATCTTGCTCCAAAATTACGTGATTAATTCAGAATGTTCAAAATGGCCGACTTCCTGTTCGGTTTCGGCCATGGCGCCAAGAGACTTTTCTTTAAGTTGCGACATGATACAGGTGTGTACCGATTTTCGTTCATGTACGTCAAACCGTATTATGGGGCTTGAGGCACAAAGTTTTTTCTGTCTGAACCAATCAGATGAAGGGTGGGCGCGCTTTTTGGCGTCTAGCGTCGCCACGGTAATGCTTTTGAAAGAGAAAAGTAATGCGTCGTGTCGCAGGATGGAGACGCACATTTTGATGTATAACACACCTGGGTGCACGTTACGGTTCGGGCCGTATTAACTGCCGAAGGAATGGCATGAATTTCGCCAAAATGACACGATTAATTCAAAATGGCCGGCATCCTGTTCGGTTTCGGCCATGACTCCAAGAGACTTTTCTTTAAGTTGCGACATGATACAGGTGTGTACCGATTTTCGTGCATGTACGTCAAACCGTATCGTGGGGCTTGAGGCACAAAGTTTTCCGGGGGGCGCTGTTGAGCCATTTTGCCACGCCCATTAATGCAAACCATTAAATATCAAATTTTTCGCCAGGCCTGGTTTGCGTGCAAAATTTGGTGACTTTTTGGGCACGTTTAGGGGGGCAAAAAGGCCCTCCTTTCGTCAGAAGAAAGAAAGAAAGAAAGAAAGAAAGAAAGAAAGAAAGAAAGAAAGAAAGAAAGAAAGAAAGAAAGAAAAATTCCTACAGATACAATAGGGCCTTCGCACTGAAGGTGCTCGGGCCCTAAAAATGTCATACATTCTGGATTCACCACAAATAAACCGAAACACTGCAAGCCCTCCACCACTTCAATATTGCTGATCATGGCCTACAGCCCAAGAATTTTTTTAGATAGGATATTTGAGTTTTCTTAAGTTGTAAGCCACGATCAGCAATATCAAAACAATAAAAGGCTTGCAACACTTCAGCTGACCTGCAATGAATCCAGAATGTATGACATTTTTGCATTACAGAAAATAAAATTAAACTCTGTGCTGAGATTTAATGAATCCATCTAGCAATATTGCTGCTGCATATATCAACATGTAAATAACATACCAATATCCATGTAGGTTCAAGTGCACACTAGTAATATATTAATTGAGCAATAACGCAATTTATTATTTTTGTCTGGTAAAAAGCCCTAGCATTGCGGTGCAGTGCTGTGCTGTGCTGTGCTTAAAAGCTATTGTCAATGTTCAATAAATTCATGATGTTACCAAAGCCAATGAATAATCATGTTAAATAACTGTGATCTCACTATCAATCAAAAGTGATTGTGATTGTGATTTTTGCCACAGATAGATAGATAGAGAGAGAAAGAGATAGGTCTGGGTGGTGAGAACATAGAAAAACAATTAGCTATTCTTCTCAATCTGGCTGAAAAATGGCTTAAAACATTTTTGCCTCTGCAACTTATTACAGCCAGATGTAGCCTAATGTTTTAGGTATTTGAGCACAAGTAGGCCAAATGCATCAATTCAGAACCACTCATCAATATAATCTGATCTGATTGTAGTTGAATGTAGTAGATTGTATAAATACACCCCCCCCCCCTTTTTTTTTTTTTCTCTCACGCGCCTCGCGGGCAAGGATAGGGGCCCACTGACATTGAGAGTGTACAGGGCCCAGAATTTGGTGCTACACCCCTGTAGACAACAGAAAATATATGGCTGAAAGTGTGACATGTTTAAGTTTCTTTCCCTGCAGTTGGCTTCCCAGATAAGGTTCAACATCAGCTCCTATAACGTACATACACCTCCCTTTTTCAGTATAAATATGACTGGATCGATGACCACGGTGTGCATTTCTCTCCTACCTATGTGGTTTGAGAAAAGTCTACCTCCGGCTGGAAAACATTGTGCATGATATAATAAAAGCTTGTATTAAATTTGATTCTGTTCCCTGGTTTTCTTATGGTGCACCAGACAAATGAACACAAGGATCTTTCAGTCTCTGTGCAGCAACTTTAACGATGCTGCACAGAGATGTTTTTGAACACGCTCAGAGACATGCACCAACCACTGATCTTACTTGCCCCTTAATAGCAGTTAATTTTCGGAGCTGTGCATTTTATTTGCAGATCCTGAGAAAGTTAGGGAGGAAAAAGACACGACATTAGTTTTTTAAAGTGGCCTTGAACTCAGCTTCATGGTGTTAATGAGCTCTCAGGGGACTGAATCTCCTCTCTGTCTGCTTGCTCTCACGTTGCTGTACTTCTTTTTACCGTTTTCGCCTATGTCTGTGTTTTATGCAGTACTTTTTGTTTTCACTCTTTGATTTTTTTCCCATCCCATTGTTATCCGTCTTCTCCTGCCTCAAAGGCAAAGCTGGGACCGAGGAACCCATCTTTCCATCGGGAGCATTTTGGAGAAAGTTAGATGATCTATCTAAGAATAAAGAGAATAGATATCAGACTTCTTGTCATACCAAAAATACAAAATAAATCATTTGTTTGAAATTATTAAAAATAACCGATATGACAAAAACATAGAATATGTGTATTTTTGCATGCCATTTCCATGGATGTACTGGTTCAATCCAGCTCTGCTTTCCAGACTCTACAGATATGTTTTTCCATAGTTGCTTGGAAATCCGATCAAGGTTCAGTGAAAGCAGATGCCAACAAAAGATAGGGAAGAACCTGCTGCTGAGTATCACCATCTTTATTTAGATGTAAGGTTTCCATGAGGGAAAGCACATATGTGGTCATTGCTACAAAATATTTGAGCTATAAACCAGTAGTTTATAATTTATCAGCACTATCATGTCTTTCTGTTAGTATCACAGTTTGATATTTCAATATTGATATTTGTATTTGACAAAATGAAGAAGAAGATATGATTTAACTTCATTTTGGATTCTGGTAAGGTGAACATCTGGTACTGCTGTCAGAGGTAAAAATCAGCTGCTGGCACCAGATGGCAGTCAGGGATAACAGATGAGTTTCACTGAAGCTCGCGATCAGACCCGTTGGGAAGTAACAATCTCAGCAGCAAAGAGAGAAAGAAAGAGAAGAAAAAGAAAACACCTGTTATTCATTGTGTTCAGAATGTCTGCCTCTGTGAGGAATAGTGACAAACTGAGGCAGCTTTCCTCTTGTTTGTGCAACTGCTACAAATTACACATTGAACAAAAACAGCGAGCATAATGAATGCGTTACGCTGTAGTGCATCTCATCATAAATCTCCAGCTCCTGACCTTTTACATGCCATTTAACACCTGATTGGTGACAGGAAAGGAGCAGGACATTTTAGCCTTGAGAGGGTTCAACGGTGAACACTATGTATACAAACATGTTAAAGACACAAGCTGCGTCTCACAAGTCAATGTGCACTTATAGAAGATGAGTTTATTTCAATGAAGTCTGAAAATGTTCCAAATTCCTTTTTCTTTTAGCATTTTGCACCTAAATTTGTTTTTGTAGCAATTTTCTGACATGCAGGAAAATAACTTTGAGCTGTGCACTGTGGTGCTTTTAGTGCACAAGCACTAAAGCTGCTAACAGTTTAGCCGTAGTTCTTTTATCAGTTCTAGCTTAAATGGTTTTCTTTGTAAGATGCAGTACCTGGCTGGTAACAGCTCTCAGAAACCACAGGCTGAGTTTTTCCTTTCTGACTTTTCTCACTCTTCTAATGACCGACGCGTGCAACATCCTATTTAGTCAAGTGTTAACCTTTGATGTTTAAGGCAGAGAAGGCACAGCGGGAGGCATAGTATTTTAATATAATTATGATAATGAGTGTGGGAATGTTGGTACCCATTCTTGTTTACTGCAGGTCGGCGTTTTTCAGAAGTGCTTTGGGAATGTTTAGAGTTTAATGGTCTCTTTTAGGCCTTGATTGACTATGGTGATACAAATAATGAAAACTTGTCCAGAATAGTTTTTTTGTTCATTTGTTTTTTAAAGAAAAACATTATTAAAGCAAATAAAAACCCCATATTTTAATCAGCATGCAGCACTGTATCAAAATGAACATGACTTATATACAGGACTGTCTCAGAAAATTTGAATATTGTGATAAAGTTCTTTATTTTCTGTAATGCAATTAAAAAAACAAAAATGTCATACATTCTGGATTCATTACAAATCAACTGAAATATTGCAAGCCTTTTATTATTTTAATATTGCTGATTATGGCTTACAGTTTAAGATTCCCAGAATATTCTAATTTTTTGAGATAGGATATTTGAGTTTTCTTAAACTGTAAGCCATGATCAGCAATATTAAAATAATAAAAGGCTTTCAATATTTCAGTTGATTCGTAATGAATCCAGAATGTATGACATTTTTGCATTACAGAAAATAAAGAACTTTATCACAATATTCAAATTTTCTGAGACAGTCCTGTATTTATTTTACAGTCTCTTGATCCAGAAGGAGGTTGGTAAATACAAACTGTTGCTAGTAGAGTCATTTTGTCCTCATACCACAAATATCTTTAGACTAAACTCTGTTAGCTGGTTTTATTTTCCTTGTTAAATTTCTCTTTTTCTTATACACTGTCTTATACACTCCTCCATGCTCAGGAAGACGGGATTGCTACGAGTGAAGGGACTAAGCTACACCGCTTTTATAAACTGCCACAGTATGTATACCGTATTTTCTGGACTATAAGCCGCTACTTTTTTCATAGGTTTTCAACCATGCGGCTTATACAAAGGTGCGGCTAATCTGTGGATTTTTCTTCCACCGCAGGGCGCTCTAACCGCAATTAGAATAAAAATTAAGACAAAATAAATGCAAAGAAGAATATGCTACTTCTTCTTTAGCAGATAGAAGTAGGTAGAAGCAGATTTCAAACAGATAAATAGATAAATAAATACTGGTTATTTTCTCTTGGTTCTGTCCAGTTTTAATAATCAAAGTTGCTGCCGTGTTAAAAGACACTGTTAGGAAAGGATCTATTTAGGTACAAACATGTACATCATTTACAGTTCAAAATCCTTCTGTACATGTAGTAAATATCTAATCTAACAACATAAATATCTGCGGCTTGCATATCTTTTTTTTTTTTTAAATAGAGCGGATGCGGCTTATATACAGGTGCGACTTGTATATCTTTTTTTTTATTATTTTTTAAAAAATAGGGCGGATGCGGCTTATATACAGGTGCAGCTTATAGTCCAGAAAATATGGTATATATTTTTTATTTTACTTTTTTATTTTAATTAATCTAGACTTTTGAAATAAACTGGATTTACTGAGTTACAATGAATTGGAATGAATTGATTTCAGACTGAAAGTCAATTTTGTTGTCCATCTCTTATCTATACCAGCTTCTTATCGGGGAGCAGAGGTCTGCTGGAGCCTATTTCAGCTCTCTGTGAGTGAAAGGCAGGGCTACAGCCTGGACAGCTCTCCAGTCAATCACAGGACCACTTTACAGACAAACAAGCACACATACTCACACTCACTCCGGTGGGTCATTTCTGTGCAACAGGACTGCGGTCAGTGGGGCAAGATGGAGAAAACCTTTTGGGACAGGTATAATAGTGGTAGCTTTAAATCACGTGAGGACAACAGCCTGGCTGAGAGAGGTTTTGAAGACATCTTTGAGCTCTTCTGTGTTTCAGTACACACCCAGATATGATGCCTGAACCAGCTGCTTTCTGGGAATTTATCCTGGAGAGAGATCTCTCCACAATGGGCAGAGACAAGGACAAAATATGGCCGTGGGAAGGAGTGGTGTTTTATGTGTAAATTTAGTTATTTGCTTCAAACCATTCAGAGAAGTTAGAGTTCATTTAAAAGAGATATTTTGCTTTTACAGGTCTGTGGTGGGGCTTTATAGTCTGTGACGGTCTGAATCCTCATTGTCTCTCCTGTCAGTTCTATCTCGGCTTTTCTGATGCCAGCTGCAGGTTGGCCACAGCGGATCTCAATTCAGCATCATCAACAGTTATGAGCCAGCATTTCAGGGATCTCAGTATGGTTTCTGATTGGCTCACATGGTCCTGATTGCAGTTACTTTGTCATTGCAATTGTTTATATAATTTCTCATCATCTCTGTGTCCTTTTCAATGTTGGAAAGCTGGTTTTAGCTCCACCTAACCTCTGTTTTTCTGTTTGTCTTCCTCTTTTTGAATGTCATGAGCTGTTTGGCAACTGATTTTCCCCAGAGGGGACAATAAAGGTTTCAATTCAAATTTTCAAAATTCAATTCTAACCCATGGTCTGGATGCTGGAATTAGCACAACAGCATAACAGAGAGGCTGTGATGCGGCACGCTGATGTTTGTTATGCCCCTCTGTGAGCTGAGGTGTGGTCCATGGTGTTGTTACCCTATTTTAGAAAGTCAATATGTTGATGTCTTTTTGTCCCATTGGTTGTCATGTTGACAAAAAAAGGCAAGGCAAGTTTATTTGTATAGCACAATTCAACACAAGGTAATTCAAAGTGCTTTACGTCAACATTAAAAGCGGCAAGACACAATTAAACAGTAAATGAAAAATAAAATGAAATAAAATGATAAGAAAAGAGATAAAATAATAAAAAGCACAAGTTGTTAGAAAGTAAGGGCAGTAGAGTACAGCAGGTACGCATCTCATTCTTACAATGGCAAGAATAACGTTTCTATACGGTCAAAACGTACAAAGACAGGGTCAAATACAGTATTACAAAAGTAATCTGTAACAATTAGTACGGTGAATTAAACCAATTTGACAATTCTATGCCACAATGCCTGTTTCCAGGTCTTGTTTCACAAAACTGACGGGAATTATGTTTCTATACGGTCAAAACGTACAAAGACCGGGTCAAATACAGTATCACAAAAGTAATCTGCGCCGATTCGTGCAGTGAATCAGACAAATTTGACAATTCTACGTCACAATGTCTGCATTCAGGGCTTATCCATCAATAGTGAAAAAAAACAATCAGCTTCGAAGCTAAGCATTATTTAAGATAAGCTAGCAGATATCTTAATTAAGTTACAATCTGACTCTGAGGCTGACATTTTCGTTGGAAATATGAGTGAATATGAGCATTATTCCCATCTTAAAGTATTGTATGATTAAAAAAATAATCACTTTGCCAGTTTGTTGCTTGCTGATGGTTTGGTACAGTTCACAGAGAGCTTTACTGCTGACGTTAGAGTTGAGAGGAACATTAACAGGAACTTGTGGGATGTGGCTGTAGGCAGGTAGAAAGGTCTACACTTGAAGATCACCAACTCTGTCAGAAGTGAACACTTTCTGCAGGCTACTGTAGCATCACAACACCATGCATCATTGATGTCAACACAGACGCTTCTCCCACAGGCCTCACCATCCTTGACTGGTGCTGTCTGCTCAGAAGCTCAAGTTAACGCACAAGTTAAAGTACATAAAACAACTTGATATTTCATTGGATTGTATTGAACTTGCTTTCTGTATAAGAGTGTCTTGAGATTATTTTTATTGCCACTACGCAAATCAAGTGAATTGACTTGAAATTCTGATCATTTTACAGTTTTATTTTGTGTAAATATTATGTAAATAGCAACTGTTTAATCAGCTAACTAATTTATCAGTCTAATACTAATATTATAATTTAGTTTTTTGTTTGTATTTTAATAAAGATATTGGAAAAATATAAATGGGTTGTCATTAAAAAGCTAATAAACTAGCCTAAAGATGCCTAAGACATTTGCACAGTAAAGCTTTTGTTCTTTTTCCTTGTTAAGCCACATGATGACAACAGGTAAACATGAAATACATTAACAATCTCATTCACAAAATGAGGTTTTGGGGTTTTTAAATAGCTGAAATTGTTGAAAAAAAGGTAATTTATCCTCTTTGCTTGACATCATGTATGTATATATACAGGGCCGCCGCAAGGGGTGTGTGAACCGTGCGACCGCACGGGGCCTCGCGCTATGGGCCGTTTTTTTTTTTTTTTTTTTTTTAATTTTTTTTTTTTCGTTTTTTCCCTTATAAATATCAACAGTCACGTTCCATTACAGACCTAAATGTGTACTAGTCTGTGCATATCAATAAATATATGTGCAATGATGCGCATGTCTGTTGTTCAATACAACTGATCAGACCAAGCGCAGACACAAGCTGCTCTGTTCCAGACGGGTGGATTTGGAACAAACTGTCACACAATGTCGAGAGAACGAGACAGAATCAGGAAATTTCCATCAGGGGATGAAAAAAGAAAAAAAAATAAAGAAAATGGAACAGTTTAATGCCTCTCTGAAAGGCTTGTTTGATAAATTTGTTACAAAAATCACCGATCCGACCGGGTCTCAAGCAGCCGTGGGGCCCCGCGTCCAGGCAAGCCAAATGATGAGGCAGGGGAAGGTATCCAGTATTTTGCTAATTGGAGATTTAAAATTGCGCATATAGACACCTGATCCGACCCGAAAAACCCCCAAAAATTCGTCCCCCCCAGCCATTTCGCACAGGGCCTCGCAAATCTCCCAGGCGGCTCTGTATATATATATATATATATACATATACACACACACACTTACATACATACATGCGCACCCAGGCGGATGTGCGTGTGTGTGTGTGTGTGTGTGTGTGTGTGTGTGGTAAGCCTCCCTCCATGACCTCTCTGAAAGATCTATTATTGGATCATTTTGACTGCTGCAATGTTCATTTCCTCTGTAGTTCTGGTTTCATGGGAGTGTATAGTCATATGAAAAGAAAGGTCCTCAGAGAAATTATCCAGCATCTTGTCACATGATGGCAGTATCAGTTATATATATTTGACACTCACTCATAAATATGTCGGGTGCATTCAATTTTGATATGGCATCAGTTATAGTACCTATTAGCATTTGTTTAGATGGAGAAATAGACTTTTTTTTTCAGAAATGATGCAGAAAAACCCTTTGGAATGAGTGGGTCCAGATTGTTTAAAATCAAAAGATATCGGAGTATCCTTAGTTTTTATTCCTGCCGTGCATTCTGCTGGAAACTGTAGTAAAGAGCAGTGACTGACTATAGCGTGACTATATAGTGTCATCAAGCCACTTTCAGTAAGTAGTAAGGTGCACTCATTTCCAGCAAGTCATTCATAATTAAAGTGTTATAACAGAGATCTGACATTAAAGGGGACATATGGCATTTAATGTATATTTTAAACAGGCCTTGAATGTCTTAAAAACAATCTAAAGCTTGTTTTATCTACATAAATCAGAAATTCAGCCTGATTTACGGTTCTGCGTTAAATCAACGCGTACCCTACGGCGTAGGCTCTGGGTTGGTGTAACGCGGAACCATAAATCAACCTTTAGTCACCTCGTCTTCACACAGGAAGATTTGTCATCATTTCTTATGTTACAAAACAAATGAATCATGTTAACTGTAAAGAAATCACAACACTGAATTTTCACAAATGGCAACTTTATTGTTAAAAAAATAAAACATGAGTTGTATATAAATAACATTTATGCACTATTGCTGGCTCAAGGAAGGACCGTGCGTTTTCTGAAGGTGTCGTTGAACAGCATCAGGTGCTTGGAAGATCTGAAACCATAAAGAGGAACAAAAATGTATTACTAATTTACCTAACGAGTGAGTGGCTCCGTTAGGGGAACACTGGAACCACCGGGGCCCGGGGCTCCTCACCGGGCCGGTCCGGGGCTCCGGTGCTCCGGAGCTAAGCTAAATACTTAGCCCATGCAAAAACAAACAAATATAAATAACATAAAAGAAAAACGTCACTTACCACTGACTTATGTGCAGTTGCCGGGTCCGTACTGTGGGAACTGATCCTTTTATGAGGGTAAATGTCGATGCAAAACCTCATTTTAACTCTCCCTCGCTGTGGAAACCGGTGGAAACAGTCACCGCTTCCAAACAATGGCGGAGCTCCAGCCGGCGGAGTTAGTTGTGGGTGTGGTTTCAGCAGCGGAGGTCGACTTATGGAAATCTGCTCCCGTCGTTACGTAACGCAGATTCAGAACGGCTCAAAAAAGTCACATGACACTGGAAGATTCATTCGGGCGGGGGATACAAACCCTGCAGATTTTCATGGGATTTCATCTTCTCTGTGTTGGCAGGGTGAGGGGAGACCACTTTATATATGTTAAAACAAGAAAAAACGTGTTTTTCACAATAGGTCCCCTTTAAGGGTTCTGGGGGGTAGTTACTAGTTAATAGTCACTAGAGGTCTGTGGTTAATTAATACTTTAATATGAAACAGAGGTGTGGTAAAAGTTACTGTAGCAAACCTGCTGGACTGTTGTGGTAGTTCAGGATGCTTAGCAAGAACGTGCAATCCTGAAAGCAATCTTGTCTAAAAAGTTCTGACCAATTGTAAAAGGAATACCACTTTTCCACAGATGGAATATCTGTTTTCTTTTCATGATTTAATCCTGAAAGTCTGTCAGTTTTTGTCTGATAGTTACAGTCAACATTCTGTACAACATTTCAAATGTGTCTCATGAAACGGGACACTGTAAAAATGTGTGGCGCATGAAGCTGTCGTTCATTGCTTGGCAACATGGGGAGAAAAAAGATAGCAGCAGGGTGAAAATATGAGTTCTTGATAGAGAAATGTGAAGATATGGGAGGAAAAGAATACTAGAGAGTCAAAAACCTTCCCTGTGGCTTTCTCCCATGCAACTGTGTGTCTCATTGAAACAAGGTGATAGGAAAATAGGATGACATTTGATGGCCTGAAATGAATCTCAAGTCAAACTTACTTTCAACGAAAACCAATAAGCCTTTACAATAAGCCTGCTCCGTTCTAAATCTATTCCATGTTAATTTTGCTCAGAAAAGAAATCCAGTAGTCCTGACAGCATGTATTAATGTCAACTGGATGAAAAAGCTGTAAAACTGGTTTATTTACATTAAACAGTATTCAGTCTTAATACAACTGTTAAGCTATGTGAGACTGCAAGGGGAAAAGCTGTTACAAACGGCTGTTGGGATGTGAAATGTTCCATTATCTTAAACGCGGCATGTTTCATCTCAGCGTTTGAGGAAGGACTTGATCCTGCTGCCGCGGCGAGCACCGCAGGAGCTGCTCAACTCCATTTGGATCAGCTGGAAGGATTGTGTTTTGTATTAGCATGAGATTCCCAGCCAGCAATCGACTCTTCTATCATTGATTACACTTGTTAAGGTGATTATTCAGTTCCTCTCAACTCCTGGGCAGTGTCTCATTTCCTCTGTACATTTTGCAAAACATTGTGTTATCGATTAGCTCAGAGCTGTTGATCTTTTATATCGGTTGTTGTCATTTGGGAGGGATAATGCATAGCTTTGAGTCGTTTTCCTCTCTTTCTTTCCACTTCAGCTGCTACCTGAACAGTACAGTTGCCTTTGCTTCAATGATGCGCTGCAAATTAGTCAGCAGTGTATCTGGAAGGGATACTTTCTTTTCTTTTTTTTTGTGAGGTGGGCTTGTTTGAAAGACTTACACCCTATGTAGTTAGTGTCTTATCTGCAGTGGACAGCAGTCACCGCATCTGATGGGATTTCTTCCAGTAAACAGCTACAGTAGGCTAACAACCGTTCATATTAAGCCCATAGAGGAGCAAATTTACACTACCGAACAAGTCAAATCTCCAATTCATCACAGTATGCATGAACACGTGAAATAGATTTATACGGTGTTTCTTTTGTATGGAGCGTCCCTTATGAAGGCAGCCCGTGGTCCACGTTGGAACATTGTCAAAATATGATTTATGCAGAACCAAGGTATGTAAAAGGCAGTAATTTGAAAATCACCTGTATCGTGTTGCTTAAATCACTTTCAATTTATTAAGTCTGTAAAAAAATATCTAAATCTATTGGTATTATTGGCAAATTCCGTAGTTTGGTGAATGAAAATTGTCTCCCAACTCTTTATTATAGCTTGATATATCCATATCTCACTTACTGCAATATTAATTGGGGAGCTACCTATAACACACATCTTCATAAACTTCATATGTTGCAAAAAAGATTCTGCAGGATTGCCACACACAGTAATTGGTCTGCTCATTCTGCCCCTCTTTTAAAACAACTCAATATTTTACCCATCTTTAAATTAAATACATATCAAACCTGCAATTTTATTTTCAAAGTATTGTTCCTGCCAGTTTCATTTTATTTGCCATGTAAAGTTTATTCAGTTCAACAGTGATATGCACCATTTTAATACAAGACAGGCTAATCATTTAAATCTCCTGAAGTTCTATACTGGTTTGTGTCAGTTCTCCATCAGATACAGGGGAGCCCAGTTATGGAACACCTATACTACAATAACTGGTACTATAACAGTTATTCCAGTTATGGAACACCTATACAGCAATCTCGTCTGCCTCTACTTCATTCAAACATTTTAAACATAAGCTCAGGACACATTTAATTGATCAGATTACCTAATGATATTTCTAGATTTGTTATTTTTTCTTTAATCATGTAGATACCATGTATTCTATTCATGCTGCTGTGTATTTGCTTTGTTTTTGTTTTTAGACTGCAATCATGTATTCTGCATATTTTAAATCTTTGTACAATCTTTTGCTGTATTTTACATAGGTAGAGGCCTCTTATAAGCCCCTTGGGCTTTTTGCCTCAGCCTAGCACATTACCAATCTCTCTTTTACATTTGTATGTTACTTTTCTGTTTTTTATACTGTGCTGAATAAATAAATCTAAAGTTTAAGTTGTTATGGAAGGTGAAAATGTCTATGGTCCTTATTGTGACTAGCTGTTAGCCTAGGTTTGCATCACAAGTCCTTCCTGAAACTCCAAAATGAGAGCACTGTAACTGGTGTCTACTGCAGGTAAGACATAAATCACTCAGTTGTTTCATACAACCCCGTTTAAAACTCAACAAGGTAGGGAAAAACTGACATATGCAAAAAAACTTGCACTCAAGACTTTGATTTTTATGTTAAAAAATAAGTTTGGATTTTTATTTTCAGGACTATTTGCGTATTATCATGAACGTTGTGTAGCTGCTGCAGTCACAGTTCCCTTTTGTCAGCAAAAACCAGCCAAAATAACTTTGGATTACCATATAAGGTTGTCTCCTGGGACAGTGGCGTGTTACTTTATGACACTACTGTATGTCATACAGAAACAACAATGAAAACACCTCCTGGCAGAGGCAGCTGAGAGACTCCAGAAAGTAATGAGACGGTCGAGCTAATTATTTTACTCAAACCAAGAGAAATGATTCATTGCCCTTCCTGCCATTCAACAGGATTTTCTCCTTTCCTCTGTGGTAATTACTGTACACACACTCGTCTCTTGGGGGAGTCTGACTGGGATGGAGGCAGAACTGCCATTAGTTGTCATTAATGCAAACAAGTTGCAGTTTGAGATTGCAGCAAAAATCCGTATTGGTCACAAAAGAAAATCTGCAGCCACTAAAGACAAGCAAAACAAAAGTTGGTGTAAGTGTGGCATTTCCTTGAGGTTGTCTGGAGTTAAGAGAACAGAGGGGACTGAAGAATGATGCCACTATAGTCTCATTTCAGTTGCATGGGTAATTTTCCTTTCTCGTATTATACTGGATAACGTGGTTTGATGCTTTGTCACTTGGACAAAACATGAGGAAAACCCTGCTGATCCCTGGTTTGCAGTTAGCGTATCCGCCTACGCTGTGCCTCGGTAGAAACACACCTGTTGCCTACGGTAATTAGTTGGTACATTTGCTCCTGCACGGAACATCAAATAAGTCATTACTGATCCATTATCTTTTGGCTCATAGTTAATGAGTGGAAAGAAAGCAGAAAGTTAAAGGCTATCTTATCATAAACTGTGATGAATCACAGAGTTTCTCCCTCTCATCAATTGCATTGGATTGGATTGGATTCAACTTTAATAATCCCCATAGGGGAAACTTTCATTGCATGTTAATTGCATGTTAGCGTGCTTATGTTTTCTTGGGGCATGATTTTTGATGGATGCTTGAAAGAAGGGACTGAAGTTCATCTCATTCTTGCTAATTTTCCAATGTAGAGACCATAATTAACAGGAGTTTAGATCAAAACAACACACTGCCACTCCTCATATAGGTCATATAGGCCATTAACGTACTAGTTAGGACAGTACCTGGGGTATGCAGTACTCCACAGTATCTATGGTGTGCTTGACATTGAACATCACAAAAAAGATGAACTGCAAGCACACCTTATTTCTTAAAATTAGCGAGGCTAATTGTGAGGAATTTAGTGAGGTAATTGATTAGGATAAAATATCTGCTGCCAGTGGAGAACAGAGGCTGTTACAGCATTTTAAACGCTATGTTGTAGATATATTTTGCTAACACATGCTTATAAAACAGTTGTGTGTCCACATACTTTCAGACCTCAGACTGTTAATGAGGGTACTCTTAAACTTCAAAAGTAGTACTCTAATTATGGATAGGTCTGCATTACATTTATTGTTAAGGATTTCACTGCATATTTTCCCACTTTCTTCATCTCACCCCTTTTCGCTTTAATTGCCATGCCATTCATCTGTCCCACTTTCTTTTTTCTCTTTTCAAAAACAGAGGACTCCAAGACTTTGATCCTGCATTTTGAGTCTTTATATTCTGCCACTTGAATCAAGGGCTCTCTGAAACCTACTTCTCTGTAAGTGATGCTCTTAAATCCTAGACCAAAATGTGCTTGCATCCTTATAACGGTCAACAGGAGCAAGAAACAGCAGCATCAGGAAAATGGAACCATTCATTTAAGCTAGTGCAAGCTTGTTTCAACATTTGACAGACAACATCTCCTTAGTGAAAACACTTTCTGAATTTTCAATACCAGTGACTTGATTGTCCTATCTTGACATGCAAATCATTTTGGTTCCAGCAAATACAATGTCACCTTTTATTTCATAAAAATGAAGCCAAAGAGAAAAATAATATGTGAGCAATACTACATCCACTACAACCATTCAATGGCCTTTAGATCCACCTTGAGCAGAAATAACTTTCATAGTAATTTCCCCACAACATTTCAATTGGGTTGAAGTCCGGACTTGGACTTTATCTTTCTTAATCCTGACTCTTTTATTTTTCAGCCATTTACTGGTGTTCTTTGGGCAATTATCCGGTTTCATTGTCACACTATCAGGGAATGAAGGACCCAAATGCAGGTGACTGAGGAGGCAGGAGATCCAACACAAAAGTATTTTATTTAAACTAAAAGCTCTGCTGAGCAGGATACAAAAAGAATCAAACAAAAAGCCCAAACTAGGCAGAACCAAGAACAAATCACAATTTCGGAGCAAAAAATAGAAACAAAATGGTATGGACTAGCCAGGAGGAATGGAAAGACGAGACCAGATATACACAGGCTGACCAGACACAGGTGCAAACACTCAGGACCCAGACTTTCAAAATAAAACAGGAACAAACAAACCCAAAAACCGTGACATGCCTGACTCAATTTCAATCAAGCTTTAGCTGTCAGATAGATGGTCTCATGTTTGCCTCTAGAATTCTCCTGTCCAATGACGAGTTTATCGTCCACTCATGGCCTCAGTTCAAAAATAAGGTTGCTTAAAAAAATTAAGACTTAGATAGGTAATTTGGTAATTAGGTAATTTGAGGATATGAGGCCAATATCAATATATCCTTAATGCTCGTAGCAAGATCTGGCCTCAGAGATATCACTGCAATGTCTAGTCATGTGTGGCATTAAAGAAATGTATGGGGCCAAGAACTTTGTTCTATGGCCCTGATACTGAGTATGGTCAAGATTATTCTCTTTTTGGCTAAACTGTTGCTGATATAAATAATGGTATAGTTCAAATAAATAAATACATATATAAAAAATGTATGTTATTTGTCTGAGGTTGTATTTGACAAGTAAAGATCAGATTATTTTAATTATTTGTTTTACACACTCTCTCTCTCTCTCTCTCTGTCTCTCTCTCTCTCTCTCTCTCTTTCTCTCTCTCTCTCTCTCTAACACTAACACAAACACACACACACACACACACACACACACACACACACACACACACACACACACACACACACACACACACATACATACATGAAACACAAACATGGGATTAGAGCTTTTGCACATAACCGTATATGTTTATTCTATCTTATTTTAATGCTTAATTCTAGTTAGTACATAAGATATGTCAAAAGAATGAAATTTCATAGAGAAAACTTAGTAGACAAGTCCTATAGTGCTAGGAGAATGATTGACATTTGAACACAACATCTGAGGTAAGACTTCAAATATATTTCCTTTTTTTTCTTTCTAATTAATATACTTGTTTAGCCACCTCTGGCCTCATGGCTTTTAGATGATAGATGAAATGTGATTATTATATAACATATGTGTTCTTTAAAGTTATTTGAAGCCCTTCGAGTAAACCTTAAAGTTCATGTCCGATAGCATGATGTTTGAACAGTAGGTCCAAGTGAAATGCTCTGAAAAAGTCATCAAAGATGAAAAACAATTTGCTATCAGAGCTCAAAGGATAAGAGAGAAACATGTTTCTAACGTTTGAGTAAAAGTAATAGGGTGTCTATTAAGGCACCTGTATATAGATGTAATCAAAAGCACATCAGTTCAATTAAATCTGGATGTAGATAATTGAAATGGCTCTCAGGTTGTTTTTTTTTAAACAACAGCTTGGTAAGAAACATTTATCTATATAATTATGTTCTGTAATAGTGGATCTACTGACCACTGACATTCCCCTGAAGAGTCCCAACAGGGAGTCTGAGTAAAGGTTAAGTGTGTGTATAGCAGAGTTAGAGCAGACTGTTACAGTTGAAAAGATGAATATGAATTTACATAACAGTCCTTAGATACCTCACACTAAGATTGAGGTTATGGTGATGATGTTGGCAGTATCCTAAAATATGAGCATTCTTTAAATATTCAAGAACTATAAAAATACAGGTGCTATGAACAGTTCAATAAAACAAATCCACTTGACATCCCCCAGATTAAAATTTCATGGATCTGAGTTAAAGAGATGCGGCGACTCGTGTACCCGTGCACACTCCTGACTCAGTGTGTGTCTGTTTATAAATCCGTTGGACACTGTGTATTAAAGTTTCATGGCTGCTTGCTTTGAACCAGCTCTTTCCTTCGCAGCATGTGAATAACTGCAGTGTTGTATGTATAAATGTGTATGTGAGCATTCAAGCACATAAGACAAACTGGTTGAAGACGGGTGTGTACACTTCCTTTGTAATAGTCCAAACGCAAGCTGGTGTGTCTGTGTGCATCCCCAAAGCAGTAGGGAATATGTGGTGTGTGCATGTGCTATGAATATTTGATATGCTCCTCAGTATTCATGAGGGATAAAGATAGAGAGAAAGAGCAGGAGAGGTGGGCAAAAAAGGGACGAAGGGGAGATGTAAATCATTTAACAACAGCATATGGTTAGTGACCAAAGCAGTGTTGTCCTTTAATGTGGTTGTGGCTTTTGTGTACTACTGTCATTCATGCTCTGAAATATGATGCATAGCAAAAGACAGGATCTGTTTTTGGTTCTTTTTTGATTCTTAATGTTTCTATGAGTTGAGCAATAAACAGAGGAGAGGAGGCATTTGTTAATTTAGGATTTTAAATCAGGAACAGAAAAGTCAGGACTCATAAGGATATCATAACTGAATAACACTGGAAACATATTTAATAAATTATGGCTAAGCAGCATCTGCCTAATGAATAGTTGAGTCACATTACATAACATTTACAATGGAACAACCTCAGTGTTGTTTCTAAAAATACGTTCAAAAAGAAGTCTACACAGACCCACACACACACACACACACACACACACACACACACACACACACACACACACACACACACACACACACACACATATATATATACTGTATATATAATATGTATAATATGGCCACATTCAAGGCCTGCACTATTCCTACTGTACACCACTGTTTCTACTTTCTACTCAGCTATTTTACATTTTTTATTCATTAATGCACTAACTCACCAACTAACTGATAACTCACTAAGAACGCATAAAAAAGCATTTTATGAGGCAGAAATACATTGCATGAACCAATCATATAACCTTGACAATCTGAGGCTTTGTTTGTCATTCATCAAGTAATTTACTTATGACAGGTCTCCAATCAACACTTCATCTGGAACACCCACTTCTGACACACATTTATATCTGGGTTCATTTGTTCCATTAATTAAATAACTTTTGTTGGAACTAGAGCTGCCACATTCTCCTGCACGGCAACTGTCTGATCATGCACCCTGGAGATGAACTTCAATGAGAACAGGTCACATTTTGACAGGTAAAAATGATCTGAAGATTATCAAATTAAATGATCACTCTAACATGACGAGTGGGCTTGCAACCATGGTAACAGTAAAAAGTGCTACAGGCTATGCAGGAATATCACCCAAATGCGGGAGACATGAAAAACGGAGTGAATAAACAACGTCCTTTTATTCTAACCAACAGCTCTGCTAAGGAAGGAAATCCAAAAAATCGCAAGTCCCAAGAGAGATGAGTATGATACACATGGAGCACAGGGCGGCTATTGAAGCAGCTGAAAACAGTTACCATGGGCAAATGTAGCATCCATGTAACCAAAGATAGAAAGGACCAGGCAAATCATGTCCAACCCAATGACCTACAGATGGTTCGGCAGCTGGGTCCTCCTGTTTTTGTGTGAATCCATGTTTATCTTCAGCACTTTAGTCAACTGCGTTGTTTTTAAAGTGCTTTATAAATAAAGTTGAGTTGAGTTGAGTCAAGCAACCATCACCTCAAACGATTCCAGGAACCTCTCAGGCCAACTAACCGGATCACCACTCAACAAGTAACTGATCATATTCTGCCGTGGCTACAGCTAAACTGCCTGCAGGTCCTGCTAGTCCTTGTTTCAACTCCTGCAGTATGAAGTAAAGAAAATCAGAATACACACGAAACAAAAGACAAGGCAAAGTTAATAAATGTGTGAAACAAAGACTTAAAGGTATAGTCTGTGATCATATTCAAAAACATTTATTGTTACACTGGGTGAAGTGGTCCTTCCATCCGGAGAGTAGCCAGTGAATAACGTGTTCAGAAAAAGGAAAGAAAAAAATCCGACCTCTCTGACAGCTTTAATCCTGTAAAAACCAATCTGTTTTTTGCGGACCGAATGGCACGGATTGGTCAGAGGACCAGAGGATTGTCAGGGGGGAAAGAACCAATCAGATGCCTTCATTTTAAGTCCCGCCCACGCCACCCTCTGTCTCACTCACTCTCACTCTGCTTCCAGCCTGCCTCCAGCCCCCGTGTCCACTTCCCACGGGTCCTCCTCGGCTCAGAGTGTCCCAGTGTAACCCCCCCCGCTCCTCCAGACCGACTGGCAACCGCGGCCTGACATCGGAGGGGTCACGTCGAATGTAACGGCTAAAAAGGCTAAAAAAAGGCTAAAAAAAGGAAGCCAAAGTGCAATTCTGCGGCGCAGGTTGTCCGCTACTGGGGGTTCTGCCACGGACCCCCATACGGCGAGGGCGGAGAGCACCGGTGCGGCTGGCGGTGCGCTGCGCTGCCCTGCAGGCTCTGTTGCCACGGCTACGCCGTAGCCTACGGCGTAGGGTATGCGGCGACGTGCACCATTCTGCGTTGGTTTAACGCGGAACCATAAATCAGCCTTACGGCGTACTCTATGCTGTAGGCTCTGTGTTGGTGTAACGCGGAACCATAAATCAGCCTTCAGTGTGTGCTCTGTGTGCTGTTCTGAACTTCTCTGTTGTGGTCATTTTGCTGGGACGTCGGGTCCCTCCTCCGAGACACAACTTTTGCGGTATGCGTTCATTGTTGTGTCCAAAACTGATGCGCGGTGCCCACCCAATCAGAAACGGTACAGATATTCTCTGATATTTTTTTATATTCATAAAAAAATAAAATTATAAAAAAATAAAGAATCCCCATAACTTTGATTGGGTGGGCAGGACGCACGTTTGGGTGGGCACAGCCCACCCCTGCCCCCCCCCCCTAAAACCGGCCTCGCTTACAGCTGAATGAGACATGGGGTAGTTTTGTTGAAAATGTGCTGTCCAAAATGTCCTGGAAAACTCGACTCCTGCAAATGCGCGTTCCCCAAAGTTTGTGGGGGCGTGGCTTTGGACGGAGAGCTGACGGGAGGGGGAGGAGGGGGAGGGGCTTAGAGGAGGTGCCACTTTCAAATCTTGCTAGCTCTCCAACATCAAGGACTATACTTTTAATAAGGGTAATATAAGTAAATCAAGACTTGTCTAGAAAAAGCCAGAAAATTAACAAAATATACCCTCTAAAATAACAGAGGCAATAATAAAGAATGTGGAAAATTCCAGACCAACCAAAACCTGAGATTATGACATGAGCCCCTGTTGTAGGACAGGCTTTGTGCCGTCAGGCTGATGTTTTTATTTATTTTTTCTCTGTGTGGCTAAATGCTGACAAATTCCAGCATTGACAAATTCCTGACAACCTCCAACGATCCTATGATCTCTAAGCTTTCTGGAACATGGTAGGTATTTGGCTGTAGAAATTTGACTTTATCAATAAAAGGCATGGTCTGTTCACACTTGAGTAATATCACAGAATTAACCAATAACTATTCTGTATATTCCCAGGTCATTCTAGCCCCATATGAAGAGGGGGGAGATGAGGTTTATAGCACTCTCTTTGGTTTTCCTGTTAAAGAGATTAAAGTTTTTAAATGCATATTTAAGACCAGAGTCATGCATATTCAGAGTCCAGGCAAGGACAATGATTTGGAAAATAATATGAACGCATACAAGTTAAGACCTGAGATGTGCTGTTGACCTACAGATGTTAACATTGTTCTTGCACAACCTGTGAAGACTGCCATCTCATATCAGAACTGAGCAAAATCAGAAGTGACATTTTTATTACTGAAAAATTAAACAGCCAAAGCAAAACAAGCTGGTGGAGGATTCGTTGCTAGGTTATTAGTCATATTAGTCATGTCATATTTCTAATGAGTGCTGTGCTATGTTTTTATGATTTGATCTGATTTATTGAAGAACTGAGAGACAAGCAACTGAAATGTAAAACAATTTACAATGAATATTTTCTGTTTCTGTCAAATATAACATCTCTGTGCTCTGTCAGTTTCAATTTTGCGTTCTCATAGTCCTGGTACTCCAGTGTCCTGGTATCCCGAAGCTAATGGACCATCTGTTGCACGGAGAGTTGGGGGTCCTCGGGCAGAGAAAAAACAGTGACTTCATTTCCTACATTTCTCTACAGTGGAACTATAGTGACACCAAATCCACAAAATATTTAACCTGGACATATTCATATATTCTGCTAAGAAGCATGGTTTTAAAATATAAATTAACCCTAAATTCTGATTTATTAAATGGAAGGGCAATGGGCAAAGAACTAGAAGAATAATTTAATGAAGTCTTCCCTGTTTATTTGTATTTTGTGTGTGATCTGTTTTGAAATATTGTGAGTCAGTTCCACAGTTTTCCCCATTCATTCATATACCTTTTGTGCATGAAAGGATTAATGTAGCTTTGTGCTCCTGTTCCTTCTTGCCTCTAAATCTGTGTTGATCCAGCTCCTCCCCATCTGCCTTTTTGACATGAAAGAAAACAAAAATATAAATGTGAAGGCAAAATAGGAGTCTTAAACATACAGTATGTTTGAAACATTCTTAATGTAGGCCAATTTTCTTTTGATTCAACTTTATGTTTTCATTATAACAGTGTTCACTTTTTATGTAGACTTCTTACTTTCACTGTCAACGAATTAAAATCACATTTCTTCGGAAGATCACCTTCCTAGAGTTTATTCTGCTATTTAACCTTTGTTTCTATTCACCATAACCAAATTCTGATACAGAATATTGAAACAATAGAATATCACTGTCAGCACTTAATATTTCAATGTTAGAATTTACAGTTTTCAAATCCAAAATAAAGAGGTGTCTAAGTCACGTGGTTATAAAGCTATTAAAAAATGAAGGAAAAAAAAATCACTGGGTTTGTATGTGTATATTTATGTATGTGTACGCATATGTATGCGTATATATATGTATATATATTAAATATAGTAATAATGCACATATATATACCTTTGGTTTCTACCTTCATGGTATCAATCGTTAATGTGTGCAGACAAGGTAAAAAAAAAAAAAAAAAAAAAATGAAGGAAAAATCAATTACAAACATTCTTTCCCATGAAAAAAATGTAAAGGGTTCTAAAATACAATACAATACATGTTATGTTTTTTTTTTTACTCCTTTAGTACAGCATTTTGGCTTGGGTTTAGAGTAACCTGGTCAGGGGGCTGTTGAAAAGAAACTTCTGCAATGTTTCAGCAGTTGTTAGTTTATTGATGTTCCCCATATGAGACTAGGGCTGAACGATTAATTGCATTTGCGATAATATCGCGATGTGATAAAACGAGATTTTCTAACCGCAAAGGCTGCGATTTGACCAGTCACGTGATCTGGTCACGTGATCTGGTCACGTTGCCGGCAGGGAAAAAAAGTCAACAGTGCCGCGTGTCCGCCTGTAACCTACTGTATATCTACCATGGCCTCAGTGTTAGGGCTCGGCCAGGCAGGGCTTTATAAATATATGGGATTTATAAATGTATTAAATATATGAGCGCGGAGTCGGCGTGGCGAGGACATGTGCGCAGCGCCGCGCACGAGCCGGGCGGGCAGTCGCGCTGTGAAGCCGGATTTATGGTTCCGCGTAAATCGACGCAGAGCCTCGCCGTAGGTTACGCGGCGACGCGCACCGTACGTTGTGCGTACCGCGTACCCTACGGCGTAGGTTCTGCGTTGGTGTAACGCTGAACCATAAATCAGCCTTAAACCACCTGCAGCCCGTCAGCTCTCCGGAGAAGTTACAGAGCGGCTGCGAGTTGCTGGTTCGTTTTGTTAACTCTGTGAGCTTTATTGGTTTGTTTGTTAGTTTGCTGGTGGTTTTTTTTTCTCTCTGTGATTTTTGAGTTATTTATGAAGACGTTCTGAATTCCCTGTGAGCAGTAGGCTACTCGAGTTGAGGGGGGATGAAATAAAAAACGGTCAAAATCATCCCCTCCTGAAATAAAAACGGTCCAAATCATCCCCCCTGTAAAACTGCCATCCCCCCTTTCCACCCCTTATGTCATTTCATCAATGAATGTGGTTTTACTGCTATTTCAACATTTAGAGTCATCACCAGAAAAATAACACCAGAAAAATAACTTATTTGACAATTTTCACCTGTTTCAAGTAAATTTTCACTTGAAATAAGTAGAAAAATCTGCCAGTGGGACCAAGATTTATCTTCTTATTACAAGCAAAAAAATCTTGTTCCCCTGGCAGATTTTTCTACTTATTTCAAGTGAAAATCTACTTGAAACAGGTGACATTTTTTGTTTTTTCCAGTGATGACTCTTGCTTTAAGTGTAATGAGATTTTTTTTTTACTAAAATGAGACATTTTAACTAGAAATAAGACAAATATTCTTGTTAAGATTTAGAGTTTTTGCAGTGATCCATTTTACTTGTCCTGTGAAGGACAGAGTCATATTGATAAGTTCAGAAAAGTGTTTTTTATTGTTGTGTTTTGATGTATTTGATGTAAGCCCAGTGGATATTTAAAGCTTACAGAAGGCTGCATTTAACTGCTGATATGTCATTCCTGCAGTATTTCTGCAGGTGTTTTGGTCACTGCTATTATTTGTTATATATTTTATTATTTGTAATCAGCACAAATTATCTGTCCCCATATGATAAAATCCACCATCCCCCCTGATTTTATTTTACAACTCGAGTACTGCCTGTGAGGAAGGTTTTTTGTTCCCTGTGGGACTTTTTCTGTGTTTTTCTATCAAACTACGCCTCGTTTTGCCTAAAGTTTAACCCGGTTTGGTGTCGTGCGATTGGGTTCAGAGAGAACGACCCATGTGTAGACGTGTTAAAGAGGTAAAGGCACAGATTTGTTTTCTTTATTATTGTAATTTGTGCTTTAAATAAATCTGGCAATGTTTATTATAAAACAGACTGATTTATTGCTTGTGTAGTTGAAAAATACATGAGAACAGGACCTTGAAAAAAATAATCTCATATTAAATCGCAATCGCAATATTGAGGAAAAAAATCGCAATTAGATTATTTTCAAAAATCGTTCAGCCCTATATGAGACCATGGCAGATATGTAGTAAATGTCCGCTGAATATCCCACATATAACTAAGTTCATCACAGTGTTCATTGAGAGAAAGAGTAGCTTCAGACATTTCTACTGATATATTAGAATGACGCACAATGCTGTTTATACTGATAGTCTTGTCCCACTCTGTTTTGTATCACACCAGCAATTATTACTTGCAGTTACAAAAGTATAAATAAACTGGGAAAGTGAGTGGGGCATAATTGGGATTTTGAAAAGTGAGGGGGAACTGTCCCCCCTGTCCGCAGGGGAAATTATACCTATGGCGCCTTTTGGGAGATTGAGGTCATTTTGTTTAATGTTTCAAAATGAAAACTGTTGATCTATGTGTCATTTGTCTGGTGTGTGATTAGTGTTCTTGACCCTTTGTAACAATTCTCTGCAAATCTAGTCTTTTGTGCTGTAAATGAAGGTTATCAAAGGTAAATTCTAGAGTTACAGCAAAGCTAGATCTATTTTCATGGTACATGGTGTAACTGTGGTTAGGAACAAAGATTACATGAGTCAAAGCAGTTATGAGTTGGAATGGAGTATAAGTCTGCAATAAATGGCAATAAATGGCAATTGATGTTAGCACTGGACTATCTTCCTATGTCCAAATAAATGACTATGTTTCGTGTTTATCGCCTCTGCCCATCGTGTTATAAATATCTAAGTACTGATTCAGTGCTATGGGAGAAAAGACTGTACTGTCCTTTTATATCCACTGACCACTGAGAGTACTTCGTGATTTATAACAAGGTGTCAGCAACCGCGAGATTTGTACGGATATGAAATCTACTGTACAGCATCTTTTTCCCCACTACACTTTGTGTACATGTATAAAAAAGTTAAAATTAGTTTTTGTTTATCTCTAGGGACCCTATCCGCACTATCACTTAGGTGGAATTATATTTTTTAATCATGTTAGATGCTTAAAATAGCAATTCATTTTGGCATTGGTTGATTGCTGTACTGTAAGCTAATGTTAATTACATTTAGCTGTAAATTCATTTCCTAAGTTTCCTAATGAAAGTTTCCACTCCTTACCATCTAATAATAGACCTGAGGTTGTTTTAAACTCTGCAATGTTCTTTTAAATGTGCCGTCATATCTGTTTTACATAAATAAGAAATAATCCAGTCAAAAGACTTTTCAGGTTTCATAATTTTTCACTGTTATTTCATATCCCAGTCGCTGATCTTCTTGTTGAGCTGATAGCTTATAAATATTTTATCACACACAACCCTCTTCATGTAGGATGAATACAAACTTACAGGTCCCAATTATCTTTTCAACCACTAGGCCAAGTTTGGCAGCCTAAAACACTTTCTTCTGTTTTCCAGGCATCATTATCAGCATCAAAGCAGTCTCACTCAGCACTCTCAGAACCTTTTTTTCCAACATGATCGTCTCCTGTTTTTTAATAAGGTTATCAGCTCACATAAGTTTACATTTTACTGTCATGTTCGTAATTTGAATTTTAAAAGATCAGTGCCATGTAAAAAGTACTTGTCTATATTTAGCACACCTTAGAAACCTCAAAATCACTATCAACCAAATGCAGATAATGTGCCAACAACTAGACACCTTCCTTACAGTGTGATAATTGGAACGCGTCCTAAATTAACCTCTGGCATCTTGTCTCTGGTGTTCTCTTTACTTTTGAAGTGTCTGCAGTGTCAACCTGGCAACATCTAGAGAGCTCTCAAATGCCTTTAGGGAAGAAAATGTAGATGCCTATGAATTCATTTAAAAAAGATCTCAGTTTCATGAAATAAACATACCACATGTGTTATGTCCAACTTAGGTCACGACAGCAAATTCAGCCAAAGAAGTAGCCAGACTTGTGAAACTCAAGCCCTGATCTTGAGAACTTCTGACTTGACTCTGACTCATAACGTAACTTCATTTGTAATAGTAAATCACTGATAAACTCTTAGATTTGATATCATTATATTTCATATGCCATAATGGTTTGCCATAAGATAAAATCTAGATTAATTTCAATGCTAATTTTCTGCAAGATGCACGTTTCCACATGTCCTTGGCTCATGTCATATGTGCATCATGCTTAGGAGCAAACAAAAGGTGAACAAATGTCTATGATTGTTAGCTTTGCTTTAGCTGATTCCTCGTGTAGTGGTAAAAAGTGCACTGTTAAATGCTCCAGCGATAAAAGAACCATCGAAAAGATGATGGGAACATTTTCTAACTTCATTCGTCATCCAGTGAGAATTCACCCAGAAAACTATGCGCTGCAGTAATGTTTTATGCTCCGTTTTATCGCAGAGACAAAAAAGGGGAGAAAACCCTCTCTATGGAATGTGAATGGGGGGAGGGGGTTGATGACCGCTGAACTAGATTTAAAACTCACCTTTCACAGGCTGCTAACCTTCTGCTACGAAGAGCTACAGCTGTTTGTGGTGGGCAGATCAATCCTAATATTGATAATATCGATAACAACAATCAACACCAGTGTAATGAGATTGATGCTTTAGTTTTTTTTTCTTCTGTATCCATTGCTGCGGTTTATTCGAAGAAGTTACCTAGTTTCTAAATGCTGCTGTTTTTTAGGTACTCCACTCGCAGCGGAACAGAAACACTTTGTGCGACATCAAAACACAAGAGGGAGGAGGAGGAGTCATGTGACTCAGCAGAACTTACAGGACTCAAACCTGAGGGACTCGAACCCACAGAGAGTTTACAGGATTTAAAATATGATTAAGTTTTGAAACTCAAATTTAAAAATACCAATGTAAAAAAGAGTTGTTGGGCCACTTTCCTATGTGAACATGGGAATTTCAAATTTAAGGCCCAGCTCTGAGGCCTCACTCTGAGACCAGCCTCGATTTCCACATATTCCATTTACTTCCACATTTACCTCTAGTCGTTGGATTTTGGTTTCCAGCATGTTGATTTTCAGAAGGAGATGATGGTAGTCATCTTCAGAAAAAGGGGCGCATTGTTTGGCTTTTTTCTCCCACTAGGGGGGTTTTTACCTGCCATTGTTAATTGGAAAGCACCTAAAGACAACTTGTGTTGTAATACACACTATATAAATAAAATTTTATTGAATTAAGCTTTAGTTTGTCAATTGTAGTTCAGGTCTCTGCTTTATGTAGGCCACGCTCACGTTGCACCAATAAATTCTGAAGAAAGTGTTGGAAAATAGTAGGGGTGTAACAATATATCGTGTCACGAAATTTTGCGATACAAAAACGTCACGATACGTGGTGGAGGTGACAAACTGTATCGCGATATTGGATTATTAATATTAATTATATTGTGTTGACTAGTAAAGTGCAGTGTAGCCTATAGGTGCCAAACGCGCCTCGACCCACGAACGAAAATCTTACTCCGCTCAGAAGAAACTAGTACTGTTTTGGGGTCCCGATCACGGGACTCTTGCAGGGTTTTGAGCTCTGAACTTTTACTTATGTAAGGCTTGTGTAGAGTTAAGGCTTACCTTATTAAATTAAACCTTTTTCGGGTCCTGAGTAGGATAAACACGGGGACAACTTCTGCTGAGTTCCAGTGTACTTTAATGTCCCTCAACAGTGTAGGATTTTAGAACATCTACACAGCACCTAGTGCTGTATCACTCCGCCCAATCTAAAACATACTAAGCACTACAGATAAACTGACTAGTGTCATTATAGTCCCTGATTTACATCAGAATATAAAGAATATATTTATAAAATAATGAACCCTGAATTACCAAAATAAACTTCTTAACAAAAATAAATCTCTTACACTTATAAGGTGAGCATGAATCAATCTTTTTTATGATGTAAAATGTATGTATTTATTTACTTTTATTTATTTATTTAATTTTAGTTGTTAAATTTCTGGAAAAGAAAAAAGTCAGATCATACATGAGAGAAACTATTCAGTTTGTGGCTAAATATTTGTACTTGTATGAAACTGAAGATGCATAATGCAAACCTGACATTTACTTTTAGTTCAGTTTGTGGAAAATGGTTGGCCTGGCTTGCTCTTTAAAACTTAAACAGTTATGAAGCATTACAAACTGTAACAATAGGGCAAACGCACAGTATTGTTTTGTATTTTGTGTCTTTTAAATGAAAGACAATTTTTTCCAGTCATATGTTCCTCATTCAAGGTTGTTAAAAAAATACTGCTATAATATCGTATCGTATCGTTATTGTGACCTCAATATCGTATATCGTACCGTATCGTGAGATTAGTGTATCGTTACACCCCTAGAAAATAGTGACATGAGTGGTAAAATAGTCTCCTAGAGATTTGTAAGTGTAAAGAGGGCACTGTCTATTCATTTCTTGCAATGAAAATTGAGAAATTGATGAAAAAGAAAATGCAAGCAGAAGGAGGAGCAAAGCAGTAGGCCTCCTTCCACGGTCAAGAACAACTTACAGTATATAAAAGTATCCTAGATGAGACAAAAAGCCCCTGCTAATGGCCTCAGATATTATTAGAACCAACAGCATTACACTGCGTATGCTGCAGGAATTTTATTAGTTTTACCCTGAAGAGTATTAAAACCAGAAAAATCCATGCATTTAATTTTGATGACTAACTCTCATGTCTGCACACAATCTCATGGTGATCAGTTGCTCAAATCTGGAACAAACAAATGTCGAAATCCAGGTGATAGCAGAGAAAATGTCAAGGGAACACCAAAGTCAATGGGCTGCATCATCAGTGTTTGCACACAGTGTCAGGTCACTGCAGAGCATCTGTCTGTCACAATCCCCTCAGCTACACCAGTAGCATGCTTGCAAAGTACTGTATATCTATATACTAAAAATACACATATATTCACCTTTCTTTTTTTCAGAGAAAAAAAATTAAGTTCAATGATGATCACAGTATATTATGAACCTTGTTAACCAAAGAAATGAATACATTGATACGACTAAGACTAAGCCAAACAGAGGAAATTAGGTACAGTAGCTGTACTGGATTTGACCTCAATGAAACATTTAAAACCCCTTAAAGAGCTCTGCCTGACTGTAACTGCAGTAACTGTCACGCTGCCATTAGTGCTGCTGTCTGTTTTCATTATGCAAAAACAGGGGAAAAGGGCCTCACAGTCACTACGATAAACTCTCCACAAAGTTTGAGTGAACAAGCGTTTCTACTTTAAATTGCGTGAAACTCTGCCAGTGGTTTCTGGAACTAACGTGAGAATTACTTTCCAGCTATGTGAAATTAACAAATAGCAAACCACTTTTATACTTTAACTTCCCGATTCTGTCTGGTATGTTTTGCAATTTATTTTTCATTTGTTGCTTAAATTGCCAAGAAGCCAGTAATGGAGTGGCTCTGCCAAAAATCTCTACCTTTGAGCTTTGTTTTCAATGCTTTAACCCAAGTGTGTGTTGTAAGTGTGAATTGTGTTTATTACGTTATTTTTAACCTAATAAGCTCACATTCAGAAACCTTTGTTAGGAAACTTCCACATTGGGACCTAGAACTGATTTTCAATGATAATAGGTTTTGTTTCGGAACCAACTGTGTAGTCAGGTAGTCAGCACTATCCCGTACTTAAGCATTGTGTTTTGCAGAATGAACGGCTGAACACATTCTGTAGGAAATAAAACATGAACAAATGAAATGTTTATGTTCCCTGTGGGATGATTTAGTTTGTATAACAGTAAAATTGTCAGTAAAAATGGTCAGAATATAAATAGAGCAAATTGGATGCAAGCATCGTAATGATAAAAGTATGGTCAAAGCATATTTACGAAATGCATTTGTTAAACAAACAAATGACCACATTACAAGAAAAATGTTACTGGATGAACAAAGAAAACTAGGGGGCTGTAATAATCTAATCAAACCTTAGCAAGTGAATCATCCTCTTCATCATCCTGAACCATCAATCATTAACAAAAATTATCTTTTGGTACAAATAATCTAAAATTATGACAAAATTTCAACTTCTGTTAACATTCTCCAGCTATATGACGGCTCAAAACCAATCTCTTGGATGGATGGATTTTCTTTTTAAATGTATTCTTCATCATTAGACCAATGATTAGATATTTTCTGCTGTTTGACCTGACATTGATGAGTTGTCTTAGAAAGTAAATCTGTTTGCAGGGAAACAGCCACAGCTTTGGGTGTCCCAACACAGCTGCATTACTCTGCCCTCTTGAGACTTGTTTCTCAATGTCCTCTCTCCCCACTTAGAGCATTGAATTGAGACAAAAGCAAGACTGGAGACTCCCACTGTATAATCAACCAAAGGCCCTTAAAAGACCATAAAGGATATATATATATATATATATATATATATATATATATATATATATATATATATATATATATATTTATATACAGTATATATATAATGTATTACACTGCATCCTTGAGACTACATGAGAATTTCTCTTTTAATCTATAATACCATTTCAATGTGTATTTCTTGGCACGTTCTATATTTGCTGCAGCTATACATATAAAATAGATAATTGAGACAGACTTACGTAACCCCGGTTCTCTGATAACGTAGTGAGGTATCTCAGCTCATAGGAGAGCGCTCTCAGCGATCGAACTACGGAAGCTCCAATGACACCCCATCTGTTGGAGACAGACCAATGACAGCAGTGACAGGAGAGCCCGCCCCTCTCCCTTATATTCTCACTGCCGTCAGTGCACCAACATTCTAAGCATGCGTCTTCCTCGCGTACTGCAAGGAGGGGAGTGTGCTGAGATACCTCACTACGTTATCAGAGAACCGGGGTTACGAAAGTAACCTAACGTTCTCTTTCTAACTCCATTCGGTATCTCAGCTTATAGGAGCTACAGACAACTCCCGAATTGCACCATGCTCTCCGACGCCGGCACTCTGACTCCAACAGACAGTGAACAAACGAGGTGTAGATCAGACAGCAGCCACCTGGAGGACAGAATGAGCCAGTGAGGGTGCTGTAACATCCAATCTATAAAACCTGACAAATGTATGAGGCAAAGCCCAGCTTGCAGCCTTACAAAGGTCTTTGACAGAGACCCCCTTTAAACAGGGCCCATGAAGTGGCCATGCCCCGAGTGGAGTGGGCTCTTAAGCCGATCGGAGCCTGTAAGCCCTTGCACTCATACGCCAATCTGATACCATCCAATATCCAGTGAGACAACCGTTGTTGCGAAATGGGTTTTCCCTTATGGGATAAAGCCCAGGACACAAACAGCTGGTCAGCTTTCCTGAAACCCCTTGTCCTCTCCACGTACGTGCGTAAAGCGCGTACCGGGCATAGGGAGTTCAGCCTCTCCTCCTCGGCGGAGGAGAAAGGTAGAGGATGAAGAGCTAGCAGTTCGATAGGGGCACAGTGATAAGACGGACGTATCACTTTTGGCAGGAATGACGGGTTAGGAATAAGGGATACCTTATTAAAACCCGGTGCAAATTGCAGGCAGGAAGGATGAACAGAGAGAGATCCCAGGATGGGACAAGGGTCCTGGGGACCAGGAGCCTCCGGCGTGCGCCCTTCATAAAGCCGCACACCAACGGGTGCTGGACGACAGTACCGTATGTCTCCCAAAGCCGACATGGCAGGCAGAAATGGCGGCCAGATATACCTTAACGGTAGAGAAAGCCCTCCCCTTATCCATCAACTCCTGCAGGAAGCACAATACCTCTGCCACGGAGCACGGATAAGGGATAAGATTATTCAGTCTACACCAGCCCTCTTTGAAAAAAAAAGCTGCCTTGACGGGGCTCCCGGTGGTGAAAGTGCCGGGAGGGAGCTAGCAGGTGTAAGCTGCTAGACCGACAGGATGAACTCGCCTCGACGCGTTAGCTATCCCCTCGACAGACGGGCTAGTAGGGGGTAAGGGCTACTAGCTGGTCTTAAATTCGAGTTAGCAGGTGTAAGCTGCGGGCACCGGGAAAAAAAGCTTTTCCCGGGCTAATTTTAGCAGAGTGACAGGGCGACCTACCAGTCCGAGATTGCGTTATAATACCCAATATTTCTCAGCGAATGCCGACGGCAGAGCCGAAGTCCTGCGCTCGGCGACGACGTCCTTTACGGCTCGCCTGTGAGTAGGGGACAGATCTGGTCGGGCTGACTGAGGAGATCTTGTAGTTACACTCGCGGGGAAGAAAGCGAGAATGTTGCTGCACTGACGGCAGTCAGTCACGTTGTATATTTGCTGCAGCTATACATATAAAATAGATAATTGAGACAGACAAACTGGGCTTTTTAACTTTTCATATGAACCTCATGATCCTCGAAACATCCTCCTAACGTTAAGGTAATGTTGATGTATAAGTTAGTGCATGAGCCATAGGTTTTATTTTGAAAATCAACTGAATTATCTACGCTATCCTAGTGTTTAATTTCTGCCGGCTCAATCTTCCACATGTAAACTGATGTGACTTTGCTGTGGCTCAGACCCAAAACAGACTCTGTGCACTAATCTGTGCATTTCTTTTATTAAGCAGAGAGGACAGTTACTTCTGTGATGTTTCTAAACTAATTTACAAGAATGGGCACAATTCACAGCAGCTGGCCTGTGGTGCAGCTGACATGCAGTGCTTCTAAACAGTCAATTTCCCCTCCATAACTATGGGGTACTGCCTTAATAACAGAATGTTAAGAGTGCAAGATACACTAAGAGTGCTACCTGACATGTATGAAAACATGGTTACAGTCTGGACATACGACAAGATGAGAGTCAATACAGAAGATTTCATTATCTACATTTCTGTCCAGAAAAAAATAGTTTTTTAGGATTCCTTATAGTTGGGAGTTGAGTGCATTGAATATCAATATTAATTACTTGTAAAAGTATAATACATTTTTACATACAAGGCCAGAAGACTGGTCTTATCCTTTCCCTCACTGTCCCTCCAGCTCCAATGGCCTTCAGAAATAAATATTTGCCTAGTAGGTTAATATTTGTCTTGATACAGACTTTATGTCATCAAGACTAAACTTTAAACTACTCTCTAAACTACTGTGAAACAGTGGGTTTTTGGATTTCGTTCCTCAACAAAAAACTGGTGTCTACTGGGCAGTGTAAATAGAAGGGGTGTTATTGCCTCCCGCCAGTACCTGAAGCCAAGTTGCAGGGACAGAAGAGGAAATATCGAGTCGTACTGCAAAACATGACGGGTCTGCTGTATATCTGGTTGCATATTATGGTTCCTGTAATATGCTGGCAATGTCCTTTGCTTTGAGGATAAGGAGCTTGCAGACCTCCTCGTCTTGTAATCAAGAAATCCCACCCAGGCTCCATCCCGCATCCTTCCTTTTACATCGGACCTGATACGTGATTACGTCTACCCTCATAGACAAGTTATCCACGGGGCCAGCTGGACACCCAATCCTGTGTCAGTTAATGTAAAAAGGACAGGCCAGATGCAAAATTGGGATAATAAACACGCAACATTCTACAATGTTCAGTGGGGTACTGATTGTAACATTATTTTCCATGACATAACATTAGACCATACTATGGATAAATGTTAAGATATATTCATTACAAAAGAAATTAGTAAAAAAAAAAGAATGAAAGCAAAGTATGTCCATTTTTAAAATTTAACTTATTTTGATATTTAATTTATCAAAATAAGTTAACTATCATAACGTTTGATTGGGGGGTACAGACCCTCTTAGTAACCCCGAGTATTTTGAACCATGCTTTAAAGGGCGGTGGGATCCAGGCACGCACTGTACAACTTTCAAGTATTTTTGACAAGGTAACTTAAGTACTCTCTGGTATGTTCACACCTTGCATTAACATGTGTCCTGAAAAACGTGGCCAATGCTTGGTGTGTCTTCACTTCTGGCTTTAAAATGTGTTCTCAAATCTGTCTTGAATTGGCTCTGACATTCCTGCTTTATATGCAAATAAACATGCATGTCATTTCCCACGTAAACGCCAAATGTGTGGTTATTCCCAAAGGAAGCATATGGAATTAACTATTACTAGTACTATTTCCTGCAAGTCTTTTTTAACTTGAAGGAAAATAATCTAAAGAAAGCACAAAACCCAAAAAACAAAGTGAAACAAAAAACAAATAAGAAATAACAAAACAATTTTTTTGCCCAAGTTGTATTTAACGAACAATACATACAATACAAATCATAGTGTAAGTAGTGTGTGCAATACAAGAAAACATAATTGTTAACTACAAAAAATAAATGATATGAAAGAGCTTTATTGCAGTCCTGTGCACACAATCTCAAAGCATTGTCTAAACTGATAATGTTACAGTCATGTTCAGACTATGAAGAAAATGTGAACACAAATATCCTAGACCATATCCATATTTATCCTGAGGGATCAAATCAGATCTCAGTCCAACTTAGAATGTGTTCAGACCTTGCATTAAAGTAGGGCACCTGTGATTGAATTTCCTGTGACATTCTAATGCGAGGTACTGGTGTTTGCATGCAAATATGGAATTGATGCATAAGATATACTCTGACATTGTTGTTTAATTTAACCTACAGCACTTACTTACAAATATGTAGATAGTTGATGATAGCTCCCTAAAAGTAAAATGACAGTAATGTATAATGGCAAAAACTACAGTTATGATTCAAGTCGAGAAAACTTTACAGCCAATGGTGGCCCCTGGGAGGGAATTCAGCATCCCCACAGCCTGATGGATAAAACTGTCTCTCAGTCTGCTGGTTCTTGCCTGGAGGCTCCGCATTGTCCTCCCAGAGGGCAAGAGGCTGAATAGCAGTGGGTGGAGTCACTCGCAATGCTGAATGCTTTGCAGGCTAGGCATGTGTTGTAAATATCCTGGATAGAGGGAAGTGGAGCACTGATGATCTTCTCAGCTGCTTTCACTATGCATCATAGGGTCTTTCGGCAGGATTCAATGCAGCTGGTCAGGAAGCTCTTCCGTGTTCCACTGTACAAGGTGGTCATGATGGACACTGGTGCTCTGGTTCTTCTTGGTCTGCGGAGGAATTGGAGGCACTGGTGTGCTTTCCTGACCTGTGATACGTTGTTTCTGCCTCAGGAAAGGTCCTCATTGAGAGATTGTTGTCTCTGCACCACACAGCTAGTTGGCTCACCTCATCCCTGTAGTTTGACTCATTGTTTTTGTTGATGAGCCCCACCACATGGGTGTCATCTGCAAACTTTATGAAGAGGTTGCTGTTGTGTGTTGGTGTGCAGTCGTGGGTCAGCAGGGTGAAGAGTAGGAGGTGAAAACGCATCCTTGGGGGCAGTGTCCAGAATGATTGTGCTGAATGCATTGCTGCTCACCTGGACTGCCTGTGGTCTCCCATTCAGGAAGTCACATACGTGATCAGACACATAAGGAGAGAGGAGCTGTGCCGTAATGAGAGAGCATTGAGTATGGAGGACAAACAAAAGTGTTAATAGATAAACTTAAGGTTGTGAATGTTAAGTGATCAGCAGCGAAGAGACCACCAGAAGAGGGCCGGAGTGGGAAAGTGCTGGTTATTTTCCTCCATCGGTCTTGGTAAGTTAGCAGCCTGATGCTAATCTTGAGTATTATGAGAGTACAGAGGTTAAAATGCAGTGTTATTGCTCAGTATTATTTTATCTCTTTGAAAACAGTGTTTAATACATTTTGTTTTGAAGAATGTACTGTAAATAAGGATACCAGTATAAGAGTAAGCAGAGTGTTGTGTAGTATGTACACTGAAAAATGTATTTGTGGGGTTGATGTAAAGTATAATGTTGATTTAGTGTATAATAGTGTATACTAAATGTATGATACTGTATACTAAATTTGGATATTGATTTAACTAAAGATATAGAACTGAAGTATGATGAAAAGCCTTGAACATGATAATTGAGAGTTAGATAATGCATAATGTTACATTGTACAGTTGTTATACTATAGAACAGCGATTTCCCAAAGTGTGGGCCGCGATCCCCTGGTGTGCCCTGGTGGTACTGCAGGCGGGCCAGGAGGGGTCATTCAAAATAAACAAATTATTTTGTTGAATCCTTGATTTTGTAAATATCTTTTAAGTGACTGTAATTACTGTTTTGCAAACCTTTACCTTCACAGTGCAAAGCAGAGAAAATATTTGAAACTTTCAAATAGACCGGATCAAACTGGACTTAGCACAGACGGAGCTTGGGCCATGGTGGTAAAACTCTCAGGAGTCGTGAAACGGGTAAAAGACGTGACACAGCTCTCCACTGCTGTTCACGGATGTATCCACGGAGAGGCATCAGCCACCAAGATACCTGTAGATTTAAAGACAGTTTTGAATGATATAGTGAGTAAATTTCATCAAAAGTCACCCACTACAGTCACACTTGTTTGCCATATTATGTGCAGAGATGGGGAACGACAACCGGCAGCTTCTCCTGCACACTGAGGTGCGGTGCTCACTTGACTTTATAAACTGCGTGTTGTAGTCTGGATGTTTTTTGTGGACTCCCGGGTTGAACTGTCAGACTGATTCTGTAACTTTGAGTGGCTGTGTAAGTTAGCATATTTGGCCAACAATTTCAACTACTTAAATTAATTGACTCTATCGATCCAAAGAATAGCAGTGCTTTATGTCCACGACAAAATATAGGCCACCATAAATAAGCTTGCGCAGAGGGACAAAAGAGTGGACAACTACGAGTCCCTTCACAACCTGTGTGAGTTTCTCAACACAGCAAATCGTCAGAGCGCACCTGCAAATCCTGAGAACGCAGCTCCGAGCCTACTTCCCTGCGCTGAGCGACCAGCACAGCTGGATCCAGAACCCCTTCAGTTCCTAGGAGCAGGACAGCCTTGTGGAGTGTCTTGTGATTCTGCTTTGAAACTGATTTTCACACAGAAGCACCTGGGACAATTTTGGATTACTCACATTTAGTTGAATTCACTTTTTAAATATATTATATGGCTCTCACTGAAAATACATTTCCACTTTTTCATTCCCACATTTTTATAACAGGTTGTCAGAACAGAATCGGCTAAAGATCTGTGATGTAGACTCCACTCCGGAAAAGTCAATTAATAGAGCAATTAGTTTCCCACCTTGTTGCACAGTAACAAGCTTGAACTGAGGACAAACCCAGCATGTTTTTGGACACAGTGTTTGGTATCTGGAGCTGTTATTTTATGAACTTATTTTGACCTAAAATTAACTTGGCAGCCTCCTGTAACTTGGCAGCCCGACATGTAAGTGTGAGTGTCTCGCAACACCAGCAGGACTCAACAAATAATGGTGGGCTTTTACACCCGGCTGTGAACCCACCTACTCATGCTCACACAGAGTAAACCAAATGCTGAAGTGAAGTTGCCAACCTTGTCAATGTAGGCAAAGAAAATGGACATTTAATTGTAGAGCAATCAAGCCTGAGAGCTTAATGGGACTTTTATAGCTTTTTACTTGCTCAACCATTCTCCCTCTCTGTCCCTCTCTCCCATCTCATATTTTTCTTCTCCCACTATACTTTGATTTTAATTCTTGATGTCTGATAATGCGTGCTCTTTGTAGTATAACTCCTGTAACTTGTATTTTTCCCTCTCTCTCCATATTCACTTTTCAAATCAAATAAGCTGAAATCAAAGGCCACATTTAGCGAAAGACGAAGTTTCTTATCCATTTGCTTATTGACTTTACTTGCTCTTATGGTAAAGCCTCTTGATGTTGTGATGCTCAGGAACAGAGAAATCTAATCTCACCGAACAAAGTAAAAAAGTAAAATCGACATTTTCCAAGCAGACACAGATAAATGGGGGAATTGAGTGTTTGTTTATTTTAGTTGATATATTGACCTTGCTCTGGATAGATATTGTGCACTCATTAGATCACTGATCAAATAATTCTTCTCTTATCTGAGCAGTCACTGGTTGTACAGAATTCACAGAAGCTTACAGCTCTATTGAACTTTTTTTTGCATGAAACTGTTAAAAGTAATACAAATAATCCTGTGCAATTCGGCAGAAAGAGTGTGACTACTAACAAGAGGAGTAAAATTGCAAAGTATTGAGGACATGGAGAATTGGTGAAGATTAAAGCAGAAACAAGCTAAAATCTCTGACTTACAAAAAAAGAGTTTGGAAGTTGCAAGGTGTCCTCTGGGGTTTGTTGTGGAACCTGTATGATTGGATGGTAATTCACTGTCTGTGATTAATCCATGATTGAGCCCGACATTTCTTAATGGTGAGCCTTGGTGTGTCTGTTCAGCTTTGTGTTGTTATTCCCAGTTATTCTTTAAGCACACTACATCCTTTCTATTAAACTTATTAAAATTATGTATTCTGCATTTTTTTCTGCCTCGAACAACATCATGAATACAATGAATAGTTTTGCATGCAGCACCTATTGCAGCACAGGAATCACAACTAATGCAATGAGAGAAATAAATTGCAAATATCCTTTTTTTATGTTGAAAAAAGATTAAACATATCATCATCATAGCACATCACACGTGGTTTCATGTGCATTATTGAATGCTGATAATCATTACAGCTGGTGTTAAGGAAATCTGTGCCTTCTCTAAATTGTTTCAATTTAGTCAAAAAGTAAAATGATTTGTTGGCTTTTTCTTAGTTTACATTGAAAGATAGATATTTTACAAAACCACAACAGAGTTTGCTTATTTTTCTGACTGTATGTGGGGAGTTTTATTTCACTTGAGTGGGGTTTTTTTGTTTTATTTTTTTGTAATTTATCCTTATAGTCAAAAACTAAGTTTGTGTAAGAATGTATTTCCCTTATTTAGTAAAATTGTTTTAGAGATTGATTGTTGATCAATCACTGGATGTTTTACTCCACTAACCAGATGTTGTTGACAGTGGATAAAGCAAAGTCTAATTAAAACCTCAACACATCTGGCATGTGTACACAATGACTAATAAGGGTCTACGTTCTCAAGAGATAAGGAAGAGCCACTGTTTCATCCTCTGACTCATGTATTCAGTGATGTGTAATGGAGAATGCTGCCCCCTCCTCTCTGTTCTCAGATTAGAGTTGAATGAAATGAGATTCCCTTGGAAATGCAATCTGGCCAGTCATTACACTCCAACAAATCTTGACTGTCCATTAATTTGCACCTGTGTGTGGGGGAAAAAGAAATCAAGCGAATCCCTTTGAGGAAGATGCCTCGCACACTCGTGCCGCTGCAAGCCAAGACCCATTTGGGCGCAATGTTTTGCTAAAATATCAAGTGGTTTCACTCCCAGTCTGTTTGCAGTACGGTTACTTTATTCATCAACTACAAATTACCTTAAATGTTGCATAATGACTAAAGAAAGCTGCAAAAACATCCTTCAATCCTTCGTTTGATGATTGCTTTGATGATTTGATCATTCTACTATAGATGGTAGGTTATCTCAATACGTGATGCTGCAAGCCTCTGTGATATATCCCAAGGTTTTATGTTATTTGGAGTCTGATTAAAAGGAAGCTGGGAGGATTTTTTTTATCTAACCTTGAGAAGATTTCATGTAAACTCAACATGGTAAGAGTCCATGGGATTTATGTCCAATTTACAAGACTGATAGAAAAGCTGGGAGGTTACAGCTTTGCACCTTTGATAGAAACTAAAAACAGACAGGGCCACAGATATATACGAGTTCTAACAAGATGAAGAGAGAACGTGTGAAAGGTGGTAAGAAGATAGAAATTCAGGGATAGGCGAGGTGGGTATGTCTAGGGTGTGAAAGTCTCCCCGAAGCACCTTTATTCTTACAAAAGGAGCATTATAAATATTATTTTTGTAGTTTGCTACATGCAGGATCCCTGACAAAAACAAATTAAAAGACTACTAATGACACCAGCATTTATCTGTGACTTACGTCCACATAATATCACAGTTTTTACCATATTTTGTGGAACATTAGGCACACCGCATTATAAGGCGTATGATAAAACATATATAAAGCAAAATAATCAGTCTGCTGAGTTGAATTTTATTCAACTCATCCATAATAACTCAGAATACCATTCAGTTGTAAATAATACAGAAAAATACACTCACATTTTAAATCATTTATCTTTCACAAATCCACAAATAAAAAGGGTGTGTGTGTGTGTGTGTATTGTTCTACGATTGGTTCATTGTTGCCAGCTAAAGCTGACCCCTGAAATTAGAGTGAGGTTGGAACAACTTTGTATTCCATCATTTGATTATAATTAGATTAAAATATACATTAGAAAATTGGGTTTACACTACAACATTGGCTTGACCTCTAATTATAGTGAGGTAACATTGACTAGATGTGGAATGATGTGTGCTTGCCAGCACTACATAATTAGTTATCTATTGTTGTAGAGGCCAAAGAACAGTTCTTAGTTAGTAACAGTTAACATGATTAAAAATGTGTTACATAAGTTCATGATATAGAATTTCATACACATAATATGTGTTAAAAAGATACCTTATTTGATTTGGGATTTCATAGAGTAGTTAAAATGTTAAAAGTATACTAGAATTCATGTGTTTATGTATGTGATTTGGAATATATCGATAAAAGGTGTGGTGGGGGGAGGAGATTCAGTCAGAGCTTGAGAGCTGTGGAAGCAAACGGTTACAACATTTAGCAATTAGTTACAACAAGTGTTTTTTAGCCAGCTTACTTTTCATGCCAGTGAATGTAGACTTTGAGACTGAGTAGTACAACTGAGATCTTTATTTTTATTTTACTACAACAATTCCAGAGTGAACTTTTTTTGATCTATCTGTGTTGCTAGGCTAGCAACGAACACTGCTTTGTGGTGCTTCTTGCTAAAAATTGACTGGGACAGAGTAAGCCATAAGCAAGTATCTCAAGTTCTCATTTAAACCTATACACTCGTTGTTTGACGTTGCAACCCGTATCCAACCAAGGACCAACTTTAATGTGTCAGCTGAACAGTCAGACAGTCAATCAGGTGGAGCGGCTTCGTTGCTACCAAACTCACACTGAAACATTTTGACAGATTTTTGCGCGTGGTGTACCACATAAAATTGGTTCAAGGTCAGTAAGCACAACAAGAATTCATACATAAGGCGCCCTGGATTATAAGGCACACTGCCAATTTTTGAGAAAAATTAAGGGTTTTAAGTGCACTTTATAATGCAGAAAATACGGTACTTGGATTCCTCATTAAAAAAAAATTATTAATATTTAATGTATATAAAAGTGAATCATGTTTCCAGATATTTTACACTACCAGTGCCGGAGAAAGATGTGACAGAACCAAAATGGAAATACTGTGGACAGGGGGAATGCGGTGGAAGCCACAATCCAGGATATTCTGCTGGGAAACCCAGCTGTGCTCCTCAAGGTCATACTCCTACTAGTCCACCAGGAACTGAGTCCAACTGTCTGGGGTCAGGAAAGAAGCAGGCTTTGTAAACCATGGATTAGATAATCAGTACTAGGACTCCTAAATCTGAGGAGAGGGACATGAAAGGTAGATGAGATGCGGTAGTGAGCAGGGTCTTGTAATGCATGAGACAGCTGGTTCCCCCTACAGTGGATCTTAAATAAGTCAATTAACCATGAGTCAATTCCCCTTCAGAACAGGTAGAGGCAGAGGTCCAGAGAAGACAGCCAGACACTATACCCTGGATAGTCATTTGGTTTGTCCTGATGGTGGCTGGCAGCTTTGGTATTGAATGATCAGGGTGGAGTTTTAAGTCCTTTCAGCCAGCTGGAACCATTTCTTCAACAACAAGATGTTAGTTTGACAACAATCCCACTTGGGTAGAGATGCCCAGGCGAGATGTGGCAGATGGAGTTCTAGGCAAATATCTAATTATACCATTACAGACAACACCGTGGTTGGTAAGGTAATTTAAATGGGTAACTACTGTGGCTCACTGGCAACAGTGCTGCCTAAAAGTCATTGCAAATATACAATAAAAAAGTTTAACAGTGCACCATAGCAATAGTCTCCTTCTCATATAAATCTTGTTGACAATATGAAGGGATTTTATCGTGAGCATCAATGTCTTTCGATGGAGCCATTTTCCAGACAGTTTTGAGTAGGGAGTGTGTATCCTGGATATGGTTTTGGTTCAGCTGCAGGAGTGGTGCATTGAAAAAGTCATAGAGTAATGCCAAGTGAGTCTGATTAACATCGCATTGAGCCATCTTAAATCAGTCCCGGTCTTATCAACAGGTGTGGTGTTCTGAGGCCCCCGTCAGTATTTCCATGGCCAGGTCGCAACCTGCTGATACTAAGAATGCTGAGTTTGAGCTTGACTATGGAGATTATCAATGACTCTTAGTGCATATTTAATTCAGTAGCTGGGCACAGATGTACCACAATCAATGTGTTTGTGTGTTGACTAAATGTTGGATGGTAATAAGTGTGAGATGGGAAAAACAAACATTCTTGGCCACCCCTGCATCTCTGGGCATCATAAAACCTGAGGTAGCAGGTGCACTGTTACAAAGATCCTCCTTCAGAGCATTGGCAGTGCATCACCTGAGCAGACAGATGATCTGCAGGGAAAAGATTAGCCCTACGGAGCATCTGTGTGTGTGCTCTGCTGTCACCTTCGGGGACAAACTCTGGCTCTGGCTCTCATTTAACAGGCTGTTTCATCACTTTATTAACACCACCGATGGCAGCATATAGAAATACAATTCTCTTCTATTTTTCTATTTTCCAATTTTTCCCCATGTTTTTGTTTGCCAAAAAGGTGCAACCGCCCCCACCTCCCACCCAATAGTTCAGGAATTTCAAACTTAAAGTTGGGTGGCAGGACAGAAGACGGAGTTCTCTGAGAGAGGAATGTTTTATAAAATGATCTGAGGACCTTCTGTGTTTTGTAATAATCACGAAGGAAGTCTATGATTTTAATCCTGTCCGAATGCGCCATGTCTGTGATTTGTAAAATAAAACTCCTCTGCAAATTACCTACCGAAGTCAGGAAATCATTTTAATCCTGCCCAAAACCACGTGTCAGTAATTCAATGATCTGTGGGCTGGAATCATTTTTCAAAAAATTCCTCTTGTCTGCCTCTTTCCATGCTTAATTTTGGCAATTGCGATACATGGTGAAATATTATATTACGTCAGCCTATATCCATCCCATAGAGAGGAAATGATCTGATATTTTTAGCTGATAAACATACAGAAATTAATCAACATTAAGCTTCACATGGAGACTTACGAAACAAGAAGTCTCGATCAGCAGAACGACCACAAGATGATGACACGTGTGACTGCATCACGGAGGAAGAAACTTTTCATCTTTCAACAAGCTCAAAGCCTCTCTGACAGCTCAAAACCTTTAGGGCTTCAGCGAAAACTCCGGACTTGGTTACATTTAATGTTAAGTTTAATGTAACTTAATGTTAAGTTTAATGTAAACTTCAGTTGTAAAGGTGATGTTTTACAACTGAGTAATGATTTCATTTTAAGTCAGCAAAGAGTTATTATGTGGAATATCTGACATTGGCCCTAGATTTGAGGCAAAAGGCTGGAAACGCACAGATGTTCGTTCCTTCAAGCACAGCAGCTATGGCGGAAAGATTTTTCGTGTGTAGTGAAAATGAGCAACTCTTCAATAATGCAAAAGGATTTATCCCACTTTGAAAAAGACTCCCATCTGTTGAAGCAAAGAAAGTTTGGATGGAACCACTTTATTTTCTGTGACTTTTCATGTTGAGCCAGGAATCGAAGTGCAGAAAGATGTGAAAAGGATTTTATCACGTGGTTCATTGCATGCCAACATGTTTAAAGGTCACATTCCTGTGTATGTCAATGGGGCATTAATACATTTTATGTTTATGTTTTATGAAAAGCACTTTGTGTTACATTTTTTGTATGAAAGGTGCTTTACAAATAAAGTTTGATTTGATTTGACTAAACCAGTAACTGTTGATGAATATTTATTTCTCATTACTCTTAGCAGTTCGCAATTGTTCCTATTGCCACAGTATTTGTGTATCTTTTTGAATCCACAGTGGTTCTTAATGGTGTCCTGCTACTGATCAGCTGTAACTGATAAGGGACCTATCAGTAAGTCCCACCCCTCTTAGTTACTGTTGCTACCATGGACAATCAGTGTTTACAGCTTCATGGTGGAAACTTCCCATCTGAAAACCTAAAACAGGTTTTAGACTAATTTGGGACACAAGATGGACCACCTTTCATTAATGAGCTTTCAGATAACGGCTAAATATGCCAAAGTCTTGAAGTGGATGGTAGGTAGTAAGGTTCAACTGGAGAGTTTCCAGATCACTGTCTTCAATTCAAAATTACCAATAGGATTTTTAGGGCCTGAGCACTGACAGTGCGAAGGCCCTATTGTATCTGTAGGAATTTTTTTTTCTCGTTTTTTTTTTTCCCTTCTTCCGACGAAATGAGGGCCTTTTTGCCTCCCTAAACATGCCCCAAAAGTCACAAAATTTTGCACGCAAGCCAGGCCTGGAGAAAAATTTTATATTTAATAGTTTGCATTGATGGGCGTGGCAAAATGGCTCAACAGCGCCCCCTAGAAAACTTTGTGCCTCAAGCCCCACAATACGGTTTGACGTACATGCACAAAAATCGGTACACACCTGTATCATGTCGCAAGTCTCTTGGCGCCATGGCCGAAACTGAACAGGAAGTCGGCCATTTTGAACATTTTGAATTAATCGTGTCATTTTGGCGCAATTTATGCCATTCCTTTGGCAGTTAATACGGCCCGAACCGTAACGTGCACCCAGATGTGTTATACATCAAAATGTGCGTCTCCATCCTGCAACGACGCGCATTACTTTTCTTTTTCAAAAGCGTTACCGTGGCGACGCTAGACGCCAAAAAGCGCGCCCCCCCATCACCTGATTGGTCCATATTTGATAGTTCCCCAAAAGTCACCAAATTTTGCACGCAAGCCAGGCCTGGTGATAAATTTGATATTTCATGGTTTGCATTAATGGGCGTGGCCTAATGGATCAACAGCGCCCCCTAGAAAAACTTTTTTCTGCCATAACTTTTGAACGGGTTGTGATAAAGACATGTAGGTGGTGTCATCGGACTCGGTATTAAATACTTGACCTTCCTTGGCATGAATTAGCCCCGCCCCTTCTTCTGATTGGTCAATATTTGATAGTCCCTATTCTCTGCCATAACTTTTAAATGGTATGACATACAGAGTCGTGGGTGGTGTCATCAGACTCGGTTTTGAGTATTTGACCTTCATTGGGATGAATTATCCCCGCCCCTTCTTCTGATTGGTCAATATTTGATAGTCCCTATTTTCTGGCATAACTTGTGAGTGGTTTGACATAAAGAGTCGTGGGTGGAGTCATCAGACTCGGTATTGAGTACTTGACCTTCATTGGCCTGAATTAGCCCCGCCCCTTCTTCTGATTGGTCGATATTTCATAGTTTCTATTTTCTGCCATAACTTTTGAATGGTTTGACATAGAAAGTCGTGGGTGGTGTCATTTCTGATATGCTTATGGGGGGCGGTGGACATGAGTGCGAGGCCCCGTTCATCGCTGCTTGCAGCTTTAATTCTTTTTGCATCCACAAAACTTTCTTTGCTTTTTGTTGAAGAAAAAAAAGCATGAAACCCACTGAAAAACACAACATAAAAAGTAACAGATATAAACACTTTGGCCAGGAGAAAGCATGGTCCATTAATGTTCAGTGTTTTTTTATGTTCAATTAAATTGTAGATGTTTTTGAATGTTTTTTTTTTTTTAAAGAAGAAATGAAAATAAAGCTAAACAGAAATTTTGGATTTAGGGAGTTTTTGTATGTTAAAATTAGAATGTTTTTGAAACACTTAAAGCGACACTACGTAACTTTTCCACCTTAATATCAGAGTCATTGTGATGGTACATCAACTTCCAACAGGTTTAATGACACCTCTGTCATGGTCTGGGGGGTCTGTATCACCTTCACTGGCACTATGTAACTTTGAGGAGCATGATAGGAACCCTGCCACACTAAAAAACTACAAATGTTTACGGCTTTGACTGCTTTACGGCATACGTCACTTCCCCCTCCCGATTCGCAGTCGAGACGAAAATGGGCAGGCGTGGAGCGCAGAGCTCCGCAGAAGCTGGTAACCCGTTGCTGGGTTGTGGCTGCAGCAGCTCCACAAAACAGACGTGGGGAAAAGATCGCTAATGGTTTAACTTTTCACCGCTTTCCTGCTTGGAGGAAGAACCATGGAGGCCAAGTATCTGATATAACAGAGTAAAAGAGTGAAAGAGTCGTCGGCTCGCTTGGATCGCGGCTGTAACGACCAAACATAACCTTCCACACAGTAAACCACAAACACTCACACAGACCGGGTCGGATCAAAACACGGGTTTTATTCCACACTTCGCCAGCTAAACGTAGTTGCTGGCCAGCTCTCTGCGCTGCGATTAAACCCAATCTTCAGATAAAACTAGTTTGTTGAGGAAAAAATATTAACTCTTATTTGTAGCTGCAGAGGAAAAAAATTATCTCACGAGGAAAACAAAAATATTGCTCACGCCTCGGAGCCTCTTCAGCATAATATAGCAGTAATAAGTAATAAGAGTAATACAAAACATGTACTGTATGTTGTACTATTATACAAATTTATTGAAACACATGGCAAGTGAAACATTTACCAAAGCAGCTGCCAAACACTCCTAAACAAGGTAGTAAAACGTGGGTTGTGCAGAACTGCGACAGTAAATACTTCTAAAGAGTGGCGCTCCGACGAGGAGCTCCATTCTTTAGTAGGGATCCAGACCGTTAATAATCATTATTTTCTCCATATACCGCTCCCTGGCTTCCTTGTTTAAGGTATCCCGGTAAATTCCAGTTCCTTTCCAGCAGTTTAACATCTTTTTTTTTTTGCGTTCCGTCTGTTCACTTGGTGAAACAGAAAAGCGTCCCGTCTTCTCTCAAAACAAATGCACGCGACGGGACAGGAGTTTTCCGGCAGTACGCGCTGGTGCTCATGGGAAACGTAGTGTTCTTTCTGGTAAAGCACTACCGCTTTTGTCCAAAAGATGCCGCCAAACTCAGAAAAGCTGAAAATTACGTTGTGCTGATTTAATTATAGCCACCCTTTAATCCTTTATGGTCCAGTTTCTGTCCAGCCTGGGGAGTAGTGACCCATCTCCTATGCTTACCTGTATCTGAAGGGGAATTGTCCAGGCTGGATGATTCCTAATTGTCTGGAGACAAAATCCTGTGCACTGGTGGGGATCTGCTGCTTGACACCGACCCAACACACCAGTATATACAGTGATTAAGCCTGAAGTACTGGTTGCGATCATGAGTGGTTGCTCAACTTGTGTTGAAGGTCAGCATCACAGCTTTTTCTCTCTGCTGGACTGCTTCAGCTCTGGTATGAATCAGGGGTGTTAGACACAACCAACCATACACTCATTTACATACACCACACCATACACAAACACCAGTGTATCATCAAACAACACACTAAATCCGTCACTGTCTTCTTTCTTTGTCTGTTTTTCACTGCTGGTGATTTTAGTTATCTTAGAACTAGTCTCAGATCCCAGTAAAGTTTGCTGAATCAGACTGTCCAGAGGGCCAGCGAGAGATACATTCACCCTCAGTCTCACATATGCAGAAGTAAACTTACATCTGCTGCAACATCAAATTGCATAAAAAATTGTTCTTTTTGCCAATCTTCGCACTAACCCACCATATAAATGCAGACAGTTGTCGAAAGAAAAATCTTCTACTGTGAAATGTACCAACAGTCCTGGGTTCATATTCACAAGGGCATAAATAAGTGAAAAACAGTTATTAGTTTAACACAAGAGTGTATATGTCTCAAAGCAGACATTGTATGCAAATTGTCAGTTACTAAAAGAGGAACATGCAATTTTTATTTATTTATTTTTCAGGAATATAGCTCACTTAATTCATAGCCATTTTCCCTTCTTCATTTCAGGGGGAAAAAAAAGAAAGAAAAAACATAGAAACCATTTTTTTCTCTCTCTCTCTCTCTCTCTCTCTCTGGGATTTTACATGGTGCTGTTGCTTCCAATGCTTTTATCTCTGTTCTTAACCCTACTGTTTCTAACAAGTGTTCTTTCTGTGATTTTAAAGAGACTGTTTTCCATGTTTTTACAGAGTGTTTGAGACTTACTAGTTTCTTCTCTCTTTTAACCATGGTTTTTAGTCTTTTTAATGTGGCTTTTAGTAAAGAGGTTTTTATCATGGGAGCTGGCTACAGGCGGAAGGAAAGGCAGAAGTGGCAGCTCCTAAACTTTTTAATTGGTGAATCAAAGATGGCCATATACATAAGCAGGAAGAACAGGGTTGAGAACAAAGGAGGGCAGGAGGCCAGAGAAGTGTTTTTAACCAATGTCAGAGCCAGGCTCTTTTTAGAATTTAGATATTGCAAAAACATTGGTAATTTGGATGATTTTAGAGATAGTTGGTGTTGGGAGGATGTTTTATGTTCTGTGACGAACAATGAGCTGCTACTTGCACAGTTTTTAAGGGACTAATTTATTTTAATCTATTTTAAACGTTTTATGCATTAACACTTTAATGTGAAACGTCTGTAAGTTTCCGAATGTAAATAAAGTGTTTTTGTAAAAATCAAAAAAAAAAAATCTCTCTCTCTCTCTCTCTCTCTCTCTCTCTCTCTCTCTCTCTCTCTCTCTCTCTCTCTCTCTCTCTCTCTCTCTCTCTCTCTCTCTCTCTCTCTCTCTCTCTCTCTCTCTCTCTCTCTCTCTCTCTCTCTCTCTCTCTCTCTCTAATCACTGGCCATGTCTTGTCCTCACCACATTTTAATGAACTACATTAATTACACTGGATTCGTCAGTTAATGGTGTGACAAACAGCGATGTTGATGAAAACTGAGAAGAGCTAAGTGTGCAAGATGAGACTCTTTGCATGCATGTGTGTGTGTTGGTTTAAGTCAATAAAATACATAACTTCACTTAGGGACAGTTTCAATTTTACATGATTCACACAGCTAATGGGAGCCTTGTTATTAGTGATCAATTAATTGATGTTCTTCAGATGTTAAACAGTGGAGAAGACTTTTTAATTGGCCATGTGCACAGTCCTCTTAAGCAATTATTCACGCGAGGTTTAAACTGAGACCACAATTAAGATAACCACTTTAGTTAGTGTTCAACCAACATATTTTACAGCAGTAAAAAAATAGCTGGTAATATTCATGGGACTATTAAGTCAACAGAAACAAGCACTTTATTAGCATGGAAATGAGACATACAGCCATATAAAACAAGAGAACATCATGTTTTACAACCATTCAAAGGTAACAAAACAATTACTATATGACACAGACAAAATAAGCACCTTTTTTTAAGATATTAAAGTCCATTTAGTAATTAAAGCTGCAAGCAGCGATGAACGGGCCCTTGCGCGTGCAATTTTCACCAAATCAAAAATCAAGGACTCAAAACTAAGTCCGATGACACCACCCATGACTCTTTATGTCAAACCATTCAAAAGTTATGTCAGAAAATAGGAACTATCAAATATTGACCAATCAGAAGAAGGGTGGGCACGCTTGTTGGCGTCTATCATCGCCACGGTAACGCTTTTGACTGAGAAACGTAATGCGCATCGTCGCAGGATGGAGACGCATATTTTGATGTATAACACACTTGGGTGCACGTTACAGTTCGGGCCGTATTAACGGCCGAAGAAATGGCATAAATTGCGCCAAAATTACACGATTAATTATAAAATGCCCAACTTCCTGTTCGGTTTCAGCCATGGCGACATGATACAGGTGTGTACCGATTTTCATACATGTACGTCAAACCGTATTGTGGGGCTTGAGGCACGAAATTTTCTAGGGGGCGCTGTTGATAAATATCAATTCTTCTTTTTTAGGCTTCAGTCTACACCTTTTGGTCCTTGGTTTTTAGCTGAAAAATTATATATATTTTTTTGTATAACACCGACGAATTACAGACAGTGCAGACGAGCCAGTGTTTTTTTGTGCCTTTGCCTGAAGAAGACTCTTAAAAGAGTTGAAACGTTGCATTGAGGCACACATTTAACACAAATTCGTTTTATTGATTATTAATCACTTTTTTCATTTTCCTAATTTTTTTTTCATTATATAAAAAAAATCCTAATGGTGATGAATGATGACTGAACAACCGTCATTGGGAGCTGCCCGGACAGACCGTACGCCTCCTGTCTATGGGGGACAGGTTCCTTTTCCTAACCCTAACTTTAATCCCATTCGTCTAAAATTCAAGTCTTAGATTTATTTAATTTAAAAACAGGGTTAAGATTTTTATCTTAAAATGGGCATGGCATTATTATTTTTTTAATAAGTCTTTTTTTTAAAAACAAGGTTCAAAGTTCTTTATTTCGAAATAATTAAAATAAACATTACATAAATTTAAGGTCTGCTCCAACTGTCAGCTCCTTTAAATCAGGCCTAAAAACATTACTGTTTACTGAAGCGTACTCTTTTTTTTTTTTTTTTTTTTTTACCTTGTCTGCACACATATTATTGATTGATACCATGACGGTAGAAACCAAAAGTGTATATATGTGCATTATTACTATATGTAATATATACATATATATACGCACACATATGCGTAGACATACATAAATATACACATACAAACCCAGTGTTTTTTTTTTTTTTTTGGGGGGGGTGGGGATGGGGGGTGACGACATCCACTGCCAATCCAGGAAGCAGGAACACACGGAGACACACGTCAAGCACTGGAAATCTGCAACAAAAAAACCACAAACAAAGCACGAAACCGGCACGGAGCCATCCAAAACACGAACAGCAATCGACCTAAATCTTGAGATCTGATCGCAGTCTGAGCTAAGCTATCGCTACTGCTACCTAAACCCAAAAACTAGAGAGCCAGCATGCAGGTGAACAAGCCAGTGTGTATGTCTATGTGTGTGTGTGTGTATGTATATGATCATGCATGTGTGTGTGTGTGTGTGTGTGTGTGTGTGTGTGTGTGTGTGTGTGTATGCATGTGACTAAATGACTATATGTGTGTGTGTGTGTGTGTGTGTGTGTGTGTGTGTGTGTGTGTGTGTGTGTGTGTGTGTGTGTGTGTGTGTGTAATAAACCAAACAAAGCTCCACCTGAAGTGTATCTATAGTGGGGGAGGGGGGGGAGCAACCCCGCCACCCGCGAGACCAGAGGCCGACAAGGAAGAGCCCGGAACCCAGGCCACCGGCAACCCCACAGAGGGGAGAAGTAGGAGGGAGGCAACCCACCGCCTGCGAGGCCCCCCCCCCACCCGGCGGCGGCCGAGGGGGCCCGCGGGCGGGGCCCCCACGGCGCGGAAAGAAGCAGCCAGGGACCCCGCGGCGGCGGACCGCGACCCAGGCAATCCCCGGCCACCCGGTCCGGGCCGGACACGCGGCCAGGAGGCCCTCACCCTTCAGGCCAACGACCCCCACCCGGCAGGGGGCCAGCCTGCCCGGAGAGACAGAGCCGCCCCGGCCGCCGACGCGGGCAGGCGCACCCGTCCCCCACGAAAGTGGCCCTCCAAGACCAGAGGGGCGCCCCGCCGTAGAGGCAGCGGGGGGGACCGGAGACGGGCCCGGAGAGAGGGAACCCCCCAACAAGGCGACACCCGCGCAGGCCCGACAACGGAGGGCCCCAGACCCAGGCATCCCATTCATTCATCCATTCACCTATTCGATACCTATACTAATAATAATATAATATACTATACATAATAATAATAATAATACTAATAATAATACTAATAATAATACTAATAATAATAATAATAATAACCATCTTTGTATAAAATAATATTGATAAATTATTAAGTTTTTGATGTCCTGCCAATGGAGGCTCAAATCCTCCATGGCAGGACCCTTCCATACCGCATTCCCACCGACACAGACATACAATCACGCACCGTTTCCCCCTCCCCGGGGGGATCCAGCACCGCCAGAAGGCACCCCAGGCTGCACGGCGGGCCCCGCCAGGCCCGGGTAACCCGACCCACCCGTCCCAGGCCCAGGCCGGTGAGGGAACGCGGGTGATGTGGGACTGACTGAAGCGTACTCTTAAATTAAATACTTACCTGCTGTACTCTACTGCCCTTATTTTTAACAACTTGTGCTTTTTATTATTTGACCTCTTTTCTTATCATTTTATTTCATTTATTTGGTATTTAAGTATACTCTTAAATTAAATACTTTCTGAAAACCGCAAAGGAGATGTGTACCTGCAGTACTCTACTGCCTTTAGTTTTCAGCAACTTGTGCTTTTTATTATTTTGCCTTCTTTTCTCGTAATTTTATTTCATTTTATTTGTTATTTACTGTTTAATTGTGTCTTGCCTAAAAACAAGGTTAGAAGAATAGGCATGTCATTCATTTTTTTTAAATTAGTCTTATTTAAAAAAAACAAGGTTTAAAGTTCTTTATTTTGAAATAAGTAATTAAAATAAACATTACATTAATTTTATCAAAAACAAGGTTAAAAGGGTTTAAAATAATAAAATCATATTTCATTCAGTATTCAAGGGGTTAAGACACTAAATCATTTATGTGTAAAGTTCCTGGTAAGACAGCCGGTAAAGACGGTTAAAAACAGAGGGTATAAAAGACGGAGCCACCAGAAGGCTCTGTTTCTGGCATTCGGAGCGACGACATCCCTCTCCCGAACAACCTTTTCACAGTTTTACTGTTTCGAGCCTGAGGAAGACCCAGAGACGGTCCAAACGTTTTCATTTGGCACACTTTCCTTAGTTGTTTTCGATTTTAACACCTTTTTGTTTATTTTATTTCCTTAAAAAATCTTTATTTATTTTTCATTAAAATGAGTTTAAAATTCTTTTTAATTTTTTTATAAAACTGATTAGAGCAGTCAAGAATAATTTTCTGGATGGAATCTGGGATGAAAAGCTCAAAAGAAGACTTGATGTCCTGTGTGTGAGTAACTGCCATCCGTTTTGGCCCTGGTTGCATACTCATCACATTGGAAGCCTTGCAGGGTGGTTCTTTTCTTGGGCGAGAAGACCATTCAATTTCAGTTCCAGTTTCATCAATTCAGGCTTATAAAAAAAAAAATTTGATTTTACTTCATCAATAATAAAAAGTAAAATAAGTACATTCATAATAATGTTATTTAAATTAAATAAATCAGATGAAGGGGGGGCACGCTTTTTGGCGTCTAGCGCCGCCACAGTAACACTTTTGACTGAGAAAAGTAATGCGCGTTGTCGCAGGATTGCGACGCACATTTTGATGTATAACACACCTGGGTGCACATTACGGTTCGGGCCGTATTTACTGCTGAAGGGGGTGCTTATAATTCGTGCCAAAATAACACGATTAATTCAAAATGGCCGACTTCCTGTTCGGTTTCGGCCATGGCGCCAATAAACTTTTCTTTAAGTTGCGACATGATACAGATGTGTACCAATTTTCGTGCATGTACGTTAAACCGTATTGTGGGGCTTGAGGCACAAAGTTTTCTAGGGGGCGCTGTTGAGCCGTTAGGCCACGCCCATTAATGCAAACCATGAAATATCAAATTTATCGGCAGGCCTGGCTTGCGTGCAAAATTTGGTGACTTTTGGGGCACATTTAGGGGGGCAAAAAGGCCCTCCTTTCGTTAGAAGAACCAGAAGAATAAAATTTCCTACAGATACAATAGGGCCTTCGCACTTACAGTGCGAAGGCCCTAATTACTACAGATACAATAGGGCCTTCGTACTGTAAGTGCTCATGCTCTAATCATACAACTTCCTTTTTATCTTCACCTCTTAATGAGACACTTGGGCCTCTAAGACACAATCAAGTCCAGTCTGGGTGGAATGGGGGAAACGCTCACTCTCAGAGTAGCCTCCAGCGTTGCTCTGAGTCTGTTTCGGGCTTTGGTCTTAGTTGTGGCTAGGGCTGAACGATTTTTGAAAATAATCTAATTGCGATTTTTTTCCTCAATATTGCGATTGCAATTTTTAATATGCAATTATTTTTTCGAGGTCCTGTTCTCATGTATTTTTCAACTACACAAGCAATAAATCAGTCTGTTTTATGATAAACAATGTCAGATTTATTTAACCCTCCTATATCTGTAACATTCAGGCCGCCTGGATTTATTAGGGCCCGAGCACTTACAGTGCTCTGACGCTTGTTGCTAGGCAACAGGTTATCGTAGAGACATCATACAAATGTTCCCCGACTCGGCAGGCTGTCGACTTCAACATATTCAAATTTCATGAAGCTGTGATTTAAGGAAATTTTATCTCAAAATCCATGCCAAATGGCCCCATTCATTTGGATGGGGTATTTTACCATGGTGAAAAAAAACCTATCCGTTAACGTAGCCTGAACCACAATGTGCACCCATGCATGGCATACATAATTAGATGCGTACGCTTCAGGATCTCCTCGATGAGCGAATTCGGTGTGCAGGAGAAGATGGAACTGAACACGCGGGGGTGGAGTTCCGTCCCTGACAGCAACGCTCGGACGATCTTTTCAGTCCAATCATCTGAGGAGGCCTCCATCAAGAGCAGCATCTCATTGTTCCGAACTAGAGGGCGTAGGGCAGGGAGTATGTGTCTGCGTAGTACGCCCTCAGGTAACGGAGGCCTGCACACCGGAAGAGAGTAGGGGTCCCTTAGGAGCGTCTCATAGTTCAGCGCTCCTTCTCCCAAGTCAAATGCTAGCCCCTTCACTAGAGTGTCGTACAGATGACGATGAGCTCTATGGGTGTAGTTGAGCAGATCTATAAACGGCGGCAGATGGTCGTTTTCGGCTCGAGTGTGGAACATGGCCAGACTAAGCACTGGAAGGCCTCCGGCGCATGAGGGCACGATGGCTGTTCTAAATCCGTGGCAGACTCCCAGAGCTTGTGTTCAAGCAGGTGGTGGTAAACCCAAAATAGGGCCACTCGGTAGGCAGCGTAAGTGCATGGCATCACCCTCGCTGCGGAGTGGGCGTTACTGAACGCCGACGAGACGTAGTCGTCCAGGGTGGGTAGGAAGGCGTTGGTTGACCCATAGCACTTCTGGATTTTCCGAACACCCTGGGGCATCTCCACGCCCTTGACTGATGCGTTCTTGCAGAAGCTGATGTAGGTTTCGGAGCCATAGCTATAAAAGTACTTCATCGTTTGCCCGAACTCCACTTTGGCGGTCCCTGCTAAGCTCTCGACAATCTCGCGCTTGAGGGCTGAAATGTCGATTTCACTTTGGGTTGGAGGAATCAGAAGAGCTGCTTTGTAGTCGTCGCCATACGCCATCACGTGCACGCTGAGGTCAAACTTGCTCAGTGCAGTTCGTATTTGAGGGATGTACACAGTCATCCAAGTGCATTGTTCTAATCCTTTGATCCCTCCATCTTGGCCCTGCCAATGGTACTCTCCATGACGATCCGGGAGATAGAAGTATCCCTGCTCGTAGGCTGCCTGAGTTTTTCCAAACAGGTGGCCGGCACCAAACACCCTGTCCAACATGTCGTGGTGGATGGGCTCCACGGTCTCATGACGAAAGTTTCCGCACCACCCCGACACGTTGAAGTTAATGTACAGCACCCGCCACCCTCGCGTAGACGGATGTCAAGTTGCGAAAAGTGTACATGTGTCTTAATAGCTCCAAGTTGTCAAGAGTCATGGCCTGATCAGCGCAGTACAGCCCTAGGAACTCCCGAGCGTTTTCTTCCTGGAGGCAGCTGCGGAACCTCTCTTGATAGGTCTTGCATCCGAACGGCCGAGCAGCCACCTTCATTTCCTTCTCCTTGTGGACTAACTTGATAACCAAATAGTTAAGGACATCATCTAGACCGCATACGTCAAAGTCAAGGCCCGCAGGCCGGGAATTATCTATGGCCCCCGGGATGATATTTGATTAGTATTAGAACCGGCCCGCTGGCTGTAGCTGCCCGCTTGTGTTTTGCACGCACCAATACTACATTTCCCACAATGCAACAGTAACCCACGAACTCACTGCAGCGCAACAATGTAACAAAATCACTGCAGCGCAACAATGTATCGGTAACCCGCGAAATCACTGCAGCGCAGCAAGCGGCTTCATCATTCATTAGCAGTCGGAGCAGATTTAAACTTTCAGCTACCTCCTCCCTAAAAAATGGCTAAACGGAAGGTGGATGCTGAGAACAGGGGGTTTCAAGGTAGGTGAGAGGCAGAGTACATGTTCACTGAGGTACATGGCAAACCTGTGTGTCTTCTGTGCGGAGAAAGTGTAGCCGTAATGAAAGAATACAATCTAAGAAGGCACCATGAAACGTCTAAGAAACAGACAGACAAAGACAAGAATATGGACACAGAACAAAGGCTACAGAAGGTGGACGAATTAAAACAAGGTATTAAGTCCCAGCAGGCTCTGTTCACAAAAGCAAAATCCCAAAGCGAAGCTGCAGTCAAGGCAAGTTTTATTGTGGCAGAAGAGGTCGCAAAATCCGCGCGGCCATTTACAGAGGGAGAGTTTATAAAAAAACTGTATGCTTAAAGTTTGTGATGCAGTGTGCCCAGACAAAAGGCAACTATTTTCAAACGTGAGCCTGAGCAGAAACACTGTTGCTGAACGTATAGACCAGCTTTCCACCAATATAAAAGAACAGCTTGTGGGAAAGGGAAAAGATTTCATTGCATATTCCCTTGCTGTGGATGAGAGCACCGACACATCTGACATTGCCCAGCTGTCAATTTTCATTCGTGGAGTGGACTCCAGCCTGAGCATAAACGAAGAGCTTTTGGCATTACGTCCTATACATGGCACAACTACAGGACAAGATCTGTATGAAGAGGTATCCAGATGTGTCGATGAGATGGGCCTTCCTTGGGAAAAACTTGTGGGATTGACAACAGATGGAGCACCCGCGATGTGTGGGCACAGGAGTGGATTGATGGCAAGGATGCATGAGAGGATGCGGGTCCCGCTGGGGGGTGCTGGCTGCTGGCTCACCACCTTCTCCACAGCTCCCATCAGCTGCCTTTCGAAAGGAGAAAGGCCATCATGTGGCCTTTTTCTGGGCCCTAGACCTGCCCCTGGAGGCAGATGCTGTGGGTGATGGGCTTGCAGGCTCTGGAGGTGCAGGTTCTGGAGGTACAGGCTCCAGGAAGAGGGTGAATGTCTCCTCATCCACTCCATCTGGCTCTGATGCAGTCCCTGGCTCCGTCACCTGGCTGGTGCTGGCAGCATCATGCTCTCCCTCAACCTGGCTACCGCTCATGTTGCCACTGGTAGCTCTCTCCTCCATGAAGGGGTCGAGGAAGCTCATGATCCTACTGAATCAGACTGCTGCCTCTGCTCCGCTCCTACACCTTTCCTTCTCTTTTTTCCCTCTCCTTTCTATAGGTGTCCCTTAAGCTCTTCCACCTCTTCCTACAGTCGTCCACTATACACAACCCACAGAAAAATAAATACCTGTCCATCTGTATATATTTATGTGGCAGGGTGGAGGAGGGGCAGCCACTCAGGCTGACGGGACACAGGTGTGGCCCGTCAACCTCTCCACCCTGCCAGCCTTGATAAGGCGGGGCTGGACAGCAGCAAGGGGGTCAGAGGAGCTGCTGCTGCTGGTGCACGTGTGTCCTGGGCAGAGCCGCCTGGGAGATTTGCGAGGACCTGTGCGAAATGGCTGGGGGGGGCCCTCGGCCCGCAAAATTTTTTGGGTTTTTCGGGTCCGATCGGGTGTCTATATGCGCAATTTTAACTCTCCAATTAGCAAAATACTGGATACCTTCCCCTGCCTCATCATCATCTAGGCTGCCTCGACGCGGGGCCCCACGGCTGCTTGAGACCCGGTCGGATCGGTGATTTTTGTAACAAATTTATCAAACGAGCCTTTCAGAGAGGCATTAAACTCTTCCATTTTCTTTAGTTTTTTTTTCTTTTTTCATCCCCTGATGGAAATTTCCCGATTCCGTCTCGTTCTCTCGACATTGTGACAGTTTGTTCCATACTCCACCCGTCTGGATCAGAGCACCTTGTGTCAATGCGCTTGGTCAGACGCAGTTGTATTGAACAACAGACACGCGCATCATTGCACATACATTTATTGATATGCACAGACTAGTACACATTTAGGTCTGTAATGGAACGTGACTGTTGATATTTATAAGGGAAAAAACGAAAAAAATTTGAAAAAAAAAAATTTGAAAAAAAAAAAAAAAAAAACGGCCCATAGCGTGAGGCCCCAGATTTTTCAACTTCAAATTGACGCGCCGCTCCAGCCGCTTCTCGACGCACGTTTTCATAGACAATGAATGGCAGCCGGCTGCCTATGATGCCCGTGACGCTTTCAGTGTGAACCCAGGGTAAAGCAGTCCCACATTGCACACCCCACATTGGCATGGGGTGCTCCTTTTGCACAGAGTGCACTGCCGTCGCCCCATGCTGGCTCTTTGTGTCTTCCCCTGCCCTTCATTTGTGGCCACAGGGAAGGGGTTTTCGGCGGGCTTCTGTGGCCTGCTGTCCAGTGGGACTCCCAAGAGGAATGCAGCAAGCTCCTCCTGGAACTGCTGGCGTGTCCTGGGTTTCAGCTGCTGGGTGGCACATACTTTGTGTGCCAGTCTGACAGGCTGATTTGTTCCTCCTCCTGTCACCCACTTCCCCATGGTCCTTGCCCTGGTACAGAACTCTCTCCCAAATAATTTCAACTCAGTGTAGAGAGCTATGGAACTGTCTCCACTGTGATTTTAACTCAGTATGGAGAGCTATAGAGCTCCCCGCTGTTATTGTAACATGGTGTAATTCTAACTCTTGTCACTTGGCCCTGGAGTGTCCAGGTTGTGGGTGAGTGGGATGAAGTCGGGGTCTGCCACGTCAGCGTCTTCCACCTCTGAGTCCTCATCGTCACTGATGGCGGGGTGGGCTGGTACAACAACACTATGTCTCTTTCCGTAAAATATCCAAGCAGACAGCTGCAAAAGAAAAGAGACTACGTTTTTGAGGCAATATCAAGCCCTCTTTGCATTACATGTGAAGTAAAACAGTGATGGTGAAGAACGCTACTGAAAATAAATGTAATACATACAAAACGTAACATTGAAAAAGTAAATTCAGAACAAGAAGTGAAGAATTGCATTATAATTAATGGTGGTACTGATATTATGATATACAAATCTGTGGCAACATCCAATGCACTATTGAGAAATATTGTTTTACCTTATAATGCGCTATTTGTAAAACGAAAACACCCGAAGTATGACTTACTATGCACCGGGCATATGTCTACAAAAGGACACTGTCACTTAAACTAGTTTGACCATAAGGGGGTGTATTTGTAAAAAAAAATACACAAAGTATGGCTTACTAGAGTATCTGGCATATGTCTATAAAAGGTTCCTCAGTCACTTGCACTAGTTTTACCACACAGGGGCGTATGATCATATATGGGGTCACCATTATTCATGCTAACCATTTCACGGATTTCACTAATTCTGCACAAACAACACTTATCTCATCAGTTAGCACCATCATTCAAACACATACTGTGTGAGTGTCATCAACATGGTTAGTTTCAGCTTTCTGAACTTTTGTGTGGAAGACGGTAGGAGCAAAAATGTGAATTTTCCCCTTCTTGAAAATCAATGAAGTTCCCGCTTCTCCAGGGCACTGCTGATTGGTCAGATGCCATGATGACACTGTCTGTGACAAAGCATGATCTGTGCTGATTGGCAGGATTAACTCACATGACTTCAAGACCTCACTGAGAAGTGTGGGGAAAGTAGTTTTTCATGTCCACGGAAATTACCGTATATGGTTACTCGCCTTATAAAGGGTTAAAGGTATAGTCTGTAATTGTATTCAAAATAATTTATTGTTATACTGGGTGAAATGGTCCTTCCATCCTGAGAGTAGCCAGTGAATAATGTGTTCAGAAAAAGGAAAGAAAAAAATCCGACCTCTCTGACAGCTTTAATCCTGTAAACTCTGACCAATCTGTTTTTTGCGCACCGAATGGCACGGATTGGTCAGAGGACCAGAGGATTGGCAGGGGGGAAAGAACCAACCAGATGCCTTCATTTTAAGTCCCGCCCACGCCCCTCTCTGTCCCATGCGCGCACTCGTCACGTCGAAAATCTTGCTGGAAAACTTCACACACTCGAGTCACGTTTGCTGAAGAATGGCAGAGAAAACACAGCCAAAAATACCACCTCCAATGTTACTTGTAATGGCTCGCCCTGCTAAAAAGGCTAAAAAAAGAAAGCCAAAGTGCGATTCTGCGGCGCAGGTTGTCCGCTACTGGGAGTCTGCCACGGACCGCAAGAAAGAGGCCTGACGATCCGCGTCAACATGGGGTTCTGTCAGGTGTCCCTGCCCCATCAATGCAGGAGCTTTTGCAGAGTCAACTCAGCAGAGGGCTAGATGAGTTTTCTTACAGTATTGTAGCTTGATCATGAAATGCTAACATACTTATGTGGAAAAGGTAATTTGAAAAATCCATATCATAACTTATGATCTAAAATACAGGTGCATATCCAAAAATTTTAATATCGTGGAAAAGTTCAATATTTTTGTAAGATATTTCAGGAAATGAAAAATAAATAAAATATGTATACATATTTTCAGACACCATGAAAATATTTATATATTTTTGTTTTCTGTACTTTCTAAAATATCTTACAAAAATATTGAACTTTTCCATAATATTCAAATTTTTTTGAGACGCACCTGTAGTTATCTAAACAAAGCCAAGGATAAACCACTTAGAAAAAACTGTCATGGATGTTTGTTACTGTGTGAAATGGAAACATAGTTGAAGTGTTGTCATTCATTGTGTCTTTGAAATGCAGTAATTGTGATATTCCCCCTAAAGGTAAATCACTGCCCAAGGACTAGATGGCCACAGCTCACAATGACACCTCATGCAAAGCCTGATCTGTCAGCCGTCCCTGGACACGGCTGTTTTTGTGTAAATACAGATTTAGTCTAGTAGGAAGGAGGGGTTCCCGAGCACCCGATGGACTCTTTTCTGAAACGTGTTTTTTGGGATCCTTTAGGTGTTTGCTTACGATTTTTGCTTGTTGCCCGAAAAAAAATTGGTCCGAAAGTTCTTTTTTGGAACCCATTTAGAATTTTTGCCTGTTAAAATGGCAAAAACGCCGATTTCCATAACTTCTGAACCATAAATCCTAGAAAGACAAACAAACACACTTTTTCCTCGTAATATTGACACCAGGAATCCAATGGAAAGGTTACTGGGATGGTAGAACCACTCTTTATTAGGGAAAAATGAGCTTCAAGTAGTATTTTAGGGCAAAATTACCCAAAAACGCTTGAAAATGTTTTTTTCAATCAAGTGCATCTCCCTTTTGGAAATACCTGTTGGTGTATTGTTTACACCAAAAAAAGGCCAAATTAGTCCCCTTCCCAACGAGGTACAACTTGTAAGAAATCTGCATTTGTGGAATGAGTAATGAAGCAAAATGCGGGGGATGCAACCCATTTAGAATTCTTAGAATTTAAACACGACCAACATTCCATTTTCACAACTCCTAAACCTGACATCTTACTAAGACAAACAAACACTTATTTTCACTTTATTTTACATTAGGAATCCAATGGAACGGTCACTGAGATGATAGGACCAGTATTTATTACAGAAAAAAACACAAATTTAATAAGTATTTTAGTACAAAATCATTCTCACTCTTCTACTCTCCACCCATCACTGTCCATGTCCATCTCCTCCACTTCACCATCATCTAAAATGATGCCACCCACCAACAGATCCACTAGTGACTCAGGTAAAGCTGGTCCATAGCACCATATTGGCTCTAAAATGCCGTGGCCATCCTTCTCCCACCCCTGGTGTTCATCGTGTGGTTTAGGCCTCCAAAATATTGGCTCTGCTGCCCATTTGTAACAGGCAACTCTGTGGTTCACCCTTTCTATACGTGGAATAAGGGCATTTTTGCAGGGAGGCAGGCGAGCAAAGTCCACTTTAGACTTTTGATTGATGGTCTCATCCTCTCCCACCATCTTCTTCAAGATGTTGGTCCTGGCCTGGTCGACTGATGCCAGACGTGACTGGCCGTACATCAGGCATGTGAAGCCCTCCAGCTGCTCCTGCACCTCTGGCTTCACGTTCCACTCATCGCCAAGCTGACTGTAAAATATTGTTGTGATGCATCTTACTTTTTCTACTTACAAATGTTTCATTGTTTCTAGCATTTCAAATCGAACACATGAATGATAATTATCGACTTACCTGAACGCCCCTTGGAATTTAGGGTTCTTCTGCAGCTTTTTGAGTGGCACCACCTTCCCCTTGCCCTTGAATGCACTTGTACAGTCCTCTCTGGTGAAGACATAAAACCCGAGCAGGGTGCTGCAGTACATCTGCCCAAGAGAGGTGACCAGCTCTGTCACGTTGATGAGCTGACGTTGCTTTCCTGTGCCAGGATGAGTCAGGTTGAGGTTGGTGAGGAAGACCTCAAACCACACCAGGTACCTAATGAAGCAGGGATAATACTGTTGAGTTTTGATTATGATAGCATTTTTAAAGCAGACTATTTACTTCACCAGAAGTTTGGTTTTGAGATTTTATAAGCTGATGTTAGTGTTTTCTCATGCCAGAATGTTAGTGATTTCTGATTTGTGTGTCATGATAAGCACTGTGTTACATTGTGATATATTGGATATATATATTTAAAATATTTTAATAATTTGACAACACTAATCATTATCAGAATAATATACAATATGATAACACTTATTACCTGGAGTAGTTCTGACCATCAAAAGCAAAAAACAAGTCGGCCATGTCCCCATTGCACTTATGGAAGAGTGCAAGGTTATTGGTCTTCACCGAGAAGAGCAGCATGAAAACCCGTCGACCATGGTCCATAACTGACAGCCAGAACATTGCAGTCTTACCAAGATGACAGTTGCGGACTTTGCCTTGGTATTCCAGGTAACGTGAAATGATCTCGAGGGTGGAGTCATCTTGGAGTGCAAGGTTGAGGTTTTGTGGATCACATGTTTTGATGAGGTTGAGCAGAGCCTCAGGTGTGAGCTGGACATCCTCTTCCTCTATGAAGCACTCTAGAAGCAGCCGCTCCAGTGCTTCGCAAACAGTCTTAAGGCAAAAGATGGCCTTAGAGTATGCCTTTCCACTTAAGACACTTTGCAAACAGCCTGTTGTAACAAGTTGAGCCTCAAGAAGGATCTCAGCATATCCTGAACCACGGCACTTATGGTTGGTGATCATGCCAATGTAGTTCATGACAGTGTGAAACTGCCCCAGGAGGATAAGGTGGTGTTTGTACTTCTCTGGGGACTTCCAGACTAGTGGCAGGGCTTTCATGGACACACCCAGATCAAAGGTGTTGATTGTGTACTTCTGGCCAACCTCAGCTGTGGCCTCTTCAGTCTGCTTTAGAAGTTCCTGCACTACTTCATACTGTGTGATGGGTTGGTTGATAGGCATGTAATAGTTGATGGTAGACTTCTTTCTGGGACTAACACCAGTGGATGAGATGAAGCCACCCAGACCAGGCACACTCTGCTTGCCATTACTTGAGATCACCCTAGAACCATGAAATCAGCATAATAAAAAGCTTCAGTTGACAACATATACAGTGACTTAAATAGGTCTACATCTTGGTTACAATACATCAGGATATACCGGATACAGCATATAAAAACATGTTCAGTCACACAAATACCTGCTTAGCATCCAGACGTAGTACACTTGTAGACTGTCTTTGAACACTTGATCATTCTCCGCAGGAGGTATGAAGGACGCATCTGCAGGAAACTTAGGACCCACTCTGATACCAATGTGCAGTGGAGGGAGGGTCTCAGGTGTATCCAGTTTCAGACGACGTTCCATGGTCCTGTCATATTTAGGTAGTGTTCTCTCCTGGCAGCTTGTGGCACCCGGTTTTGTTTCCTGGATCATGATGCCGCCGGCACTGTTAACAACATTCGAACCATGGACATTTGTTGTGACTCTGTTCAGGTTGTCCCATTCGCTATGGAACACCTCATTCCCATCTCCTCTGATGATAGAAGGTGTAAGGGAAGTTGACATTTCATCCACAGCCTTAGCCAATGCTGTCTCCAGCTCCAATCCAAAATCATAAGATTCGCAATGGCCTAATCTCTGCAGAATGGTGGTCAGTTGTCTGCTCCGGTACAAGTGCCGGACTGTGGCACATAAAAGCACATGTTTTGGAAGTTTCCACTCGCCATTTGTCACTGCTCTACACAGGTCCTGTCCAATTGAAAGAACAAGTCGCTTTGTTTTCTCACAATCAGAAACAGTGTCTCCAGAGAAGAGAAGTTTGAGGAAGCGGTGTAGCTCTTCAGGTAACACCTCTTCTGCTGTCTTGTTTAGGTCATCTGCAGTAGGTGGCCAAGGCATAACACTGGACTTGAAGGCCTTATTGATGACGCTGCGTAGGGTGAGAGCTACATCTTTTACACTGTCCACCGTTCTAAGTCGATACGCACAGACCATGGCGTCCTCCACAGAAATACGGGAAGAGTGGACCAAGTAAAAGGCAAGGTTTCCTTTGTCCTTAACAGGAACTTTGGAAAAGGCTAAATGCTTCTTAAGCTCCTCATCACCTTGCAGACGACTCAGAAGTTTATCTCCTCTGTATTCAGGGTTAGGGTTATTTTGCTTTTCGAGCTCAAGGATATACAGGTGGCGCAGGTAGCGAAGTTGTAGGACTTTGTTTTGTTCTATGACCTGCTCTTTAATGTGGTCCCTCACCACGTTGTATGCTTTAAGGTGCGCAGAGATTGTCAGTTTCTGACCTGAGGCTTCCTTTGTCAGCTTCTTAGAATGATTCAAGTACTCTACTTGTAAGGCTTTCCAGCAGGTGACATGATAGCGAGCCCCTTTCGCATACAGGTCTTCATTTTTCACTTTGCGGAGCAGACTGCTTTTCCCTAAAGCTTCAGCCATATGTTCAATGCGCTTCCATGCGGCACCATTGTTTTTCCAAGTAAATGGGACAGTCCTTTGGATTTTTCCATTGAATTTCTTTTCATCTGTGTCACAATATATACATTCTACTGGAAATGCAGAGCCTGTGGCTGGGTGTGACTTCCGGGGAGAGTACTTGTTGTCTGTTACTTCAAGCTGATGTGAATTGTTTTTTAGTCGATCAAGCTTTGATGTGAAATTTAAGTAACAGTTCCTGTGATAACCAGTACTGTCCAGGTTGACACCATCTAGGGTTTCTGGCAATAGATCACAAATTGCCTTCATCCGAAAAGGTGAGTCGATTGGCTCAGCTTGTCTCTTGTCTCGTATTTGAAGAAGGTGATGCAACTTTTCTTTGGGGTCATTTTTGGAGGCACTGAAGCAAATGAAGTTCCCAGGCGATGGACTTGGGGTGTGCAATACACAGGTATATGATTGGATTTTTAGTGGGGGTTCAGACACATCAGAAGTCTGATCATGCAGTCTCTTTGCACTTCTCATGTTTTATTAATCCATCACTGGGCACAGAAAAAAAGAATATAAAAAAATACAATTAGTGCCACTGGACTAAATTATAAAAAAAATGCCTGGATAATCGAACTTACTGTATGTCACATTTCTTTTAGCGTACCCTACTGTTAGTTAAAACCTACAAAATACAAGCAAAACAGTAAGAGTTAAAAGCTAACCTCAATGAAAAAAGCTAGCTAACATGCTAATTGGTTAGCTTGTCCAGCTAACCAAATAGAAATGAAGCTATTTTGAAGAATGTATTACCTCTGGCTCTAATATAAGAAAAACAACCATGTATAATGTTATATTAGCAAAAATGATAAGATATAACCTTATATTAGAAATGATAAAACATTCAGAAAATACTTACACTCCTTGTTCAAGTTTGCTTGTGTTTGACAGTTGACAGTTGATGCTACAGTTGGTTTGAGATTTCAAATTCTGAACATTCTAAACACTTAACAGTGGGAAGACACGCCCCTTTTACTGAACATTCGAAGCATTCTAAATGGGTTGCATCCCCCGCATTTTGCTTCATTACTCATTCCACAAATGGAGATTTCTTACAAGTTGTACCTCGTTGGAAAGGGGACTAATTGGGCCTTTTTTTGGTGTAAACAATACACCAACAGGTATTTCCAAAAGGGAGATGCACTTGATTGAAAAAAACATTTTCAAGCGTTTTTGGGTAATTTTGCCCTAAAATACTACTTGAAGCTCATTTTTCCCTAATAAAGAGTGGTTCTACCATCCCAGTAACCTTTCCATTGGATTCCTGGTGTCAATATTATGAGGAAAAAGTGTGTTTGTTTGTCTTTCTAGGATTTATGGTTCAGAAGTTATGGAAATCTGTGTTTTTGCCATTTTAACAGGCAAAAATTCTAAATGGGTTCCAAAAAAGAACTTTCGGACCAATTTTTTTTCGGGCAACAAGCAAAAATCGTAAGCAAACACCTAAAGGATCCCAAAAAAACAAGTTTCAGAAAAGAGTCCATCGGGTGCTCGGGAACCCCTCCTTCCTACTAGACTAATTGTTTGACACCCAGAGGTGGCAAAACTATAGATACTGGTGTAAACATAGTATTTATGATTGTTCTATTTTGTATTTTTTTTAAATAAAACAAAGTGTTATACCACATTCGTTGTCATTATTCATTTAGCATGTAAGAAGGTTAAGAAATGTAATAGCTTGTTTATGCTGAAATAGTAAAGGAAAGGCATTTATTGTTTTCTATTTTTTATTCAAATATGACAAAATATAAATAACAATAAATAAACATGAAAATGTGCTGTCCAAAATGTCCTGGAAAACTCGCTCTCCTCTGCCCTGTTGAATCCTGCAAATGGTTTGTGGGGGCGTGGCTTTGGACGGAGCGCTGACGGGAGGGGGAGGAAGGGGCGGGGGCTTAGAGGAGGTGCCACTTTCAAATCTTGCTAGTCTCCAACATTACTGACTATACCTTTAATGTGGCAAAACGTACTCCACACTAATCGCATGCATAAGGCTTGTCTCCAGTGAGTTTTTTTTTATGGATCTTCAGCTTTGATTAAGTGGTAAAGACTTGCTCGCGATGATCACAGAATCATGAAAAATTGGACGTGATGTTCTGTCCGTTGTGCCAATGGATGGTACTCACATGAGGTTAGCCTTGATGTTGAGAGTGGCATGGCCACTCTCAACACAGTGCATATACGTCAAACCGTATTGTGGGGCTTGAGGCCAGTTTTATCTGTATAAACCAATCAGATCAAGGGTGGGCGCGCTTTTTGGTGTCTAGCATTGCCACGTTAACGCTTTTGACTGAGAAAAGTAATGCGCATCGTCGCAGGATGGAGACGCACATTTTGATGTATAATACACAGGGCCGTTTCTGACCCATTTGGCGCCCTAGGCAAAATATTTGCTGGCGCCCCCCCACCCTGTTCCCGTCCTGTCCCGTCCCGTCCCGTCCCGTCCCCTACCACCACACACACACACACACACACACACACACACACACACACACACACACACACACACACACACACACACACACACACACACACACACACACACACACACACACACACACACAGAAACGGAATGGCAATTTCTTTAGGATGTATTAAATAATTAAATATATAATATGTAATAAATAAGTAATACAACAACTCAGTGCAGCAATTAAATAAAGAAACAAGTGCAAACACAAACAACATTTCAAATAGTAAAATAGGTCAAGTAAAAGGTATTGCACACAAATAATAACTACTACCAATAATAACTATATACAAAATACCCTGTAAAAACCTCAATTTAGCCCACAACATCTTACAATAACAGTTTTAACAACAATAACAACAGCATTATGCAAATTATTCTAGGTGTGTTAAGTTCAATAGAGGGCACTCTTGCTCATCTCAGTTCTAGAGCCTTACTTGCCTTGCCTTCATGGCAGCAAAAGCATCTATTGCAGCATCATAAGACAGCTGTTTTGAGACCTCTCGATTAATGCTTATGATAGCTCGTCCACTGAGACGTTCTTCGGTAGATCTAAGATAGGTCTTTATCAGTTTAAGCTTTGAAAAGCTCCTTTCTGCAGCTGCCACTGTGACAGCCTGAGTGGCAGAGACTCTGAGTGCTACCCACATATTTGGGTATATTTCGGTGAGCTTCTTATCATGTAAGAAGGTCAATAGTTCCATGTTTGTCATATTTGTTGAGGGAAGTTGTGGAAAACTTTCCAACTCCATAGAACGTTCAGTCCCATCAACATCTTGCTGTCCATTGTGGGTAAGAGCACTGCTCAGGCTTTGGCAGTGGTCAAGCAGCTCTTCCTTTGCCATTTTTTGGAAGTTGAGTAGCACTCCAAACTTCTCATGCAACTTCCCCAGGCTCTGAAGCCTCTCATCCGGTGAGGACAGGGTTGTATCGTGATGCACCGAAATGAAAATTTGTGGCCGAAACCGAAAATAATAATAAACACTTGGCCGAATACCGAACAATACCGAACATGGTTCTTCGCAGTTTTTCATTTATTTTGCCAATTTTTTCACCATTGCATAAATCAAATAAATTTGATTTAGGCATGCTTTTCAAAGAAAAAAATCTTTTACAAAATTACAAGGTAGAAAATATTTATTGAACATAAAAAACTGAACATTTTTTATTTCCCAGCATTATATTGTTTTGGTTCCACCTCATGGTGAATGTTAGGTAAAATTCTTATGTGGTTACTTTTTGGTTGGCCAACGATTTATGTTTGTGGTGCGCAGCTGTTACGGGATTGGCCAGTCTATTAGGTAAAATTCTTATGTGGTTACTTTTTGGTTGGCCAACGATTTACAACGCCGTTATTAATTGTTCGTTTTTTTTCCCACCTATTCCACCGAACACCGAAAGTGTTTTTTTGCCATTTTCGGCCAAACAATTTCGGTTACCGAACAATCGGTGCATCACTATCCACTGTAACGTTAAGTAACTGTAACTTTTGTTGCGTTTTGACCATTTTAAATTAACTAATTCATCACATTACATCCTTACCTCGGTCTTTTTCACGTTTTTCCTCATCTTCTCTTCTTTTCTTTTTATTTTGAGTGCCAGATGGCTTTTGTCGCTTCATATTGATTGACCGTCAACAGTCGACCGGCATTGTCAATGATAATTTTGCAAAGGTCTTGACGTCTTGGCAACGGTCGCCAGGTGGGTGGGGGAGGGGGCGCGGCACGCGAGTGGGTTGAGGTGAGGGACCACAGCAAAATTAATTCTGGCTGCCAGAGAGGCAGAAGGATGCAACCAGGCAGAAATTAAAATTAGAAAAACGATTTCATTATTATTTAAAGACTTATGGCTATATATGTACTGTTGTTGTTTTTTAGTGTATTCATTTCTAATTTTTCAAACGTTTATTTAAAAAAAAAAAAACAGCTGCCTGCTTGGCGCCCCCTGGCATGCTGGCGCCCCTAGCATTTGCCTAACCTGCCCTATGGGCGGCACGGCCCTGATAACACACCTGGGTGCACGTTACGGTTCGGGCGAAGAAGCGGCCGAAGAAATGACATAAATTGCGCCAAAATTACACGATTAATTCAAAATTGCCGACTTTCTGTTCATTTTGGCCATGTTGCCAAGAGACTTTTTTTTAAGTTCAGGGGGGCTAAAAGGCCCTCATTTCGTCAGAAAAATAAAAACAAATTCCTACAGATACAATAGGCCCTTCGCATTGTAAGTGCTCGGGCCCTAATTATACTCGTCGCGATCAGTTATGTTTTATGTGTGCTGCAGCAATGACACGATGAATGCACAAGGCCGACCCACGATGCACTCCAACATATGTGAAAACAGCCTAATCAAATTCTGATATGTAACATAATTACTTACTCAATGAATTGGCTTTGAATCTTATACCATCTTCATACATATACGGCCAATAAAGGAATCCTTAAAGACTTGAATCAAAATCAATTGGACTTTTTTTTCTTGGTTCAGGAAGATGTTTCAATTTGTGTCATTCAAAAATGCCTTAATTGAATTAGTTGAGCCAATAAACAGACCACAGACACACTTACTTTTTTAATAACCACTTTCAAAAACAATATTAAATGCTTTATGTTGGCAAAAGCTTCTTAAAGCCAGCAAGGGAGATTTACTGCTTGGCGTTTCATAAATTCTCCCAGCAGCATAGGGAAATGACTTGTCTGGTCAATGATCTGATCTGAAAATAAAAATCCGACAACTTATTGCTCAGCTGTCAGCAGGCAAGAGCGGCTGTCATATCAGAAATGGAAGACATATTATTGGAGTCATCTGATTGTTCATAAAAAATAAAAAAGGCCAATACGAGGCTGATTTAACAGCTTCACGTAGACCTCTGCTCCGGCTTGACTGACACAAGCAGATATGAAATATCTGCAACACATTGTTCCTGTCCAGCTAAGTTAAATGGAAAAACACAGCAATTTTAGTCTGACAGACACGTAACCATCATCCAAAAAAGAAAAAAAAAAACAAATATCTTTCTTTGTTGTTGCCCACACAAATGTTTACAGTAATAAAACAGACAATATTTGCATTAAATCTAGTCTTATTAGATTTCTGAGCTGTTGCTACATACTCTGGAGTCTAGGCGGCTAATAAGACAATAACTTGGAGCAGGAGAGTTATTTGATGTGTTGGAAATAAAAGACCAAAATAAAATGAAAGGATGCAAAGATTCCTTCTTCATCATATAAACTCAGCTATTAACCTGCTTTTGGGTTTATCTGACCATCTTTTTAACCTTTTATTTATCCATCCAACAATATTCTATACACATTTTATAACATTCAATATTTTCAAGATTTTGAGCTTATCCAAGGCTGGGCACATTCTGGAAGTGTTTAATTTATAATGAAATAAAAAAAAAAAAAAAAAAAAAAAAAACATTTTTGACTTAAACTTTCCAAATACAATTTTCATTTCCTTACTTCCATTTCCTCAATTGTTTCTTTTTTTTATGGGGTGGTGCAGAGATGTCAGAAATCCATATACTGTATATGTATCCTGCATAACAACCCAGTATCAGGCTTGGGAAATGGAAAACGTTTATATTAATATGTACCCCCACCCGGCGAAAGGCCAGCCCACCTCTGGCCGGTACATCTGTTGAATGTAGAGATGTCTAAAATGTCATTAAAAACTGAGGAGCAGGCAGTCCCGGGACATATGAGACAGTATCCCCCATGCCCCGGACCCCCCAACCCCTTGGACCTAAGTGAATGTATGAGTGAGTCATGTAGAGGAGCAGCATAAGGAGGAGTGCACCAGAACAGGATGCAGGGCCAGCCGTACCAGCCCTGATAAGCACCCACTTTTCCCACCGGCCACACGAGGGTCCACCAAGCTCGTGCTCCACCCACCTCAATGACAATCGCTCAAGGCAGCAATGCCCCTCCAGCCCAGGCAGCCACCCCCCACCCAGGAAGAGGCCAGCCCCCTGACGCTGAAGCTCCAGGCCCATACCTCAGCTCACCGGAATAGTCCGGAGAACCCGCTCAAGGCAAGTGGCCGCCACCCAGGCCACTCCCACCGCAACGAGGTAACACCCCCCATAGACCACCAAAGTCCCACCAGGCCAGGGACAGAGCTCCACCGCAACGTCCGACTGCCCCCCCCACACACACACACACACACACACACACTCACACACAAGAAAACTGTACCCCAGTGACTCCAGTCAACCCCCACTTCCCACATTTACAAAATCACCACCCACTTGACCCCACTAGGTGATGAAGCCCTTAAACGGGGACCAGAGAGAAAGTAGTTTATGCAGAGAATGATGTTTAGTGGAAGCAGACATGATTTTGTTACTGATATGATCTGACAAAAGATTCCTAAATTGATTAATAAATAGATTAAACTTCTCTTTCCAGTTCATAAGAATGGTTTTCTTTGCGATACATAAGGCAGTGAAAACCAAGTGAGCCAAGCTTTCCATGTGGATCCGCCCGGGTGACCTATTATCAATAGTGTGGGGCACGTGGGAATTCTGCAATTGAGCTATGTTGATAAATCTTCACATACCTCCAGCCAGAATTTCTGCATAAGTGCACAAAACCATAAAGCATGAATATAATTATCCGGGTTGTTTCATGTCCACTGTGAGCAGATATAAGAGTGTGCAAAAGCCATCTGGAACATCCTTTGTCCCATATAATGTGTTCTGTAAAGAATAAACATTTTGATCATTGTTAAAGGAGCATGAGGCTCCTTTTAAGAAATGAGACTCTCTAGCGCCACCCTTCACCACGACGGTCGTCAGGGGTACTGCAGCCAACAGTGAAGCCGGCACGGGAGAACGGGGAGAACGTGCATGCAGCGTCATGTGACGTCACATCCGCAGCCCAGCGTGGGAAATTTCGGCCCGAATTGCAGCACAATTTGCAGCACACAGCCTGTTCAAGGCAACGGAGAGATACACTAGAGGGCTCATTCTTTTTGGTTTGGAACGTTTCACCTGACATTATTACTAGAAAACTTAAAACGTATACGGATTTCTTTCATAAATCCTGCCTCAATCCGGCCTCAAGCTCCTTTAAGAGATAAGTCAGCCTCCCATTTTGAAATCAGAAGAAAGACTGAGTTATCTATTTTGGACATTAATCCAAGTAGTTTTGATTTGGGGTGATCCGATTAAGAAATTCTGTCACTTTAATGGGAAGTTGCAGCTCCAGTTGGTTGAGTTTATATTTTTTACCTATTAGGGCCCGAGCACTCCCTTTTCCTTATTTTTCCGACGAAAGGAGAGCCTTTTTGCCCCCCTAAACTTGCCCCAAAAGTCACCAAATGTTGCACGCAAGCCAGGCCTGGCGAAAAATTTGATATTTAATGGTTTGCATTAATGGGCGTGGCAAAATGGCTCAACAGCGCCCCCCTAGAAAACCTTGTGCCTCAAGCCCCACAATAAAAAAAAGTTTGACGTACATGCACGAAAATCGGTACACACCTGTATCATGTTGCAACTTAAAGAAAAGTCTCTTAGCGCCATGGCCGAAACCGAACAGGAAGTCGTACATTTTGACTTAATCGTGTAATCTTGGCGCAATTTATGCCATTCTTTCGGCAGTTAATACGGCCCGAACCGTAACGTGCACCCAGGTGTGTTATACATCAGAATGTGCGTCTCCATCCTGCGACGATGCCCATTACTTTTCTCATTCAAAAGCGTCACCGTGGCGATGCTAGACGCCAAAAAAGTGCGCCCCCCCTTCATCTGATTGGTAGATATCTGATAGTTCCTACTTTCTGCCATAACTTTTGAACGGGTTGTGATAATGTGACATGTGGGTGGTGTCATCGGACTCGGTATTGAGTACTTGACCTTCATTGGCATGAATTAGCCCCGCCCCTTCTTCTGATTGGTCGATATTTGATAGATCCTATTTTCTGCCATAACTTTTAAATAGTAGGACATACAGAGTCGTGGGGGGTGTCATCAGACTTGGTTTTGACTTTTTCACCTTAATTGGCGCAAATTAGCCTCTCCTCTTCTTTTGATTGGTCGATATTTGATAGTTCCGATTTTCTGCTTTTACTTTTGAAAACAGCTGTTTTTGGAAACAACTCTCACTTCCAAGAGGAGCCAAACCAGATACTGAAGCACATCAGTAGATTCTTAATGTGGTAGAACAATTATTGCTCTTGGTTATTGAACTTCTCACCCTCTCTCTGAGGTAGAGTCCAGCCACTGTGTAGAGGGAACTCATTTCAGACAATTTATCTGTTCTACTGCTCACCACCCACAGTTGGTGATAATTGGCAATGGTCGGAACAAAGATCAAACAGACAGCTTCCCTTTCTAGCTTAGCTTTTTCTTGACAGTACAGAGTCAGCATTACAACAGATTACTACAGATGTTACACTGATCCACCAGTTGATCTCCTACTGCAGAGCTTAGAAAAAGCCCTGAAAACTAATTTAAAAACCAGAATGTTCAGAAATGAACATAACATGTCTTTATTTAAATATCTTAATGTACATTCCATTATAACCATCTCAGTGTCTGCTGTCCACATCTGATTATATAGTTGTCACTGTAGTACACCAACTAACCATGTATCAGTAATATGTACAGATAACTCTTATTTCTCCTGTTCATGGGTAATTAATATCAATATATCGTCTTTTATACCATTGACAATATTCTGTGCCTCTCCTTTTTTGTTCTTCTGTCTTTATGATTTCCCTTTTCCTCCTCTACTCGGCTGACCTTCGGCAGGAGGCTCCCCACTTTAGAGCCAGGTCCTACTCAAGGTTGATCCACTCTTAAAGGGGAGTTTTTCCTTCCCACTGTTTGGTGTTGTGTTGGTGTCACTAAAGACATCCTGATGCAGAGTGATTTAGGACATTGTTCCATCCTATTGTTGTTGGACTTGACCTCAGATTTTGACACCATCGATCATCACGTCCTGCTCGGTTGAAACACTGGGTTGGGGTATCAGGTCCTGCTTTGAAATACTTTTCCTCATATCTATCTGGAAGATCATTTTCGTTTGCCGGTGCCAAATTTAAGTCCTATTCTTCATCACTGACCTTTGGTTTGCCATAGGGCTCCCTTTACAGCATATTTTGGGCTCTTGTAAATACATTTCTTATTATTGCTATGCTGATGATATTCAGATTTACATTTCTTTTAAACCTCAGGATGTTTTTAAGATACAGATCTTGCGTAGGTGTTTGGATTCAGTCAGGAATTAGATAAATGCCAATTTTCTTCAACTGAATGATGCAAAAACTGAAGTTGTTGTTTGTGTGCCTGACAGGTTTCTCCCTAAGATAGCAGAGTTAGAAACCTCGGCGTAACTCTTCACCCTGTTTTGTCTTTGAAATTTACATTAAATCACTTGTTGTCATTCTTGTTTATATCAGTTAAAAAATATCACCAAGCTGAGTCCAATTGTGTCATGACCTGAGATGGATATGTTTTATCACGCCTCAATTACTGTGACTCGATTTTCACGTTTAGGCAAAAAAAAAAAAAAAAAAAAAAAATCACTATAATGTCTTGAGATTGTCCAGCTTTGTGCTTAGGGTTGTTGTGCAGTGTTGTGGATGAACGAGTTCAAATGAAAACGTTCATTGAACACATTTCTGTGAGAATGTTGAACTGAACGCATCATATTTGCAAATAAAAGAGCTTGAGCGTGAACTTGTTCAGATCTGCAGATCACAAACTGGAATTTTAATTGTTCAGATTATGTGAGTTTTAGCTTCACTGTTTAGGTCCAATTATTACGGAATTACTTTCACCAGCAGGCAGCGCGCACATTTAAAATAATTGACAAGATGACGACTTCGCACTACATTACCCATGATGCAGTACACACACTAGGATAACAACGGGCACCAGCTCCATGGCAACGGTGGCCCGAGCCCGGTGCAGTCTTTACGAATGAAAATTGAAGAGAGACACGATGTGGGCGCAGCGTCAGCGAGCCGTCAGATGATGCCTCCGCTTATCATTATTTGCGGGAATTTTACACATTGTCTCCCAAAGAGTCTGACGGTAAAAATCGAACCTTTTAGTGCAAATTATGTCCACCTACACTGAGAAAACAAGTCAGAACGTCTGCCTCGTCAACTTCAAATTTGAAACGTTATGTGGAGTTAAAGCATCCGTCCAGTGGGAGAAAATATCTGCAAGTCCTTGACAATCAAAAAAAGGCATCAGGAAAGACCAAGAAGACCCAACAGCCCCAAACGACCCAAGTCACACTGCTGCACCTTCAGGGGTTTGATTTCCCAGCAACAGGGAGACAAATTGATAATGGACTACATTGTTGGAGATTACCAACCTCTGAGTAAAGTTGAAAAGCCACTAGGACGATACATGATTGTATACAGTGAACAGTTTTAGTATTGGGTGGCGTTTCATTCGTACTTCTCACCTAAAATATTTGAAATGAACTGAATTTGAACTACAAAGTGAAAATGGTGAACTATGAACGTGAACTATTAATTTTTAAAATATGTGAACTGAACTTTGAACTAGTTCATGAGAAGTATGAACTTGCACAACACTGTTGTTGTGTCTGTAGTAAGTATGGCGTCAAATGCAGTGACTGCACCAGCTGATGGCGGGATGTAAACTCCCACTACAATAACTAGCGAACTCTCTCAGTAGATAATAAAGACTAAACTAAAGAAAATACAGCTAAACGTTCAATATCCAGGTTGCAGGAAAGATGTTTGACAGTAGCATGTCCCAGATTACCCCATAAGGAGTTGATAAGCACTGCAATTCCACCGCCCCTGCTTTTTCCACTCCTCTTCAAGTCTCCGTTTTTTTGTATTGTCTGAAAGTTGGGCAGAGATGCTGAAGTCAGGGATATGCTCCTGCAGAGATTGCAACAACGATTTAACAAATTACAAATTTAATTCCGTCATCACACCAGTTTTTGGTAAATGGCTTTTTTTAAAGGCCTTACTTTCTTCAGCAGATGGAGCAGCTGGGAAGACAGTGTTAAAACTTAATTTTTTATCATCTTCCTGCAGACTTCATCTCCTTTTTTCCTGTGACAGTCAATATAGCAGCATGCTTTATTTGCCCCTAGTTTGGTTCTACTCAAGTGTTACCTCCTTCTCCAAATCATTGAAAGCACTATCTGATAGGAGAGCATCAATAAACTGTTTCTAGATTTCTGGTGACATCTCCTCGACAAACTCAGTCTGAATCCTGAATCCTCTTCCTGCTACTTCTCTGCAGGAAGAAGAAAAGCAGAAATTTGTCTCTCTCTCAAACCTTAGTCTTTTCGGTCACTTTTTTTTCCAACCAATTTCTGTTGCATATCTATGTTCTGGGATAATGTCAGATAAGACCAAATTGGAGCTTTTTGACTTGTCACATCAGGTCTATGTTCAAAGATGTAAAAATGAAGTGTTCAGAAAAGAACACTGCCTACTGTGAAAGGTGGAGGAAGTTTAGTTATGTTCTGGGGCTGCTTTAGTGCATCTGGCACAGGGTATTATGAATCTGTGCAGGATACAATCAATTCTGAAGACTGTCAAGGGAAATGTACTGCCTACCGTGAGAAAGCTTGATCTTAGTTGCAGGTTTTGGGTCATCCAACAGGAACCAAAGTGGTCAAGTGGTGTGTCCTATTGAAAATCTGTAGAAAGAGCTAAAACATGTAGTCTGGAGAAGAAACCCTTCATACCTGACATAGCTGGAACAATTTGTGACATTTCTGCACCTGTCAACAGGTATTTTTGGCTCTCTCCTCATCTACAAAGAATTTCCAATATCACTTGATTGCTGTGATTTTTGCAAAATGTTGTGTAACAAAACATTAAGTTGGGGGTACAAATTAATTTCTATGCAATTTTTATTTTTTTGCTTCACCACAATTTAAAAGCATTTTCGACTCTTTAGATGATAACTTTCAGTCTTACTAGTGGTCATTACTTTACTTTGTTTTCCAGATTCTGTGCTCAATGACATAAATGAATAGCGTTACAGCATAACAGTGAAGAAAGGAGTCCGAGCAAAGCCCTTTGCACCAAACAACTTCTCTCATTCAAATGAATCAGAATGTATTTACACAAGTGTTAAAAGATAGTGAAACCCCACTTGGGATAAATTCCAATGCCTAAACTACACATAAACAACTAACTAAACATTAACACAAACATCAGATTATATATTTGTGTGAATGTGTGTGTGTCACGATGGCTGTTCATACACGTGGTGAGGCAAAAGAAAAGATGGCTGACAAAATCACGTGGTGACTGAGTCTCGCGTGATTCAAAATGGTGGATGATAATTTGTCTCATCCAGTGAAAAACAAACTCGGAGGCTTTATGGCCAAGAGTGTGTGTGTGTGTGGGGGGGGGGTTAGTAGGAGAGGATGAGAGACGAAAAGTAAAACCTAAGACACAAGAATAACTTCTCACTACCGGAAAACCGAGTTCTTCTTCTTTCCCACACAGAGACGCACCAATGTGAAACTAACTTCACATGAGCGCTCATTAAACTGGGAAATGAGGAAGGGCTTTGTTTTCTGTTGTGGAAGAGCATGTCCTCAAGATCCAGCAACGTGGATGCAACAGTAGTCAAACAACAAAATAAACAAAAACACTTAAACTAATAAACACAGTTGGGACGGTATCAGCAGTCCAGCTCACAACGCAAAGCAAATTTAGTTAAATGTGTTGACTAAGTTTCTCTGCCCAGGCACAAAACAGCCTCTTACGTGGATCTTTTTAGTTGAAGAAAAAGGTGGTTTGACCTGGCCAGTCAGCGTTCCTTGGTGAACAGCTGGGTGGTTACGCTCCGCAGGTGATCCTGATAAAGAGCGTCTCCAATCATCAATCAGCTCCAGGTCGGTCCGAAGGGGTTCACGTCGAGGCATGCAAAGGTCCCTCGTTCGGCTCATCTGGGGCTCAGAACATTCGCGGGTCACTCATTGCAACACCGCAGACTATGGTTGCTATTTCAAGGCAACCAGACTCTTCTTCAGGCACAATAATGGAGAAGGCCGGCCCATGGCTAGTAGCTCTTCATGCTAAAATAGGAGCTATGGCCTTCTTCATAGCTCACAGAGAACTCCATGGGACCGTGGACAGGTCAGAGGTAGAAGAGATCTTGGGAACAAGAGAGGAGGAAAAGAGAAAAAGATAGCGAGAAAGGGGGGAGACTGCTCTTTATAGCTGGGGCCAGGCTGCCATAAATCGAATCGAATCCTATTCCTTATCGCCGAAAGGCTGTAAATGCAAATCCTGCTGGGGATTTGAGTCATTATGGAGGTTCCTTTGTTTCAAACCATGCAGTCAGCTGTAAGCAATCAACGCTGGTCTCAGAGTGAGGTCTCAGAGCTGGGTCTTAAAGTTGTTAATAAGGCTTCCCATGTTCACATAGGACTGTGGCCCAACCCTGGTCTTCAACTAGCCCAAGAGAGCTCATGTCACTCTACTGCTAATCTTTCTGCACTGGCTTCCAGTTGCTTCCAAGTTTAAAGTTCTGCTTCTGGTTTACCAAACAAATGGTTCCTGCCCACCTTCACTCCTTCATCCAGAGCTACACTCCCTCTCAACAGCTACAGTCAGCTAGTGAAAGATGCCCGGTACTTTCACCACAACGTGCCGCGAAATAGGTAGGCATTTTCCCTCATTGTTCCCAGATGGTGGAATGTTCTACCAAACTCTGTCCGATCCACAGGGTCCATACCTACTTTTAAGAGCAAGGTAAAGACTCAGCTGTTCAAGGAGCATTTCTGCATTTAGTTAACTTCTCAGCACAACAGAATGAGTTGGAAGATTTGTCCAGCTCTTTGCACTACTGAGAAAGCAGCATGCACCTATGCCAAGACGATATTATGATGGTGAAGTTAAGATCTAATTTTGCTGAATAATGGGACTGTTTTGTTGGGTGGAAAGATAACAAAAACGAAGAACAACAAAAAATGAAATAAAAACATGTAGCATTAGCATGGCAGCACCTGTGTCCAACTGGACTCACAGCAGTCTGACCACCACTTACAGTATCCATGCTGGACTCTCCTATGTGATTTCTTGCTTGTGTTGTTCACTCAGATTGCTTTGGATAAAAGCGTCTGCTCAATGACATTATTATTATTAGTAATAGTAGTTGTAGGAGAAGAACAAAATGTTTCTGGTCTAATTAGTTCAAATGAGTAATGGTCACGTGAGATGACTGAACATAATTTAGAATACACAATCAGCATAGACTCCCCATCAATCTAGGTACCTTTCCCTCTACAGGAATGTTTTTTGCCCCACAAAGCCTCTTTTGCAGGGCTGTTCCGGGTATTGGAGACACACTTCAATGAACCTGCCCATGACAAACTCTGTGGATCTCAGCTAATGGAAACACACTTAAATACTGTGGAAATCCATTATTCTGTGTCTTTCTGACTGCAACACTTTGGAGAAAGGATGCCTCTTTCTAAATGCTCTCTTAGGCTGCAACTTTGACAGATCACAGCAAAGTGCTTGTGTACTGGATTGGCAGGTGCTAATTGGGAGGTGTGGAGAGTCCTTAATCAGGTGGTTGTGATTTAAAAGGATGTACTCTCACAACACACCTGTGAAACATAGGTCCTGTTGTTGGCAACTTGAGTGGCAGTTAAGTGATTGTCCAGGACTGGGTATTTACAGCACATTCTCTGTATAAGGTCTGTTTTTCATACTTGTCGTTTCCGTATAACTCCATCAGGCAGCTTTATTCTATATCTCCCTTTTGGTTGACGGTAATAAGTGAAGTTAAATAATATTTTATCAGTTCTTTAGCAGTATGTCATTTTCAATTCGCAATTATTCTCTGTGCTTTTAATTTGTAGGCCTGGCTGCACACAATGCTGGGCAACATACACTGCCTTCATGCTCCAGCAGGCTGTTCTACTGAAGTGAATGTTTTGCTGTATTTACGTATTTTTTTTGTTTGATTTTATTTGGGCAGGTGCTATATTAGCTCCATAATTTTTGGTGTGTATGTGCATTTGGTTGTATACATATGTGGTCCATTGCATAGAGTAGGGTTTCTGTCCAACGTGCCAGTGTGCAGCTTGTAAGCAACCCAGTGTTCCTTACTGGAAATTCAAGATAAGTATCATCTCATTAATTGCCATTGATCAGGTCCTTTTGATCTCATCTGAAATTTACCTATAACCTCTTGTTCTAAAAAACAAGAGCTGCAGGCCCACATCAGGTGTTATGATTGGAATATACTTGCACTTTGTCCAAGCATTCACATCCATTTGATGCCGGCAGCTTCCACTTGGGGGCAGAGTGTTAACTCCGTTTAGAAAATACAACCATTAAATGTACAAGGAGACTATTTGGAAGAGGAAGTTGTTTTTAGAGAGAACTATTGAGCAAATACAAACTCATAAAAAGCTGAAATACAAACTAGAAAATTGACTACATCGTAAGAACAAAATTAAAACATAAATGTCTTCTTCAGCAATTATGGAAAAATAAAAGTGGGGAATATATTTATCTCAAAAGTCTTTTTAAAACTGAAACAGAACTGGACTCCAGGCAAAATTAAATGTTTTTTTATATTAAAAAAAATGTATTTATTGTATAACTTATTTATTTATTATATAAAACATATATATTGTTTGTTAAAAGAGTGAGAGATTGGGGAGAAATTCACAACTTTTTAAAAAAAAATTTCGGAAGGATGCCACAAATAGAACGGTGTAAATGAAAATGCTCAAACACATTATAACTAATGTATGAACAAAAAAGCCTCCAGAGCGATCGCACTATAGTTGTATTGGAATTCTAACGACTGGTTTCCACTTCTGGATTGAACTGGGTGTGTTGCGATCACAGCAGAGACAACAGTGATTCTGTCAGAGATTGTTGTAAGGAAATTAAATTGATGCCTTTGGGATCAAACGTTGTTTCTCTGGCTTTACTGATATGGGAAATTGACAATGTGAAACACCAACAGTATATGTATTTAAATGTCCTCTGCGATGTTTGACTGTATGGACTTTGAAAAGACTCAAATCTGCCGACTCATTGCATTGTACATCTCGGTATGTTCAACGTTACAACAGTGCACCAGACTGCGGAGCTGCTGACTGCTCTCTTGCCATGAACTACCGCCTCTAGTGGCAAACGTTATATTGCATGTCTAATATGCATTGTGTATTTTTTGGGGGGATGTGGACATATTCTTTAGGATACACGTGGCAGTCATGCTGCATACACTTAGGAGAAATATACACGAGTCCTTTCCTTTGTTTTATTGGTGTCATATAAGTGTGTTTTTGGTTTGGCAAGTTCCTATGTGTAGTGTAGTTTTAGAACTTCAACGTTCAACTGTGGTAAGCCGTGTGTGTGTGATAGTGACGCAGACATTTGCTGGGTCATTTTCTAGTCCATTTAGAAGTGTTGTTTTAACATTTTAATATTTTGTTATGTGCTCAATCATATGCATCACAGTTGGGATTAACACTGGAATTTCACATCTCTGGCCTGATTAACATGAAGAGGACTGTGTATCTTTTGGGCATTAAAGCAGCTTATCGTTGTTTTCATTAGAGGGACATTTTCCGGGTGGTGTTTGCAGTCTTAACTATTGTAAACTTTAACCCTCTTGTTACAAAGAAATCATTACCATTTCCTCTCAGCACGTCTGCACCAACCTGAGGGAGACAACCTATTTTAACCTCCTGCTTCCCCGCAGCATTTCTCTGCTGGCCATGGAGATTATCAAATCAAACTTTATTTATAAAGCACCTTTCATACATAAAATGCAACACAAAGTGCTTTACATAAAACAAATACAAACATAAAATGTGTTAATGCCCTGCCCCCCTCCCCACACAGAGACAGACACAAGCACACCACAATTCACCCAAGTTACATACAGACACGCACGCAGACACACGGTGTAGACATGGCTGAGCACAGAGGATCCAGGGGAGGAAACGGTAACAGGGAGCCATCCACGCCAGGAGGTCTCATAACCCGCAGCTACAAGGGGGGGGCCCACAGAGACCATCCCGGCCCGGACGGATAGAGGAGTCCACACCACAGCGGTAAAGCCGTGGTGCAGAGCTCCACCACCATCCAGGCCAGAACGACCCCCAGGACGACCCCCCTGCAGGCCAGAGTCACTCCCAGCATGGAGGCTCCCCATGAGGAAACACTGGAGATAAAAGCTACAAGAAAGCAGGATAAGATACACTAAAAGAGTTTAAAAAGTACAACATAACATAAAATCCTAAAAGTATGTCTAGAAAGCAAGACATTAAAAACTAAGAGAAAACTAAGATTAACCAGATTCAGATTATGTGAGACAGACAGGTACGCCTCACTGAGAGTAATTCCAAGTAACAGGCTTTTTTATATGGGCAGAGACACACAGGTTAATGCGTTTTAAAAATAATTTATTACCCCACCCCAACTGCTCCCATTCTGGACTACTATGTCCCAATGTTGTTGTTGTTATTCTCTTGTTACATCTTAAAGAGAATCCAACAGAAAATTATAAGTGTTAAAACACATCAACAAGTGACCACAGATAAAATTCCAGAGGACTATTTCCTGTGAACAGTGACAGATGTCGGACGTTAGCTGCTGTGAGTCATTCATTGAAGCAGACGAAAAGAGACGGAGTCGCCTCTCTGAGTTAAAGGGATGTGAAACTGTATGATTAGCTGAATTCATGTTCTGTGAAAGTTCTGATGCATTCAGTGGTACAGACGAAGAGCAGCAGATGACCTCCTCCAGCTGATTCATCTGCTGAATTCAGACACAAACTGACGGTTACAGATGAGGGTTTGTAATTTCATCAGAGTTTACTGTCTCTTGAGTGGAAGATTCCTGCTGCTTCTGCTGAAACAAGCTGACAACATACAGTTAGGTCCAGAAATATTCGGACATTGACAGAATTTTTATTATTTTGCCTTTATACACCACAAAAATATTTGGAAATGAAGCAACCAAGATGTCTATTTTTATAGAAATAATCTATTTGAAGTTTTTCAGTAAGGGTTCACAATGCATCATAGTACAGAAACAGCACTGGTTCGACTCACAAATTACCTTCTTATAGCCCCAGATAAGGGAATACTGTCCATACTGGTTCTACTGGCCCTCAATGCTGCTTTTTACACTGTAGATCAGCATTTTACTGCTAGGGCCAATCTCGTTCAGTTTATACATGCAGCCCTTGTGAAGTATAATCCAGAATCACAACATAAATTTTCATTGATATGCTGATGATATGCAGGTGTATTTGTCTATTAAGCCAAATGAAGCAGAACCTTTAGCCAAACTTCAGGCATGTTTTAGGGACATCAAGGACTCAATGTCCACTAACTTTTTGCTTCTAAATTCTGATAAAACAGAGGTTATTATTTTTGGTTCCAAACATTTTAGGAAAGGATTAGATGTTTTTTGCGATGGCCTCCAGTACAACTGTGTAAACCCTTGGTGTTATTTCAATCAGGATTTGTCGTTTAAACAGCATATTAATCAGGTTTGTAAAATAGTGTTTTTCGATCTCCATAATATTGCAAAGATTAGGAACATTCTCTCCCAGAGTGATGCAGAAAAACAAATTCACACGTTTGTTTCTTCTAAACTAGATTACTGTAATGTATTATTAGCTGGATGTCCAAATAATTCTCCGAATAGACTCCAGCTGATCCAAAATGCAGCAGCGTTGTACTGACTTTAATCAACAAAAGAAATCACGTCTCTCCAGTGTTAGCCTCCCTCCATTGGCTCCCCGTAAAACTCAACATCCAATTCAAAATGTTATTCCTTATGCATAACACCCCAAACAGCCTAGCTCAGTGATATTTGCAAGACCTGATAGTACCTTATATTCCTATCAGTGTTCTCTGTTCTCAGAGCGCAGGTTTACTCATAGTTCTCAGAGAATCCAAATGACACCACCTCCACCTTTAAAACCAAATTTAAAACATTCCTGTTTAGTAAAGCCCCTACTTTGTGTAAACTGCTATAGGCCTACGCTGCAGGGGGACAGGAACATGATCCACTGAGCAGTGCCCATCACCGCTCCTTCCCTTTCCTTTCTCAGTTATTAATTAAAAGCAGTGTCGTGCATGTTCATACTTCTCATGAACTAGTTCAAAGTTAAGTTCACATAGTTTAAAAATGCATAATTCACATTCATAGTTAACCATTTTAATTTTGAACTAGTTCAAATTCAGTTAATTTCAATATTTTTGGGTGAGAAATACAAATGAAACGCCACCCTATCCTAAAACTGTTCACTGTATACAATCATGTATTGTCCTAGCTTTTCAACTTTACTCAGAGACAGGTCACCAGTCCATCGCAGGGCCACATATATACACAACCAGACACACTCACCTCACTCACACACCTACGGGCAATTTAGAATCACCAATTAACCTAGCATGCATGTTTTTGGACTGTGGGAGGAAACCGGAGTACCCGGAGAAAACCCACACAAACACGGGGAGAACATGCAAACTCCACACAAAAAAGACCCTGCTGGGCCTGGGAGTCGAACCGGGGACCTTCTTGCTGTGAGGCAACAGTGCTAACCACTAGCCACCGTGCTGATGGTGAAATGTATTCTGTAATAATTCTGTATTCTGTATTCTGTATTCTGTAATAATTGGACCTAAACGGTGAAGCTGAAACTCACCTAATCTGAATAGTTCAAATTTCATTTTGTTATCTGCAGATCTGAACAAGTTCACGTTCAAGTTCTTTATTTGCAAATATGTTGCGCTCAGTTCAATGTTGTCACACAAATGAACATGTTCAATGAACACTGATTAAAAGTATATTTTAACCATAATTGTTCTCCATTGTTCTTGTAGTTTGTTGTGCTGGTGCATGCTGCCCTGCAGTCCCACCCTCTGATCATCCCACTGCTTGCTTGTCTGTCTGTATGGATGTTTGTTGGATGCCTTCTGACATCCTGGCCTGCTGTCCTGCCCTCTGACCAGGTCAGTGTCTGCTGTCTTCATCTGCATATATACAGTAGTCATCCCTGTAGTGCACCAGTTAGCCATTGTGTCTGTGTCTCTCCTTTCACTGTTCTTAATGCTCTCCCCCTGTTCTCTCTTTTCCTGTACTGCCCAGCTGGCCTTCGGCCACCTTGTTTTAACATATATAAAGTGGTCTCCCCTCACCCTCCCAGCACAGGGGAGACAAAATACCATGAATTTCTGCAAGGTCTCTGACCCCCGCCTTACAGAGTCCCCCAGTGTCACGTGATTTTTTTTGAGCCGATTAAAATCTGCGCCTAGGGTGACGTCACCCTAGGCGCAGAGGTTCGGCCTCCGCTGCTGAAACCACGCCCACAACCTCATGGACATCATTCTTTGGGGATGCTTTTCTGCAAAGGGGACAGGACGACTGCACCGTATTGAGGGGAGGATGGATGGGGCCATGTATCGCAAGATCTTGGCCAACAACCTCCTTCCCTCAGTAAGAGCATTGAAGATGGGTCGTGGCTGGGTCTTCCAGCATGACAACGACCCAAAACACACAGCCAGGGCAACTAAGGAGTGGCTCCGTAAGAAGCATTTCAAGGTCCTGGAGTGGCCTAGCCAGTCTCCAGACCTGAACCCAATAGAAATCTTTGGAGGGAGCTGAAAGTCCGTATTGCCCAGCGACAGCCCCGAAACCTGAAGGATCTGGAGAAGATCTGTATGGAGGAGTGGGCCAAAATCCCTGCTGCAGTGTGTGCAAACCTGGTCAAGAACTACAGGAAACGTCTGATCTCTGTAATTGCAAACAAAGGTTTCTGTACCAAATATTAAGTTCTGTTTTTTCAAATACTTATGTCATACAATAAAATGCAAATTAATTACTTAAAAATCATACAAAGTGATTTTCTGGATTTTATTTTTAGATTCTGTCACTCACAGTTGAAGAGTACCTATGATAAAAATTACAGACTTCTACATGCTTTGCAAGTGGGAAAACCTGCAAAATCGGCAGTGTATCAAATACTTGTTCTCCCCACTGTATATATTAACCTAAATTAAGACTTCACAGACTATAGTCAATATTTACAAAACTGACAGGTAGTCTTATGAATAATAATAAAAAATCTTCTCAAACAAATTTATAAAACACAACAGATATACAGTAGAACATTTTTTTTTTTTTTTTTTTGTTTTTGTTTTTTTGTTGGCAGCTTAATAGCTCAAAGAACTCCTTTCTCTCACTCCTCTCCACTCTTCTTTTTTCTCATGGTGGTGCTGAAAAAACTTGTAATGTGAACTAGAGAAAAATCTTTTTGCACATGGTTCACTCTGCATGGCATGCACAACTACTAGGTGCAGTTGGTGGTTGAAGCAGTGGATATATGGGACATATCTAGCAAGCTTCTTTTGGAGCAGAGCTTGTAAACCACCTCTTACCCCACTCATCACAGAAGCCCCATCATAACACTGACTAAGTATGTTGTCAGCACTGTAGCCAGCATCAGAAAGTTGTGTCAGTATCTCAGAGGTGATGTACTCTGCATCAAGTTGATGCAAGTCAAGCAACCCAATAAGATGCTCCTCTGGCATGGAATTGCTGACAAAGCGAATCATCACAGACAAATTTTCCACATTGCACCTGTCTCTGGTCCCATCACTTTTGAGGCAGAACCCCGCAGAATCTGCATTTTCATATCTTTTCCTGATATCTCCAAGCACCATGTCTGCCAGTGTTTCTATAATTTCTTTTTGGATATCCTTAGATGTATATTTTGCATTCTTTGGGATACCCTTAGCAATGCTTGCTAATTTCTCATCCTTCTCTAAGGTATACTCCATCAGCTTTAGAAAGAGACCTGAAGCAATGTCGTCGTCAGCCGCATCATGCCTCAAAGTTTCTGCAGTCCCACGGAGCCCCAACTCATTTACACAGAGAAACTTAACAGCACTGCCCACACTCTTGACATAGTAATGGTTTTTTTCAAGTTGTGTTTTACCAACCAACAGGGAGTCAACAGTTCCCCCTGTAGCATCTCTGCTTTTGTGCTGAGTCCATACAGTTGAAGCATGCACATAGTTGTGGCTGGACACATTCCTCTGTAACCCCTTGTCTCGATCAAGTGCTGCTTTCCAGTTGTTAAAACCAGTTAAGGTAAAAGCAACATCCCTCTCATTAACAGCGCTGCCATATTTCCGACAGGGGAAACAGAAGCAGGCGTCTCGCACCACAGAATACTCTAGCCATGGTCGTGTGCGGTAGCAGGCAGGATTGAATGATCTCAATGTTGTACCAAATGCACGCTTTGGGTAGCTACCCAGTATTGGCTGAGATGGTGCATTGCCATTTAAGTCACTGGGTAGCTGAGCAGGCTGCTTTGGGGGAGCACTTGTTGGGGGGATGGATGGAGCTGGTGCAGAAGCAGTGCTTGCTGATGCTAAAAGTACAGTATTGCTAGCTGCTGTCTCTGATGTAGTAGCAGCAGCATCATTGCTACTACTAGCAGCACTACACCTTTTAAAAGCTCTGAAAAAAGGATGCATTACACAGCATTAACTTTCTCTTTGTGAGCTGCTGGAAGCTGGTGCAGAAAATAAGCAAGCTTGCTTTGTAAAAAAACAAACAAAAAAAAACCAACGCTGTGATTATAAGAAAAAACCGGTACAGAACTATAGACTGGGGCGGGGCTTTACGTAGGGGTCCGTCAGACACAGGTCACTTGTCTTCAGTTTGTCACATGCAGTGGACGTGGGCACTCATCTCTGTGCTTGTAACGCTGCTGTTTCTTCGAAGTCTAACCCACTCCGTGGCCGTGCTGAAACCTGACACTACACTGTCAGGCTACGTCTGGGCTCATTTGCATACTGCAACAGTGATTGGATGTTTACTGAGGGCTGAGGGGTGTGTGCGTGTGTGTGTCTGTCATGGATCTATTAATAAAATCTGGATGGGAGATCGAAAATGGCCGCCCATTCATTTCAATGCAATTTGCTCACTCAGTGCATACGCTGAAAAAGTTCCTGACTCCCGGGTTTACTTCCGCGTTGTGCGGCCCATAGAGCATGCGCAGTTGAGTCACCTCCCATGATGCTCTGGGGCCTCCCATCATGCCCCGGGGCAATGACGCGAATATTAATATAATATGTATTAATATAATATATTAATTAATGTATATTATTACATGTATAGTATTACATATATTATTAATGTATTAATATAATATAATAACATAATATATATATTAATATAATACATCCGTGGAATGCATGGACACGGCTGTGACGTCAGCCGTGATGTCACGCCCAGAAAGAGACTTTTCTTTGACTTTTCTGGCCGTTATAAAACATTTTTGACGGATATAAAGTCCATGACTTAAAAATATAGAATACAAAGATTAGTAATTAACGGTGATTACAGCTGGAGGTGTCCTGTGAACAGTTTTAGAGGCTTCTCTTTTACTATTGCGGTCTATGGGAAAAAAGCTTTCTGGGCCACATGGGATTTTTTGTTACAGTACCGCGGCTGGCCACTGGAAAAAAACGGCGTGCCTTCTGAGTGCGAGACCCGGGGGCTGGTTTCTGTGCTGCGGAGACACAGGGCACAGCGGAGGGGCAGATGAGAGGGAAGCCGACACTGTGTAGTGTGTGCCCCTTTTTCGGCGGATTTTTCCGCTACTGCAGATAATTTTGTCAACTTGTAATGTATATTAATTTTGTGAGTGTATTAAAATGTGCTTTCTCAACTTCTAAAATTTTGATTTGAGGGGGCAACACATTTATTTAAGGGGGCTCTGCCCCATCTTGCCCCTGCGTAGAGCCGGCCTCGATAGACACTATATAAATAAAATTCAATTGAAGGTGATTGAAGAGGAAGCTACCGAAAAAAAACAACAACAAAAAACAACAACAAACAAACAAAAGCATTTGGGTGAAACTCTTCTACTATCCATGAAACTATCGCGTGTCTCTGGTCTTTGACCCTGGACAGAAAGCCACTTTTTTTATTATTGTCCCAGTCGTCATCATCTGGTAAAATGAGACCATTTGCATGTGAGGCTATTACCAGGAGCAAGATAGGAGCAGTGATGCAACCGGCAATCTATTCATCCAACACAAACAGACTATTTTTATAGAGGAACTAACGTTTATCCATCAATTAAGCTTTAATTTTATAGTACTTTTAAAACAACAAAGTTGAACAAAGTACTTTACAATAAAAATCAAGCAAAAACATAGACTACAAAAATAATCATACAAAAGTGTCACGAGCAAAAAGCTCCCCCAAAGGAATTTTCATATGATTGATTTTTTTGCCTTATCTCTCCAACTGAGGTGAAAAATGGGACAAAAGTCTCACACAGCCACAATGTACTGAGGAAGTACCTTACCTCTGGGTCCTTGTCAGATTTGATGGTTTCTAATAAAACCCAAGGATTCAGCAAGTAATATATGTGGAGGTTTTTTTGTGGAAGACTCAATCTTGCTTTCAGTGTATGTGTGTGCTTTCTTTTCGGATGTCAAGCTTTGTAAGGCTCTCCCACTTCAGGGATCCCTGTTGTGCTAACAGTGAGATATGTGCATACATGCCACCGAACAAGAAGTGCAGTGTTTGAAATGCAAAGGTGGCTTTAGACTCTAAAAGATGTTCTACACTCCTGCTTAATTCACAATCTTTTGGTGCGTGTATTTGTCCTGGGTAAAGTTGTTTGATTGTTCTAATGACTGTATTTGATTAAATTGTCTGACTTCTTCCTTTGTGGGGGGCAACAGCCAACTGACTTTGTATGCGTGTGCTTTAACTGAGCAGATTACAGTGGGGCAAAAAAGTATTTAGTCAGCACCAATTGGGCAACTTCTCCCACTTAAAAATAAGAGAGAGGCCTTTAATTTTCATCATAGGTACACTATGAGAGACAGAATCCACAAAATCACATTGTAGGATTTCTACTGAAATAATTGGTAAATTCCTTGTTAAAATAAGTATTTGTTCACCTACAAACAAGAGGCTCCTCTGTCCTCTGTCCTCCACCCGTTACCTGTATTAATGGCACCTGTTTTAACTCTTTATCAGTATAAAAGACACCTGTCCACTAAAGTTGTTTTCGTCAACGAAAATTATGACTAATGACTAATTGCGTTCAATTAACCTTTATCACCTGAGGAAAACGAGACGCAACGAAAATGCTGGTCATGTGACGATAACAATAATGAAATATATAATGTTATATCGTAGACGAATAAAAACGAGACTAAAATGTAGATTACAAAAAAAACTCTGCTAAAATGTGTCTTCATTTTTGTTGACCAAAACAAGACGAGACGAAATGTTATCACAAAGATCTTTAACATTCATTTTTGAAGTAGTTTCCTCTGGTTTAGCCGCTGCTGCTGGGTGACGTCACATTGTCAATCCCAGTCGCGGCCCGCAGGGAATCAGATCCAGAAGATGCAGCTGCCGTTAGATGCCGTTAACGCAGAGCTCTAGGTTCACGTCAATTAAAAACAAAGTTAAATAGAGAAAGGGACCGATGGCCGGCCACGCGGGGATCTGCTCTGGGGCTGGGAAAAGAAGAAGAGACCATCTTTGGATACACTTTTGCTACATAGAAGTGGAAAAGAAAACCGAATGTGTCGTCGAAAAAGATGTGGAGAAATGCGGCCACAAAATCACAGGAAAAAATAAATATGTTGTAAACTCAAATTAGAGCATCTTCTGTATCTGGAATGAATGTATTCTTGAGTCTAAAATGTAACAATAATATAATAATAATAAGATAACCTTGTTTGAATTGTAAAATGGGTTTGGCTAAATACAATCTTTGACTAAAACGAGACTAAAATGGTCCTGGACAATTCTGACTAAAATAAGACTAAAATGCTCAGACTTTTAGTCGACTGAAACTCGACACGACTAAAAGGAGAATGAACGTGACTAAATCTAATAAAAACTGAAGTTATAGCTTGACCCAAAGACTAGACTAAAACTAAATTGAAACAGGCTACAAAAACAACACTACTGTCCACAACCTCAAACAATCACGCTCCAAAGAGCTGTTAAAAGATGTTAGAAACAAAATTGTAGATCTGCACCAGGCTGGGAAGACTGAATCTGCAATAGGTAAGCAGCTTGGTGTGAAGAAATCAACTGTGGGAGCAATTATTAGAAAATGGAAGACAAAGAAGACCACTGATAATCTCCCTCGATCTCGGGCTCCAAGCAAGATCTCACACCGTGGGTTAAAAATTATCACAAGAACAGTGAGTAAAACTCCCAGAACCATGCATGATAGATTCACATTCATAAAAAAAGAATTCATGCCGGTTCAATCATAAAAAATATGGTAATTTGCTCCATCATCTTTATAGAGAATATACATCAGTGATGCATGCTCCATTCAGCAAAGTGACCCTGTCTCCTTTTGTATTTTCTCCTCAGATGAACAAAATCAGGTCTGATTTCAAGGAGCAAATAAACAGGGGGCAGTAGCCTTGCCTCTGGTTGCAGCAGCTTGCAGATGATTTGTGGTTTAGCTTTTATTGTGATGGATATTTAGTCGTTTCGGTGATGGCAGTGGCACTCTTAATTTTTCAGGTTCAGTTGATATTTGTTTAAAGGTTACAAGGGAGGACACTTTTTTTGGTGTAAATGACACAGGGATGTGGAGTGATTAAAACATATTCTCTCATGTCTTGTTGTCTGCCATTTAATTGTGTGTGGTTGTGGATGTGGGTGTAGTAGGTGCTCTGATCAGTTTGCCAGACATTTATCTAGAATCATAGATCTTTGTAACATAATTGATTGGGGAGGGAGTAAGGGGCTTATTTGTCATTGACTGTCACACGTCGGTGTCTGATTAAATATTTTAAACAACTAGCTTTTGAAGCTCACCTGCCAGAACATTCATTTCATCAACCTTTTTTGTTGTGTATTAAGACTTGACTTGATGTGGTGAATACAATTTCACTCAAATTACTCATTTGACCAGGGGTCTTCAACCCTGGTCCTCGAGACCCTCTGTCCTGCTTGTTTTAGATGTTGCCTCGCATCATCACACCTGATTCTAATTAATGGTCGTCATCAGCTTGTCATCCAGGTCTGCACAAGTCTGTTATTCTGCCCTTACTAGGACGTAGAGATGATTCCTAGCTTGGCAGAAACAGGTTCTTAAATAAACATCCAGGAGACAGCAGGGACGTTTAGGATGTTTACTGTCAGAAGCAAAAGTAAGAAAAATAAAGTGTTAAAATCTGTATTGTATTTGACCCTTTCTTAAACATCAACAAATGCTATGTCATTAATTATTATGTACAACACAAATAAACATAAACATATACGGAAATGATAACTGATTATAACTGATAAACAGCTATGAACAACTAGCGGTTAGCTTAATGCTAACGTAACATGGAAAATCCCATTGACATGCTAACGCGTTAGCATCGCTCCCGTTTTTTAAGTTTTCCTCCCAAACTATCATCTATTTCCGAACACCATCAGAGGTAAGTTTAACACATAGGGTAAGTATTACTCACAGACATATGCTCTTTAGGGTTCAGCAGAGAAAAAACAAGTTTAGGGAAAATAACAGCTTTGCTTAACGGCTTTCTTCAGTAGACAAGAAACTACGGCAAGTCTACATGGACAAAAAGCACAACATCTACAGAGTCTATGGAAGGGCAGCACATCTGTTATGACACAGTCATTTGTATGAGGGTGCTGAAGCAGGGAAACATCTTAAACATGCAGGAGCAGGGTTGAAGACCACAATATTTGACGCCTTCCGATTGGTCCCTGACTGACCAATCAGAAAAATCATTCTCCCTGACTGACCAATCAGAAAAATCATTCTCCGTTGCAACTTCCGGGCAGAATATCTACCTTGGACAAAACAACCATGTCTCTCATTCACATCAATGGAAAAAGCGTAGTTTCTACTTGCCTTGTATTGAAATTTAAATCACTGGATTATTTTTTAAAACTTCGTACTAGTAAAAGGAACACTTGGGAACACACTGCACACAGTGCAGTGAGGGTGCAGTGTATTTTTATCCCCAAACTGGCAGAAATCCGATCCGTACTTCCAAAACAAAGTCGGCTCGGCAGCAGGCTACAACCGCAAAAACGTTTATTTATTTACCTTAAAATGGTTAAGCGGTTTGCTTGGGGCACTGGTAAAAGTGACGTCCGCTACCCAGAGAAAATCATAGGAATACATTTAATCCCAAAATCAACAGTAAATTACAAAAAATGTCTGCTTTGGATTAAGCTATGTGGACGGCCACACTCGCAGTTGAATCCTTCCACCGTGCTATATAGTTTTTTTAAACTCACTACACGGTACCCGAAGTGTTCCTTTTTATTTATATCTAGTTGCTGTTGATTTTCCTTTGTCCAATAATTTGAAATAAAGTGATCTAAAACCCTGTTTTTACAATGGAAGTGGATGGGACAGATGACAGTTTTGTCCGATTTAGCAATTGGGGCTTGACAAAGGATAAATTACAGGAAGTTCTATGAAGGAGAGCTGCTGACCTGTGGGACCTGCACTGGTTATAATTCAGCTTTGAGCAGTTTGTAAATTTAGGACTAAAGTGATGTATTACAAGAACAGACTTTCATGGTGTTGGGATTTTGAGTTTAGCTTTATTTGATTCTTACTATCTGTCTCCCAGCGTCAGCGATAATCTCCAGTTCACCTGATAGTTTGATTCGACTTTGTGATTTAGGTTTTTGGATGTCCTGCTTGGTGCAGCACTTTTGTGAAATAAAGGACTTTGCATTGTACTTCCGCAATCCTAGCCTCCCAATACCTCCCTTCATGACACACCCAGTCAGCTTCAGAATTAAGACAAGCTACATGTTTTTAAATATCCCTTTTAGCACAGAAGAGCATCAATACTGGCTTGCGTTAATTTAATGGTAATTAAATATCTTTCTGAGTGGTCACGTCTTTCTCTCCCGCTGTGTTGCAAATTGTTAAATAAATGTTTTTTCTGTTTAAAAGTAGAATTTACTTATTCAATAAGGTTTTTTTTACTCATTTTAGAAATGCAAATTACAAAATGTTTCACTCAGTCATGGGTTAATCATGACTGAGTGATTTCATATCTATTTCTCTGATCTTAAAGATAACTGTAGTATCTTGTCTCATTATCCCATCTGAATAAAATTGACCCTTTTGACACCATGTGTGATGGAAAGCATACCCTGGCTTTCATTAATTTGTCCCCTTTAAAAGCTTGAGTTGAGCGCATGTTTGTTGATATTTTTCACAATTGGCTCAGAAAGATCCACTTAACATTAAATACAACGATTGTATTTTCCTCGGTGTCATTTTGTGTTTTACAAATCCAGAATATTTAGATTTTTAGAAAAAACTCAAATTGGAACTGGCATGCAATTTCTTTGAATAATTGCAATAGAACCTCAGCTGTATAAACCTTAAACAGATGTGGAATTTGCCATTCCATGCTCTTCTAATCTAGCATTTCACAGCATTTTAACTAACCTTATATTCATGACTGATTTTTCAATTTTTTTTAACTTGTTTCTAAAATTCATCTTCACATTTTGTCTGAGATACCTTTGATGGCACAATTATCTTACCAGTAGAGATAGATGGCTTTTCCTTATCGGGCGACTCAGTGTAACACAGAAATCTTTCTCTGTCAATCATCATGTAACTCCCTCCAAGCACGGCAATCACAAGTGGTTTCTTGAACTGATTTAATGAAGGCAATCTTCATTACTCCTCCATTACACCATGAAACTAAAACAAACATATAGCAAATATGCATGAGGTTAACAATATAATTACAGAACAACATGTCACAACATTTTCCAGCTTCTTCTGTAAAGTTGGGATGGGAGGAGATGGTTCTCCATGTTGTTTCAGCTCCTCCTCGTACCTGTTCTGGGTCTGACGCCTCCGTACAGGTGACTGATGTCTGGAAGGGTTTTCTTTTCTCCTCGAGCTGCTGCTGTACCCGAGCCTTTTGCTTTGCAACCCTCTTCTCTTCCTCCTCTGCAAGCTTCCTTCGCTCTTGTTCCTCTGCTTGTCGTCTTTTCTTTTCCTCTATCTCAAATTCCTGACACAAACAAGCTCTTTCCTTTGCAACTCTCCTCTTTTCCTCCTCCTCTGCAATCTTCAGTCGCTCTTGTTCCTCTGCTTCTTTTCTTTTCTTTTCCTCTATATGTGGCTTGAAGTCCTTTATGTACCTATCCTTGGTCTGATGCTGCTGCAGAGGAGGCCCCTTCCTGGAAACAACAGTATTTACATCCAGTGTCCTTCTCTCTTCACTAAAGTCACAATTATAACAAATAAAGGCTTAAAATATCGTGCTTTGCTCAGTGGAGCCCATGAAGTGAGCTCCCCATCACTGAACTTTGAGCAGACCTGTTCGGAGTTCCATACCACAGTTTTGAAAGACAAGGAGCTGCTTGTCTTTTGTCGTTTTGTCATTTAATTTAGGTGCGGTTCTGTTTAACTGCCCAATGCAGGCAGACTTTGTTTAATTTACAATGACCATGCTCAGGTTCAGGCTGTCTGTACAGTCATGAAAGTTCAATGCTATTAAAGCATTTTGGTTTTTCATATAAAATGTATACATTTCTATGCATTTTAGACATTTTGGGGATGTCCCTTTTTTTGGGGCTTGTGAAAATTGCTGAAATCAGGACGTCCCTTATTTCTATTTCTGAAAGGTGGCAACCCTATATAGTCTAGACGGATTTCAGAAAAAAGGCCTTTTATAAGAAGTAAGGAGCATTTATGGGTACAAGTCGGGAACCGGCCTACCTTACATATTTCAAGGGTGCTGAGTCCAAAAAAACCGGTACCCGAGTGAAATTTTGAGTTTTTGACCTTCTAATTTGCATATTAAAATGGCCGCCAAATTGCCCATCTTGCACAGTTATTGGACCATTTCCTCCTATTTTTTTTGTAAGTAGGCAATCAAGATGAGGAAATTAAGTTTCTAGATCGATAGTCAAGGGTCAAACAAGGATATAGTGGAGGCTCAGTGCCTTCTTTATGTATATATATATGCAAAATACCAACTTTTAAGGTGAAATTAAGCATTATTTGTGTAATTTTTTAAGGCCGACATAAATATTAAATAAAAGTTACTCTGAAATTTTCCCTGTTGATATGACATATGATGTACACCATATTATATGATAACAAAGAAAAAAATCCATTGCAAGTTGTCTGGGATTTCATGTTTTTTTTTTTTTTTTTTTTTTTTTTTGCAAATTAAGCATTTGTTCTCTATATTCTCTAAAAACCCAGGTAAATAGGGAAAAATATTCAAAAAGAGACCACCATGAAACGTACCAAGTTGAATATTTAGATCGGTACATAGCATGGTCAGTCCCATCGCTGAGGACCCTTTGCCTGAGGTGAATTAACAGCAAAGAGGATCGTAACAGTTTCACACGCTTTGGTACCTATAGCCACCTGCAGCCACCTATAGCAACCTGCAGCCACCTATAGCCACCTGCAGCCACCTATCGCAACCTGCAGACACCTACAGCAACCTGCAGCCACCTACAGCAACCTATAGCCACCTACAGCAACCTGCAGCCACCTATAGCAACCTATAGCCACCTACAGCAACCTGCAGCCACCTACAGACACCTATAGCCACCTACAGACACCTATAGCCACCTACAGACACCTATAGCAACCTATAGCCACCTACAGCAACCTGCAGCCACCTACAGCAACCTATAGCCACCTACAGCCACCTATAGCAACCTATAGCCACCTGCAGCCACCTACAGCAACCTATAGCCACCTACAGCCACCTATAGCAACCTATAGCCACCTGCAGCCACCTACAGCCACCTACAGCCACCTATAGCCACCTACAGCAACCTATAGCCACCTGCAGCCACCTACAGCAACCTATAGCCACCTACAGCCACCTATAGCAACCTATAGCCACCTGCAGCCACCTACAGCCACCTACAGCCACCTATAGCCACCTGCAGCCACCTATAGCAACCTGCAGCCACCTACAGCCACCTATAGCAACCTGCAGCCACCTACAGCCACCTGCAGCCACCTATAGCCACCTGCAGCCACCTATAGCCACCTGCAGCCACCTGCAACCACATGCAGCCACCTGCAGCCACCTATAGCCACCTGCAGCCATCTATAGCCACCTGCAGCCATCTATAGCCACCTGCAGCCACCTGCAACCACCTGCAGCCACCTGCAGCCACCTGCAGCCACCTATAGCCACCTGCAGCCATCTATAGCCACCTGCAGCCAACTATAGCCACCTGCAGCCACCTATAGCCACCTGCAGCCATCTATAGCCACCTGCAGCCACCTACAGCCACCTGCAGCCACCTACAACCACCTGCAGCCACCTACAGCCACCTGCAGCCATCTATAGCCACCTGCAGCCATCTATAGTCACCTATAGCCACCTGCAGCCATCTATAGCCACCTGCAGCCATCTATAGTCACCTATAGCCACCTGCAGCCATCTATAGCCACCTGCAGCCATCTATAGCCACATGCAGCCACCTATAGTCACCTATAGCCACCTGCAGCCATCTATAGCCACCTGCAGCCATCTATAGCCACCTGCAGCCATCTATAGCCACCTGCAGCCACCTATAGTCACCTATAGCCACCTGCAGCCATCTATAGCCACCTGCAACCATCTATAGCCACCTATAGCCACCTGCAGCCACCTAGAGTCACCTACAGCCACCTACAGCCACCTGCAGCCACCTGCAGCCACCTATAGCCACCTGCAGCCATCTATAGCCACGTATAGCCACCTGCAGCCATCTATAGCCACCTGCAACCACCTATAGCCACCTGCAGCCACCTACAGCCACCTATAGCCACCTATAGCCAAATGCTGAAAATCGGGGCTGTTATGCACTGCAATGTGTATGTCAGAGTGATGACCAATGTCCTTGTTTAAATGTGGAGTTGTAGTCCTCAAGCATACCAAGGCAATGGGTAACCAAAGAACTTGGAAAAGGACTGCAGAAAGAAATACTAATCAAAATGAAATTCCAAAGACAAATGGCACACAAGCAAACTAGAAAGGTATAAAATCAATTTACCAAAACAAGTGACCTATGGAACTTACAGAAGAAGACAGATGAAAGCAAAGCAATTCAGGTAGAAACATGAAAGAAAATATACAGAAACAAGATCTGGTCTGTAGAACTGTTCAAGGGAAGTTTCATGTTTTTTTTCCCTATTCACTTAAATTTTTCGATGTTTGAATTAAGAGCATTATGCTTTGTTTGCATAAAAAAATGAATTTTCAGACAACTTGCAATGGTGTTTTTCTTAATTATTATGTAATATGGAATACATCACATATCATATACACACTGGAAACATTTAAGAGTGATATTGACTGAATATTTATGTCGGCCTTAAAAATGACACAAATAATGCTTAATTTCACCTTAAAAGTTGGTATTTTGCATATATATACATAAAAAGGCACTGAGCCTCCACTATATCCTTGCTCTGACCCTAGACTATAGATCTAGACACTTAATTCATCATCTTTGAATGCCTACTTACAAAAAAACTTTGGGAAAATGCTCCAACGACTGAGCAAGACAGGCAGTTTGGCGGCCATTTTGATATGCAAATTAGAACGTCAAAAACTCACAATTTTGCTCGGGTACCATTTTTTTTGGATTCAGCACCCTTAAAATATGTAAAGTAGGCCGGTTCCCGACTTGTACCCATAAATGCTCCTTACATTCACTTTTTGGTACATCCCGTCTAGTCTAATACAGAAACACCAGTAAATAATGAGCTTATAATATAAGTTGCCACTTAAGCGTAAACATATGATAAAAATACAGATAAATGTATGAATACATACCGACGATGCAACTCAAAACAAGCTGTATGCTCTAGTCGCCGATAATCACTGGAAACCAGCCCCCGGGTCTGGCAGTCAGAAGGCGCGCCGATTTTTTCCAGTGGCCAGCCGCGGTACTGCAACCAAAAATCCCATGTGGCCCAGAAAGCTTTTTTTCCCATAGACCGCAATAGTAAAAGAGAAGCCTCTAAAACTGTTCACAGGTATCTTTGTATTCTATATTTTTAAGTCATGGACTTTATATCCGTCAAAAATGTTTAATAACGGCCAGAAAAGTCAAAGAAAAGTCTCTTTCTGGGCGTGACGTCACAGCCGTGTCCGTGCATTCCACGGATGTTTATATTAATATATATTATGTAATTATATTATATTAATACATTAATAATATATGTAATACTATACATGTAATAATATACATTAATTTATATATTATATTAATACATATTATATTAATATTCGCGTCATTGCCCCGGGGCATGATGGGAGGCCCCAGAGCATCATGGGAGGTGACTCAACTGCGCATGCTCTATGGGCCGCATAACGCGGAAGTAAACCCGGAAGTCAGGAACTTTTTCAGCGTATGCGCTGAGTGAGCAAAATGCATTGAAATGAATGGGCGGCCATTTTCAATTTCCCATCCAGTTCTATAATACATCCATGCTGGAAACTGATATGTGCTCTTGTTGTTACTAAGTCTCTACTTCCTGGATAAAGTTTTCATTCAACATTGACAAAACACTAGCCGCAATCCCAACATTAGCCAGTAAGAGGCAGTACTGCGCATTTTTAAATATACCATTCAACGAAAACTTTATGAAATTAATTATATTAAATATATCACATCTTTTTAACTGAAACTGTAAATTGTATGAACTAAACTGAACATATGTTAACCTGGCTTAAATTCCCAGGGATCTATAAAGTGAATAAAATGTGTGGTTTATTTTATACACCAGTGGCTCTGGTACTTTTTTCAGACTAAAAGCTTCCATGTCCCTGAATTTCAAGCACCTTGTAATCAACTTAATTTCCATTATCACCAGAAGTACCAGTTCTTTTGGAACTACCTTTCTACCACATTAGTCATTGCACCACTGAAACTACAGCAGTCATGGCATGAGATTTGCGCTACATAATTATTGTGACCTAAGGAATTCACAAGCAAAATCTACTGGAAAAGAGTATCACTTTATTTTCTCGTCAGATTTTGTTTTTCAAATTAGTAAAACTCAAAATATGACTGTGGAGACGGTTTGAGAGTTACTAAGAATAATTCCAACAGTGTGCAAAAACAACATAAACTGAAAGGCCAAACAAATAATCAACTACAGAAAAGGAACGATCATAAATGAGGTTTGGCACTGGATTCAAAACAGGAGAAGCGGTAAGTGAAAAGTAAACACAGTGCAAGTAGTTGGCAGGTGCTGTTAATTAAATACATTTGATTAATTCATCATCAAGTGTGACAATTTTTTGTGAAAAAAAAAGATGTTTTGAATGATTTGCTGGTCTGGAGAATTTAAATGTGTGTAGTTTGAAGGAGGAAGACATTTGCAAGGGTCTTGGAGGTGCGTTTGTCGGAGGTGCGTTTCTTGCCGCTTCTAACTGCAGAACTGGTTAAAACGCCATTTCTAAATAATGTGGATTCTATCATTAAAGCCTGGGGTCGATGAATTGAGGCCTATCAAAACAAGCGAGAGAGTGTCCAATATTCGTAGGAGGGGTTACTTTAGGAAGTTCGCTCGAAGGTCAGACTGCTCAGGAAGATTTCAATAAACCCAAGATCTACATCTCTGACAGCATGACAAATGTTCAATTCAAAAAAATATGATTGAAATGGCGTAAAACTTCATGTCTTCACAGATTCTTCAAATTCACATACATTTATTATGTCATGTTGAGATTTGACATATTGACAATGCTGTGATTGATGTTAGTGTTCCTTATCTTAACAAACCTAAAGAAACATTACAGTACATAGCAGTTCTTGAGTGATGTTATGGGTTATATCTACTTGGCTATGAGCGATGGGAAAGCTTTAGTATCTCATTACAAAGGCGGTGAACACAGGAAATGTGCTCTGCTTGGTTTAGAGCTCTGCAGCAGAAAGATGAGATAAATCTGTGTGTTACACAAATGTATCCTTCTGCTGGGGAAATCAATAATCACAGGAAGCAGACTGCTGCAGAAGTGGACAGAGACAAGAGCAGATGCTGATGAAGAAGAACATAAAGAGGCAACTGTTTTGTGGCCTAACATTTTTTCTGTCATGTAATATTTCCGTTTTTTCTTATTTTCTGCACACACACAATTCACATAGATAGATATATATGCTTACCAAAAAATATCTCTAGTCTGAGCAAGGGTGATTGAGCTCTTGCTTTGTTTTTTTCTCATACAAGTCCATAGAATTGTCCGAACTTTGTCCCGTCTCCAGGACCAATTTGCCACAGGAGACCCTTTTAGGATCAACAATATAGCCCCTAGCATCATTCAGTCACATAAACCCCTCCACCACAGTAAAATCGCAATTCAGGGAGGGGCTTCCTCAAGTGGAGGGGATCAAGATCAAGTCGATCTTGGGGTCTTGCTCACAAGTGAGGGACAAGTAGAACTGGAGGTCAACCAATGAGTTGGTGCAGCGTCTGTAGCTGTGCGAACTCCGTACCACCCTGATGTGAGAAGAGACAGCTTAGCTTAAATCCATCTCTGATTACAAATGTCTAACTTCAGTTTTTTATGCCAACTTTTTTCACATCATAGGGCAGTATTTCTTTATATGCAAACATAAAACGCTGCTTTACAAGTCTTGTCCGACCCATAATATTTGACATTTTGTATTAAAATATGAAGATTTATCACACACCAATTCACGGCTCTGTAGGCTGGAGGATGTGGCTTACAAGATCACTATAATCAATCATAGATAATGATGTAAATCTAAAGAAAAGGTGTTTGAGAATGCAATAGTGATCACTTTACATCGCTTCTTGACATCACTGAAATCATTTATTACTATCTGGTGTTTCCTTTAAGTGAAAAAGCAAAATAAAATCAGAAGTCTCTAAGCAAACTTTTATAGCAAGACAATAGATTAGCTTGATTGTATATAAACATTTGGAGGCTGATATTGAGTGTTTGGGAGGCATGTCCCAAGACCTCATTAAAAGGTTTAACGCTTTTCTATTCCATAACATCTACCGCACTCTTTTATAATGAACCAATTGTTCCTTATCCTGGAATAATAGAGGCAGGCTTGAGTTCATGATGGGTCAGGTCTGTGGAAAGTTATACGTTTTTCTTTAAAATTGTAATTAATGTGAGATATATTTGAATGCCAATGTATGATTTTCATCAAAATGTAATTGGACTGAATAATCCATATAGACACCATATGTATGGGAAAGCTAAAAATGGACTTGTATGTAGAAACACATTTCTACATGTAAAATATTAAATGAGTTACATACAACCAATTATTTTAGATGACGGCATGAAAACAGGCTAAAAAGTTAATGAAGTAGAGAGTGAGAGGGAGAGACAGGGGATGTACGAGGGGAAATTAAGCCCTAAAGTGATCAAAGACAGAGAACAAAGAGATGAGCCACCACCGTGGAAGATCAGTTACATGAAAACAAGGAGATGGTACGTTCTTGACGGATTGACAAGAAAAGCACAACAAAAAATACTCAACATGTTAATAAAGGACAAGTTCTGGTGGTAAAATGTCCTACAGAACACAGAAAACAAATAATTTTATAAAACCACAATATCAAGAGAAAAGCTAATCAATGTGACTTTAGACATGATTATATTTATGCAAATATTTAAATCCTATACTTAATCCGTGAATACATCGGATCAAGTATAGGAAAACATTCAAATGCCTTCTGTTTCTGTTCAGCTGCTGCTGACTAGTGTCAGTGTCAAGTAGTGCAATGATCAGCCAAGTAGTCCTTGAAGTACCCTGTTCTTCAAGTCCTGGGGTAGTCTGTTCTGCATTGGATTGCATTGATCCTTCTATCTGTTGGGGCCAGTGTGGGAGGACTAGGACTAGGACGAGGACCCTGACACAAGTCCATTTGTATGTAGCTCCCACCACCGTGTTTCCCTGTAGGGAGGCGATTAACAGCTGATCAGCAGTTACTGCTGTTTACCAACCACAACATTTGGAATCTTTTTCAAAGAGTTGTCAGCAACAAGGAGGACTCACATATGCAGTGGATCATGATGGGAAGTACAGTATTGTTTACTAAGGCAAACATCAAGTCAGTCCACGCTGGTGGGAACATGTCTTCCCCCGGTAAGTCAGGTGGGGCGTCCTTGACGGCTGAGGAAGAACCAAAGAGAAACAGTCACAGTCTGAGAAAGGAAAAGTAAACAAGTCAAGATCAGAGCAACAACACACTTACAAAATTAGTTAGGAATAGGGCCTGTTCAGGTGCAGGTGTAGTTAGATACAGGTGAAGCCGATCAGCAGCTGACTGGCAGCTGGTGAGCTGGTCCCGGGGTAAGGAGAGTCAGCAGACAGGGCTGGATGCTAAAATGTTATTATAGGTGCAGTTTAACATGGAATTCCACTTAAAATGCTTAACAGGAAAAATTACTGAAAGGTAGACTTGTTCCAGGGTGGAAAGTCATAGCACAAGATTAGATAACTGCCCATTTGGATTCTGGCAATAAAAGTTGAAACTAAACTGTGGCAGAATGGAGGTGCAGCCACTCAGGTTGATTGGGGACAGGTGGGCCCCATCAACCTCTCCACCCTGCCTGCCTTCATAAGGCGTGGCTGCACAGCAGCAAGGGGGCTGCTGTTGAAGAGGGTGCTGCTTGTGCACGTGTGGCGGTGTATTCTAAATAAAAGAGTTTCTGCACGAAAACCCCGTGTCCTCTCTGTCCTGACGGTCGGGCCCCGTAGCACTCGCCTTGCTACACAGGCACCCAACGTGGGGCCCGACAGGGTGGAGGAGGGAGGCACGGAGCAGGCCCTGGAGGCGCTGGCCCGAGCACTGGCAGACCTGGCAGCCCTGCTCCAGGGCCCGGGTGAGCAGCAGCTCGCAGCGCTGGAAGCGCTGGTGGCGCCGCAGCCGGCAGGCCGGGAGGCAGAGGCTGCGGGCCGCCAAGCGACGGCTCCCGAGGCGGCGGGACCCGCGGCGCGACCCACCCCGGCGCCACGCCGGAGGTTCGCCGCGGCAGCGCTGGTGGCGCTGCAGCCGACAGGCCGGGAGGCGGAGGCTGCGGGCCACCAGGCGACGCCTCCTGAGGCGGCCCCAGCGACGGCGGGACCCGCAGCGCGACGCACCCCGGCGCCACGCCGGATGCGGTCCCGGGGGTGTCGGAGGTGGAGACCGAAGTCGCCGAGGCGGAGACAGACCAGCAGCTGGAGCAGTGCTGCGTCGGGGAGGGGGTGGTCCTGGACGCGCCACGGCTGCAGATACCGTCTGGCCCGAGGCCACCCTGGGCTCAGTCCCGAAAGCAGCCCTCGCGCAATCGGTCCCATTGCCGAGGGCGACCTCCCGACCGGTCCCGGGGGTCGGCCTGACGCCCAGGGCGACCTCCCGACCGTTCCCGGTGGTCGGACAAACCAGGAAGGCCCGGAGGCGCAGACGGCGTTTCCTGGCCTCCGCTCCCGCTCCGAGGGGGGCGGGGGGCGAGTTGGCTAGGCCGGATGGACCCCGGGCCTGAGTGTGGCGATGGGGATGTGTGGCAGGGTGGAGATGCAGCCAGGTTGATTGGGGACAGGTGGGCCCCATCAACCTCTCCACCCTGCCTGCCTTCATAAGGCGTGGCTGCACAGCAGCAAGAGGGCTGCTGTTGGAGAAGGTGCTTGTTCACGTGTGTCTGGTGAAACTGGGAAATAAAGGAGTTCTGCACTGTCCTCTCTGTCCTGTCGGTCGGGCCCCGTAGCACTCGCCCTGCTACATAAACCAAAGGTATAAGAGCAACTAGCCAGGGTGGTTCATTAGAAAGGAATCCCTTCCTACAATGGGTATTTTTTTGGTTGGTTTCACACAACATAAAATACAAAATAGGTTCATGTATATTGGGTATGCATGTTATAATTTTTCAAGTTTTAGAGGGGAACTACTTGCTGCAGCCTGTCCTGTGTTATAAAACACCAGCTTTGCACTAAGTCACTCGGTGTGTGTGATGCCAGTTGTTCAACTTGCCAACTTTAAGGCTTTAGCTATAACACCTCAAGTCATTATAAACTTACAAAACCAGGGAGTTTTACAGCTTTATAAATCCAAAAGGGATTCACTTGTGACTGCCTGAACTCAGCCTGAATTTCGATAATCCTCATTATGCACAGACACCTCCCTTCCTCTATTCAAAAGGAATATTATTTTTTCTTGGTTTTATGTGCCCACAAGTTTGAGTTTCAAGGATGTTCGGTCATTTAATCTATCTACAGCCCTCTGTCTGTTGGTTGTATTCTTTTTTTTTATGTCTTTTGCTTATAGGTTTAAACTGCACCTTAAAGGCTGTTGCTCTGATCATTTTGATGTCAGCACGCTGCACAATAACAAATTCTTGAATGCTGAATTAAATATTTGGTTCAAATGATAAAAATGCTGTTTAACAAATATGAATTAGACTGACATAGGTTTGCAGAAAAAGTTAAATTCAGAGAAGATGAGCACTGCACTGAAAGTAGTTTGGAGAAACAAGAAGTGATGAAGCCGTAATAGACTGTAAAAGCATTGGTCATGTGACCTATTCGTTTTCTAAAGTCTAAACAGTTTTCTAAAACAGTTTTGAAGCGTATTTTTTCCATCCACTGTAAAATAGAAAAAGAAAAAAAGCGAAACGCAGATGAACATGCGCTCCACACAGAAAGACCCCCGCCGGGCCTGGGAGTCAAACCAGTAACCTTGCTGTGAGGCAACAGTCCTAACCACCAAGCCACCGTGCTGCCATCCATAACTGTTTGAGCCAAAGTCGACGACCGACGTGGACCCCAGTATTGAAAGCAAATCCTAAAAAAGCCAGAATGGAGTTCGTGAAAATGCACATTGGCAAGCCACAATGCTTCTGGGAGAACTCTGGACAGATTAAACGAAACTGGGGCTTCTTTAGCAGGTCACATCAGTTCTATATTCAGATGCAAAAAAAAATAACACCTTCAGATTCAGAGATGAGCAACATACCTAGTATGAAACATGGAGGAAGCTTAGTTATGTTCTGGGGCTCCTTTGTTGCAGCTGCCATAGGGCGTATTGAATCTGTCCAGGGTACAATGTCATCTCAAGAATGGGTCACATTTGCAGGTCATTCAAGTCTAGTTGTATCACCATCTGATGTATTTTCTCACTCTGTGCGGACAACATTTGGAGTAATTTTGATAAACGTAGAATATCTATGGTACGGTGGGAACACGTTCCTGTATCTAATGATAAGCAATACTCAATTATTTTGCTTAATAATCTGTTGTCTTTAGTTTTTAATGGCCCAATATCTCACCAACATGCCCGCTGTGACATTTGCTCCCTATGTATTATTGACCACAAATCTTTTAAAAATATCTGTGATGTTATTCTTTTTAACAGCAAGATCTATGTTTGATTATAACATTCTTCCACAACATAGTCTTCCTCCTCTTACTGGGGTCACTGGTTCAGTCACCCCAGTGTGTAATGCATCCTGTTCTTCGGATAGCCTTCTCTGGGATCATCAGTAGAGCCACGTCTCTGTAAACACCATTACACAGCAGTCTTGAATGTTCCTCTTCATAATCATAGTGAGTTATAGCTCCATTTTTCCTGAGGCTTGGCAGTGTGGAGCCTGTGCTAGCTCTGCAGCCACGCTTCTCCTCCCTATCACTAGGCTGCTTTTGCTGATTTCCAGCTGGGACAGTGATCCCCAAAGATCCCGGTGGGTTCCCTATCTCTGACAGAATGTTATAGCTGTTGTAGAAAACAGAGCTGCATTGCATTAAATCAGGGCCTATCAATTCTGACAGCTATACTTCGTGCTTACATAAACATATGTGTTATCTAATTAAACGCAAAATAACAGAATAACTATCTAAGAGATCCATTTTAAAATGCCTAGCTATTCGGCAGGCACCTGCTGTCACGTTTGAGTTTTTTTTTCTTTTCATTTGTACCGTGACCGCGAGGATAGCACTTCCCTTTCAGTATTCACTCACAATGCAAGAGTTAGCATGACAGCAAAATTGGCATTTAATAAACTGAATGAAATTTAAACAACACACATATACAGTCTTTTACACACACAGACAAAAGGACACAGTGCTCTCATGTGCCCGTAGCTCATGAACCTTCTGTCACTTTCACTTTTTTCTCTCTCCTTTTTTTTCTGATGTGTATCCCCACATGGCTGCAGGTTGTGAATTAATGAGCTGGGTTCACAATATGAACACTTTGAGAGGGAACGGAAGAAAGTCGGAGGAGAGAAAGGCAAGGGAAGAACGGAGGGCGATGTGAAGGCAGATGGTTTTTGTCAAGTCTTTACTATCCACCAAAGGCAAGAGAAGGGCCAGACAGAAATAGCAACAGCAGAGCTTACATGGCAGTTGAAAACCTCAGAGTGAAGTATGGTCACGTATTATGGGTAACAATGTACCTGCAGGGAAAGTGGCCATTGACATACACACACGCACATACATACACATATATATGTATGTGTGTGTGTGTGTGTGTGTGTGTGTGTGTGTATACATATATATATATATATATATATATATATGTTTATATATATGTTTATATATATTAATGGTTACAAAACCTGAAGACCACATATACAGTATATGCATTTACCTTTCTCACCAGAAAGAGCAGGAAAGAGAAGACAAGATTGTGTGGTGTGTTGTTGTGTATGGTAATGAGTGTATACTGAATTGTGTTATATAAAAAAGACAGACATTTTAGTGTAGTACAGGCAGGTATATACAAACAGAAAAGGACAGAGAGAATGGGAGGAGCATTACAGTACCTGTTCAAATATACAATTTGTGTTTCGTGTGTGTGGTGTTTCTAAGTCTGAGTATTTTTGAATGGCTGTATCTAGGCTGGGGGAGGAGCGGGGGGTGACATAGGTACATACTGATTACATAAAAATAACATAAACATACCTCCTATGTACAGACATATATCTTTAAATCCTCCTACATATGTAAATGTACCAATATAACATCATCATCACCCCCCCAAGACCATTAAATAATAAGCTAAGTACATATTATTTTAATCAGATTCACAAAAGTATGCTAACATAGTTTAACATCTTAAATCTAAATTAAAGCTGCAAGCAGCGATAAACGGGCCCTCGCGCGTGCAATTTGCACCAATAAAGGTCAAGGACTCAAAACGAAGTCCAGTGACACCCCCCACGACTCTGTATGTCATATGGCAGAAAATAGGATCTATCAAATATCGACCAATCAGAAGAAGGGGCGGGGCTAATTTGCACCAATTATGGTCAAGGACTCAAAACAGAGTCCGATGACACCACCAACGACTCATTCAAAAGTTGAAGGGGGGGGCGTGCTTTTTGGCGTCTATCGTCGCCATGGTAACGCTTTTGACTGAGAAAAGTAATGTGCATCGTTACAGGATCGAGTCGCACATATTGATGTATAACACACCTGGGTGCACGTTACGGTTCGGGCGAAGAAACGGCCGAAGAAATGGCATAAATTGCATAATTACACGATTAATTAAAAATGGCCGACTTCCCTTTCGGTTTCAGCCATGGCGCCAAGAGACTTTTCTTTAAGTTGCAACATGATACATATGTGTACCGATTTTCGTGCATGTACGTCAAACTGTATTGTGGGGCTTGGGGTACGAAGTTTTCTAGGGGGCGCTGTTGAGCCATTAGGCCAAGCCCATTAATGCAAACCATTAAATATAAAATTTTTCACCAGGCCTGGCTTGCGTGCAAAATTTGGTGACTTTTGGGGCACGTTAAGGGGAGCAAAAAGGCCCTCATTTCGTCGGAGAAATTAAAAAAAAGGCCTTCGCACTGTCAGTGCTCGGGCCCTAATAAAAAAGGGCTTTCATTTCCATGCTTACATAAATCCCATACTCAACTGTTTACAAATCAGCAGTGGCGTCGCTTTTTCCAAAATGACAAGGAGGGTCATTTTTACTGAGAGTGACACAATGTTAGTGCTAGTGATAGTTTATATGATCAACTTGGAAATGTAATGTAATTTCCATTTGGAAATTTCATACCTGTAAGTACTTTAAGAGTGAGAAATAAAATTTGAAAAATGTTTATAGTCCTTTGATTTCAGAAAGCATTTTAAAGTTATAATTGTGGAATGAAATATTAAATTAACAACACAAAGTATTAAAAACATTTTTTAAGGAAACATCTGTGACATTTTCAGATGCTCTGGAATAAATGTGGAGCATATGTACAGTATGAGATGGACACTTAACATTCACACTTTTTTCTAGTTTTATAACAGATTCTTACCTGAACAGTTTAATAGTTTGTTTCTCACGTGCAATCCATAAAAACATTTCCCTAATTAGCACCTTTACCAGAAGCAAAAATGCCACACATAAAATGCAACACTACATATATTTTCATCTCAAGGTGTGATAGTTTCATAATCCTTCTTATGTTGAATTAACTTATATTAGGATGTATGGTACCCTTGTCACTAACACAACAGGCCCAGCTGGCCTGGAATTGCAGTATATAACTTTTTAGTCCAGCCTGGACCCCTTTCCGGCGAATATGTATCAGGTTATAGCAATTTGTCACACCAACACCTCTGCCACCTGGCTCTGTTGGCAAAACGCCAGTAGGTTCAGTAAACTCAGTATGTTTATCTTACTGAAGAAACTGAAGAGGACTGGGTTGGAAGAAACACGGAAGAGAAAATATCTTGGACTGGTTTTTGCTTTTTAATAGGATGCAGGGAGGCAAAGGAGGTCAAATCTGTGAACGTATCCCTGTAGCTGTACATGCTAGCCAGGTGTTTGTTTGTTTTTGTTCAGTTTTTTCTATTCATGCATGCTATTATGAGTTATGTATGGTGCTTTGCATAGTTTGGCCACAGAATTGCAAAGATTTTCAGAGGATGCATTTTTGTTTGTAGCGATCTGGTGTGTAAGCTACAATATAACTAATTACACTGCTGCATTAAAAATGCACAGTAATGTAGCGTGACTAGTCACACCCGTTCCCTTCTTTTTTTTTTTTTTAAATCAAATGGCTCTGGGACCCCTTGCATTCACTGCAATTTCCATTCACAGAATTCACAGGACCTATTACAACATGAGGAGGTGGAGATTCATTAAATAAGATGTTATGTAACAAAAGGAGTGCTCAATCAGTTAATAGAGAGTTACTAATAATTGTCTCACGATAGTTATTAATAATGAAGATTAATTATCAAAATGAAAAAAATCAAAACGGGTATCAAAAATAGCTAAACTGCACAATCAGTCTCAAAGTAGCTGTTATTCTATGTGTGCCAGCCTGTTGCCGGGGGTGGCGCTATAGGATAACAGTGAAGGAAGGAGTCCGAGCACAGACCTTTGCAACCAGCAAATGTTACAAATATGTATTAAGTTAACACAAACAACTTCTTTCATTCAAATTAATCCGAATTTATTTATACAAGTATGATGAAACGATACTTGGGATGCATTCTGATACCTAAACTACATATAAGCAAACAACTAACTAAACATGAAAAACACTTCAGAGTATATACATGCGAGTGTGTGTCAGTGTGAATGTGTGTGTCACAATGGCTGTTCATACACGTGGTGTGGCAAAAGGAAAGATGGCTGACGAAGTCAGGTGGTGATTGATTTTCATGTGATTCAAAATGGAGGATGAGATTTTGTGTCATCCAGTCCAAAAGAACACGGAGGCCTTATGGCCAAGATAAGAGTGTGCGTGTGTGTGGGTTAGTAGGAGAGGACGCGAGAAATAGAGGAAAGTTAAACCCAAGACACTATAGTAACTTCTCACCACCAGAAAACTAAGCTCTTCTGATGTTTCACACACAGAGACGTATTAATGTGAAACTAACTTAACATGTGCTGTTGTAGAACTAGTGGTGGACTGTATAGGGTTGTTTCTTATGGGTTTGAGCTACATTCGCCCCCGGGGCGTCGGTTAGGACGGAATCACAGGAGGGTTATTCAATTTAGATAGTTTACTATTCAATGTGAAACATATAAACCAAACAAACAACTATGGCAGTAAACAAGGCAAACATTTTAAGTAATAGGCATAGAAATGCCAAAATGCATAACCGATAAAATTGACTTAACAGATCTGGAGTCTTTCTAATATGTGCGCTCTGGTCATTCAACTGGGAAATGAGGAAGGGCTTTGTTTTCTGTTGTGGGAGAACACGTCATCAAGATCCAGCAAACGTTAAAATAAACAAACACACTTAAGCTAATAAACCCAGTTGTGACGGGATCAGTGGTCCAGCTCACAGCGTAAAACTAAACTAGTTAGGGCCCGAGCACTGAAAGTGCGAGGACCCTATTGTATCTGTGATGTTTATTATTATTATTATTAGGGCCCGAGCACTGAAAGTGCGAGGACCCTATTGTATCTGTGATGTTTATTATTATTATTATTATTATTATTATTATTATTATTATTATTCTCGCCATAAATAAATTGCCTTTTTGGAGGCCTTAAAATGCTCAAAAACTCACCAAATTTTGCACACGCTTCCAGAGTCGCGTAAAATTACGTATTTTATGGGCGACAGGCATGGGTCAAAAAGGATTAGGCTCTATAGCGCCACCTATTTTATGTTTTTGACGAGCCCCACAATATGGTTTGACTTACAGCAATGACCTTTATGTGTGTATTATATTAGACAAAGAGCTACAAAAAAGTCTCTTGGACACATGCTCTAAGTTACACAGGAAGTCCGGCATTTTGAACAGAAAATGTCATTTTTTATGAATTCTGATCATTTCTAGGCCTCGTACTTTAACGAACTCCTCCTAGAGATTTTATCAGATTGGCTCACAACTTGGTTTGTACAATCTAGACACATGGCCGATGCTAAATTGCGAAGCTTTTACGTTTTTAGCAGAGGGCTTGACCGTAGTGATCCGGCGAAGTTTGGGGTCATTTTTAAGCCTCGCCATGAAACATCAATTGGCTGTAATTCAGCAATACATGATTTGATGTGGTTGAAAACGTATGTGCATGATTGTAGGTTGAGCCTGAACCCATCTATGGTGGAATATTCAGGATCGGTTGTAGCGCCACCTGTTGGCACCAGGAATTGTCATGTCTTCTAGTATGCATCTGTGCTCAAAGGGAGATGAGCGGATGGATCTCAAAGTTGGTCACATAAATAGGTAAGACATTGACGATGGCTGACAGAGAAAACTGTAAGTTTTTCTCAAAGGGCGTCGCTGTTAGAGGTTGTCAAATTTCGGTGTCTCGCCATGAACATAAAAGTTGTTTTAACTTTCAAATACTTGGTCCAAATTGACCCAAAATCAATACATTTAATCAGGCTTCCATTCTGATATCCATTCTATATTTGGGACAGTTTGTCACCGACTTTATTCAAAATATGAACTCATTTTGAAATAAATCTTTACTTTGTCATGCAATGTCGAATTAACTTCTAACTTCGTAAAAATATTGTTGAAAATAATATGATTTGAGCATTGTATGTGCAAGAGGCGATTTATAATGAATGTTTTGAGTTGGATTAGAAGCATGAAGCTGTCTGCTGGCCGCGTGCGCGCAGACCGCGGGAACGCGCAGCCGCAGCTCCTGGAAGCTGCCGGGGGCGGGGCGGGGGAGGGGGGTTGTTGCAACTTGCAGCAACATGTGGAGTCACGCCGTCACGTCACGTAAGTTGTATTGTGTTTTTTTAATGCGTGTTGCAATTATTTTATTTTATTATATTATTATATTATTATTGAGCTTCCATCCGCGATCCCGATCAGGAGCGCGCGGCCGCGCGCGGCCACGCGCAGAGCCGAGAGCCAGTTTCTGCCCATTTCTGCAGCTTTGCCAAAAAATGCTACCTAAAGGTTTTCCACCACAACTTTACTGTGTTTTACTCCCTAAACCACTTCCTTTCACCCCCAAGTGGTCCTTGTCTCTTGCCAGGCCGTCATTGTAAATAAGAATGTTCTTAATGACCTGCCTGGTTAAATAAAGGCGAATGACTGAATGAATATCAAATAAAGCCATAGAATTGTTGTTTTTTTTCTCTTTATCGTATAATGTTCACAAAGTGTAATGCATTCATGTCATGGGTCGTGTATTTTGAAGGATCAAATAATCAACATCCCATTATCCATTTTACATCGTGCAAGAAATGATGCAAACTTTGAAAATCGACTGTGCGCATGCGCAGAACCCAAACGTAGCATTTTTTCGGCAGGGAGCAGAAATTGGCATAACACCGGCTGAGACGGACCTGATGCTCTGATGCGACAGGTCCCTGCTCACACTGACTGTACGTTCATACACGGACGTAATATGGGGGGGGGGGGACATGTATCCTGCACTTTTTCAAAAGGCAGTTTTGGTCCCCTGCAGTTTTTACCGTCCAAAAACAATGTCACGCTATATTAAATGGAGACAGGTCAGCACTAGGACCAAGCGGAAAACGGCCGCTCAAGCTGAAGCCTGTTGTTTGGTCTGCCTGGGTCACGTCAGCTAGACGGATTTTAAGAATAAGAATAAGAATTACTTTATTAATCCCCAAAGGGAAATTCCTTTGTATGGCAGCTCATCTACTGTACCATTTGCAGAAGAGAAGCTCTTCTGAATATCTCTTGGATGAGTTGATTATGTTGAAATGTTAATAGATAACCCTTCTGGTCTTTTGGTCAAATTGACCCATATTCACTTTTCTTTTATATCAAAAATATGATTTTCATCCATATAACTGCCTCTGTTACACTCATTTCAAATAAAATTGATGATCACTACCAGAGCTGGTAGAGTAGCCAAAGATTGTACTCAAGTAAAAGTACTGTTACTTCAGAATAATATGACTCAAGTAGAAGTAAAAAGTAGTCATCCAAATAATTACTTGAGTAAAAGTAAAAAAAGTACTTGGTGAAAAAACTACTCAAGTACTTAGTAACTGTTGAGTAACGTCTGATTTATTTTTTTAACACACCCATTCAAAAAGACAAAAGTACAAAATAATCACCTTCAGGCAAATTAAAATCAATAAAATAATAAAATAAATTAAAATTAATAAAAAAATGAAAAATAGCTTAAATTAAAATAAGCGTAAAGTAAATTCAAGAACTTTAATAAATAATAAAATAACAGAATAAAAAAATAAATTAAGCACCAGTAGCACAAAATTTCAAGCCTTTGTACTTTTCTTTTTTAACCAGAACTAGAACAAACCTGAACTCATAGAAACTCTGTGTGTGTTTGAGTCTGTGTAAATGTGACAAAACATGCAAAAACTAACATTTTTCCCAAAGAATCACCCAGTGATGTCATGAGATTGACGCGTACACGGATAAAAAGGATAAAGGAAAAGTAACAGCTCAACGTTCCTAATGTAGCGGAGGAAGAGGAACAGTTTGTCCTTCACAAATCTACTCAAGTAAAAGTAAAAAGTACAGTTATCCAAAACTACTCCTAAAAGTACAAAATTTCCCAAAACTTACTCAAGTAAATGTAACGGAGTAAATGTAACTCGTTACTACCCACCTCTGATCACTACTTGCATTGAATTATGGATATTTTATTCAATTTCTCCTCTCCTGTGATATTCAATTTGACCCACCAACCACTGGCTGGTGCTGGGTGGTGGTCCAAACATTTTAAATGATTTCATTTCATTTTCACATATACCCGTCTGTGATAATCCATCAATTTATGCCTCTGAGTTTAACTATAGTCAAAAAAATTCAGAATTTCGGCTTATCTTTATCCATCTCAAAAATGAGCTATGATTTTATGTAAATGAGGTCTATTGACCATTCATTCCAAAAATAAGTGTAAAATTGGTGGTAATGAGTTGGAGTGAAGTTGACTAACAAGGTGAAACACAGAATTGGGTGATAATTAAAGCTACATGCTTTACAACCAGTAAAACCACAAAGGGAACAGTAAACTTAAAAGTAACAATAGAAAACTAGAAGAACTACTAGAAAACACAGTGAACTGAAAGAGTTTGAGCTTTTCTTTTTTTTTTTTTTTTACCTTGTCTGCACACATATTAATGATTGAAACAAGAGGAAAATTGGTTCAAAACGAGCTGGCAATGGCACAGTGTCTGCCCGGCTTTAAACAGAACCGCAGCCAGTACTCGAGTTGTAAAAAAAAATCAGGGGGGATGGTGGATTTTATCATATGGGGACAGATAATTTGTTCTGATTACAAATATTATAATATATTACAAATAATAGCAGTGACCAAAACACCTGCAGAAATACTGCAGGAATGACATAGCAGCAGTTAAATGCAGCCTTCTGTAAGCTTTAAATATCCACTGGGCTTACATCAAATACATCAAAACACAACAATAAAAAACAGTTTTCTGAACTTATCAATATGCATCTGTCTTTCACAGGATAAGTAACATGGATCACTGCAAAAACTCTAAATCTTAACAAAAATATTTGTCTTATTTCTAGTGAAAATGTCTCATTTTAGTAAAAAAAACCTCATTACACTTAAAACAAGACTCATAACTGGAAAAAAAAACACCATTTTCATCTGTTTCACCTGTTCACCTGTTTTCACTTAAAATAAGTAGAAAAATCTGCCAGTGGAACAAGATTTTTTTGCTTGTAATGAGAAGATAAATCTTGTTTAATTTTATTTTTTTTTTACATTTATCGTATTTTTAATATTCTCTTTTTGGGGGGGGCTGGAAGGAGGGGCGTTGGCCATGAGTGCGAGGGCCCGTTCATCGCTGCTTGCAGCTTTAATTATTATTATTATTATTCTCGCCGTAAATAAATTGCCTTTTTGGAGGCCTTAAAATGCTCCAAAACTCACCAAATTTTGCACACGCTTCCAGAGTCGCGTAAAATTACGTATTTTATGGGCGACAGGCATGGGTCAAAAAGGATTAGGCTCTATAGCGCCACCTATTTTATGTTTTTGAAGAGCCCCATAATATGGTTTGACTTACAGCAATGTCCTTTATGTGTCTATTATATCAGACAAAGCTCTACAAAAAAGTCTCTTGGACCCATGCTCTAAGTTACACAGGAAGTCCGTCATTTTGAACAGAAAATGTCATTTTTCATGAATTCTGATCATTTCCAGGCCTCGTACTTTAACGAACTCCTCCTAGAGATTTTATCAGATTGGCTCACAACTTGGTTTGTACAATCTAGACACATGGCCGACGCTAAATTGCGAAGCTTTTAAGTTTCTGCCAGAGGGCTTGACCGTAGTGATCCACCGAAGTTTGAGGTCATTTTTAAGCCTCGCCATCAAACATCAATTGGCTGTAATTCAGCAATACATTATTTGATGTGGTTGAAAACGTATGTGCATGATTGTAGGTTGAGCCTGAAACCATCTATGGTGGAATATTCAGGATCGGTTGTAGCGCCACCTGTTGGCACCAGGAATTGTCATGTCTTCTAGTATGCATCTGTGCTCCAAGCGAGATGAGTGTATTGATCTCAAAGCTGGTCACTTTAATAGGTAAGACATTGACGATGACTGACAGAGAAAACTGTACGTTCTTATCGAAGGGCGTGGCCGTTAGAGGTAGTAAAATTTTGGTGTCTCGCCATGAACATAAAAGTTGTTGTAACTTAAACATAATTGGTCAGAATTAACCCAAAATCAATACATGTAATCAGGCTTCCATTCTGAACAAGTGGATATGACAATCTTGGATGAACTCCATAGCGCCACCTTTTGGTCAGGTATACATTTTTCATCAAATTATGTGCTATAATGGCTGTTTCGTTCATCCAATCTTAAAGCAATCGACATATATGATTGTCAGTAGGTTCCTTGTTGACCGTGTCGCGTATCGTGGTCATTGCTTGAAAGGAATTGGCATTTTTATGTCACTCTGTATTTCTGGAAAAATATTAATTAAAAATCAAAGATTTTGTGTAAGGAAAATTAAATGGCAGATTCAGAGACCTTTTGGCATGACGAAAAAATCATACACTGGAACATATTATTTTTGAAGAACTCTGCCACTCTCTTTTTTGAAAATACCAACTAATAACGTAAAAAGCTATGACTTTGCCATAAAATTATTTTATTGACATGTGACTTCGTACATATATTGATTACTGTAATGTGAAAATATTGTGTGAATTGCAATAAAGTCCTTACATTATGGGATTTTCTATGAATATTTCTGTCGAATGAATCATTGCCACCCTGTCTCAGCCTGTCTCAGCCTGTCTCAGACACGTGAACGCGCAAACTGCAGTTCTGAGTTGGGGAAGAGAAAAGGGAGGGGGCGCGCTCCCGGAGCTCCGAGCCCGGACTGCGTGATGACGTCACTCACACGTGCCCTTGCTGGGAGAAACCTGACACCTCCCCAGTGTTTTGTTTCACACGCGCAGGAGAACGACGAGATGCATTCAGGGCCCGGTCGGAATTCTAAAATGAGCCGCTCCAGGCAGATGAGCCAGCTATTAAAGCGTATTCCATGCAATGCGAACAAGCTTCAGCGACAAAATCAATTCCATTGCTTTATTTTTTTTGTATTGGACTGTCCTAACTGGCTGCGAGTTTAACAGTTTCAGTGTGGACAGAGAGAGTTTAACAGTTTCAGTGTGGACAGAGAGCATCCGATGTCACGCAGCTCAACGTGATAATCGGACTCTCGCATGCAGTTATGACATGGTGCAAACGACTCCCTGGGATCTTTAAAGGGGGACCTATTATGAAAAACACGTGTTTTCTTGTTTTAACATATATAAAGTGGTCTCCCGTCAGCCTGCCAACACAGAGAAGATGATATCCCATGAAAATTTGCAAGAACTGCTCGCCCCCACCCTTACAGAGTTCCCCAGTGACAGTGTCATGTGGTTTCCACGGGCCGTTGTGATTGGTGCATTTTCTTTACGTCACCAAAATGCAAACCACGCCCTCGGTCTCCTCCGCTGCTGAAACCACGCCCACCACCAGCTCTGCCGGCCGCTCGAGCTCCGCCATTGTTCAGCAGCGCTGGCTGTTTGAACAACGAGGGAGAGTTAAGATGAGGTTTTGCATGGACATTTACCCTCATAAAATGATCAGATCCCACAGCACGGACCCGGGAACTGACACGAGCCAGCGGTAAGTTCCGGTTTTTTTAATGTAATTTATATTTGTCTATGAGTATGGTCTTTGCATGGGCTAAGTATTTAGCTTAGCTCCGGAGCCCCGGCGCCGCGTACGGAGCTGCCGGAGCTGCTCACGGACCAGCCCGTCGAGGGGATCCGAACCCGTAGGCTCCGGGGGAGAGCCGGGAGAGCCAGCTCTCCCCCGGAGCCTACGGCGTAGGGTACGCGTCGATTTAACGCAGAACCGTGGACACGCTTTGCTACGGAGCAACGCTTTGTCTCCTCCCCTCCTACACGTCATTCAAGCAGACAATCAGAGCAGAGCCTCATTATCATAGCCCCCCCCCCCCCCTATGGGGGTATTATTGTTCCAATATTATTTGTGTGTGCGTAAAATGATGTGTCGTTACGTTACGTCATTCAACAGTTTTTCGACTCGTACCCATAAACTTGAATTCGTGTTCACAGTGAAGACTCGTAGTCGTAGAAATTAGAGTTGTATTCACAAGACTTTGCACTCACAGCTTTTAGATTCATACTCACATAAAAACAATCCTAACCCTAATAATTTATCAGACTAATGTGTGTGACAGCAGAATTTTGGGTATAACTTTTTTATTTACATACAAATGTTTATCATTACGAATATGAATAGTTATAACATGGACACATCTTTTTTACGCACACACAAATAATATTGGAACAATAATACCCCCATACAACTGCCACATCCAATATGGCGTCAAAGTCGCCGCCATATTGGATGTGGCAAGACTGCGCTGTAAACTAATACAAGTAAATGGACTTATTTTAATAAAGCGCCTTTCTACAAAGAAATTTACGTTTTACGTCTCATTTATTCATTCACACACGCACTAATATACTTGGGAAACAGTTAGGCACCAAATATAATATATTTCATTTTCTCAGATGGCAAAAATAAGAACTTTATTGATCCCACATAGGAGTAATTCATGTTGTATCAGCTATAGAGAACAAGGTAGTGCCGAAAAACAATATATATCCCTCTTCACAAAAATAAGAAAAATAGAGATACATATTTTCTCATCAACAAAACATATTTTTAAATTTTCAAGTAACAAAATAACATATTTTAACTATTTTTCAGATTTTTTCAATTATTTTATTGTCTGAAAAATTGTTCAAATATTATTTTATTGTCTGAAAAATGGTTCAATTATGTTATTTTGTTATTTGAAACATTTTAAATTTGTTTTGTTGATCTATTTTTCTATATTTTTCTTATTTTTGTGAGGGGGGATATATATTGTTTTTCGGAACTACCTTGTTCTCTATAGCAGATATAACATAAATTACTTCTATGTGGGATCAATAAAGTTCTTATTTTTGCCATTTTTTAGACAGAAAATAACATGTTTTGTTGATGAGAAAATATGTTTCTCTATTTTCTTATGTCTATGCTTTGACCTGTCTGTGACGTCATTCAACAGTTTTTCGACTCGTACCCATAAACTTGAATTCGTGTTGACAGTGAAAACTCGTAGTCGTAGAAATTAGACTTTGCACTCACAGCTTTTAGATTCATACTCACATAAAAACAATCCTAACCCTAATGATTTATCACTCATGTGTGTGACAGCAGAATTTTGGGTACAACTTTTTTATTTACATACAAATGTTTATCATTACGAATACGAATCGTTATAACATGGACACATCTTTTTTACGCACACACAAATAATATTGGAACAATAATACCCCCATACCCACCGCCCTGAAAATGAGCCACAGATTAGATTAGATTGTTTTTAAGACATTCAAGGCCTGTTTAAAATATACATTAAATGCCATAATATGTCTCCTTTAAGCCTGAATTACAGTTCTGGGTCAATGATGTATAAGGCCTATTTCTTAAAATACTTAAAATAAAGATATATTTGGCCATTTTCCAAACATTTGGAATGTAGTGTGCATATATGTGAAAACTTAAAACAAAGGTATTTTAGTGTCTTTAAACCTACATTAATAGGGCAACGACCTTAAAAAAGTCAGTTGGGGCGACCCTTATTTATCTCAAAATTAATAGATTTCCTTAACAAAATTTATATTTTAATAAGTATCAGTAATTAAATTAACTGTTCAAGAAAGATAGACTCATGTGTCCTTTCATTTTGGAAAACCATTTTTAAATACATTTTATCTATAATGGAAGTGTCACCCTCATAAAGAGGGTTAAGATTTGAGACAAATTTAAAGACATTTTATTAAAGAATCAGCATAACTATGTCGTTGTATGTTCCTATGTTTTTCATAATAGGTCCCCTTTAAAGAGGGATAACCTTCATTTATATTTAGAAGAACCATGAACATTTTTAAGATGTTTTGCAAGACGTGGACCCACATTTATAAAGAAATCATTGAATTTATTAGCAATTTGTGTATGCTCTGTTATCTTATGCGCCATCCTGAAATGTAGACTGGGCTGGAATAGATGATTTTTTTTATCTTGTTGAGTAATTCTTTCAATATTTTCCATAGATCATTTATTTATTTCTAATAAGATGGTTGTATTTATTCCTATAATTTTTGTATGTAGCACAATTTAAAGGACTAGGACTTTGAAAATGCCTTTTATAAAGCTTGTTTTTGTTTTGTAGCATCGGCTATCTGCTAGTTGAAACGTGTGGTCTGTTAGTCTATCTGAGTTTTATGGTGTTTTTATAGTTCATGCTTTATGATGCAGTACTTTTTTTTTATTTATTTTTTTTTTTTACTTTTTTGTAGGTGCTTCGTCACCTTAATGTTTGGCTGTGTTTTGATCTGTGTTTCTGGTGCGCCGTCACCTGTTTAGCTGTGTTTTCATCTGTTTCTGGGTGTCAAAACAGTGGACGGGGGTTAGCAGGAGCCACCGTCTGACATCACTACCCAGAATGTAAACAACAATGGCGACCTACGAGTTAAATTATATTTTCAAATTTTATAAAAACGAAGACATCTAAAAGGTTTTTTATATCACATTGTTATAATTGATACCAACATTTATCTTTTAAGACCTACATGTCTTAATAGCCAGGGTTCCTTTTAAGGTTTTCAGAGCTTCCTTTATCTTTAGAAATAAGATAAAAGTTGTGTTTAGAATTGTACTGTGTGGCACGAAGCTTTCATCCAACCAGTGTGCTGTTAAACTTAAAAGTAAAAACGTTTTACTACCTCCTCTCGAAACACTGAGCCAGGTCTGGTGAAAAATGTGATATTTAATGGTTTGCATTAATGGGCGGGACCTAATGGCTCAACAGCGCCCCCTAGAAAACTTTGTGCCTCAAGCCCCACAATACGGTTTGACGTACATGCACCAAAATCGGTACACACCTGTATCATGTCACAACTTAAAGAAAAGCCAGGCCTGGCGATACATTTGATATTTCATGGTTTGCATTAATGGGCGTTGTCTAACGGCTCAACAGCGCCCACTAGAATACTTTTCTCTGCCATAACTTTTGAAAGGTTTGACATAAAGAGTCGTGGGTGGTGTCATGGGACTAGGTATTGAGTCCTTGACCATAATTGGTGAAAATGAGCCCCGCCCCTTCTTCTGATTGGTTGTCCCTATTTCCTGCTATAACATTTGAATGTTTTGACATAGAGAGTCGTGGGTGGTGTCATGGGACTCTGTAATGAGTCCTTGAGCTTCTTTGACCTTAATTAGCCCCGCCCTTTCTTCTGATTGGTTGTCCCGATTTTCTGCTATAACTTTTGAATGGTTTGACATAGAGAGTCGTGGGTGGTGTCATGGGACTCTGTAATGAGTCCTTGACCTTCATTGGCCTCAATTAGCCCCGCCCCTTCTTCTGGTTGGTTGTCCCTTTTTTCTGCTATAACTTTTGAATGGTTTAACATAGGAAGTCGTGGGTGGTGTCATTTCTGATATGCTTATGGGGGGCGGTGGCCGTGAGTGCGAGGGCCCGTTCATCGCTGCTTGCAGCTTTAATTAAATGTGTTTTTCTGACCAAACACAAAACAGCCTCTTACGTGGATCTTTGTAAGTGAAGATAAAGATGGTTTGGGCATTGGCAGGCCAGTGTCCCTTTGTGAACAGCTGGATGGTTACGTTTCACAGGTGATCCTGGTGAATAGCGGCTCTCTCTCTCCTGCTCTCCTCATCTCAATGTGGATGAGGGGATGCAGCTTGGGCACCACAGCTGGGCCTGCTTCGGTTCGAGGTCGGTTCGAAGGCGCTCACATCGTCGGGCCATTCAATGGTCCATCGTTCGGGTTGAAACGTTCGCAGGTCACTCGTGCAAGCTGTGGTTGCCATTTCCAGGCAACAAGATGGTTTTTCAGGCACGATAATGGAGAAAGCTGGCCCATAGCTAGTAGCTTTTCATACTAAATCAGGAGCTGTGGCCTTGTTCATAGCTAAAAGAGAACTCCATTGGAGAGTGGAATTGGAAGAGGTCTTGGGAGAAAGAGAGTGAGAAAGGGGAGAGCCAGTCTTTATAGCCGGGCCTGGGCTGCTATAAACCAGCACAGACCCCTCCTGCTTTTTGGGGCCCATGCCCATTGAGGGCGCTGTTCCTTATCATAGAGGGGCAGTAAAAGCTAAGCCTACTGGGGCTTTGAGTCATTATGGAGGTTCCTTTGTTTCAAACCATGTGGTCAACGTTAAGAAATCAAGGCTGGCCTCAAATTTGAAATTAAAGAGCATATTGCAGGTTAGAATTTTTTCAAAAATGATACCTGACCTTATGTGAAAATGACTATGTGAGAAGTTAATGTAGGATTTAATATGTTTTACAAGACATAAGGGCACTTATTCAGAGGAAAAAGTGGCTGATTTTAGCCAAGTTCCTACAAACGCTTTTTTTTTCGAACACCGCGTCATATGACGCAGCACCAGGGAGCATCTCCACAGCTGCCCCATCTGACTGCCCAGACCCCGTACACACGTAGCCGGGTATCTGCTAAACCGAAGATATTTTCCTACGTTTGGACCTGTCATCCACATGAAAACGCAAATAAACGAATGTTTAACAAAAATCCAGGCAAAGGGAAAATTTATGTTTATGTAGATGCGTGTAGACCTGGTGTAGACAGAGACAACCGGAGTTTTGCGTTTTTCGAACGTCACATTATGCTCCAAAACAACAACAAATCTGCTCTGAGTCTGACGTCTAACGTGCGACCCAGAACTACAGATGATCCACCATCTGTCCTCCAAGCTATTTATTAAATAAATGGTCTCTGCTCTTGACACCGTTACACCGACGCGGAGCCTACGGAGTAGGGTACGCGGCGACGCGCAGCAGGGCTGCAGCTGGGCTTCATCGATTAACACGGCAGCTCCGCGGCGGACACGGGGAAACTCCAGCTCGTTGCCCGAGGAGGAGGCGCGGATCCCGGGGAAGCGGCGCAGCTTCCCCAGGGCTGCAGCTGTGCTGCGTCGATTAACACGGCAGCTCCGCGGCGGACACGGGGAAACTCTAGCTCGTTATCCGAGGAGGAGGCGCGGATCCCGGGGAAGCGGCGCAACAGAGGCGGCACGGAGGCTGGAAGACCAGATGATCTACAGGTTTGGAATGCTTATGAAAGTGGTCGAAAACGCAGATCTTCGGTTCTGTGTGGAAGGTTTTTTTTTTTAACAACGATGTAATGTGGATAAACGAAGGGGGGGAAGTATTCGGTTTTAAAAATACCCGGCTATTTCGGATGCTTTAATCAGAAAAAAGAGAAGATAATAAGCCTGTTTTCTGTTTAGAAAGTACAAACGTAGACAGATTACAAGTACTCACCCATCTTTTAGGAGTTATTTTCGGAGTTTCTTTCAGGAGCCCGGCGGGTGCTGTTGTGAATAAAGGCTGATTTATGGTTCCGCGTAAAATCGACGGTGTAGGGTACGCGGCGCACGCAGCGTTCTGTGCGTCGCTGCGTAACCTACGCCGTAGGGCTGCGTTGGTGTAACGCGGACACATAAATCAGCCTTTTAAAAAGCGAGTTTCAGCTGTCAATCAAAAGAACGTGGGGGGACTAACGGGTAACGTAATTATAAGGCTGTGGCCTGTCATATTGGTGTGAATACACATTCACAACCTCTTCAGTGTCACAACTAACATTAAGATCCATTATTTTTCCTATTGTTGAATTCACCGCGCTCCCCAATGCGACGTCACTTCCGGTTCAGCTTTTTCAGATGCGGAAGTAAAATACTCTCACAAAAACAACTCCAGAGGTCACTGTAGTATATATTTATGCGTATTTCAATGAAAATTCAGTTCCTACATTATTTTCCTACACATTGATTCACAGGGGTCTCCAACCTGCAATATGCTCTTTAAGTCTTCCCATGTTCACAAAGGACTGTGGCCCAACAAAGATACGCCTTAGTTGTCCTACAATGGGCAAGTTTACATTTTCACAACAGCAGTATAAAGTATGAAAAAATGTGTAATAAAAGATGCATGCAAAGTATAATTAAAATATGAGAAAAATAACACACTCACCTATTTACAGTTTCAAGTACACAGTACGTTTATATTGTAAAAGTACAAATTATACAACTGGAGTGTACAATGACTCAAAGACTATGCCACTTTTCAGAACAACCTGAATGGCGGTTGTCACATACCTTGGTTTTGTGATTGTGAAGTCTGTTACCGTGTTAAAGCCACCCGGGGGAACCTTCACCATCCATCGTCTCCCTGCACCTCCACAGGTCCAAGGTTCTTTGGTGCGTCTTTACACCACAATTGAAGTGTGAAAGTGCAGAAATATAGAAATATAGAATAAGACTTCAAAGGAAACATTGTATGTATAAGAAAGCAGTTTCATAAAAGATAATAAAGACTGAGAAATATTTTGTACAGAACTTTCAACTGCAGCTTTCTGGTAAAATGTTGTGGGACTGAAATATAAAAATAAATGTATCATCACAAATGTACTATATATGACAAAGAAGAAAAATAGAATAGCCTGTTCATTGTGTCTTCAAAGACACAAACTAAATGTAAATACAACAGCATTCTTCTCTTTTTTTCTTGTTTATCACACATTATCAAATTCGTTTTTGCATTTTATATTGCGTGTTCACTTTCCCTTTTTTCAGTTAAGTAAAAAAAAAAAAACTGAACAGACAAACTACTACACTTTGAAAAGAAGAGAAACACAGTTTCCATTATTTCTCCCCACCAGCTGTTAGATAGCCCGCCTGCTGGTCCAGTTTCTGTTGAAATCAGCAGCATTTCAGTGGCCCACAGTGTTTTAGATCAGGGGTTCTTAACCTTTCTGACCTTGGGGCCCAATTTTTTCAGTACAGAGTGGCCCGGGGCCCATTAAATATAAACACTGTATAGCAGGGGTATTCAACTTTAAGAGGTCCATTTAGAGAAAATTTACTCAAGCGAAGGTCCAGAACATCATAATATATATATATATATATATATATATATATATATATATATATATATATATATATATATATATATATATATATATATATATATATATATATGTGTGTGTGTGTGTATATATATTCAAGTAGCCTCATAGTTGTATCAACATCTGCATCTGACTGTTATATTAAAAAAAGTACATATTTGCCAATTAACATGTTTAACTTGAATTAAACATATTTTTTTCTCTTAAAAATAAAGTAGATTTTATTTTATTTTTCAAATGCTATCTTATTTTATTTCTCTACCAGCAGAATTTCCCCTTTTCTTTGTTAATTGTCTCAACACATTTTTATACTAAATTAATATAAACACATCTTAACAATTTAAGGTTCAGGTTCAGGTTCTCATATGCATGTGGAGGTGCTCATTGATGAGCCTGAAACGATATTTAGTTTTAATTATGTTCACTGTGGAGAAAGCTGCTTCACAGCTGTATCTGGACCCAAACATGGGTGTTTTAAGATGCTCAGCTTATTTTCTGTGACTTCAGTTCAGACTTGAGTGGATATGTTTGATGAAAAACTTTGTGTTTTGTTTCAGTGGCGTTTCACTTTCGCACTTTGAACGCCACGGTCTCTGAACGTATGAGACACTGGTTTTGTCCCAGTGGGAAGACTGAACAGGATGAATTTGTCCATTCCGGGTTGCATATTTAAAAATACAGCCAGGACAAAACTTAGTTTGATTTTACTTAAAGTTATTTACATTAATAAGTTGTCAGGACTCAGTGTGTCGGGTTCATCCGAGCCTGATCAGCTGCTGCGACGGGCACAGCCCGCACCGCAGCTCTCTGGTCGCGCTGCAGCAGTTACTTTCCGATGCTTTTTCTAAAGCCCGAACAGTCCAGTCCAGCAGACACGACAGCCCACGCATCTACATCTACCATCTTTCACCAGTAACGACGGAGCCGCCCGAGCGGCAGCCTCAGCCGACCTCCCCGGCCGCGGGGACGCGCCGGGATAAATGAGCAGACCCAATTAATCGATCCCTAATCCTGGCGGATCTAAACCTACTCTGTGCAAAATGAAGGATTTTCTCTGTAAAGACACACCATTTCTCTTACTATTACACGTACAGCTAGCTGAGTGTCTTCTTCTCCTCATTTGGTTGGGGGTTGCTATGCAGTCCCGCGGCCCTCGCGGCCCACACGTACAAAACTGAATTTCTTTTGGCGGCCCACTAGATGGCGCTCGCGGCCCAAGTGTGGGCCGCGGCCCTATGGTTAAGAATCACTGTTTTAGATCATACCCTCTACACACTCTAATAACAGTATAAATCAGCTTTTTCTACATTATTTTCCCCCTCTCCTCACACAGCTTCTTTATCAGAGTATTTTTTCACCTGGCACAAATTATAAAAGCTTTGATTTGTCATGCTTATATATGTAGATGTTCTCTGTGAGGCACCAAAGCGGCCTCCCCACGTACAAGGGGATCAGGCAAACTGGACCTGGGTGATGAGGTGTAAAGGAGAGACCCCGCAGAGCGTGGAATGCCAAAAAATAAGGCTTTTTATTGTATGCAAAAAAAAAAACAAAGACATACAGGCGAAGGCAAAATCAGTATTCTAAAAAATGGCACATTGAGTATAGCCTCTCAGCAAGCTACCTCCACTCAGCAGCCCCCTTTCTGGTATGCAGCCACTGGTTATGAACCCAGGCAGGGTGGAGAGGTTGATTGGGCACAGGTGGGCCCAATCAGCAGAACCAGGTACACCTGTGTGCTGCTCCCCTGCAGACCACGCCCAATCCTCCACCCTGCCACACACATTAAAAAGGTCCGGTGACGGTGAGAAGGGGAGGGGTTGCTCGCTTTCTCACATTCTCACTCAGACACCACACATACAGAATAGACATTTTTACTTTACCTTGAAACTGGTCCTCAAAGTCACTTTGAGCTTCAGTATAAAAAGATAGTATGATTGATGAGTGATTATGTGACTAAACAACGCAGAGTAAGGTAATCCTGTTTGGTTTGTATTATCATACATGTTAGGGCTTTCCTATGATTGGAATTTAAGTAATTCAACCTATTTCCTTAACTGTTATAATGTAAATCAGATTGTAAATACATGTAAAGAAAATTATAGATGAACTTTTCATAATTAGCTACAGTACATGTAGTACTAAGAATCAACTTTTTCCTCTGTGAGTGTATTTTTTTAAATTAAGAAATTACATTTAAGGGTTAAATGAGTTAAACAATCAGTTTACTCACCATTTTTAATATATTATGGCGATAAACTCACAGAAATATAGAAAATTTACACTTGTAGATGCATTCTAACACTAATATTGATATGTTCAATCAAACATATTAATGATATTTACAGATCATCATTAACTAGCATGATACCTGATATAATGATAGTTTTTTAAACATCTACAAATAGGTCCTCGCTTATGAATAAGAACAATAGGGATATAAAAATGTGGACAAGATATTAAAGATATTATGTTGTAGCTTCGTCTGGCACCTCAGTGGATGTACATCTGATGGGGATGGCGAGCGATATCCGGGAAGTACTGTAGTACCGGCGGGGAGCTTATGGCACACTGCTCCTAGTTTGACTAGAGATGGGTTAAATGCAGAGAATACATTTCTCCACTGTGGCCGACTTCCTGTTTGGTTTCGGCCATGGCGCCAAGGGACTTTTCTTTAAGTTGCGACATGATACAGGTGTGTACCGATTTTCGTGCATGTACGTCAAACCGTATTGTGGGGCTTGAGGCACAAAGTTTTCTAGGGGGCGCTGTTGAGCCATTAGGCCACGCCCATTAATGCAAACAATTAAATATCAAATTTTTCGCCAGGCCTGGCTTGCTTGCAAAATTTGGAAACTTATGGGGCACGTTTAGGGGGGCAAAAAGGCCCTCATTTTGTCGGAAGAAAAACGAGGACAACAACAACAAAAAACAAACTCCTACAGATACAATAGGGCCTTCGCACTGTCAGTGCTCGGGCCCTAAAAACACCTTACTAAGTACTGATTTCTTTATAAAAAAAGAGGCAACAATCAAGCCAGTGACTTCCAACTATAATATTGTAACCACTTAAATCTCATGACAAAGGATGCCCTCGCGAAACGTATGACAGCTTTTAAGGTGGAATACTTTACTACATATAAATGTATGAGTTGACATTATGAATCATCAATCAATCAAGCTTATACAATGATAACTTTTTTACTTTCATTGACTCTCCTATGTAGCATATTGACAGGATTGTTTGGTGCAAATACTGTATGTTAATGAATTTTAGCCTGCTTATGATACTACATCTGTGAACAAGATCTGATGATGGACTAAGTGGTTAAGCTGCTCACTGATTTCCAGGTTACATCCTGTTGTTAGAAGGAAAAATGTGTCACTATCTGGATTGTATATGACCACAGTTTATCTCCTCAATAGAAAATCAATATAATATCTGTATGCCCTCCACAAAGACACTGAAATAAATACGGCTCAGGTGAATATTGCCATGTCACACATTTCCATAGCTTCCTTCTCGCAGTGTTTCAGCAGGAGTTATTAAGTTTCAGTGATGAACCATTTTTTGGAAACTCCAGACTCAAAAACATCAAATATAAATATATATATTTTTTTTTTACACTATATGAATGCATACACCACTACGTGTCTGGTTTCTTTCAATCATTTCACAGTTTCATACACTTGATGTCCCGACTTATTCTTTTGTCCCCAGATAAAAGCCATTTCACCACCTGTTTCTGGTTCCTCATTTACTCATTTGCATAATGTCACTTCATGATACCCAGCAATATTCTTTTCCTCTCCTTCTTCCACATTCTGTCAGGTCCTTGCTGTTGTTATCCAGGTCTTCAGCCTTTTACCAGCTTTATTTAGCAAAACTTCTTTTTCATCTGGTTTGTTTATTGAATTCCTGTCAGTGCTGCACTCCCAGTTCATTAACTGAAGTTTTTTTTTCTTTTAAACCTGCCTTGTTCCTGCGAATGTGTGTATCTTGGGCCCTCATCTAATTGCATGAGTGCAATTAGATGCAAACAACAAGGCCATTTCATGTTTCTCCTAGTTACTGCAGACTTTCAAAGACACTTGCTACTAGTGAATTATATAGCGAGTGTTTGATTTGTTTCAATTTGTAGTTTTGTTTCACTAGATGTTAATACTGTCTGGATATCTAATTTATAATAAGGCTGTCTTAAAATCAGTATTTTATTGGGCAAAACATATTGAGCCATTTATTCAACATCCTTTACATGACTATGCCACTGTTACTCTCGTCAGTGAGGTGTCTCAAAGGCACACATTTCAGAACAAACAGGTGTTTGTCTCCTGTTTTAAATGTTTTTCAGTCACATTAGAGGGTAATACCATTCATGACCATACTGGGGAAGTATATCTGGGGAAAAGCTCATGAGCAAGCCCCTGGTGAAAAGTCCACCGCTTCAGCCCCGGACGTTTTTTCTTTAGCCCCGGATAATTCAACTACAGAAGAAAAAAATCATAACTGTACATTACGAGTCACTAAAGAAGTTGTAGTTTTCCATTATCCAGTGAATGCAACAGGGGATGACGTCGAGACACCAAGACCAATCAGAGAGATGGATTGCGTCCGTATTGAACTAATACGGGACGCGATTTGTCCCGTGTTTTCATTAACCCCCCATACACACGTCTGTCACACACACACACATCAACACTAAATTTAACAATAATGAACAAAATAAACCACAGGAAACATTAAGGCCAGCAAAATCTTAGTGGCAGGACAACAGGACCTGCTGCGTCTGTGCCCAGATCTTTCTATGTGACAGACAGCGCTGCGGGGAGGACCTGGGCTTCACCTCCAGGTAGGGGTTTGGAATTGTGAATTAAAAGTTCCGTATTGAACCAATACGGACATATATTATGCCAGGCCCGGTTCTACGATGGTGCATAAGCAAGCATTGCATCCTCAGTTTGTGTTTGCGTGCTCAGTTGAAAAGACGAAAAGAAAACTGACAAATTTGCCCGCGTTAAGCCTGATTTATGGTTCCGCGTTAAATCGACGGCGTAGGGTACGCGGCGACGCGCAACGTACGTTCGCGTCCCCGCTTACTATACGCCGTAAGCTCTGCTTTGGTGCAACGCAGAACCATAAATCAGCCTGTGTCCGTCACGCATCTGCGTCCAGCAGTTTGCTGCACCAGCAAGACACTGCTCTCTGATTATGGCTCACAGTTTATGAAAACCCCAAATAAAAAATATATTAGAGAATATTTTATGAAATCAATAATTCAAAAATTCCATCATCAAAATTATGACAAAGGTTCAGCATATCTTGCTTTGCATGTAATAAGGTAATATATTAGTTTCACCTTTTAAGTTGAATTATTGAAATAAATTAACTTTTACACCATATTCCAGTTGAATTATTGAAATAAATTAACTTTTACATCATATTCTAGTTGAATTATTGAAATAAGTTAACTTTTACACCAAATTCTAGTTGAATTATTGAAATAAATTAACTTTTACACCATATTCTAGTTGAATTATTGAAATAAGTTAACTTTTACACCAAATTCTAGTTGAATTATTGAAATAAATTAACTTTTATATCATATTCTAGTTGAATTATTGAAATAAGTTTACTTTTACACCAAATTCTAGTTGGATTATTGACATAATTTAACTTTTACATCATATTCTAGTTGAATTATTGAAATAAGTTAACTTTTACACCAAATTCTAGTTGAATTATGGAAATAAATTAACTTTTACTCCATATTCTAGTTGAATTATTGAAATAAGTTAACTTTTACACCAAATTCTAGTTGAATTATTGAAATAAATTAACTTTTACACCATATTCTAGTTGAATTATTGAAATAAGTTAACTTTTACACCATATTATAGTTGAATTATTGAAATAAGTTAACTTTTACCCCATATTCTTCACCTGAAGCAATATTCTACACCTTGGCTGATGTGGACATACAGAGCATAGGAGGCTATTTCAGCTGCTATATGGGTGGCTGTCTGTACAGTCATGCAAGTTCAATGCTATTAAAGAACACGTTTTTTCATATAAAATAAACACATTTTTATGCAGTTTTGGGGCTTTTTTTTGGCTCCTGCGCTGCTGAAATCGGGGCGTCCTTTATTTCTATTTCTGAAAGGTGGCAACCTCTTTTGCTTTAATTCCTGTGTTATCTATAAGTGAATCATCCTGTTTCTATCAATATAATATGTTTCATTCTGGTACATTTTGGCAGTGTTTGGCTGTAGACAAGACGCAATAAGGCTCAAGAAAGCATTGAGCTTTTTTCCCCAGGTAGATCCCATAGGCTTCCCTATAAGGGTCTGGGCTCAGCCCCCAATGTTCTCAGTCCCAAGAAACGCCCCTGGGCTTGGGAAAATAAATTACAAAAAAAAAAACTAAGTATTGTCTAGCTTTGTTTTAAAAACACCATTACATTACAAAATCATCAGAAACTTTCTTCCCGAGTGTGTTTTTGTCTCCAAAACCATGCTGTCTGTGCATGTGTAAAATTACTGAATAGAATGTGGATCAAGTGAAATTGTGAGCAATACAGCTCTTCAGTTTTTCTTTCTCATGTCTCATCTGGATAATCAAACCATATGACTCTTTAAATCATCAAGTGCGACAAGTGTGAACTATGAAATGAGCTTCATTGAATGGCTGTAGATGGCAGCCATTTCATTTTTGAAATTCAGCTGCCATCACCATGGTCGGCAACATATTCCTCGGAGCCCCGACAAATAAGCCGGTGCTACATAATGAGAAACATCTTGAACACTAAACATTTCTCATAATTTTTGGTTAAGAATAAAAATAAAATATGTAAATAAAAATAAAAATATTTTAACAATTACGTCAATAAAACCCCTCCATGGCTCTTATAATTCTTTTATGCAGAAGAATATCAGATACAAAGAACTTCATCTACCTGTCAGAGCTCTGATTAGAACTTTGAGTTACCTTTTTTCAACAAATTTCAAGTTTCAAAAGATATTATTTCCAGTACTTTTCTTTGTTATGTAATGAAACAGAAACCTTAGATACATAACTGAGAAATTGAAGGGAACAGGATAATCTCAAGTGCATTCTTGTACAGTTCTCAGTGTACTAATGGCATTAGATTATCGCCCACTGAAGACACTCAGCTGTGATGAAGTACTGTGAAGTCCTTTCTTGCATACATGAAACTATCTGAAATAAAGGTCTCTTACTTTAACTACTCTTGGGAGCTTCAATCTATAGAATAATTATGTACTGCATGTTAAGCATAAAATGTCCAACTTTTTAAAAGGAAAAAACTTTTTTTCACCCGATATTTACAACCTGACTGCCATTTCCGTAGAATTGTGTAACTAAATAAATGTCTGTGTCAACAGGGAGCCAGTCTTTCTATTAGTTGAATCAATTTTCAGATGCTTCACAATAAGTGTACTTGTTGAAAAACCACTTAACATACAGTTTTTTTGTGCCCTCCCCCTCAAACATATTAATGTTTGATCAGGAACCTGTTGCATTGTTTTGGAACAAACAGGGTAAACCATCTTTTTTTTTTTTTTTTTCGCTATGTAGGGCAGATGCAATAGCAGTCACAGGACAGGTTGGGAAAATTATACACAATAAAACAGTTTTTACATTTTAATGCATAATACACGTGTGGAACAAAGAAGTTAAAGATAAAATCAGTGAAGAATGAAGTGGAAAACAACAATTTCAAGCTTGGACTGAAAAACAAGTCTCCATTTCTGGTTCATAAATCAGCACTGTAAGATAACATTTTGCTGTTTCTATGTTTTACTGGCACATCTGGTGTGTTGATCTTTGCCGCTTAAGAATAAATGGCAACTTGCAACTTTGGAACATTTTCAGCGTGTGAAAAAAATACACCCTTTTTGCTTACAAGACGTAAGAGGGTGAACAGAAACATGGAAATGCCAATCCTAAATGAACAAAACCAAAGTGGAGATGTTTAGCTTGATGCATCGCTGAAGCAAACAACAAAAGATATGGGCAGGTCATGATGTTGACTGTAAACTCGTCCGTATGCCAAAGGTATTGGATAATCCAACAAGTCAATAAAAAACGTAATAACGGCCAATAACGTAATAACTGCCAATAATGTAATCATTTTGGCCATTTCAAATGTAATAAAGCCAATAGTGTAATAATGTGCCAATAATGTAATAAAAAAAAAGTGTTATTACATTATTGGCACATTATTACACTATTGGCTTTATTACATTTGAAATGGCCAAAATGATTACATTATTGGCAGTTATTACGTTATTGGCCGTTATTACGTTTTTGGTTGTAACAGGGTTGAAAACCATCCAGCAGAACCAGACTCAAGAAGGGTGCCCATTAGCCTCGACCTGTTGAGGGGTTCATGCCTTTTAATCTTTCTTTCAATGTCCACATGCAACAATAACCTTACCTGTCTTATGACACTGCAAACAGGCTATGCCAACAAATACGGTCGCAAATTGTTCACTTCAATGTTACATTTAAGTCTCAGATTTAAATTAGTTTCCTTAGGTTTTCTGTTTCTTGTCTCTACTCAGTAGCCAGTTTCCTGCTTACTTTAATTCTCCCTTCTCTCTCTTACAGTGAAGACTTCCCAATGATTGAAGGTTATATCAATGACAGGCCAGTTCCCTCAGCCATAAATGATAATCCTTTGGCAATAATATTTAAATTGCTCCCAATGTTGTGTTTAGATTGGGGTATTAAAATTTGTCATTCATTATTTAACTGTAAATTTGGAAGAGCCGTTTGAAGTGGCCTAACCTTGCAGTGGTGACCTTCACTTTAGTTCGCAAGCTCTCATTCACAGAAGCAAAAGTGAAATACAATCCCATGTGATTTACATTGACCTCATAAATGATTCAGAATGATGCACCACTTGATTGCAGTGTGGTTGGTGATCATTGCACTGTGTCAATGTCAAACACATTCACTGCCTATGAACAGACTCTGCAGGTGGAGAGCTAGTCAAATAGTTCCAGCTCTGTTCTATTTAAAATTCATTGAATGTATTACATGGTGCTGTTGTTGTGACAGCTTATTTGATCTGTGGCAACATAAAAATCGGTTAAAGGGAATTTTATGAACTATAACGTGCATGACTGCTAAATTAAAACCAAAGCTGTTTGAACAATGAATGGTTCCATTGTGGTGAATTGTCTCCATTGATAAGTTCACCACTAAATAGTAATTTCGTTCTTTTAACTTAGTCATGTTACGAGTTTACAGCCAGTATTACATTGTGGCCACTTCTTTGGTATGAATAATGACGACTCTTCCTGACTCTTAGACTCTTTCGTATTTCAGCATCTAAATTTAGTCAAATTGTTTTTGAAAATGTATTTTTCTGCCTGTAAAATTAGGGAAAGCACAGATAGAAAATGTGAAGGCACAGTTCCATAAATAACTATTGAATCATATTAAGTTAACCAGATTGCACACTATGCATATGGTGGACCAGCTCCCAAAAGGAGTAATAAAAGTCAATAAAAAACTGTTTTTCTAAAATTAAATAATAATTTTGGTTTTACAGTTGCTGAATGTATAATGTTTCACAGTACTGATTTATAAAACATAGAAACAGAGGATTTTCCTTTTTAAAAAGTTAACTCATTGAATTATTCTAATGATAAATGTATTAGATCCAACCTATATAGGCATTTTGTTATTTTTCTAATTCTGTATTAATATATCATTGCTACTACAGATTATTAAAACTGAAAAAAGAGTAGAAAAATCTTCAATCTTTTGCATATTTAACTTCAATTTTTTTTCGTGCTTTGATTGTTTTTTCTTGGTTCCACAGTAGCTAATAATCCAACATCAAATAAGAAACGTATTTCCACTGCAGACTCCAACGTTATTTGTCATGCATCTCCTGATAAACGGAACTATGGGACAGATCGATGCCAACTGAAACAAATGTGGTTGATCCCCCCGATAGCATCATAATATCTTCAAAGTATTTCCTATTACTGCTTCTTGTAGCGTTCAGGCTGGATAGAACTAAAGAAGTGGTGCAATATCAGTAAAAATAACAGTACCAACTTTAAGAAATCCTATCCTTTCAAAAGCAATTCAGTCTCCATTTTGCAGCAGAAATAAACATATTTGCAGCCTAGTTCAAAAAACCAGCCTTGGTCTATTATTAGATTTCACATATATCGTATTTGTACAGGGTAAGTCTTTTTGCATCACATCAGGAACAATTATATGGAGCATCAAATATATTTATAATTGAGGGTATGGTCTTTCGATTGGTAAACAGCATAGCCAATGTCTACCAATGTGTACCAGTGTACTTAATGTCTACTTAGTCCTTAGTATTGTAGGGATTTCGGAGCATCTGGGCTGTGAATAACAGAGCATAGTCATTCATATTTTCAACTGAATATATTATGTTGTGATAATTGTACCAAAAAACCGCTGCAACAGGCTGAGAGTAGGTCTGGAAGGGTCCAAGGAAAAAAAAAAAAAAACAACGCAGATCATCTGCTGTAAAGTTTATGACTAGACATCAGCAACAAAAGCACCCAATAAGAAACATTGTATTGAAACTTTACTTGATAGATGGACGGACAGTTCTTCATAGTAACTTGTCTGCCCTTGCTTTCATGCAACAGCATTGAAGATAAATTCTGAATAAGTGTGACCATGGGCACCACACGGCCACTGCAGCCCTCACCTATAGACAATAATTCCATACTGGCAATGGCTACTCAGAGTAGTGTTGACGGTGCACACTCAGCCCATACTGCTATTCCTTACCATCTGTTTTGACTGAAACTTGTTCCATTTTGTTAATGTTATGTGTTACCCGTAGCTCATTTCCTGGGCCGCATAGGTCACGGCCAAATCTGAAGTAGTTAAATACTTTTGATTGCTGCTGATTGGAGTGCGTGCACCTGCTTCACTGAGGAATGCAGGTGGAGCAAATCAAGTCAAGGTTTTGTTTCAGGTTATTAAAAAGGTAATGTTGCTGATAAATCCTGCTAAAATGACGTTGCTAAAAACATTCTAAATACCCTGCTTAAAAGTAACATGATGATTTAAGTTGTAAAAACCTGTAAAGGTATATGCCGGGGTGGGTGGAGTCCCAAGTAAATTGCCATCTTTGTGCACTGTGGCAGGGTGGAGGGTTGGGCGTGGTCTGCGGGGGAGTAACGCGCAGGTGGCACAGGCTTGGATCAGCTGATTGGGCACAGGTGTGTCCAATCAATCTCTCCACCCTGCCTGTGCTCTTAAGGAGTGGGCCGATTGTTCTGGGGGGGTCTGTAGAGTGTGATGACACGGAGCTGTGTGAGACCCGGACACGACGGCTGTTGTGTGTGTATGTGTATGTACGTGTCTGGTGACGAATAAAGTCAACCATTTCTCCGCTAAACCTCGTTTCCGCATTCCTGTCGGCTGACCCCGGTGGCACGAGTTGGCTACATGCACATAGAAATAAATCCCCTTTAACTTTGCCCTATTGTGTCTGTCTGCCATCCCTTACTTCTGGAAGTGTCTGGTCTAGTGCTGAGGTGTTACACTACCTTCACCTCAGACAAGTGTGACAATAAGTGAAATGTCCCTGCATATTATTAGGGCCCGAGCACTGACAGTGCGAAGGCCCTATTGTATCTGTAGGATTTTTTTTTCTCGTTTTTTAAGGGCCTGAGCACTTACAGTTTTACATATTTCTTAAACAAAATGTGCAATTAGAAATAGGTTTTGGCCATTGAAAGAAGGGAAAAAAATAAGCATAATCTGCTTTTTTATATGCAGCAGTGACAATGGCTTCATTGTTATAGTTGTTTATGTAGGAAACCTGGCTGATGAAGCTAGCAACGCTCTTTCAAGGCTATTTCAGAAAGAAAATACACACATAGTTCTCACTTGCATTATTAAATCATTCGTCCATAAATGTATTCACTTCAAATAGCATTTGGAAGGAATATGCAGAGAGGAGGATACAAAAAAGGAGATGCATGATAATGACAGTGAGATTAATGTGTGTGTGTGTGTGTGTGTGTGTGTGTGTGTGTGTGTGTGTGTGTGTGTGTGTGTGTGTGTGTGTGTGTGTGTGTGTGTGTGTGTGTGTGTGTGTGTGTGTGTGTGTGTGTGTGTGTGGCTGACTCAATATGAATATCCTTAGTGTAACCTTCCTTGCTCCTCTCACATATCAGTTGATATTATCCTCAGGAGCAATTACTTTATGGACATACGTATGTAACTTGATCATATTTGAATCCTTCTGTGACATGGACCATCAATTACAGCTGACCTTTAGCAGTTCCCATATTCTATTTGTCATAACATAAGTCATTACATAAAGGACTCATCAGTTTCTCTTTTAACAGGATCCCAGGGTTTTTTTTTAAGGTTTTTACACGTGAGCATAGAAATGTTAAAGGATTTTTTTTTTTAGTTATTCTAAATAATCAGTCAGTGCAGTGAAATCTGAACTACATATTCTAAAGACGTGCCAACCAAAACTTTGTATCCAAGAATAGTTTTGCTTAGTCTATACCCAGGGAAGTCCAGACATTTTAGACCACATGTGAAATCTGTTGTGTAAGTTGTGTGTGGAGATACAGGTAAGGGTCAAAGACGTGCTTACTTTTTCTGTCCGATGGAACTTTTTACCTAATAATAAACATAAAAATGAATAAAAAATATAACATGTCTAATACGTTCCTTCTACATGTGCCCACTCTTATTTTATTTAAACATGTTGGTTATTGGTCATTTTCTGCCATCTGAAGTGTGAAAACATCATGTGAGGTGACCGTCCGGCCTTGACTTCTGTTTGGACAACTGGTTTTAAATCACATTAAAACAATTTAAAAATAATGCTTGCCCTATTGGGCATACTTTCAAACTTGTTTTAGATTTATTGACAAAGTTATGGAACATTTGTACACACATTTCAATCATAATACACAAACTAATCTTGTCCGAATATGTTCATTGTCTGAATTATCATCTGGGGTGACCATGAAAAAAATACAATTGAGGGACTTTTATATTGACAATCATCTCAAAGAGGATGTTGCATCAGCCAGTTACTCCATGAGGGTCCCAGAGAGACAACCTGCAGGTCAGTAGTCTCTCTCTCCTTTACAAATAAATCCTCTTTCTAACTGCTGCAGTGTATACATCACATTTTGATATCATGTGGGGTGACCACCCTAAAACTGTAAATAATTCGTTTTATTTGCAAATCTATATTTTGAAGGTAAATTTGTTAGTGATATGTGGTGAGAAGTAGCTAGCTTAGATCATATAGCTAACTGTTAGCCTGTTATATTTGATTAAACCAGCATCATGTGGGGTGACCACCCGTCATGTGGGGTAACCAACAAATGGCAATTCTGTATCAAATTCAAAATTGAATGTCTATCAGTTTTGGTTCAAATATAAATTATTGGTATAGCATGCATAAGTGGATACACCTTGTACACATTTTAAATCAGTTTTATGAATTTTAGAGTAAGTAAGAGGGTGACACTGCCATTATGGATAGAATGTATTTAAAAATGGTTTTTAATGTTTTTTTCTGGTTGGTAGAGGATGGCAATGCCCAGGACTGTCACTTAGGTAGGAGCACGGGGTGGTAAAAATGGGAAAAAAGAAACGGGATAAAAAAAATGAGGAAGGAAAAAAAAATAAAATAAATGGTTTTTAAAAAATGAAAGGAAACATGTGTCTATCTTTCTTGAAAAGTTAATTTAATTACTGATACTTATTAAAATATACATTTTGTTATGGAAATCTATTAATTTTGAGATAAATTACGGTCGCCCCAAATGAGGCCTTATACGTCTTTGACCCGTAATCAAATTCCTGTTGTCAAAAATGGAATGTTATCAAACAAAATACCAGATTCTTTACCCCTTCAGCTTCATTGTGACAGAACCCTAAACTCCATCATGAATGAAAAGAATTCTGAATGGTAGAGATAATTGTGTATGAAATAATGGATGATTCTGTAAATGTAAGGTTGAAATATCATTACAATATTGTTGCTCTCATCTTCTGATGTTGATGCTATTTGCAAAGAGCCTGGGTCATGGAATGTACATGTACAAGAGCTTGTAATTACACTGTTATCATTGGGAGTGTAAATAAGACCCAAATACAGGAGACAGGAAAAGGAGGTCATTCTTAACCAAAGACTGATTGATTGTTTAGGCCAGGGTTGGCCAATTGCTCCTCAATGTTCATACTCCTGTTTAGACCTTGTTTTAGATGTTTCCCTACTTCAACACACTGCATTCAGGTGACTGGATCATCATCAGCATCAGGGTCTGCACAAGTGTGTTAAGGACATTAGAAAGTCATTAGAACTGGTTGTAAATATGGCCATTACTCTGACTTCGTATGTGTGTGTGTAATTGTATGTAAATGGGGTACAGACACCCAGATTCCTTCCAGGACTATTTTTCAACAGCTGTAAAATTTCTCCAGATGAAGTTTTTGGTACAAAAAAGCTACTGTTGAGTGCAGAAAGAAAAACGATTATGCTGTCGGTGCAGAGGTCAAACACTTACATTAATTATATGAACTTTTGACTTAAGCATGGATGCTTTTACTAATAATGGAATAAACCTCGTAAAAGCCTTTCAAATGTCCCATCCATCTGATTGTAAACATGAGGAAGAAGGCGTAGCAGTCATGAAAATGTAACATTCATGAATATTAGAAAATGTTTTCTCAAGAAAACTGCATGATAGTCACTTTGGTTCACATACTAACTTTTATGAATATATGAATACATGAATGGCTCAACTTATTGTCCTCATTAGGAAAGACACATTGACCATCAAACTACATGTAAATACAGGGCTAGTAATTATCCCAAGGATTGGAACATTTTGAAGTAAAAATTCCACATCTTATTGATATTTTTTATTGGTATGACGTTATTAACACATGTCAATCTAGCCTCCTATATTTGGACTAATTGGTTTCTGGGGGTGAAGTCAATATAATCTGGCTGTGTGTCAGACCAGTCAATAACAATTTAATCTCTTCTGCTGCTCAACTGATTTCCAGGTTTTAGCTACATGTTGGTAAGATTAATTAGTCCAGGTTTAATATTAATGTTGTTGGACTGTGGTGTATTTAACGCCTCACCCAAAAATGAAGATCAGAATCTTTGACATGTTTCTAATTCTAATAACTCACATGATGTTAGCTGATCTTAATGAGATTTGGTTAATTAAATAGGCAATAAAGCCAACACTATCTGCATAATTTTAGTGCTCTCAAAGTGTAAATTTTACCATGGGAAAATGTCTTTGTCTAACAGTGTTTTCTTTTACTGCTACATACTGCTACATAGATAGGACCCAAGTTATATCTACACACCAGTGTTAACAGTTTTAACCTTGAAAGCCTTTCATAAAAAATACCGTCATTTACATTATATTGGTTTATACATTCAGATGATACTTCTACATTTAACAGAGCACTTTCATCATAATAGGAGAAGCAGGCTACTAATAGGCTGCTTGACTGTGTTTGATACAGCTCCAACATCACCAGGTTGACAAGGTGGTTAAAAAGCTCCATGGTGGCAGGGCTCCAGGGGTGGATGAGACCTGTCCTGATTTCCTTAAGCCTCTTGACGTTTTAGGGCTGTCTTGGCTGTCTTGGCTGTCACATCTCTGCAACATCACATGGACATCGAGGGAAGTCCTGCTGGACTGGCAGACTAGGGTGGTGGTCCCCTTTTATAAGAAGGGGGACTGAATGGTATGTCCCAATTGTTGGGGAATCACACTCCTCAGCCTCCCTAATAAGGTCTATGTAGAGGTGCTTGAGAGTACTATCGATTGTCAAACATTAAGGAGGAACAATGTGTGTTCAGTCCTGGTTGTGCTCTATACCCTCACTAGAGTCCTGGAAGGGGCTGAGGGGTTTACCCAGCCAGTTCACATGCGTTTTTGTTGACTTGGAGAGCAAGGAGTACTGGAACTGTTGCTGGGGACTATCCAATCCCTGTACATACGGAGCAAGATGGTTGTGATGGTTGAACTCCGTCAGGGGTGCCCTATGTCACCAATTCTATAAATAAGCTTTATGGATAGAATTTCTATGCGCAGTTGGGAGATGAAGAGAGTCTGATTTGGTGGCCAAGAATTCAATGTCAGCTTTATGCAGATGATGTGGTCATTTTGGCTTCATCAAATCATGATGTTCAGCTTTCCTTGGAGCGGTTCCCAATCAAATGTGAAAAACAAAGGATGGGAATCAGCTCCTCCAAATATGAAACCATGGTTCTCAGTTGGAAAAGCCAGATGCAGCTACCTGCACAGTGACCAAAGGCTGTTAGCCAGGTGTAACTGGAGGACAGCTTGCCAGACAGCTTCTAGCACAACTACTACTAACTCTGGCAGCAGTGGAATCAGCTGGCTCCTCCAGCTGAATCACATTTTCCCCAACCATTCCAGCTTGGTCAGAGCAGTTGTTGTCCTCCTTTCAGCTCAAGAAGTACTTGTTCAGATGATGTATCAGTAGCATTGTCTGAAATGGGGATGGCTGGGCAGATTTAAGACAAAATGTTAGTGTAAGATGAACTAAGATAGGGAGCTAGTGTGTTGCTTGTTCTGGCTATTTGCCCGTTGTGGCAGGGTGGAGGATTGGGTGTGGGCTGCGGGGGAGCAGCCACTCAGCTGATTGGGCACACCCTGTGTCCTCTGTCCTGTCGGGTGACCCCAAGTAGCAAGCCCTTGCTACAGTGGCGCCCAACGTGGGGCCCGACAGGATGACGGAGGAATGGGCCCTCAAGACGCTGGCGCAGGTGCTGGCAGACCTAGCAGCCCTGCTCCAGGGCCAGGCGGAGCAGCAGATCGCAGCGATAGAGGCGCTGGTGGCGCAGCAGCCGGTAGGCCGTGAGGCGGAGGCTGCAGGCCGCCAAGCAACGGTTCCTGAGGCGGCCCCAAAGACAGCGGGACCCGCAGCGCGACCCACCCCGGCACCATGCCGGAGGTTCGCCACGCCGGTCCTGGATGATGCGGCCCTGGAGGCGTCGGCCGCTGAGGTGGGCGCGCCAACTTCTTCACGAAGCCCTGTGTCCTCTGTCCTGTTGGGTGACCCCAAGTAGCAAGCCCTTGCTACACCCGTTTTTTAACTGACAAGTCAACTCCTGGCAATGTGGTGTCAAAGAGAGCTCTGAAAAGTGGGTTTCAATTGCACTCCTCAGAAAACCAGTAGGTGGTGTCATAGAGCGTCTGGTTCTTTTTATGTACTCTATGATTCATACACATTCTTTTTACTGTATTTATAGTGGTCTGAGTATACATTCCCTTGAAAAAGCCTGTCATGTTTTATGGATATGCACAAGCCTGATTTCAACTCCCATCTGTAAAGATGAATGGGTTTTGATATTCCCTGAACTGATACTCTGCATACAAAAACATTGGATGCACCACAACTAAATAAATATGGCTTTGAATGCAAGTACAAAGAAAAATTAAAGCTGCAAGCAGCGATGAACGGGCCCTCGCACCCTTGTGCACGTTCAGGCGTGCTGCAGTGGAAGCGCTTGTATGACTTGCATGTAGATGTCTTCAGGCCTGGACATTTAGCGGATCACACCAGCCACGACTCTCTATATCAAACCATTCAAAAGTTATGGCAAAAAGTAGGAACTATCAGATATCGACCAATCAGATGAAGGGGCGGGGCTAATTTGCAGCAATTATGTTCAAGGACTGGGTGCACGTTACGGTTCGGGCGAAAGAATGGCATAAATTTCGCCAAAATTACACGATTAATTCAAAATGGCTGTCTTCCTGGACGGTTTCGGCCATGGCGCCAGGATACTTTTCTTTAAGTTGCGACATGATACAGGTGTGTACCGATTTTCGTGGATGTACGTCAAACCGTATTGTGGGGCGCTGTTGAGCCATTAGGCCACGCCCATTAATGCAAACCATGAAATATCAAATTTATCGCCAGGCCTGGCTTGCATGCAAAATTTGGTGACTTTTGGGGAACTATCAAATATGGACCAATCAGATGAAGGGGGGGGGGGCGCACGTTTTGGCATCTATCGTCGCCACAGTAACGCTTTGGACTGAGAAAAGTCATGCGCGTCGTCGCAGGATGGAGATGCACATTTTGATTTATAACACACCTGGGTGCACGTTACGGTTCGGGCCGTATTAACTGCCGAAGGAATGGCATAAATTGCACCAAAATTACATGATTAATTCAAAATGGCTGACTTCCTGTTCGGTTTCGGCCATGGCGCCAAGAGACTTTTCTTTAAGTTGCGACATGATACAGGTGTGTACTGATTTTCGTACATGTATGTCAAACTGTAGTGTGGGGCTTGAGGCACAAAGTTTTCTAGGGGGCGCTGTTGAGCCATTTTGCCACGCCCATTAATGCAAACCATTAAATATCAAATTTTCGCCAGGCCTGGCTTGCGTGCAAAATTTGGTGACTTTTGGGGCACGTTTAGGGGGGCAAAAGGCCCTCATTTCGTCGGAAGAAAAATAAAAACGACATCTCCTACAGATACAATAGGGAATGAAGGAATGAAGAAAGTTAAAGGAGCTTGAGGCTCCTTTTAAGAAATGAGACTCTCTAGCGCCACCCTTCACCACGACAGCCGTTGGGGGTACTGCAGCCAACAGTGAAGCCGGCACGGGAGAACGGGGAGAACGCACATGCAGCGTCATGTGACGTCACATCCGCAGCCCAGCGCGGGAAATTCGGGACCGAATTGCAGCACATTTTGCAGCACACAGCCTGTTCAAGGCAACGGAGAGATACACTAGAGGGCTCATTCTTTTGGGTTTGGAACGCTTCATCTGACATTATTACTAGAAAACTTAAAATGTATACAGATTTTTTTCATAAATCTTGCCACAATCCGGCCTCAAGCTCCTTTAAGTTAATAATTATATTGTTTTCTGTATTTGGCTAAAACTTTCTCAAAAATGTATAAATGATGAGATGAATATCTTGAATGCACATAATTTAGCCAAATATTATTCCCTGACAAGTATATATTTTTGTGTATTAAAGTGAATATTTGTTGAGCATACATACATGTAATATTGCAAATGTTGACTGACATGATCAAAATATAGAGTGCTCTGCCCTTGTCTGTTAAGATGGTTTAAGACTTTACAAGCATAAATGTTTGCAGTGTCAGCTGAGAAAATCATGACAAATGATTTGCTAGAATGAATCGATAAACCAGATACATTATAGATTAAATGTATTGATCAAAACCTTTGAAGACAGAAAACAGAATCGGTGCAATCGGGTTATCCAAGGTGTTAACATTGGTAATGTTAACGCCTTGGATAACCCCTCCCGACTCACCTTCCCTCCCCTCACCTCGGGCCTGAAGGCGAGTTGAGGGGAGACAAGGCGAGTCGGGAGGCTTTATCCGCGAAACAAAACGTAACCTGTGTGAGCGTGTAGAATGACGTATTGTCCATACATCAGCAAGATTCATACGCCGTTGGCCAGGTGTCATTTTCAAAATGAGGATGGATGAACATCAGGATGAGCGTTTTTTTTGGCCGGGGTTTGCTTTTTGCAAAATCCCAGTTGCTGAGGAGCTCGTGGACCTCCTTGTCTCCCCAGTTACTCACCTTATAAATATAAATCCTCATCATCTGTGACTTCTTGCTGTTGGTCTCATCAGCTTTTTCCTTATTTTATAAAATAATAACAATAAAGAAACAAAGAAAAACTTCCCTGGTAATTTGTTATTTGTAATTTATTTATTTATTTCAAGACAGGGACAGTGCACATTAAAACAGTAATCTTGTAGAGCAAGAGAATATGCATTGTGCCAGGTTCTAGCAAATTGCTATTTTCCACCTGTAGTCCCCTGGGCAGGTTGATGGAATGGCACATAGAAAATTAGTATAGGAAAAAAAAAAACTCACAAATTCCTCTCACGACCTGCCACCGCGTTAGTTCTGTTTACATTATACCTGATCGGCGTTTAGGACTATCCTCGGAGGTGAGTTATTCACGGGGCAGTCCGACACGCCACCCCACGTCAATCAATGTAAAAGGGGAACATGACAAGCTAGATTTGCGGGGTATGCACCAATGTAAAAGGGTTTTGATTAAACAACAACAGACTATATGGCAGTCCGGGTTCTTTTCTGCAGTGCAATAGCTTGCAGTGCTGAGCTTTCTTTTGTTTACTACTTTTATGTACCTCAGACTATGAATTTTAGCAAGTCAAGCATGTCTTATATGGAATGGAGTTTTTGAAATGTTGAACCACAGTAACATTTACTGACTTCACAACAATTTTCTATATGGTCTATCTGGTCTTTGGGGAGTTCATACTTCCCAAGTTTTAGGTTATCTTCATTGCCTACCTATTATAGTACATTGCCTACTAAAATTCTTCTCCACACATTTAAAGCTCTTAATGACTAAGCTCCCTCATCTTAAACAGCTCAAAGTTCCATATTCCCCATGCAGAGCACTTCTTTTTCAGACAGCAGTTTTACTTGTGATTCCTAGTTTCCAAAAAAAAAAAAAAGGTCTTCAATTTTTCTCTTTCATTCCAACTCTACACTGCGAAAATGGTCTAATGTTCCATGAATCTAGTCAAAACCGTCTTATTTTAAGGATAAAAATATATTTGCCAGTCGGATAAAAAGAAATTGTACTTGACTAGAATTCTTGTTTGTTTTTTTTGCACTGATCTTTTTGGCTGTGGCTTCAGGCAACCGTCTATCGACGTCTTATGTTGTCTGTTTGTTTTATTTGTTCACTTGGACAGGCTGCATGGGAATTAATTGCCCTTCTGTGACAAATAAAGTTCACTGAAACACACATTAAGTAATTCTGCTGTAAAAGATGGGGATTTGTTGACCACAAGACAAGCATGTCCATGAGCTCCTTATCCTCAGAGTGGACGTCATACATCAGCATATTACAGAACCGTAGACTGCAACTGGCTCCTAAAATTACAGACCATGGCTTTGTAAGGAACGAAACTTGGATCATTGACAAACTGAAGCACCTTAGGAAAAAGTTATTTGTGTTCAACAAACAACAGCAGTAGTGGCGGAGGGAGACTGCTGGACATATCTGTGCAACAAAATTTGGGGAATGCTGCTACACAAATCCCATTGTTATTCTGCATGGGTTCACCACCCACTCCATCTCCAGTATCAGTATGTTGGTGAAGCCTCTCTGGCTTCACCAACATCAAACCAGCTGGTTTGATGTTGGTGAAGCCAGAGAGGCCGGCCAAACAGTAATCTACTTGCGTTTAAATTGCCCAAAGTGCGTTAAACACACATTCATCATACTGGAATAATAGCAAAAATTAGATCAGACAGTTGATGTCTACTATTTGAAAAACCAATGCTGCATATTTGCACAATGGAGCTTTTAAGCTAATTTATATTAATCTGACGCAGGTACAATAAACAAAAGCTGTTTCTCAGGACCAATTATTTCAAGTTTGGACTTTAGTATTGGCAAGTATGACTCAGAATGTACTTGAAAGGATTGAAGGACGCAGTTTAATCCGTGTATCATGCATTCATTCATTTTTCACAATAAAACCAAAAATAACAAGAACAAACGTCTGATCAATCCGATTCTTGACTCCTCTGGCCAGAATGATGGTATTTTTTTTTTTTTTTCAAATATCGTGCCTTTCCGACAATCCAAGTTATTTAGTCCCTCTCTACGCTCTGCTGTGTAATTATGCACAACCAAATGTGGGTTTTCCTCTATCAGCGGGTTTTGAAGGAGGGACAGAAGGCAGAAGTGATTACCAGGACGGGGACAGTGTGCTGGAAAGACTTGCATAACGTGAAGAACAATCTGGGAGAGACCGCCTGGGAGTGGATGCTTAAGTAGCAGCCCAGGGCTGATTGCAGATGCGGGGCAGGTGTGGAAGGCGGGAGAAACCATAGTGACAGAGGAGGAGGCGGAGCTACAGGTGAGTGAGGCAGGTATGGAGCTGGAGTAGATGTGACAGCATTTCTGAATGGTGCTGAATGATAAATAATAATATAATAAAACATGAGACGGGAAATGCATGTTATCAGTTTTTCCATTATTCATTTGAGCATAAAATAAAAAAAAACGAGTTGTTATCCATTCTTTCATTTTAATTAGGAAACAATTACTGAGAATTTTTTTGTTTTTGTTTTCTTATTTTGGGTTTTACTGTGAAAAACGAATGAACAAATGGTACACGGATTCAGTTATCCGTCTTCAACTGGAGCGAACAGTCAAACATGTATTCAAAAACCTGTTAAGATTTGATCAAATGGCTTAAATGCCTTTGCGAAGATTTTATAATTAACTGGTTACTCTTAGAGCAGGGCATTTTCCTGTTTTCTAAAGTCCTGGCTGTTTTAGACTTTTTTGAGTTTCTTCTTTAAGCAAAGACAATGAGCAGGAACAGATTACTTAAAACTGATAGGTAGGGCCTGGTCCTATTTTCCTTAAAGGAGCATGAGGCTCCTTTTAAGAAATGAGACTCATTAGCGCCACCCTTCACCACGACGGCCGTCGGGGGTACTGCAGCCAACAGTGAAGCCGGCACGGGAGAACGGGGAGAACGCGCATGCAGCGTCATGTGACGTCACATCCGCAGCCCAGCGCGGGAAATTCCGCCCCCGAATTGCAGCACATTTTGCAGCACACAGCCTGTTCAAGGCAACGGAGAGATACACTAGAGGGCTCATTCTTTTTGGTTTGGAACGCTTCATCTGACATTATTACTAGAAAACTTAAAACGTGTACACATTTTTTTCAGAAATCCTGCCTCAAGCTCCTTTAAGTTTGAGTTATTTTAGATTTTCTGTTGTTTCCTTACTCGGGTAAAACAATCAGCAGAAACAGATGGCTCAAAACCGTGACGTGTTTAGGTGTCCATTAGATAGGACACCATTAGATAGGGTTGAAGACCCACACTCAGTATTTATACAACTGGATCGATGACCACCATGAGCCTTTTCTCATACCTCTGTGGTTTCAGACAAATGTACCTTCGGCCGAAAAATACAGATACAATGAAGCTTGTATTGACATTTGATTCTGTTCTCTTGTTTTTCTTTTGGTGCAGCAGATAAAAGAACACAGATCTTTCAAACCTTTACAGCCCAACTGACCATATATACTTTGAACATTAACATGACTAAAAATGGTCCATGGACTCCTTTTGCCATCACTTACTGCATATGGTGTCTATGCTTGTATTTCAGCTGTGTTTACAAATAACATTTTCATGGACTCTTTTTTAATATCCATTTGAAGTTAGAAGAACTGTATTTTTGCATGAAAGCGTCTTAAAACTAGCTTCCGTTACACAACAACAACGTTACAAATTTCTATTTTCCTTATTTCTCTTTTGCTGCAATGTCTGCTTGGTGATGCAAAATGCTATCTCAAGTCTACAAAATCTCCACAGGATGCATCCTTGATGAAATGGGCAGTGCAAGAACACGTCCGGGGAGTCCAACCGTTCTTGACGCGATAAGTGCTTTGAATTGGAACACCGCCTGGGACTGATGATGTTTCACCAGTACAGACAAATACACATATTGAGAAATGGCTGTAATTTTTTTATTCCAAGCAAAAATGCTGCAGGATATCAAAAGGTCTAAACACTTAAAGCAAAGACAAGCAGGATTGGAGAAAAAAAAATAGGACAATATACAGTAAAGACATTTAGGGCCGGTGAGACATAAGTGTTGACTTCATGACAGAGGAGAACACGGGGAGTCAAAACTGAGGAGTGGAGTCTTAATAAAGGCAACATAAGCAGGGTCAATACTGATCTGGGAAAGAAATTGTGTGCTGTACCACCAAATAGTTCACTGACTCAGCAGAGATAAAGTGCTCAAAAGATATTTTGAGCTTCGCCATGCCATCGCAGAGTTTCTGACAACCAATGACAGTAACATCCAAGTCCCTACAGGTTTGTGACTTGGCTTTCATGGTTGGCATCACGGACCTGGTCAACTCACTGAATGTTCAGCTTCAAGGCAAGGAGCAGATTATCATGGAGCTGTTCGACCACGTGAAGGCCTTTCAAATGAAGCTGGGGCTACTCTCTTGACATCTGTCTGCAGGTAAGCCAAAACATTACGATTGTACACAACACTGTGGACAGACAGCATATTATATATATATTCTGCATATTTTCCACAAAAGGGGGGTGTTACTGTTATGTAACGTAACATTTCCGTCTTATTTGATTTGAGTATGTGCATCTCCTCCACTATTTGTGTCCTCTCCTTGGTGCTGAAGTAATTACCATAGATGCGGGTCTTACTGTGTCTGTTGTTGTGAATTTAAGTTTATAGCAATTTTACTAGTAATTGCAGACAAAATTTAGGCTGTTTATTTGTTCACAGGAAACGTGGCTCCCTCCCCCAGTCTGAGGGAAGTAAACCTGGTAGAGGAGAGAACTTAAAGAAACCTAAACAAGGAGTTTGATCTGCGCTTTATGGACTTTGAAAAAAGTGCTGGAGATACAGTATGGAACTATTCTCTCAACCCTTCAATGTTAGCCCTGACTATGTCCCAGACCATATTCAAATGGAGTTGATTGATTTTCAATCTGCCACTGAGCTAAAAAAATAAATGAATGTGTGAAGGTACCCACACAACAAGAAACATGCACAGGTGATGCTTTCATTGTTTGGCAGTACCCACATCTGTGAGCAGACCTTTAGTGTCATGAACCTCAACAAGTCAACAGGTTCCCTGACTGACTCACACCTCAGTGACATACTGATCTTGTCAGTGAGCCAGCTGCAACCTAATATTGAAAGGATAGTGTGGCAGGGTGGAGAGGTTGATGGGACACGCGCACCTGTGTCCCATCCGCCTGAGTGGCTGCCGCTCTCCACCCTGCCTGCCTTATAAGGCAGAGCTGGACAGCAGCAAGGGGTCGGAGGAGCTGCTGGTGGCTGATGCTGTGGGAGAAGGTGCTTCTGCACGCGTGTGGTGGTGATCTGGATCTTCTGGTCTAATAAAAAGGGTTCTGGACAAAGCTCCGTGTCCTCTCCATCCTGTCGGTCGGGCCCCGTGGCACTCACACTGCTACAGATAGTAATGTCCAAAGACCAGCTAAATTCAGAGTTACCTTGACTGACTTTCACCTTGATCACAACTCACTTTGACTGTGATGGCTATATGCTTCCCACTAGCAGTTTGCAGAGGGTTTTTGTCTTTGTTGTTCAGATATTGCACTATATTTGTTTGGATTTATGGCTGCAATTATTATTTGTTATTCTGAAGGATTTATTGTTATTGTTCTATACTTACATTGTTATATGTAACATGTTATTTGCACTAATTAAAGGAACCTTATTATTTCAATTCAGGCTATTTGTGTTTCAAACTTAAAACTGATGTTTGGCCCACAGCCCATTGGCACATTTTCAATTTGGACCTGTTTTTGGCATGTTTTGGCACCCCTACCCTAGATCATGACAACAGGTGCCCCCGCTTGTCAGGAGTCACTCATGTCAAACATCTTTCACCTGGATAGACAGTTTTAGCTGAAAATAAGTCTTTTTTTTCCATCCACCTGTAATTATTTTGATGAGGATGTTGTTTAGTAACTCCTAGACTGAAATTTCAAAGGGTGAAAATATTTTAATCAGGTTCTTGGTCAACATTGGCGTCAACGAATGTACAGTGAGTACAGAAGTATTCAGACCCTCTTTAAATTGTTAGTTTTATTGCAGCCATTTGCTAAAATCAAAAAAGTTTTTATTGAAAAAGAAAAACTGAAATATCACAAGTTCATTAGTATTCCATAAATATTGGCTGTTTTTCAGCTGAGAACAGTAAAATGCGTACCATCGAGAAGTAAGTACTTCACCATTGTATATATTTTGCAACCACACAATAAAGGATCCTTAGACTTGTTCTGACTTGCTGTCATTGTGTGACCACAACGACAACCCTTCACATATCTTGTGAAGGGTTGTCATATCTTGTCATATCTAAATTATAAAGATGAACATCTGAAGAAGTGTATGCTTCTTTAAGCAGAAATAAACAAAACCTACATGAACGGCCTAGCAATGTGTTTTATTGATTCGTTCAGTAAGAGAAGTGACTGGCAAAATAATTTTACATCCTCGTTTTTCTTAATAATAGGTTTTAACCCTCCAGCAGTCAGTTTTACCACCATTCAGCTCTGTCTAAATTGTTTAGCCGTCCAGTCACTCCCTTACTGAGCTACATAATTTGTGAACCAGTCAGTTGCTAAGGTAGTCACTCAGAAAAACAGTTGCCGTAAACAATCAACCAAGCAGTCAGTCAGGCAATTACTCATCCAAGCTCAGGACCTTATTGTCTACATTTATTCGTCCAGATGTCCACACATTTTAAAGGTCATTGATCATTTGCGTGGATTTGTAACTGCTGTGTGAGGCCAGAGGAACAAGAAGAAACAACATGAAGCCCATAAGATGTGTTGAGTTCTGATTATGTGGGTGTTTCATACTCCTCAACATACAAGAGTACAGGATATACACTTGAAATTACAAATCTACAGTACAGACCAAAAGTTTGGACACACCTTCTCATTCAAACAAATGGGGAAGTGTGTCCAAACTTTTGGTCTGTACATCTGACATAGAAATAAGTGACTGAACTGCTGGGATAAAAAAAAACAACAAAAAAACATGGGTTCTGAGGTGTCAGGAAACAGTATTAATGATAACCAGGTTTACATAAGCTTTGTTAAGCCGATATATGGTGTCAAAAATAGACCATCATTAAAATTTGCTCTCCTAAAATCATTTCCCTCTGTGCAGTTTGTGTCATTGAAATGTGACATCATGCTGCGTCTGTCTAAAAGTAATTAGACCTTTTAAATTGACAGATGCTGCTCCATAGCCTTTTCAAATCATTGTGTCAGATTAAAGTTATCACAGAAAAAGAATAATTTAATATCCAAAGAGTGCATTAAAAAGTAAACAAATCACACACACACACACACACACACACACACACACACACACACACACACACACACACACACATAATATATATATATATATACACACACACACACACAGGACTGTCTCCGAAAATTAGAATACTGTGATAAAGTCCTTTATTTTCTGTAATGCAAAAATGTCATACATTCTGGATTCATTATAAATCAACTGAAATATTGCAAGCCTTTTATTATTTTAATATTGCTGATCATGGCTTACAGTTTAAGAAAACTCAAATATTCTATCTCAAAAAATTAGAATATTCTGGGAATCTTAATCTTAAACTGTAAGCCATACTCAGCAATATTAAGATAATAAAAGGCTTGAAATATTTTAGTTGTTTTGTAATGAATCCAGAATGTATGACATTTTTGTTTTTTGCATTACAGAAAATAAAGAACTTTATCACAATATTCTAATTTTCTGAGACAGTCCTATATATATATATATATATATATATATATATATATATATATATATATATATATATATATATATATATATATATATTAGTATACAATCAATAGGGAAATAGGGAACAATAGGGAAAAAGGCCACATTTGGTGGAGTTTGACTTCTATCTCTCCCAGTACTTTCTAACCTCAGAAAGTAAATCTGAACTATCTGACTCCAAGTTGCCTTTGTGTTCTGCATTCCAATATAAAAGCTGACAAACATTGGCCTTTATCTCAAACTGCTGGACTGAAGAGGTGAACCGTACTGCAACATGGGCAGTGTGTTTTGAAACTGAACGATATGACACAAAGTTTTAAAGGGCCACTTTAAATTCTGTCATTTCAAGCACGCTGTACAGAGACTTGCACAGAAAGCTGAAAAGAAACAGAAAGGTGGGCCAGTAATTGTTTGACCTTTATGTTGGCAGCCATTGAAACACTGGACAGAGACAGGCTTAGCCTGAATTTGAAAAGTTAAGGCTGTCGTTACATTATAGTTTAGTGCCAGTTACCCACAAACTGTGGGTATCTTGTTGATTTTGTGGCAGCGCTTTATTCACTTTTTCATAAACATTCAGCTCATTCAGGCCAATAGTATTACTTATTAGAAGCATCCTAGAATTTGTCTGTGATTTTATCCTCTGATAAAATCTGTATTTATATTACAGTGCAAATTAATTAAAACAAAAAAAAACTTGTTGCTGTTGGTGTATTTAAAATCTGGGATTAAATTGTACCGGACTGTATGGGGCTGAGCTCCAGCACATAGGAACCCTGCTGCATCACGAGACACATCTTAACCAATCTCATGATTTTCCATTCTGAACAATTAAATATTATTTTTAACAACTAAGACACTAAAACCCCTTTAATGGATCTTTTTCTGTGGTAGAATATCAGACATTAAGAACTCTGCCATCACAGCTCTGATTAGAATTCCAGAACAGTCCCCCAGAACAGAGCCAGCCTCTTTATCCTTTTGTTCAGTTTCTTCAACTCATTTGGTCGAATGCTGCTCCCCCAACAGATGACTGCAGATGTGACTTCAGTCTCCACAACAGACTTATAGAAGATATTTAACATCTTCCTCAACGCTGGATTTTTTAAATCCAGTTGGGGTCTCTGAGTATAATTTGGTTTATTGATATTTCGATCAGCTGCTCCCAGTTGTAAACAACCCATTTGTTGCTATGGTTACTTGGTTCAATAAAATGTTATCTATATAGCATCTTTTACAATACAAGTTGTCTCTAGGTGCTTTTCCATAGACCGAGAACATGCCCTCTGAGCAATTATCACATAAACAATACCAGCAGTACTCGAGTTGTAAAAAAAGATCAGGGGGGATGGTGGATTTTATCATATGGGGACAGATAATTTGTGCTGATTACAAATAATATAATATATTACAAATAATAGCAGTGACCAAAACACCTACAGAAATACTGCAGGAATTACATAGCAACAGTTAAATGCAGCCTTCTGTAAGCTTTAAATATCCACTGGGCTTACATCAAATACATCAAAACACAAGAATAAAAAACAGTTTTCTGAACTTATCAATATGACTCTGTCCTTCACAGGATAAGTAAAATGGATCACTGCAAAAACTCAAAATCTTAACAAGAATATTTGTCTTATTTCTAGTTAAAATGTCTCATTTTAGTAAAAAAAATCTCATTACACTTAAAACAAGACTCATCACTGGAAAAAATAACAATTTTCATCTGTTTCAAGTAGATTTTCACTTAAAATAAGTAGAAAAATCTGCATGTGGAACAAGATTGTATTGCTTGTAATGAGAAGATAAATCTTGTTCCACTGGCAGATTTTTCTACTTATTTCAAGTGAAAATTTACTTGAAACAGGCACATTCATTGATGAAATGACATAAGGGATGGAAAGGGGGGATGATTTTGACCGTTTTTATTTCAGGGGGGATGCCTTCCCCCCTCATCCCCCCTCAACTCGAGTACTGAATAGCAGGTGAAAACTCCTCTAGTGGGAGAAAAACCTTAAACCAGTAACACGGGCAAATCTGCAGTGTTACTGACATGGAAATCAACATCTGCTGAGGTAGAACCCAGGTCATAGCCCTCCACTGCTTCACTCTGTTCCACTGTAGAAAGATAAGAAGCGATGGCCTCTCTAAATTTAGCAACAGCTTTATCGGGTAAACATCTGAGGGGTGGACAATCCTGGTCCTCGAGGGCCTCGAGAGCCGGTGTCCCTGCAGGTTTTAGATGTTTCCTTGCTTCATTGCACCATGATACAAGTGACTGTGTCATTAACAGAATTGTGCAGCCCTGGATGACAAGCTGATGAAGATGATTAATTAGAATCAGGTGTGTTAAAGCAGGGAAACATCTAAGACATGCAGGACACCGGCCCTCGAGGACCAGGATTGCCCGCCCCTGTGCTAAAGTAATACCTCATATATTGAACTTTAACGTCGACAATGTTAGATTCAAACACTATCAAATAGTGATAGGAAGAGGAGTTTACAGGTGACACTGACAGATTATCGAGGTCTACAGCGTAAGTAAGGACGAGATCGAGGGTGTGATTAAAAATGTGCATTGGTTTGTTTACTTTTTGCGAGATGCCCATCGATTCTAGGAGAAAATTAAAAAGCTAACTTAAGACTGTCGCAGTCAACATCCATATGAATGTTAAAGTCACCCACTATGATGACTTTGTCTGTACTGATCAATAAACCAGACAGGAAATCTGAAAACTCATGAGAGTAAATACCAGCAGGAGGCAGGTACGTTACCATTTATGAAACTGGCTCCTCTGATTTCCAGTACGGGGGTTTTAGACTAAGCATGAGGCTTGTAATCGCATTAAGTTACATATAGTTATGAATCACAGCTACTCCTCTGCCTCAATATGATAATTAAAGTAACCGGGTGACATCGATTCATATAAACTAACATACTCTTCGTCCTGAAGCCACGTTTCTGATAAACAAAAAATATCACTCCGGGTCTCAGTAATTAGATTGTTTACTAATGGAGACTTGGAGCGTATAGATCATATATTTAGTAGTTTGCATCTAATTTTTCGATCTTTAATCGGCACTAAATGCATAACGACTTTCATTTTTACAAAGTTATTTTGATGATGATTAACGCCTCTATTACGTTGCACTTGGTAAACTTTTGGGGGGCGGGGATTCGACACTCATTCAATTTGGTACCTTGTTAGAATCGCTAATTACATAATTTATTCCTATATTTTTATTGGCAGGCCTTCCCCAAAACTTATTTAAATTGTCAATAAAGGGCAGGTCATCAAATCATTTGTTTTGACTTAACAGATTTTGTTTGTATTTTTTTAAGTTTTTTTTTAACAAAGACAAATGACATACATGTAATCCCCTTGGCTGACAGTGTAACACAATATATCCACAATATATTGAGGTGGATGCATAATGATAATGTTAACTCCTGAACAAGAAAGCCGATTAGAGTAATTCAGAATTTAATTCCAAATGAATGGAGGTTGTACAAGGAGACTGGATTTGATTGTAAGTAGTCCAGAAGCTGGTGACCCATGGGGAGGTGAGGTTGGGATAATCAGACGCCATTGTTCCCTAACACAGTCACAACCACAGAAAAGTACAGCGATTCAAGCTGCCAGGCATAATCAGTCCAGCAAAATGACCATTCAACTGATTCTTTTCAGAAGGGTTCTTTTTTCTTATGTTCTTTAAACCCACTTTTCTTCTTCTTTGGTATATTTTTCCAAATTATCACTCCTTATTACTTATCATTACATACAATAAGATAATTACATACACATACTTTTACAAACTGGTACCTGTCTGTTCACACCACCACACTTGCTCTCCAGATACTCAACATTGCAAAATGTTACTTTTTTTGTTTCCCATTTACTGGTGCTTTTTCCGTTTGAACGCTTTGTAATTACCTTGAGTTCTTATGTTACTTAAAAAGTGTTTTCCCATCGTGTGTCGTTTTCTTTGTTGACAGCTCTCTCCTGATTGTCTCCACTTGTATCTCTTCAGCCCATCTGTGATAGTGTTATTATAAACTAACGTAGGTCTATGTTTTCCTCTTTCCCTCGAGTTATTGCTTTGCAACTCCCTTTCATTCTTCAATTTTAGTTAGAAAATAAAAGGACATTGTTATTGTTACTCCTTTTTCCCAGTCTTGTGCACTTGGGTCCTCTACTCATAAAACCTCCAAAAGGTTAGATTGATATATTTTTTAACACTAGGTCAAACACTAATTTTGTTTTTATATTTACCTTCATTTAGACCTATTAAAGGTGTTACCTTTACATTAAAGACTAATAGAAATGTCCATATTCACAATGCATCATTTAATAACCTGGTTCATTACACAGTGGATAAACACACATACACACTAACGTATCATTTGTAGCCTTTAGTGATTTTAGCTTTACATTTAACTGAGTAATTATATTTATGCTATTTATCCTTCTCACTCATGGCCTTGTTGTTAAATCACATGATACAACATATTTTACTAACCCATTTAGGTCATTGAGATACTCACTGATATCTTGTTAGTCTGATTAATTTAATGTGCCCCTTAAAGCGCGATTACATGTCAACCCTTATGATTTAAATACAAATCACGCTACGTGTTGATAAAATGGATTAAGGAAAATCTTGTTAGAGCCCTTTCAAGTTTTCAAATGACACGTTTTAATTAATATCTGTGACTTATTACAGTTAATAAATATAACGTGTTTCTAGTTGATGTGATACATGTAACAATTAATCTCTTGTAGGCTATTATGACTCTATAGGACAAATGTTGAGATCTTGGCATCCTTCTGGTTTCCTGCCTGTTTAACCGGTAGCTCGAACATGTTTGAGTGGAGCTGTAGGTTAAACTCAAAATATTGCACCCCTTTAAACTATGTGACAAAGCACATGGTCCACTATTTTCAAAGATGTGTGTAAGGTCTGACAACGGATGACTTCATCATGTGCAGGTAATAGTTTTGTTGCTTGCATTATTCTGTCAGCTAAGATTTCCTTTATCTTCCCTTATCTGTTTTATCATAATTTTGGAACCAAATAATTGCATTAAGCTTGTGTTTCATCTAGTCCAGGGGTGTCCAAAGTCCGGCCCGCGGGCCAAATGTGGCCCTTCAGCCAATGTTAAATGGTCCGCGGCATGTTTCTAAAAATATGTTATTTGTGGCCCGCCACATAGTATTGGTTAATCATGCAAGTTCATTTAGCAATTTTTCTGTTCACCACACGATGGCAGCACTGTCACACAGTTTGTGGTTTGTAGACATGCAAAGTTGGACATCAGGTAGGAACCACGCAGGCGGAACTAATGTTTTAATAATCAGACGGTAAACAAGGTCAGACCATCTTTGGTAGCAGCAGACACCAGCCAACACGAGCAGACATGGCAGCAGCTAAGAAGCGAAAAGTTGACAGCGAGGGTCGCCGCTTTAACGAGCGGTGGAAAGCCGAATACTTTTTCACTGAAAGCCGTGTCTGTCTCATCTGTCAAGAGACCGTCGCTGTTATGAAAGAGTTCAATGTGAAAAGACATTTCGAGACACAGCATAATTCCTACCGGCAGTTGTCCAGCAGTGAGCGGGAGGAAAAAGTTAAGCAGCTCGAGGCTAGCCTAGCTTCCCCGCAGCGGTTCTTTACGCGGGCGAAAGAGTCAAAGGAAAACACCACCAGGGCCAGTTATGAAGTTGCGATGCTTATTGCAAAACATGGAAAGCCTTTTACTGAAGGTGAATTTGTTAAAGACTGTACTGAAGATGGTGGATAGCATTTGCCCTGAGAAGATGCAGGAGTTTAAAAATGTTTGCCTTACTCGCAACACTATGGCACGGAGGATTGAAGAACAATCCTCAGACATCATGAGACAAGTCGGCAGCAGAGGGGCAGATTTTGACTTTTTCTCCCCTGCCTGCGATGAAAGCACTGACATTGGCCGGGTTTCCCAGATCAGTTAAGTAGTTCTTAACAGCGAAAGACTTCTTTCAAACCTTCTTAAGGAGCCTGTGAAAGAAAATCGCGTTTCCCAGAGTTGCTCTTAGCTTAAGTATCTCTTTCATTAAGAAGGAAATGAAAGATGCTGCTGACCCAGTCTTTCCAACCATCTTAGTGAACAAAGACTCACAGATCCAGCCGCGTCAGGCAAATCAATATCACACCAAGCAATGAGATATTAAAACAATGCACCCCGCACAAATTTTGATTTATTTTATACTTTAGATTTATATTGTTTAGCATTTATTGGTGACAGCAAAGGGGGGAAAAAAGAAAAATAAGGAATAACAAGTGTGTTCCTGTATATGCTTTATGCGCACAAATAAAACGATCATCATGAATATCATTTATTTGATAATTTGGCTGCTATACAGCATGTTCTCGCTGCAAATCAACCGCGTCACCGTGCGCGAAGCAGAACTGTTTATATGAACGCATTCGTGCGTCAGCACTTCAGTCCCCTGGACGTGCTGTCGGACCGGGCTGTCAGGCAGCCGGGACACCTGCGCGGTGCCCGAGCCCGAGCCCCTATGTGATGACAGGGAAGCAGCAGCTGAAGAACGAGATCCTTTGATGAATCGTTCATACAGTCTCAAATATAATCAATGGTGTCGGTTTATATTAAAGAATCTTTTTGCCCAGAAGAAAAAAGAGCGAAGACAACGACCCATAACTATTTTCTTCTCTTGAAAAAGACCCACCTGCCGACTCGCGCTGTATACAGCGCAAGCCGGGATGCCGCATCATTCAGAAGAGGAGGAATACGTGCAAGGCGGGGATGATCTCTGCAATCTGAAGCCCTCTATAATTGTAAAAAGAATTTCACTTATCACGGGTTCTTTTTGGAACATAACCCCTGCGAAAAACCAGGGTTTGCTGTAATTCCACGTTGCGATTTGGGAAACTCGCCTTCTCTTGGCTCGTGTTTTTGAACGCACACACACGCCCACCCCGTTTACTCCCGGTCTCCGTGTGTGGGGAAAAAAAGCCTCACTGTAGCCAGAAATAACGGAGTAACACACCGTTTGGATGAAAAAGGGTCATTGAATTATATTTATCATCTTAATTTTTTATTATAACGCACAGGCAGCAGTGAATTAGTGCGTTAGGCAGTAGTGCTGCGTGTGAAAATGCGCTGATAGTGATCGGTGATCGATTTGCCTGGCATCGATTCATTTGGTTTCAGAACCGGACAGCTGCTCCAAAGAGCGTCTGAAAGAGCGAAACTAAAGGACGGTGTTAAGAAGTCATCTGGGAAACACCCGTATCTTAGGATTCTCTCTTAGTTCAAACCTTCTTTGAACCTCTCTTAAATCCTTAAGAGAGGTTGGATCTGGGAAACCCGGCCATTACTGACACGGCTCAGTTGCTTATTTTTTTGCGAGGAATTGATGATAACATGAACATTACTGAAGAACTGCTCGATCTACAGAGTCTTAAAGGCCAGACAAGAGGAGTGGATTTATTTGAGTCTGTCTCTTCAGTTGTCGATGACATGAAACTGCCATGGAGAAAAACTGAGCGGGATAGCGACGGATGGCGCTCCCGCCATGGTGGGTGAACAAAGTGGATTAGCCTCGCTGATATGCAACAAAGTCGGTGAGCAGGGGGGCAATGCCATTAAACTTCACTGCATAATCCACCAGCAGGTCCTGTGTGCTAAATGTCTGAAGTTTGAACATGTTGTGAAACCGATGGTGAAAACTATCAACTTCATCCGCGCTAAAGCACTGAACCACCGCCAGTTTCAGAAGTTTCTCCTGGACATGGAGGCAGAGTATGGAGACGTGATTTACCACAACGACGTGAGGTGGCTCAGTCGGGGGTCTGCTCTGCAGCAGTTCTTTTCTCTCAGGGGGGAGATTAGACAGTTTTTGACTGAACAGGGTCAGCCAATGAGATAACTATCGGACCCTGCCTGGCTGGCAGATTTGGCGTTTCTGACGGACATCACAAAGTATTTGAATGCGCTGAACATCAGCCTGCAAGGAAAAGATGGAGTGATCAGCCAACTATACACGCACATCAAGGCCTTTACGACCAAACTCCAGCTGTTCATGACACACCTGTCACAGAGGGAGCCCAACACCACACACTTCCCCACACTACGAGAGGTAATGGACAGTTTTCCACTGCGAAACTTTGACGCTTCCAGGATTTTGCTGTCATTGAAAAGGACATGCAACTTTTCTCATCTCCCTTCTCTGTGGATCCCGATGACGCCCCGCATCACCTGCAGCTGGAGCTCATTGAGCTGCAGGGTCATGATGAGCTGCGCAGTCAACACCAGCAGCTCTCTCTTGTAAACTTTTATCAGCAGTAATTTAAAGGTTGTTCCCTAATTTCCACAGTAAAAATATCTGATGATCAAATGCACGCTTTTATTTGTATTTAACATAGTTATTAACTTATCACTGTTTGATGTGTTTTATGTGTCAAGCAAGTGTTGTGATCCGAGGGGCGTGTATAACCATCCAGTAGCACACCTGAACTTCACCTCATCTTCACCACTTCACTACAAAAAGCGAACTCGGATCTGCAGTCAGCACCAGATTCTTGTTGCGCAACTGCCGATGCTCTCCGGCTCCACGGTCGGGTCTGCTCAGTAAGTCCTGTCTGCATTCTAACACATGATTGTTTTACTCTGCCTTAACTCATCCTTTCTGTCGTCCCGAAAAGTCACCATCATCTCCCACGATGCTCTTTCATCCTCAGTCAGTCACTCTCGTTACCATTCCCAAACTCAAGCTACGCTATCACCGCCATAGACCCTATACAACAATGGAAGAAGCATTTGGTCACATAACCCATTGGTTTCTGAAGACCGGTTTTGAAGTTTTCCTTCGTACAGTAGCCATGCTACTCAGCAAGCCCTCGTGAACACACCCACTGTATTTCAATCAAAGTTAGCTTTGCGCCCAGCTCCTTTAGCTGAACCCTCGCAAAATATCTGCAGAGCTGCAATCAGACATGTAAGGAGGGATATATCATTTTACATATTGACTCAACAGCAAAATCATAATTAACAATCGCATTTAGCTGATGCTAGCCGGTAGCATAATGACTACGGATGAGGAAGTGATGACGTCTAACCATTGGCTTGGCTGAATGCCAATCAATCACATCAGAACTAAATGTATTGCTTAATTATAAACTCTTCTGGCATGGTACAAAATAATTCACCCCCTCAGACTTTTCATGGGTATGAAATCACCAGAATGGTTTTGGTGTTTTTTAAATATGTTTATTTCTGCTCTAAAGTCAGACATTTTAACATGGGAGTCAGTGCAGATTGACTCACTTTTGACTCACCCGGCTCTCCGTTTCCCGGAAACCCTGCTCACCAGCCCCATTCCTGACCCTGCACCCCCTGGTTCTCCAACATTGAATAAAACTATAACACTCCTTCCATATTGTGTCCGCACTTGGATCCTACTCCTCCTTTCCTCCAACCATAACAGCAAGTTTCAGTACTCGCTGAACTCCGTTCCATTAATGGTATAGTACAACTAGATATTTTCAGCATAAATGAGGTAGAAGTGTTGCTGATTTGGCCAATAATTTGTTCTAGTGGGGAAACATACCACAAGAACAGAATAGGGATTCAAAAAAAGGCGTAAGGAACCCGCAATGAAAAACATTTTTGTTTCCATTATGATCTGATTCATACAAATCTCTCCCGTTAAAAGAAATTACCTTTTCTAAGACTTTTCAAGAGATTCAAATAATATAGACAGAGTTTTGTTGCTAACAGTTCACTTTAATATGGTCCCCACTGACAAATAACTTGATGTGTGCGGTGTTGTCTGGTGAACTTTTATCCACGTCAGACGTTACTGGCTTTTGGGACAGACTTTACATCACTCAGTCCCTTCTTGCTCTCCTAAGGCAGAAGAAAAAAGCAAAGGGATTGCAGAAGTCAGAAAGAAATATGATTCTGAGGGTAAAAGTCATACTTTTCCAATAAAAAAAAAGATGTGAACAAGAGGGGGGTTGCAAAAGTGGATGGATCGTAAAGGGGTTTAGCTAAAAAGAGACAGGAATGAATTAAGTTAAAGGAAAAGTGTAAAAAAAAAAGAATTGATAGCCAACAGTTACGGGTAAACCGAAAAATCCCTCACAACAGACGGGAGAGTTTAGGTGGGTCAGAAATGAAGAAGGGGAAAGAGAGATAACAACTGAGTATAAAACAGCTTATATAAAAGATTATCAGATGACACAGCAAAAGAGTGGGGAGATAGGAATAGTGAACGGGAGAAGACTGTAGAAAGGATAAGAGAGGATTAAAATGGAAGGGATGAACTGAAAAACTGGGGGAAAGCTGCAGGAGATGATTTATAATGATCTTACTGATGATTCAACCTGACGGATCATGTCGATCAGCTTAACTACCTGTTCAGTTTTCTCCAACACGTTTCACTATGTGCAGCGGATATAGTGATGTTCCAGAGTAAACAATAACCTCCCTTCAGAAAGCTGTGCTTAGCTTTTTCTTCTTTTCATCATCAGTTGTGATTTGGCATGTACTGTGACAAAATCATACATCCCTTTTAATATGTGTATAATTAAAGCTTTACATTTCATCCAAATATATACCTTTTACCATTCATTTCATTTTACTATTTATTTTAATGTATATTTGCGTAAACAATTTGATGTTTTTATTTATGACAACAGTATTTTATTTATTTATTCTTGAGGTGTGGTAATGCACAAATTTCCCCTTGTGGGATCAATTAAGACTTATCTTAACAATATGGGGACAAGCTAAGTATTGATCCATCCATTATCTATACCCGCTTTATCCTTTGGGTCACAGGGGTCACAGGGGTCTGCTGGAGCCTATCCCAGCTATTTTCAGGCGAGAGGCAGGGGTCCACCCTGGACAGGTCGCCAGTCCATCGCACATATACAGTAGGGATGTTAACAATTGATCGATTTTCGATTAATTGCCGTTATGAAATTACCCGATTAAAATTAACGATTACAATTAATCTATTTATTTATTTATTTTTTTCGTTTAATTTCACCAGCTGGTATTACGCCCGGACCACATTTAATGCGACACAACGCGCTGCGGCGCGCACATAAAGTTAGAAGAAAGAGACGGATATGTTTGGTTTTAGTAACATGCTCAGACAATGAGTCTGCAATGGCCCAGACTGGAGACACATGTAGCTCAGTGCTTAACTTTTATTTTTAATCCACTCTATATTCTTCTGGTTGTGCTCCGATATGCTCCCCTAAAGCCTGAATTATGGTTCCGCCTTAAATCGACGCAGAGCCGCCGCCGTTGTTGTAACGCGGAACCATAAATCAGCCTTCACCCGGTACATACAAAGGTTTCTCTAAACATCTGTCCCCGCTACAGTTTTAACTAAAAGAAAATGTGCTCCAATACAGCAGGTCTCATAATTTTATTTTGAACACTGCCAAAACTCTAACTTAAAACGTAACTAGAACTTAAAATTTGCTTGACACAAATGACACTATTATGGCTGCTGCTACTACTAATAGCCTTGAAGTGCACTTTATATTATATTCCTTGTGGTACAAAAATGTCTTTTTGTTACTTTTGTATCAAATAAATATTTGATTAAGGAATACATTAAAATGTCCTTCGTATTTTATATAAGCAAAAAAAATTATGTTTGTATCTCAGATGGGGGAAAAACGCCGCTTATCAACTAATCGATGATCGATCGATAAGGTTATCAACTTTCAATTAATGAAATAATCAATAATTTGCATCCCTAATATACAGACAAACAACCAGACACACTCACACCTACGGGCAATTTAGAATCATCAATTAACCTAATATGCATGTTTTTGGACTGTGGGAGGAAACCGGAGTACCCGGAGAAAAAACCCACACAAGCACGGGGAGAACATGCAAACGCCACACAGAAAGGTCCTGCTGGGCCTGGGAGTCGAACCGGGGACCTTCTTGCTGTGAGGCAACAGGGCTAACCACTAAGCCACCGTGCCACCCACGCTTTTTGAGTAGTCTGATATTACCTGGTGCCATTTCAGGTCATTTTTCTGCTGTTCTTACTACAAGGGGTTGTATCCAACATGCTGTCCAGCTGCTAAACATGCAGTTCCTCAAATCACCACCGGGTCACATCTCCAAACAATCCAAAGTCTTGACCTGAACCATGTACAAGAAGAAGTTCAGTTTAAAAGTCGAAAAGATCATTTTATTTGACACCACTCATTCTTTTTGTATGTATAACTCTGGAAAGAAGAAGACATAATGAGATATAGTAATTCTTTATATGGGCTGACAACAGCACGATTCTCACATGATCCTAAAGAAACTTGTAAACTACCAAATCCAGCCGAGGAGGTACCTGGAAGCGCTCCACTTTTGAACGCTCCTGGCGAGATCTGAAGACGGAACACAGTAGCTGCAAAAAAGTGCTGCAAAACCAAAACGATTGTTGTTCCTCACCAGAGCATGTGAGCGGAGTGGAGCGGCGAGAATATCCACTCCTCGCTCACAAAGGTTGTCACCGCTCGGCTCCGCCCTCAAAGTCGCAAAATGCCGCTCCACCCATAACCGTTCAGCGCTCCAGTAACACTGCACCCCGCTCCGCTCCACGCACCGCTCCACGCACCGCTCCAAAAATGTTTGCATGCATATAAAATGCACATGTTTACCTGAAGCCTTAGATCTAACCAGAGGTGGATGAGAGAGAGAGAGAGAGAGAGAGAGAGAGAGAGAGAGAGAGAGAGAGAGAGAGAGAGAGAGAGAGAGAGCGAGGGAGAGGGAGAGAGAGAGAGAGAGAGAGAGAGACTCAGCAAAGTTACGTTCCTTGCAGCCAGTCACGGAGCCGAGAGAGGAACAATTACGCAGAGCCGACATACGTTTTAAAGTCCAAAAAATAGATATTTACTGACAAGAAAAAATAAGAAAATAATTTCACCTAATGGAATTAGCTTGTTTAATACACTTTTGTTTATTAACCTTTCCCGAAACAATTTTTAATTCACTGTTCTCCTCCTATTTTTATACTTTCAATGTCTAAAAGAACTAAAGAAAAACAACAATATTTTCAGAATATAAAATATTTATTTTAAACAACACTGATAAAAGATCTTAAGGTGCAAAACACTAAAATTAAACGAATATGGCAGGCATAAATTAACGTTCTGTTTGCAGGCTTAACAATAAGGCTAAAAACCGAACAAAACGTGCCTTTTAAAGTGCCTAAATCAAAGCCTGCATTAACTGAGCTGGATCGGGACATTTTTTTTTTAAAGTTCTTTTGAGTTCACTTTCAAAAACACCAGTTTGGCCAAAGTCGGGGGCTTCAGACTCATGCGGTGGTTTGTGGAGAGGAGACCAGCAGCAGAAAACACCCTCTCGACACTGGCAGAGCCACTTGGGATGCTGAATACAGTGCGTGCTACTTTTCCCAGGCGGGGGAAAGATTTGGTGTTTTCTTTCCAAAACCGAATAACATCTGCGTCGGGGTTCTGCCGGGCGGATGAGAGGTACATTTCCAACGGAGGGGTAACGGAGCGAAACTGGAGCGGGATGACGCCCCGCTCCACCCGAATCATCCTAGAAAAAAAACTCCCGCTCTGCGCTCCTTTCAAAATTCGCCGCTCCGCTCCGTGCTCGCTCACGCTCAGCTCCGCTCACATGCTCTGTTCCTCACACAATGTGTGTCCTCAGCAGCCAGAGTGTGCACAGAATCATTTTATACAAAAAAAAAAAATGTAGTAATATAAACTATTTCTATACATTATTTATTTATTATTTATCTCCCTGATCCCTTTTTTAACCACAAGAGCAGAAGGCTTTAGCTTCAGGAAGTTGAAAGGAGAGAGAACCTTTATTTCAATTACCTGCTCCCTCTCCACAAACAGTGTCACACACAGGAACAATGAAGCTATAAATCACCTTTGGGCAACTCCAATGTCTGTGTGTGTGCGTGTCCAGACAGGTGATGGGTAATGGAAATAAATGGCTCCACTCAGGGCAAGCAGCACAACAGTTGCTTGGCCTTTTGTTAAGTGTCTGTTGGAGTGTGGGTGTTAAATGTGTCTGCAAAACAATAGCCATTTAAGCCACAGACAATATCATGTACCTGTCATTAGATCGCTCTACACATCTCTGACCACACAGCTGGTGAAGGCACCTTCAACTCTCCCAGAAAGAAGTGTTGACAGATTTTCTCCAGGCTTTCACAATCCATCCCAGGCCTTTTATTTGTCAATCAGCCTCAGCGTGAATGACAGCTGTTACAATGATTGGCAGCACAGTTGGCAAAATGCTACCGGGAGGGCAGGTGCTGTGCTTGAGTCAATATTGCTATTTTTAATCAAGAGCAAATTTAAGATTTTTTTAGATTTAAAAGCAGGATTATTTTGTACTACAAAGATCTCTCCCTCCAAACTCAGCTCTGAGAGAGCGTCTGCATTCAAGCAGTCAGTTTGTCAGTTGCTTCAAAGTTGGGTTTCTCTATGGAGGAGAAAAGAAATCTTCTTAAAACAATCATTACACAATAACCTTACTGGTTGTGATATACATTTACATATACAAATAGTTAGACACAACTATAGTCCTGGTTCAGTGGTAGGATTTCTGTGTTTCTTTGGATGAAGTTGGGAAATCTGAAAGACTCAGATTTGAGTCCGAGTAGTTCGAGATCTGAAAGGTTTTGAGCTTGAACATTACTACTAAAATATAGCAATATTCAAGTGCAGTAGCAGTTAAAAATGTAAGCAGCAATGACAAAACAATATATTCACTGAAGACAGAACAAATTTGCATCTCACAAGAAAGCTTCAGGAGATTTAACTTCGGATAATAGCAATTGCTGTTGTGTTGAAGTTAATTCAATCTTTAGTTTCTGCTGTTTTCAGTCAGGGACAGCAGTGCCATCAATGGGAAAAATAAATATTGAATTAGATTTGGAGTCTTGCTTCACTGAAATCAAACTTACCACTGATTTTGATTAGGCAGCCAAAGAGCATGGCACTAATTCCCGTATTTAAAGTAAAACCGTATTCAGGACTAGAAAACACTGCATATTTTCACAGCTACAAACATCTTAAGTAAATCTGCTTTTTACTGTTAAAAAAAAAGAAATAGATTTTATTCTTATTAAATGACTTCCTATTTTTACAATAACCAGCTTATGCATGGCATTGTCTATCTCTTCACATGTATTAGAAGGATTTATTCAGAGCCAATTAAAGGATGATTCAATTGTTTTATTAAAAATATATATTCCAAACATTTGAATTATTACCAAATACAGTGTAATCCTCTTAATGTGTCATGTGGAGAGTAGCTTTAAATGAAAATAACACCCAAGATGGAGACATTTATCAGTGCATCAGGGGAGCCAGTATAGGAACAGTCTTCTCATCCTTATTTTCATTTCGGCTGCTTTGTTGTTAGAGAAACAGCCATCAATCAAAGAAAGAAATCTTGCCGTGTGTGTG